>NC_091859.1:42298648-42933273 GCF_037783145.1 Equus przewalskii
CACTGTATGGTTTAAGTGAGCTGAACAACAAAAATTCATCATGAAAGATAATATTATGCTCATAATAATTAAAAAGTGAAAGGCTTGAAATTCTAGGTAGAAAGTGAATCAGTCTTTTCCGTCTGTGCTGGCTCTCGTCCTGCTCTTTCTGAGGCTGCTGCATGGTAATTGTTCCTCCTTTCATGTCTCCCCCATGAATCCATCTTTCTCTCTTGCCGGGCGGGTACCTGAGCTTACTTTCCTGTGTGTGTGCATGGCCTAGCAGTGGGCTGACCCAGGGTAGACACTCAGATACTCGTGAATGCTTCCCCCTGCTAGAGGGAAGGGATGGCTGTTTCTTGTTCATCTTTGTAATAAGGAAAGATAACACATAAAGTAGATTATTTCGGTCAGAAGTAAATAACAGTAGAATTCTTTCGACTGTTGTATTTTCTTTGCTTAATATTGCTGATTATACAGACATAAATACATACATACACATATACACTTTGAATGTGACATCTTTGAATGTGTCTCTACAGTATACTTATTCTTTAAATAAAATAGTATTCTCACCCTGATTGGCTCAATTCTTATTAAACGTGCACTCTTGAACTTGTTGGGCCTTCCTAGATAACCCTCAGACTTGGTCTGATCAAGACTCTTCCTTATAGTTGCTCTCAAGCTGGCTGAAGAAAAGCTGGGCCAGGTGTGTATTTTAAGGATACAGTGAGAACTTTTCTCCCCTCCACTGTTCCAGTGCCCAGAGCAGCACCAGTCATGGAGTAGGCTCTCCCTGCAAACTTACTGTGTGAGTAAGTGTTTGTAAGGAGTCTTGAAGGGCATGAGATATCCTTTACCACCTTTTCCTCCCCCAGTTCCAGGCTCCCCTTGCTTCTTAAATTCTTTTCTTTTCCTTTTTTTTTGAGGAAGATTAGCCCTGAGCTAACTGCTGCCAATCCTCCTCTTTTTCACTGAGGAGGACTGGCTCTGCGCTAACATCCATGCCCATCTTCCTCTACTTTATACATGGGATGCCTACAGCGTGGCTTGCCAAGCAGTGCCATGTCCGCACCCAGGATCCGAACCGGCGAACCCTGGGCCACCGAAGCGGAACGTGTGCACTTAACTGCCACTGGGCCAGCCCCTCCCCTTGCTTCTTTTCTCAGGCTAAGTGTTACTGGAGAAAACGGCAATACCTGATTAATGAGTTCTATTCCAAGATTTTGCCAACCAGTTTTCCCTAGACCTTTCCAGCAGCCTTTTTACTTATCTCTAATCCTACAGTGCTTGTTGAAATCTTTTCCTCAAGTTCCACAACTGATCTGGATCACTCTCACTTTTCCAGAGCATCTACTCGAATACTGAAGCTAACTGTGAACTTACCTTCAGAAGCTTTCTTTCTAAATCTAAATTTTCTGCGTTGTCATCTTCCCCTTTTCTGCATATGGGAGGAGTTCCTTCTCTTCAGGGCCAAATCCTCCACCGTCCCACTGACCCCCCACCCTCCCCGCCAGCGCTGTTGCCCGTTGCTCTAAGACTGCTCATCATCTCCTCTCACTTCATGTTATCTTCCTACTCAGCTGGTCAATACAAAGTCGGGGTTTGTTTGGATGTGGTGGAAGGGTTTCTTTTGGCAAGATTTCTTTGATACAAAGTGCTTGCAGCTACTCTCCCTTCCCTCTTGTATCCTTCAGGCTTTGAGCCTGAACTCTTAGAAGACATCTACTTTGCTTCTGCTAAGCCAGGTTTGTTTTGCCTCCTCTCTTCCGACGTCACAGTTTGACTCACTGTTTATTATCCTTTGTCTTTTACAAAACCCTGGCAGTTTTGTTGACTTTTCCCCATCATCCTTTGTGATTTAAGCTAAGATAGGGTTTTCTTTTTTTTGGTATCAAACTCTTGCATGCTTTGGTGAAGAGGAGCTAAACAAGCTTTTAAGCAACCAAGGAGTTTGTTCAAAATTGTGTTAAAATGAGACTTTCTGGATGGAACAAATAACAATTCCAAAACCACACATATATTTAGTAAGCTATTTGAAATTCACAGACATTTCTGCTCCTCACACATTCTCTTGAGTTCTCAGTGTCAGACAACTAGAATGTCAACCCCCTCTACTAGTATACTGGCGACCATAAAAATTCTTGTCCATTTTAAAGTCATTGGGTTTGATTGTGAACAGCCTGACATGCTTTGTATGCACTGTTGATTGAGTTAATTTTCAACAACTGTTGTTTCCAGTAATCCTATTTTTTACAATGTAAATGATCATATGATAAATTTTCCATTTCGTAAATGATGAAAATCCCTTTCAGGAAATCTAAAGAGTCACGCTGATAGGAAAGCCATGTAAAGGAAAGTACGGGCTATGGAAGAAACACCAAAGGGATCAGAGATCACCCTCCCAAACTGAGTTGGTCCTGGAACGCACTCCTTCCCAGAGTGGTGGCAAAAGGAAATGTTTGACGTAGTACAGGGAGATAAAAAGTAGTAGGTTGCTTCTGACCGTCAGAGTAATAGATAGAAATGCAGAGAGGAGGGAGACAGGTCTGAGCGCCCGCCAGCGGGAGGGAGGCTGAGGGAGCTGAGGAAGCCTGGCAGGCTTTTTAGTAAAGCCAAACTTTGTCAGCAGTTATGGAGAGAGGATAATTCCCCCGCGCACGAGTTATCTTTGAGGATTTGGGGAGCATTTAACTCCTCTAAATGCAATTGCTAATTGCGAGAAGCTGCTCTGGAGGGTCATCCTAGGATTGAGAGTTTGAGTGCTGCTGTTTTGCTCCCTACGTCCACTTGCACCTTGGCATTGACCAAGTTTACCCCTCTTGGTTACTCAGATCTTCTGTGCAAATGTTTCAGAAACGCCTTATGTCATAAATCACTCCTCAAACATAAATTATTTGCTAGCAAATTGCAAATCTTAATCTTGCTTTTCAAAATACTGGTTGTTCTCAGAGGGAAGCATCCTACATGAAAATTGTCCATGTGCATACCATTTGCTTGGGTAGGAAAACTCAGTTTCATATAGGTGACATTTCCCCTTACATTAAATTATAAATTTAATATGACTGCAACAATACTCTCAGGTTTTTTTCTGGAGCTAGATAAAGTGATTATAAGGTTTATTTAGATGAATAAATGAGCAATAACAGCCAGACAAATCCCCCCAAAAGGAAAATGATGGCTAGTTCTACCAGATAAGAAAACATACTATAAAGCTTCCACAATTAAAAACAGGATGGTATTGGCACATGAAGAGACAGGCTAATGAAACACAGTACAGATATCCAGAAATAGATAAAAGTGTTTGGATATTTAGTGTATGATAAAGATGGCATCTCAGATCATTAGGTGAAAAGAAGGGCTATCTAATAAATGGTGTATGGACAACTAGATATCCATTATCTTTTGATAAAATTGGATCCGTCTCTTACACCTTACACTGGTTTGGCTGAATTCCAAATGACAGAAATATAAATGTAAAAGCACCTGAAACCTACAAGTATCAGGGAAAAAAAATGAATGAATTCCTTTACCAACTGAGAATAGGGAAAACTTTCCTGTATAGTTCAATCTGAAAGCAGTCAGAGAAAAGCCTGATAAATTTATTTATTTACTTGTTTATTTTTTGCTAAGAAAGATTCTCCCTGAGCTAACATCTGTTGCCAGTCTTCCTCTGGTTTTGTTTTTTTTCTGTTTGTTTGAGGAAGATTAGCCCTGAGCTAACAGCTGTGCCAGCCTTCCTCTACTCTGTATGTGGGTTGCTACCACAGCATGGCTGACAAGTGGTGTAGGTCTGCACCCAGGATCCAAACCTGAGAACCTGGACTGCCGAAGTGAAATGTGCCAGACTTAACCACAACACCGTGGGGCCTGCCCCAATTTTTCTTTTTTTCTTTTTTTTTTTTTAGTGAGGAAGATTAGCCCTGAGCTAACATCCGTTGCCAATCATACTCTTTTTGCTTGAGGAAGATTGTCACTGAGCTAACATCTGTGCCAGTCTTCCCCTATTTTATATATGAGATGCTGCCACTGCATGGCTTGATGAGTGGTGTGCATGTCCATGCCCAGGATCTGAACCCACAAACCCCAGGCTGCTGAAGCAGAGCACACGAACTTAACCACTACACCACCGGGCCAGCCCTGATAAATTTAAACATGCTTTAAAAAAAACACAAAAACCTTGCATAGCTCAAAACAAATGAGGAAAGTACAATGATAAATGACAAGATGGGGAAAAATATTTGCAACTTAAATCATAAATAGAAAGCTAATATTCATAATACATAGTTTCTAAAAATTAAGGAAAAGACCAATGGTCCTATGGAAAAATGAATAAAAGATAGGAACACTTTACAGAAAAGTAAATGCCAGAGGCCCTTGGACCAATGAAACAATACTCAGCCTTGCTCATAAAAAGACAGATGCACACTAAACTCTACACTGAGATACTGTTTCTCACCTGTTCGACATAGGCATTCTCATATGTTGTGGTAGAAATGCAAAATGGAACAGTCCTTGTGGCTACAAATTTGATAGTGTCCAACAAAATTAATATGCATTTACTCTTTGACTTGGCAATCTTGATTTTAGGAAACCTTCCCAGAGACCAGCCCAAGACTGTTAATTGCAGCATTATTTATAATTCTAGGAAGTTAGAAACGACCCAGATGTCCCCAGCAGGAAGTTGTGGTGTATCCATACATGAAATACAATGCGCTATGAAAGTAAATGAAGGAGTTCTCTGTGCATTCTGTGGAGGGGTTTGAGTGATGTATTATCGTATGAAAAGAGCAACCACAAACTTTTATAGTGTGCTGTCTTTTGTGTAATACAGGGGAGAACTATGAAAAAAAAATAGGTATATATAGACACATTTATTTTCATAAAGAGAAACCATGGAAGAATAAATTATAAACTAATTTTTAAAAACTGGTTAACTTTAAGAGGAAGGGACAGTGTGAAATAGACAGGGATGGAAGCCAGAATTCTCTGAATGTACCTGTTTTATAGTATTTACTTCAAAATCCTGTATATGTTTTACTTAATTAAAAAATTAAAAATAAAAATACAAATGCAATCTCTTGAACTAAAGAAACAAAAAAGGGAGAGAGGAAGGAAGGAAGGAATCTAACTATCACACAGAGGAAGTTATTTGAAGTGATTGTGAAACATATTTTGCCTGTGAGCTCTGGTGGGACGTATCCTGGGAACAAAACAGCCCCAGAGAGATCGTAACTGCACTCTATTGTTAGGGACTGTATGGGCATTGTTATTCTGAACTATTCATATGTATGTATGTTTACACACTTAAGTATGTACATGCCACATACTGCACATCCAAGGTAAAGAAAATAAGCAATTATATTTACACTATTAGATAGCAGGATTTTCAGCATAAAAGAGATACAAATATGAAACCAGAGAAGTTAAAAATTGTCAATGTAAAGTTTGAGTTGGAGATAGCAGTATGAATTCATGATTGGTAATTTTTCCTTCCAGAAAGTACATATTTCCTGGCTTTGTTCACTGAAAAAGACTAAAACACTGAGCCCTTGTAGCATCCAAATTGTGTTTTTTTAATACTAAAACCAGGGTTTTAAGGAAGCAGGGTTCTTTGGAGAAATGGCTGGTTCTAGGTGGGGCAGAAAATAGGGAGGATGAAGTGTGGACATATAGATGTGCACGAACATTGCCAAAGACTCCCAGGAGCCATGTCACAAGGACACATGTGCTGACTCGAAGGGTTGTCCACTGGCCAAGGAGGGGATGGTTTTAGGATGAAAAAGAAAAATGATTAAACACATTAAATTCATAAAAGAGTCAGTTGATAGGGGAATCAAGGATGAAATGGTTAGACTTCTGCTCTGTGAGTAGGACATGAGTCCTGCAGTGGAGGGAACGTAGAGATTGCCTAGAGAAGGAGACGCGTGGACTGGCCTTGAGGAAGGGTGGGTAACATTTAGTCACGTGGCAATGGAGGGAATATTCCAAAGGAATGAATTGTACCAGCAAAGGAACAGAGGAAGAAAAGTAGAGAGTGAGTACCAGTTTAACTGAAACCAGGGAGCATCTTAAATAGATTTGGTCAAGAAAAGTGGTTGGAGGCCAGATTCCATAGGACCTGGAAACCAGCTGTGAGTACCTCCTGGCCAGGAGCCATGCCTCTTCTGTTTTCTCTCCCTGAGTAGCCTGGTACAGTGCCTGCCCAGTTCAGAAAATATATGATGAATGAATTTACTCTGTACACATTAAGGGAGCCTGATATGAATAAAAACTCATTTAGTGTCAGGAAGTTTAAAAACTATGAAAAATTTTCTGCTGGAACACAAAGTATAGATATGTTGGTTGAATAAAAAGTAAACTTTGCCACAAGTACTTTGCCACTCTATAAATACATTTCTAAATAAGGATCCTGGGATGCAGTTTCACAGCGCAGGCTGTGTCCCAGATGGTAAGACTAAGACTCGACTGAGTTGATTTTAGAGGTTTCTGGACTAATAATACTGCAACTTCTTGGGAGCCTACTATGTATCAGGCCCTGTGCTTCTTGCTTGTCTTTTACTTCTGAGAGGTGTTACCCCTGTTTTATGGATGAGGAACCAAAGCCATGAAAGTAATTTGCCCAAACCAGTTATAGCAAGGTATGACTGAAACATTGATCTGTTTGAATTCCATCTTAGGCAGTTTTTTTAAAATGTAGATTTCAACCCATTAATGGGGGTACAAAACGAAATTAATTGTTCATAGCCAGAATTTTTTTTCTTTTTCTGAGGAGAATTGACCGTGAGCTACCATCTATTGCCAATCTTTCTCTTTTTGCTTGAGGAAGATTGTTGCTGAGCCAACCTCTATGCCATCTTCCTCCATTTTATGCGGGATGCTGCCACAGTGTGGTTCAACAAGCAGTACTAGGTCCGTGCTCAGGATCTGAACTTGTGAACCCCAGGCTACTAAAGCAGAGTGCGTGAACTTAACCACTATACCATCGAGCTGGCCCCCATAGCCAGAACCTTTTAAAAATGAGTTAGGATAAGATGGAATAGAAAATGTTTCATGGGGGCCGGCCTCGTGGCCCAGTGGTTAAGTTCACACACTCCACTTCAGTGGCCCACAGGTTCACCGGTTGGGATCCTGGACATGGGCATGCTGCTGCTCATCAGGCCATGCTGAGGCAGTATCCCACATAGCACAACCAGAGGTACTCACAACTAGAATATACAGCTATATATGGGGAGCTTTGGGGAGAAGAAGAAGGGAAAAAAAAGATTGGCAACAGATGTTAGCTTAGGTGCTAATCTTTAAAAAAAGAAAAAAAGAAAATGTTTCATGTATCATATGAATATTTAGCAAGAACTGCACATATTGTAATAAATATTGTGGCCAATTGGGACAAATGATGTGAGAAACATAGGGGAGGGTACGTGATGAATACGTGCCTTTACTGGATATACCCACACATGCATGTTTCTGTATGAGTTTGTATATGTATATGTATGTTAAGTTCAATATAAAATGATTTTTTTTTTTTTTTAGATTGGAACCTGAGCTAACAACTCTTGCCAATCTTCTTCTTCTTCTTTTTTCCTTCTTCTTCTTCTCTCCAAAGCCCCCCAGTACATAGTTGTATATTGTAGCTATAGGTCCTTCTGGTTGTGCTATGTGGGATGCCACCTCAGCATGGCTTGACAAGCAGTGCCACATCTGTGCCCAGGATCCGAACCGGCGCAACCCCAGGCTGCCGAAACAGAGTGCACAAACTTAACCACTTGGCCCTGGGGCCATCCCCTAAAATGTATTTCTTACTGTGGGAAAGTTCAAAAAAATTTAACTAACATTACAGAGGGCTTTCTGAATGAGCTGGAGGGTGGCCAGACCGGGTTCTAAAGTGTCCTCTACTGGACCAGGTATAAGGGCTTTCCCCGGAGCATGGTCCAGCCTGAGAGGGAGACACCTGATGAAGGTTGGCCTTCATGGGATGGCAGCTGTGTGAACATAAGAGCTCATTGCTGCCAGGCCCAGCCCCGGATTAGAGAGGGCTTTTTGAGGAGATGGAGGCTAAGGATCAGGATCCAGAACCTCACGCTCTCCATCCCTTGCCGTTACTCTTTAGCCAGTGAGTTGTTTCCCTTGATCACGTGGCCTGGGAAAGACTTCCCGCTCCCCTCACTGCTTCTTGAGCGGCCTTTGAGACAGTGTTCACTTGCAAAAAGAAGACAACAACCTTCCCATACAGAAGAACTTTCGTCAGTCCTGGGAAAACAGTAGGTCAGCTGATTTGGCTCTCCAGGGCTACCCTTTTCCATTCATTCCCTGGTACAGAGTTTGATCACCTTTAGAGGACGTAGTCTCATAGGGCCTCTTCTCTTCAGGGCAGTCCTGGAAGCATCCTATCAGGGCTGTCACCATTTTCTACTTGGAGACTGGATCCCTGGAAAGCCCTATAGGCCATTCCAGCTGGTGTGGCAGCTCTCCCAAGAAGGGCTTCTGAATCCAGGAGACCACAGACATTTCTGTCTTCTCCAAAGTCTCCCATGGGGCTTCTTCCTTTTTCCCTCTTTGTTCACACCAGAATTAGAGAAGTTTCTAGAGTACAGAGATAGACTGGATGGTCTGCCTCTTTCTGTGTGATTGACACGATGGCCCTTCCAAGCAGGAAGGGCAGTGCAGGGGCTCTGCTATAGGGAGAGCACCCACTCAGGGAAAATTCCAGAAGACCTGGTGGTGACTTCCTCCTGCAGATGACCTCCCTCTGACTGTCCCAACTATCTGGCACACCTGCTGGCAACTAGCAGAGTAAGGCAAGGATAGAAGTCGTCTTCCTTCATCTCCTTAGAGCCCTGTATCTTCTAGATCTCTTTCTTCTTTTTTTAATTGTCATACAGTAAAATTGACTTTTGGGGGAGAGTATACAGTTCTTTGAATTTTTCTCTATACATACAGATTCATGAATGTGACCTCCACTACCACAGTCAGGATACAGAATAGATCCATCACCCCAAAACTCTCCATCATGTTCTCTCTTTATAGTTAACACCCTTTCCCTACCCATAACCCCTGGCAACCACTGATCGCTTTTCTATGCCTATAGTTTTATCTTTTTGAAGTTTTCATAAAGTATGTAGCATTTTGGGACTGACTTCTCTCACTCGCACAGTATCTTTGAGAGTCATCCAAGTTATCAAAAATTAATTCCTTTTTGCTGCTGAGTATTATTCCATTGTATGGCTGTACCACAGTTCGTTTATCCATTCATCCATTGAAGAACATTTTGGTTGTTTCCAGCTTTTGGCTATCGCAAATAAAGCTTCTGTGAACATTTCTATATAGGTTTAAGTTTTCTTTTCTCTGGGTTAAGTACCCAAGAGTAGGACTGCGGGATTGTACAGTAATATATGTTTAATTTTATAAGAAGCTGCCAACTATTTTCCAGAGTAGCTATACCATTACATTTCCACCAGCAATATATTAGAATTCCAGTTGCTCCATATCCTTGTTAGCACTTGGTATTATCAATATTTTTTATTTTAGCCATTCTCATAGGTGTGTAGTGGTATCTCATTTTGTCTGAATTTGTATTTCCCTGATGGCTAATGATATTGAACATTTTTTCATGTGCTTGATTTGTTATCCTTACGTCTTCTTTAGTGAAGTGTCTGCAGTGTTGCCCATTTTTAAATTGTGGTGTTTTATTGTTGAGTTTTGAGAGTTCTTTATGTATTCTGGATACAATTTCTGTGTTGGGTATGTGATTCACAGTATTTTCTCTCAGTCTGTAGTTTGTCTTTTCATTTTCTTAACGATGTTTTTGGTAGAGCAAGAGTTTTATCATTTTGATGAAGTTCAGTTTATCAGTTCTCTCTTTTATGGATCACATCTTTTAGTATCATTCTAAGAACTCCTAATTGAAGAGGATGTTTTCTCCTAAAAGTTTTATAGTTTTATGTTTTATGTTTGGATCTCTTTTCTCTTGATCTCTGTGTCTTTCTCTTTACCAATACCATGTTGTCTTGGTTACTGTAGATTTATATTGTCTTAAAATCCAGTAGTGTGATTCTTCCAAGTTTGTTTTAGCAATTCTGCCTTCTTCGCCCTCCATGTAAATTTGAGAGCAGCTTCTCTGTAGCTGTGCAGACGCCTGCTGGGATTGTGACTGGAATTGCATTAAGTCTACAACTCACTTTGGGGGAGAACTGTTACATTGAGTCTTCCAATCCATGAGCAAGGAATGTCTTTCTCTTTATTTAGATCTCTCTTGATTCCTTTCTTCGATGTTTTCTATTTTTCAGCATACAGATCCTGTATGTGCTTTGTTAGATTTGTATCTAAATAGTTCACTTTTTTTCTTTTAAGGAAGATTAGCCCTGAGCTCACATCCACCACCAATCCTCCTCTTTTTGCTGAGAAGACTGGCCCTGACCTAACATCTGTGCCCATTCTCCTCTATATTATATGTGGGATGCCTGCCATAGCATGGCTTGATAAGTAGTGTGTAGGTCTGCACCTGGGATCCAAACTGGCAAACCCTGGGCCACCAAGGCATGCGAACTTAACTCCTATGCCACTGGGCCGGCTCCCTAAATATTTTACCTTTTGAGGAGAGCTCAAACTCCCCTTTTTAGAAGATTTTTCGAAAAATCTTTTTTTAAAAAGATTCAGTTCCTAATTGTTCATTACTTGTGTATGGAAATACGATTGATTTTTGTGTGTTGACCTTGTATCCTGTGGCCTTGCTAAACTCACTTATTCTAGAAGTTTTTAAAAATAGATTCCCTGAGATTTTGTATATAGATAATCATATCCTCTGTGAATAAGGATGAAGTTGTGTTTCTTCCTTTCCAATCTGTATGCCTTTTACTGCCATTTCTTGTCTTACTGTACTGCTAAGCCTTTTCTGATGATTCTGTGATGTCTGTCTATTCCCTCTTCTCCGGGGGTACTGAATCGGAACAGAAATCACTTTTTACTGGGAGGACAATTATTAAAACTGAAGAGAAAATAAAAAACAATCACAAGAAAAACCAAACCAAAAGAATATGGTCTAAGGTGTTTTGTTTTGTTTTGTTTCTTTAAAGACCCAGCTATTGGAAGAACAAGAGAAAAATAGTTATATTTATACACAATCATATTTGTATGTAAAGATTTCCTGTTCTGGAGTTAGCTTTGGAAGAGTTCTTATTCTCCTCCTTTCTGAGTTGAGAAAATGGTCAGTAGAACTGAATTGTAAAGAAGTGCAAAACCGTAGCAATAGAGCATCTTCTGGTCTTTTGGACAGAAAGACTCATATTCTGTACCATGTCTTCCAGCTACCGCCATTGCAGTGTAGTGTGTGCTCACAAACACCCTGGGAAGCCTGTAGGGTGTGGGCCTGGCCCAAGGTAATGCCTTAGAAAGTGGTGAGTCACCGTCTCCTATTGCCATCTCCCCCAGGGGAGCCTCTGGCCATGCAGCTGTTACTGTTTATCACGGCCATTTGTTTAGTGGAGAGAGAGCAGTTACTATGCCTGCCTATCTCTTCCAGTGATGACAGTTTTAGAGTTAAGATAGTCTAGAGACAGTGCGAGAGCAAGCCTCTCAGTAGAGAACTCTCAGGGTCTCCCACCCCTTCCTTGTGAAAGCCAAAGCTGCCTTGGAGGGAAGATCCAGTGCTTTGTTGAAGGAGGCCAGTACTGTCAGATTCCAGAGGTCCTGCTGACACATCTCTGCCTCCCCACATCCTGACCAGGGTTGTACAGCAAAGAATCCAACTCGAGGAATTCGTCAAAGTCAAGTTCCTGGAAAGGAAAAAAGAGCGTTAAATGGTTTTTACAAAATGGAAATGGAGGTGAGGAGTGGGTAACACTGCACTAAAGTACCTTTCCTGCTTTTTTTCCTTCCCTATCTCCCACTTCTGGTAACTATAAAACGTTAGTGTCGTGCACCAGAAGCACTTGACCATGCAGGTCTCAGGACCCCGCCATTTCCGGAGGGGGCCATCTTTGAGAAACACTGCCTTACCATCCTTAGAAAAGGAGAGGCGGGGCTGGCGGGAAGAAGATGCACAGCTGCGCAGGAAGAGTGTTGAAGTGTGTGACATGTCAGGATGCCTCTCTATGTTCAACTGGCAGCAAAACCCGCACTTCACTGGTTCTGAGATGGGACTCTGTCCCTGTGTCCCCCTGCCCCCTGCTCACATTCTGGACCTCAGCATAGGGACTGTTAGCCTAAGCGCTCCCTCTGTTAAGAGGCTTAGTTGAGATTTTATAAGAAATTAAGACTAAAGTTGGAAAACATAAACATTGTGAGGGTTTATAGAAGGGGCGTGCACTGGCTGAAAGTTTGTGTTTAGTCCATATTTAGCTGTCTTTATCCTGTTCAAACATTTACTTATTTGCTTGTTGAATCATATTCAGAAATAATTACTCTATAGTGTTTCAGTTTTCTTAAAATATGGTTAATATTGTAAAATATGGTTAGAATTAGGTGACTACCAAAGGTGGCTTTGGGCAGTTTTAGTCTGTGTAATAACAGCTTTTCTCCTTAGTGTGACTATTTATAATGCAAATACAACTTGGAGTACTGTTGTTGAGGGAAGTTCTGTGAAACGTAGCATCTGAGTAGTTTCCTTGCTTAAAGATTTTGTCTCTTCTTGAGTGCCTTATGTGCTAAATGTGGATCTTCAACTTATTTAACATAATAATGGTACTAACAATAAATGCTTACGTTATATCATGCAGCCCCTCACAGCAAGCCTGTGAGGTAAGATTAGTATCCCTTTATTGATGATTAGAAGCCTGGAGTTCAGGCATTTAAGTGGAGCTGCCGTGGGCACTGACATCCAACCATTCCACAGCCCACTGGCTCCATCCCCAGCCTACACATCACCCGCCTGCTTGTGGATGGCCGGATCGAAGCCAAAATGGTTTCCAGTTAGTGGAACATTTTGCCATGGTGTTTATCTTGGGACTTGTAACTCAAGCCTGTATATTTGTATATTTCTCAAGGTGAAAGTGAGAGTGGACAGTTCCTGCCATTCTGGTGAAAGAGTTGAGAGCCTGTGGGGTTGGGTTATATCGTAGCACTTCTGTTTTTAACGGTCAAAGAAGAAAGGATAAATTACTCCTTTTTCAGAATTGCATAAACAGATGGGAGCAGTAGGTTTTTGAAAGGGCTCTACAAGACAATGATTATACTTTGTAGGTATGTTACATGATATGTGTTTTGTCTGACCATCCTTCATTTTTTTCCCTTTCGAAAATTTTCCCATTCGGAAAAGTTCAGATACCATAGCCATACAAAGTTTTTCGTTCAGTTTGCAGAGGTCCGTGAACTCCCTGAGGCCTATTTTTGTACCTCACAGTCAGAACCCTGCTTTAAGGGAATTATACTATGATATGGAAGAAAAGTTTGGACCTGAAGGCCGGGCAGACCTGATTCTAATCCTGCAGGTGCTCAGGTGCTTATTAACTGTGTGATTGGGGGCAAGAATAATTGAACCCCAGTTTTCTCAATAGAGGAAAAAAATACATCCACTCTATCTTTCGGGGTTGCTGTAAGCACTAAAGATAGTGTATGTAAAGTGCATCAAGTGATGCTTGGTATATGACAGTCACCCAAACCTACGAACTGCTGCTGCTGCTGTTTCTTAAGCATTTATTTTCCAGTTAAATTAGTTTTTGTGCCAGTGAGTCTGAGACAAATGTGAGGTTTTTTTTAAGTTTCTTGATGGGAGGAGGGACTGTGCCTTTCTCAGCTTTTTATTTCCACATATCATTTTGCACATAATTTCTCAGTAAGTGTATTAAGTTGAACTTTTTCAGCCAAATAATATTTCTGTCAATCGAATAATGGACAGCATTGACCTTGAATGATTATATATATATATGTATATTTTAAATAAACCAAAAAGCTGCTTTTATATTTTGAAAAGTAGTTGATTTAGATTTTGTATTTAAATTTCACTTTGTTACTCTTAAGTGATACCTTACTACTGAGAGCGACCAGCTTCGAAGAGAAGTTTGTCTTACTTTGTTACATACTGAATGTAGCCTGTAATTATCAAGATTATCCAGTTAGCATAAAGTGCAGTTTAGTTTTTGTTATGTAGTTGTTACCATAGCTGGAGTCAGGTGGGTGTTTAAACCTTTGTGAACTCAAAATTCTTTCATGATGATGGAATATTCATGTTTTAATACTCTTGGTACAGAGTATGTGTTCAAATATTTTACCAGGTATGTGTTTTTTACAGGTTCATATAATATATAAAATGTATTTCTGTTCCAAGAAAAATATAAGTGGTAAACAGTTGAGAGAGAGCTTGCATATTTTCCTTTATTATCCTGTCTGATGATTAATGCATTCAGCTATGTTCAGCCTCACGTTTAACCAGGTTAGTGTTTAGTTTTGGCTAGGCTGTTTTCCTTATGAGAACAGAAATGGCCAATCCTGTGCCCTACCTGTCTTCCAGATGGAGTGTTTGCATTGTTTCCAGATCACGGTGCTTAATGTAAGGTCAGATTTTCTTGTGAAAACAGATTTTGGATTAACTATGTCTGTGCACTTGCACACACCCCTCCACACCTGCCTTTGCACTTAAGCTCCAGCAATCTGCTGAGGTCATGGTTCTCATTTCAAGATGCAAAAGAGAGTTGAGGTTCTCCTTTGTAGCATAAAAGTGCAAAATCAAATTCTGAGTGCACAGTGGATCTGCAAGTCTCCCTTTCATAGAGACCATCAGGTTGAATGGAATGAGCTTGAACTTTCAGATCCACTGTGTGACTTTGGATGAAGCCCTTAGTAGCTGAGTCTCTGGTTCTCATTAATCTGTCTTGCTTGATTATTGTGAGGATTTAACGTAGAGGCTGGCAAACCTGTTTTTGTAAATAAAGTTTTATTGAGACACGGCGATGTCCATTCCTGTAGTGTTGTTTATGGCTGTTTACATGCAGCACGAGCACAGTTGGGTAGTTGTGACAGAGACGATCATATGGCTTGCAAAGCCTAAACAATTTATTTTCTGGCCCTTTACAGAAAAAGTTTGCTGACTCCTGATATAATGCACCAGAAAACAATAGTTTGAGTATCAGCTCTGCCACTCAGTAACTGTGTGACTTTGATCGTGTTCTGGAATCTCTTCGTACCTTAGTTTTCCTCTATAAATGTCATTTATCCATTCGTTTCATGAATTATTATGTGCTTGCCATGTGTCAAGGACTGTTCTAGGCTCAGGAAGTGCAGCAGTGAACAAAACAGACACAAATCCTTGCCTTCATGGAGCTTAAGTTCCAGTGAGACCTTCAATGAGGATAGTAGTAGTGCATGCCTCCAGGGAGGACTAGATGGATTAATACTTGTAAAAGCACGTTTAGAACATTCTTGGAATGGGCACTCAAAAGTAGAACACAAGCTCAATGATGTTAGCTATTATTACTGTGCTGAGTGTCAGGTTGTTAACGTGTGAAACAAAGTAGACCCGCACTTCAGGGTGGAGCCTTAGAATTCCACATTTCCTGTCCCTAAAGGTTTCATTGAAAGAATGACTAAGTAGGAGAAGTGAGGAGCATGCCTGGTGCGATTACCCTTTATGATAGAGAGAGACTAGCTCTAGGAACCTATGTGTTATCTCCACTGATGAATAAAATAGTGTCACTGACGTCCCAGTTCAGAGCCACGTGAAGTGCACAGACCGTTCTTGGTACTGAGGACTGTTCCGATGGAGATGAGAGCAGGACAAGTAAACAATCTGGTATCTCCAATCTCTTAATATTTATTTATGGAACTTGGAGTTAGCTCCGGAAATTTTGTGCTCATTCCACAGTTTAAAATTTTCGTTAGACATTAGATTCCTTGGACTTCTAAGGTTCTTTGAATCCGTGTAAGAGTAGGAAGAAAAAGTACTCAGGAATGTAGGGACAACTTAGGTTAGTATTTTTTTAAGTGGTGATTATGTTTTAAGACTGAAGATTAATATTTGAAAATATGAAATCGATACTATTTTTATATGCACAACTGTACATAAAGAAATATTGATAATCTAATTAAATTGCTGTTGGTACACAAGATCCTAGGACCTGAATATCATACGTCTTGATGCCCGGCTCTGTGTCGGGGCAGGTTAGAGTTAATGGCGAGTGGAATGAATACGTAGTGTCTGAGGACCCAGAAGGCCCTAATCGTATGACATGGGGAAAGTAGCTTAATTTTGCTAATTTTCTTGTTTGTAAAGAAAGGAGATTGGACCAAGTTTGTCCAGGTCCTTTTCAGCTTGAATTATGTGATTTGTAAATTCCCTCTTTGATCAGATTCCCTAAAGTGGAAAGTGTTGTATTCTTTTTCTCTCCTCCTAGAAACGGCTACTTCTTCCTCCACATACGATGTGACGCTTTTGGTTCTTCATGTTTCTAAGTACAGAATGCGTAGTATTGTAGTGTCAGGGCCCTGTCCTTCTTGAGAAGTTATCCGTTTCCTCGTCATCTTAATCAGGACAATTCCCTTGCCTAATCCGCACGTGTAGGTGGGGGTGTAATTTTGACGGAGCACATAATCCCCTGAAGCGCTGTCCCGTTCTAAATGCTAGGATTCCGGAATAAAGCGCAGAAGACTGAAGATGGATGGAAGGAAGAGGGCTGGTTTCTCTGTTGTGTTTTGAGGTGGAAAAGAGGGGAAGCTCCGTAGCTGGGAGCTTGCAAAGACTAGACTTGCTGCTACAGTGAGTGGCTCTGACTGCTCATAGTGATTTCAGGTTCTCAGTAGGCATCTCTCCCGTTTTTCTGTGGTGTTTATGTAGTATCTTTTTTCCTATAAAGCTCTTCCCTTGGCAAATAACTCTGTAGGAAATGTTCAAACCTAAAAGTTTCTATGATGTGAAATGGCCAGTTCAAGAATCTCTGGTGTAATTGCAGATAGGAAAACTAAGACTTGAAATCTCTAGTTTGTGGTTTGTAGTCCGGCAGAGATTGAATGCATATACAGTTTTTGCAAATACAAAGAAAAAAATCATTTATACTTTATTTGAAAACATGCCATTCTTCTGGAACTTTCATTTTTAGGATATTTAGTAATTAGTAATATGTTTTCGAAAAATCAATGGTTGATAGAGAAGTGGAAAAATGTACTCCAATGATTTTACCAATCCGGAGTCATTGCCCTTAAAAAGATCAGGTTATTATTTTTAAAAACTACAGTATTCCAAATTTATGAAATTCTAACTAAAAGGCTTATATATAGATAAAAGGGCAGGCTCTGTAATTTTAAGCTGCTGATTATTAGCCTATATTTACATTGTGTGTTTTGAAGAGTAAAGGCCCCTCACTGCCCATTTTAGAGTGTGGCTCGTGGTGAAAGGCGTTTACGTAGTATGGTAGTTAGGAGCTCTGATTCTAGAGTCAGACAGATCTAGGTGCAAACCGTAGTCCTGCTGTGGATCGGGGAGTGACCCTTTGTGAGCCTGTTTCCCCATCAGAAAAATGGGACAGAGGAAGTCCTACCTCAGAGGCTTCTTGAGAGGATGGGGACCGACAGTTCATGTGACATGAACAGTGCTGGGCAAAGGCTTAGTAAATATTAGCTGCAGCTGTTTTTGTTTGCACAAATGCACCCTGATCTCTCTTCTGAAATCTAAACTGGATCATCAGCTTCCTTCATCTCCTAATGAAGTCCTTTGGCACCTTAAAAACAACATGTTGGGAATTGGACTTCTGGTTCTGGATCAAGATGCTGTAGGTGCGCTTCTCCATATCTCTCCTGCTAAGTACAGTTAAAATCCCATCCCTGGACAGCACGTGGAAAACAAACAGGAAGACTCTGAAAGGTGGAGAGAAGAAGGCAGCCTGCCTGGGGACCTTGGGACTCGAGGAACAGGCCCGATGGGGAGTTCCCTGGCTTTTCTTTTGCCTCATGTATCTCAGACTGTACGTTAGAGAAGCTGTCAATCCAGAAACACCAGTGGGCACAGACAAAAAAGCCTGCAAGATAAACTTGCTCTTTCTTGCCAAAGGACCAAGAAAGGGGCAACTTAGCAAGACAAACTTCTAGACAGTAACTGCCCTACTTCAGACAAACACTATGGAAAAAAGGTAGCCCCACTTTCATGAGCAAAGGCCAAGTGGGGAGCCTAGACCTAAACTTTCACCTGGATATGATGAGGTACCCCTGTCCCTTGCTGGGTGGTGTCAGAGAAGAATGGATGGGGAGCCAGGCCTTTCAGCCCTGCTCAGCAGTAACAAGACATCCTCCCTCCCCTGCCCTCTCTCCGCTCACACTGTTAGTGGAAGCCATGTGGGAAACGAGAACACCCGTCTATTCGAGAACGATAGGTGTAAAACTATAAAGCAGTAGGGAAGCACCTCCCGCCTCATGCCTTGGGTGTCAGAGGCAGCTGGGTGGGGGACCTGGACCTTCACTCCCACATGGCAGTAGCAGGATGCTGCTCCCCCCCACACACACACACTGTCATGTTACTATACATGTCACACACGTGTCATGTTAGAGGAGGCCAGCTAAAACAGAAGATTTACTTAAGATCCACAGTCTTATTATACCAAAATGTTTAGAGTACAATTAAAAATCGTGCGTTATACCAGGAACCAGGAAAATTTCAACTTGAGTGAGAAAAGGCAATCAACAGATGCCAACACCTGGATGACACAGATGTTGGAATTATTTGACAAGAATTTTAAAGCAGTATCTATTAACCTGCCTTATGAACACTTGAAGCAAATGAAGAAATAAAAAATCTCAGGAAAGAAATAAAAGATATAAAGAAAATTTAGGACTGAAAACTACAGTAACCCGAAATAAAATTTAAAACTCAGTGGGTGGGCTCAGTAGCACAATGGAGAGGACAGAGGGAAGAATCTGTGAACTTGAGGATGGACTACAGAGTACCCAGTCTGAACCACAGGAAGAAAATAGAGCCTCAGGGAGATGGAGGACTCTGACACACGGTCTAACATTCTGTCATCAGAGTCCCAGAAGGAGAGAAGAAAGAGTGTGGGGCTGAAAAAGTGTTCAACAAAACGATTTCAAATTTGGCAGAAAACAAACCTATAGATTCAGGAGGGTTGAGACTGGGTCATGTTTCCTTGGTTTAGCTTATAGATAGTAAATGGCTCACCTCTGGAAATTTTTATGATCCCCTTAACCCATCCATCCCATTAAAACAGGAAAGGATCTTGTTTTCAGTCTTTTGTTCTTAATGACTAAGACCTGCATGCCTTATCTTAGTCCGGGTTACATCACTGAGCATTTTCAATAAAAGTATAACAAGGTAATCCTTTTGCTAAATATCTTATGTTTTCCTAAACCAACAATTACCTGGGTGTATACCCAGTAGAAATGAGTGCTTATATCCATCAAAAGTCATGTACACTAATGTTCATAGCAGCCTTATTCATAGTAACCAAAAACTTGAGACAACCCAAATGTCTATCACTAATACCATGGCTAGATACACCATACTATGTTCATATAGTGGAGTAATACACAGCAATGAAAAGGGATGAGCTACCGTGTTATGCAGTAATACGTTTAGTGAAGGAAACCAGACATAGGAGAGGGCATACTGTATGACTCCATTTACCCAAAATTCCAGAAGAGGCAGAAGTAACCTAAGATGATAGAGGTTAGAGTACTAGTTACCATGAAGGGCTATCAACTGGTAGGGGACACAAGGGAGCCTCTCTCTGGGTGCTGGAATATTCTCTCTCTATCTGGGTGGTAGCTGTACATGTGCATACATATGTAAAACTTCTGTGAGCTGTACACTTAAGATTTGTGCACTTTAGTAAATTACATTTTAAAATAAAATGTGTGTATGTGTTCTGAAACACAAATCTCTATGTAAAATCTTTCTGTTGCCTTCAGGATAAAATTGAAATTTGTGAGCTTGGCCTTCAAGGCCACTTGTGATTGGCCCTGCCCTGGCCAGATTAGGTATGTGCCTCTTCTGTACTCCCATGGCACTTGGTGTTTTCCTCTAGCTCTGGATATTAATGATGTTTTTTGATTGTCTGTAGGGTTTTTCTCTATCCCTTATCCCTACCCCCATCCTTACTTTGGTAAGAGCAGTAAATGTGTCAGACTCACCCTTTAGTCCCCAGTACAGGGTCTGTCACAAAGTAACTTTCTTTTAAATTTTTGTCAAATGAATAAATAGTTGTAGATTAAAAGACTTTCAAGTGTTCAGATGTTAGCAAAAAGAGAAATCAGTCATGGAGAAAGGACCTGAAAATGATGCTGTAATTTTCACATCCTGCTCATGGTGAGATTCCTGAGGGCACTGAAGAAATGGCCAGATCCTTTCCTGCTGGTCGGGGCTGGTAAGAGTGTGGCACTGGAGGCCTCATCCTGGGGCTGCTGAGGCTGGCGCTGCACCATCCCCATTGTTCCTGACAGCTTCCAGGGCGGGGGCTTGCCCTATCACAGTTCACATCTGTCTCGTTGGCCCCTTCCTTTCCCCTTCTCAATTCTGAGCACTCTCAACTGTATACTTTGAGGTTTTCCTGCACAGTTAATGTTATTTCAGCCATTATTTCTTTTCCGAAGACCAGAAATATCCTCTCGCAATTTGTATGCTGTGATTAAAGAAAAGCATGAATTTTTTAATTTAATGTCCTGGGCTTTGCTACTCACTCAGCTCTGTGACTGTGAACAAATTGATTAACCCTTAAAAATCTCATTTTCTTCATCTCTCAGATGAGAACACTGATTCCTACCTCACAGAGCTGTTATGAGCACCAAATTTTTGCATGTAAGATATTGACATAAGAAGATGCTTGGTATATGTTTCCTTCCCCTTTTCCATTTCTCATTTTCTGGCAGAGCT
Source organism: Equus przewalskii (assembly GCF_037783145.1). NCBI lineage: Eukaryota > Metazoa > Chordata > Mammalia > Perissodactyla > Equidae > Equus > Equus przewalskii. Next base: position 42,319,428 of record NC_091859.1, read on the forward strand.
AACAACGCTTCTGACAACAAGGTGTGCTTTTGAAATGTGTCGTCTTTATTCATGGACATATTCCCCTCATTGTAATCTGCACCTGAAAGGTGACAGTGAGGCTTCCACGTGGCGCCTTTCAGAGGCTGTGATGGGCTGTCAGCCAGCCAGTGAGACTCGTAGGTGTCAGGGGAGAGAAGGACAGGATGTTGGCCCCCCCCCCGCCACCCCATTCACCGGTCGGCTTCATTCCTCCCTGTGCCCAGAGGATGTACAGCTTAGAGCAGCGCCCAAATCGGGGCATGGCCCTCCTCTGTTCTCAGAGCTCTTCTTACACATTCAGGATATTCCTTCCAAGGGCCAATGTGTGACATGATTCCTTGTGCTGGCTGGAGACTCAAGCTCTCAGCAAGTCTTTTTTTTAGCACTGTGGGCAAGTTGATAAACAGTTTCCAAGTATATTCATTAGTGGCCGGGAGCTCATCATAATACAATAAGCAGTTGAGATTCTGTCCACCGGTTAAAAATTAAAGATCGAATGTGTTCAGGACAGAATTCTGTTTGTTCAGGCGCTGAAGTGTGACATTGTAGATGATGCATTATGGGTGGGAATCACACCCCAAGTAGCGGAGGTGGAATGCGTACTTTTAAAAACTTGCTATATGGGTTGTTTTTGTTCTAAATGTAACTGTGCGTGTTAGTGCAGATGTGCGAAAACAACTTTTCTGAGCTGCTTTGTTTTCTCTGCCACTGACATAGTTTACTGATCCCTTTCTGGTATTACTGCTTTCTCAAGTCGTATCTTGTGGTACTTTAAGGAGGCTGCTAAATGGAGTGGAGCTTTAAGTCATGTGCACTCAAGTACATTAGAGAGAAATTCACTCCTTGATTCATGTTTTCCCCTGCGTCTGCTTAAAAACAGAGGTCTTTCATCTAGCTCTTCAAATATTTCACTGGTCAGCTTTTGACATTTTGCTTAAACTATCATAAAGAAATGACTGTAATGGAAAAATAACACTGTGCTCATACTTTTTTCTTATAATTCAGCTAGTTTAAAGTTCTTTACAAAGAATGCATCAAAAATGCCATAGGTAGGAGGATAAATAAAAAAGATTGTATTAATGTCTACCATTTTATTGAGCACTTTCTAGAAGCCAGGTATTTTGAAAGACAGTCTCTCTCTTCTCGCCATCTGCTTAAATGACACCCTCTGCGTAGCAGTTGAGCTTTTTCCTTGTTTCTCTTATGAGACCAGGGTGACTCATCTAAGTTCCCGTGGCGGAGAGGGTGGCGGTGCTGGGGCTCTACTCCAGCTTTCTTGCCAGCACCCTTTGTTATGTGGAAGTGCGAAGAAGTTGAGGGACTGTGAGTCAGGGACAGTGCTGTGCAAAGGGCAGGGCACCCTCCTGTAGGAGGGATCTGCCTGGCCGCCCCTGAGCCTCATTCTCCTGGAGCAAACACTTGGAGATGTTTTGCATTCCAGATCGACAGAAAATACCTTTCTGACACCCAGCCCTGAGGGTTCTGGCTGTTTTGTGATTGGTCAGTGTGGACGTGGGTAGATTTTGTAGCTGTGCAGGGGTTCAGCATTCATCACCAGATAATTTATTGACCTTATACCCAGTGTGAGCCATTTCCTTCTCACTGAAAAACAATTACGCTTTTTTCCAATCTTGTAAGCAGAGTATACTAAGCTTCTTTAAAACCAGCTAATTTTGTGAGTTATTTAAACAAAGATTTTATCTGCTGGGTGAAGAATTCATGAGAAAATTGCATTAAATTCGGATGCACATGTTTGTTAAAGAAAAGTTAGTAATCTTCCTGGAATTTGGTAATTGAACTTAAAAAATATTTTTATTAATCACATCGTTCTTTGTACTTCTGGGCACTTTAAGACTCTCCGTACTGCTGTTCTTGAAAAGCCTCTTTGTGTTTCCATAAACACTCCTTTCCCCTGGTACGTTTTACTGTGGAATTGCGGGATCACTCTTCTTTCTGAACTCTCTTCTTTTCTGATTATGCCTGCTAAAATAGCTGTTACATGGTTGGCTTCGCGTGTGCTCTTCTTTCCTAGAGTGCTCAGCCTCACAGTGTCTTGGGCAAGGTGAGCTTATGAGATGCAGTCTATGAACGAGTCTGGGGCCGTTCCTGGCCCCACTTTGTCCCTGCCATTGACACTGTTGGCCCTTGGCTCATGTTGGCTCTGAGGCTCTGTGGCGTCTCAGTCTTCTGTGGAAACTGAGCGAAGGCTTTTGCCATGGGTTATCTTTCCTGCCGGCACATTTGTTCACCCATTGCAAGAACTGCTGGTTCTTTCTTACTCAGGTTTCAGAACCCACTCCAAATGCACTTGATGGCACATTTTAGCTGGTCAACAAAACTTCACTGTTAAAGGCTTTTATCTCCTAAAACCTTAACTTGCAAAACTTAGGCAGGTGGAAAAATGATCAACTTTTCTAATAATAATAATAAAAAGACAAAGTAAAGCCCCCAAATAACATTTTTTTATCTATTAAAAAAGCAATTTTAGGGGCCACCCAGTGACGTAGTGGTTAGGTTGGCACGTTCCACTTCGGTAGCCCAGGGTTCACCGGTTCGAATCCAGGGTGTGGACATGGCACTGTTTGTCTAGCCACGCTGTGGCAGGCATCCCACATATAAAGTAGAGGAAGATGGGCACGGATCTTAGCTCAGGACCAGTCTTCCTCGGCAAAAAGAGGAGGACTGGCGGTGGATGTTAGCTCAGGGCTAATCTTCCTCAAAAAAAAAAAAATTTTAGAAAAAGTTTCTACTGTCAGTAAGGATAAAGTGGAGTTGGCAGTTCTAAGGGTGGTATAAATTAGAAGAACCCTTTTGGGGAGCAATTTGACAACATGTATCATTTAAAGATGTTTATATCTTTTCATCCAGTAATTTTTCTTTTGGAAATTTCTCTAAAGGAAATAATAGTGATATAATAAAAATATTGTATATATGGATGTTTATTATATTCTTGGTAAAAATTTAGAAATGATTCAGGTGTCCTGAAAAGGGGAAGTTTAAATAAATTATAGGAGATTATAGTAATGGAATGGTATATACCATTTAAAAATCACATTTTCCAAGAATTTTTGTTATATGCAAAGATAGACAATAGTGTATTGATAAAGATGATCTCCATTTTTAAAAATGTGTACGTATGTGTATAATATATATGGGTTAAAAAGAGACTGGAAATACATAAACATGTTCATGGATAGGATCTATCCCCATCTCAAGGTTGGGGCTTGGCCCCTAAAGAAAAGGGTCAGATCCTAGAGTGTCAGATTTTAGGGTGGTGATGCTCTAGCTGAAATGGACTCGAATTCTCGTTGGCTCTAAAACGAACCTTTTTCTGGTTCTACCTTGCTGCTTGACCCCTTGCTCTCAAGCATAGAGGGACAGAGGGACTCAGGAAATGCTGAGTCCACTAGTTATTTCACTCTCACTGCCCAGCCTCCAGTTCCCAAGACTGTCATCTTCTTCTTTTATTTATGTATTTATTTTTTATTGAGTTAATGATAGGTTACAATCTTATGTGACTTCAGTTGTACATTAATGTTTGTCATTCGTGTTGTAGGTGCACCACTTCACCCTTTCTGCCCACCCCCCACCCCACCTTTCCCCTGGTAGCCACTAATCTGTTCTCTTTGTCCACATTTTTAAATTCCTCATGTGAGTGGAGTCATACACAGATTATCCTTCTCTCGCTGGCTTATTTCACTTAACATAATTCCCTCAAGGTCCATCCATGTTGTTGCAAATGGATTGATTTTGTTCTGTTTTACAGCTGAGTACTATTCCATTGTATATATGTACCACATCTTCTTTATCCATTTATCTGTTGATGGGCACTTAGGTTGCTTCCATGTCTTGGCTACTGTAAATAATGCTGCAGTGAACATTGGGGTACATAGGACTTTTGGAATTGCTGACTTCAAGCTCTTTGGATAAATACCCAGTAGTGGGATGGCTGGATCGTGTGGTAGTTCTATTTTTAATTTTTTGAGGAATCTCCATACTGTTTTCCATAGGGGCTGCACCAGTTTGCATTCCCACCAGCAGTGTATGAGGGTTCCATTCTCTCCACAACCTCTGCAACATTTGTTACTATTAGATTTAGATATTTTTGTCATTCTGATGGGTGTAAGGTGATATCTTAGTGTAGTTTTGATTTGCATTTCCCTGATGATTAGCGATGATGAGCATCTTTTCATGTGCCTATTGGCTATCCGTGTATCTTCTTTGGAGAGATGTCTGTTCATAACTCCAGCCCATTTTTTGATCGGGTTCTTTGATCTTTTTGTTGTTGAGTTGTGAGAGTTCCTTATATATTATAGATATTAAGCCTTTGTCAGATACATGACTTGCAAATATTTTTTCCCAGTTAGTGGGTTACTTTTTGGTTCAATCTTGTTTTCATTTGCCATGGAGAAGCTCTTTAGTCTGATGAAGTCCCACTTGTTTATTCTTTCTATTGTTTCCCTTCTCTGAGAAGACATGGTGTCCGAAAAGGTCCTTTTAATACTGATGTCAAAGAGTGTACTGCCTACGTTTTCTTCCAGAAGCCTTATGGTTTCAGGTCTCACCTTTAGGTCTTTGATCCATTTTGAGTTTATTTTGGTGAATGGTGAAAAAGAATGGTCAATTTTCATTCTTTTACATATGGCTTTACAGTTTTCCCAGCACCATTTGTTGAAAAGACTTTCTTTTCTCCATTGTATGCCCTTAGCTCCTTTGTCAAAGATAAGCTGTCCATAAATGTGTGGTTTTATTTCTGGGCTTTCGATTCTGTTCCATTGATCTGTGCACCTGTTTTTGTACCAGTGCCATGCTGTTTTGATTACTGTAGCTTTGTAGTAAGTTTTGAAGTCAGGGATTGTAATGCCTCCCGTTTTGTTCTTTTCTCTCAGGATTGCTTTAGCAATTCGGGGTCTTTTGTTGCCCCATATAAATTTTAGGATTCTTTGTTCTAATTCTGTAAAGAATGTCATTGGGATTCTGATTGGGATAGCGCTGAATCTGTAGATTGCTTTAGGTAGAACGGACATTTTAACTTATGTTTATTCTTCCAATCCATGTACATGGAATGTCTTTCCATCTCCTTATGTTGTCATCCAATTCTCTCAGAAAGGCCTTATAATTTTCATTATATAGGTCCTTCACTTCCTTAGTTAAATTTACCCCGAGGTATTTTATTCTTTTTGTTGCTATTGTGAATGGTATTGTGTTCTTGAGTTCTTTTTCTGTTAGTTCATTGTTAGAATGTAGAAATGCTACTGATTTATGCAAATTGATTTTATACCCTGCAACTTTGCTGTAGTTGTTGATTACTTCTAAGAGTTTTCCACTGAATTCTTTGGGGTTTTCTATATATAAGATCATGTCGCCTGCAAACAGTGAGAGTTTCACTTCTTCCCTCCCTATTTGGATTCCTTTTATTCCTTTTTCTTGCCTAATTGCTCCGGCCAGGACCTCCAGTACTATGTTAAATGAGAGTGGTGATAGAGGGCATCCTTGTCTTGTTCCTGTTTTCAGGGGGATGGCACTCAGTTTTTGCCCATTGAGTATGATGTTGTGTGTGGGTTTGACATATATGGCCTTTATTATGTTGAGGTAGTTCCCTTCTATGCCCGTTTTGTTCAGAGTTTTTATCATAAATGGCTGTTGGATCTTGTCAATGCTTTCTCTGCATCTATCGAGATGATCACGTGGTTTTTATTCCTCAGTTTATTGATGTGGTGTATCACATTGATTGATTTGCGGATGTTGAACCATCCCTGTGTCCCTGGTATGAATCGCACTTGATCATGATGTATGATCCTTTTGATGAATTGCTGAATTCTGGTGGCCAAAATTTTGTTTAGAATTTTTGCATTTATGTTCATCAGTGATATTGGCCTGTAGTTCTCTTTTTTCGTGGTGTCCTTGTCTGGCTTTGGTATCAGCGTGATGTTGGCCTCATAGAATGTGTTAGGAAGTGTTCCATCCTCCCTAATTTTTTGTAATAGCTTGAAAAGGATAGATATTAAGTCCTCTCTGAAAGTTTGGTAGAATTCCCCAGGGAAGCCATCTGGTCCTGGGGTCGTCTTCTTTTGTTTTTGACTGAAGAAGAAGATAGGCCCTGAGCTAACATCCATTGCCAGTCTTCCTCTGTTTTGTATGTGGGTTGGTGCCACAGCATGGCCACCGCCTAGTGGTGTAGATCCATGCTGGGAACCAAACCCAGGCTGCTGAAGTGGAGCGTGCAGAACCCAATCGCTAGGCCATGGGACTGGCCCCAGCATCTTTTTACCTTGGGCACTCATTAGACTGACGTCATGGGATTCTGCCCATCAGTCTTCTTGAAGTTGAACTTCTCGTCAGTCATCTTTGCTCTTCTCATGGTCTGGGTTGAGACAGAGTCAGTCAGAATTAAAATATTTTGTATTCAGTTTAGTAAGGTATGTATGTACGTGTTATCTATGTTATTCCTATATGATTTTAACAAAACAAAGTAAAAAACTTGCATATTTCACAGCCTACAGTATAATTTGGTTTGGAAATAAGCTTCTAAAAGAAGTTACCTGGAAAAATGATCAGTGGACAAATAATGTGATAATCACTATAACTTTTTTTTTGTTTTTGTAATTTTATTTGAGTATGACTTTTTTTTAATTACTGTAACATTGGTTTATGGCATTATATAAATTTCAGATATACATCATTACGTTTTGATTCCTGTGTAGATTACATCGTGTTTACCACCCAAAGACTAATTACAGTCCATGACCATACACATGTACCTAATCACCCTTTTTGCCCTCCTCCTTCCCCGCTTCCCCTCTGGTAACCACCAATCCAGTCTCTGTCTCTGTGGGATTGTTTGTCATTGTCTTTATCTTCTACTTATGAGTGAGATCATGCAGTATTTCATTTTCTCCCTCTGACTTATTTCGCTTAGCATAATACCCTCAAGTTCCATCCATGTTGTCACAAATGGCCAGATTTCATCATTTCTTATGGCTGAGTTGTATTCCATTGTGTATATATACCACATCTTCTTTATCCATTCATCCCTTGATGGGCACCTAGGTTGCTTCCAAGACTTGGCTATTGTGAATAATGCTGCAGTGAACATAGGGGTGCATGAATCTTTACGTGTTCGTGTTTTCATGTCCTTTGGATAAATACCCACCAATGGAATAGCTGGATCATATGGTAGTTTTATTATTAATTTTTTGAGGAATCTCCATACTGTTTTCCATAGTGGCCGCCCCAGTTTGCACTCCCACCAGCAGTGTATGAGAGTTCCCTTCGCTCCACATCCTCTCCAACACTTGTTGTTTCCTGTCCTGTTAATTGTAGCCATTTTGACTGGAGTGAGGTGATATCTCATTGTTTTGATTTGCATTTTTCTGATAGTTAATGATGTTGAACATCCTTTCGTGTGCCCGTTGGCCATGTATCTATCAGCTTTGGAGAAATGTCTGTTCGGATCTGTTGCCTGTTTTTTAATTGGATTGTTAGTTTTTTTTATTGTTGAGATGTATGAGTTCTTTATATATTTTAGATATTAACCCCTAATCAGATACATACTTGGCAAATATCTTCTCCCAATTGTTAGGTTGTCTTTTCGTTTTGTTGATGGTTTCCTTTGCTGTGCAGAAGCTTTTTAGTTTGATGTAGTCCTATTTGTATATTTTTTCTATTGTTTCCGTTGCCCACTCAGACTTGGTACTTGAAAATATGCTGCTAAGACCGATGTCAAAGAGTGTGCTGCTTATATTTTCTTCTAGGAGTTTCATAGTTTCAGGTCTTACATTCAAGTCTTTAGTCCATTTTGAGTTAATTTTTGTGTGTGGTGTAAGATAATGGTCTACTTTCATTCTTTTGCATATGGCTGTCCAGTTTTCCCAACACCATTTGTTGAAGTCACTATCCTTTTTCCATTGTATATTCTTGGCTCCCTTGTCAAAGATTAGCTGTCCATGGATGTGTGTGTTTATTTCTGGGCCCTTGATTATGTTCCATTGATCTGTATGTCTGTTTTTGTGCCAGTACCATGCTGTTTTGATTACTATAGCTTTGTGGTATATTTTGAAATCAGGAAATGTGGTACCTCCAGCTTTTTTCTTTTTTCTCAAGATTCCTTTGGCTATTCAGGGTCTTTTGTTGTTCCATATAAATTTTAGGATTCTTGGTTTTATTTGGTGGAGGCAGGAAGAGGGTCTATGTTCACAAGTTAAATATGCCTGTAATTTTTATATACTCATCTGTCTTATCCTGGTTTTGGAATCAAGTCATAGTAGCCTCATAAAATGAGTTTCAAAGCTTTCTCTCTTTTTCTCTTGTTTTGAAACAACTTATATACATAATAGATTATCTGTTCCTAAGAGTTTGATGGTACTCACTTGAAGGGCTGTTCGGATTTTTGACTATTTTTTGTCAGTGAATCTTGGTCATTTTCATATCTTTAAATTATTTAAATTTAACTATTTAAATTATTGTTCTATTCAGGCTTTTTATTTGTTGTATCAATTTTCATGTGTTTTACTTGTCTCAGAAATACCCATTCCATCTAGATTTTCAATTTTTTTCATAAAGTTCATAATATTTTCTGTACCTGTTTCTCTCTTTTCATTCTGTTCTTTTTAAAGAGATCTCTCTCTTTTTTCCTTCATCAATATTTTTGGAATTTTTCCATTCTATTACTGTTTACAAAGAACCAGCTTTTTGTTTTGGTTAATCTTTTCTGCTCTGTTCTTACTCTCTAATTCACTGATTTTTGCCTGTTGATCAAGAAGGCAAGATACGAGTGATAGCAGGTGTCTCTTCAGAAATAATGCAAAACAGGAATCAATGGAGTAACATCTTTAAAATGCTAAAAATCTGTCAGTCTAGAATTATACAGACTGACATATAATTCTATATAATTCTATATATAGAATTATATGACTATCCAGCTAAAATATCCTTCAAAAAATAAAGGCAAAATGAAGACATTTCCAGACAAACAAAAGTTGAGAGAATTTGTCATCAACAGAACTGTGCTATAAGAAATGTTGAAGGAAGTTGTACAAAGTGAAGGAAAATGGTACCAGGTGGAAATCTGTTTCTATACAAAGAGATCAAAAACACTGGAACAGTTAAATATGTGGGTAAAAATAAAGTACTTTTACCCTCACTTTTTAATTTACTTAAAATACAGTGGACTCCGAAACAATCATAATAGCAATGTGTTTTACATGTAGAAGTAAAATGTATGAGAGCTGTTGCTCAAATGTCAAGTGGAGTGTACAGTCGTAAGAGTCTTACATTGTATGTGAAATAGTATAATATTATTTGTAGATAGACTGCAACAAGTCAAAGATGCATTCTCTAAACCCTAGAGCAAACATTTTAAAAAAGAAAAAAGGCGAGAGAGGTAGTTAAATAAGCCAAAAGTGGAGAAAACAGTAGAATATTAAAAACATACTTGCCCTAAAAGAAGTCAGAAAAAGGGAAAAAAAGAACAGTTAGGACAAATAGAAAACAAATGGCAGAATGATAAACTCAAGCATATTGATAAGTTCTTTAAAAGTAAGTGGCTTAAATATTCCAATTAAAAGACAGAGACTGTTGGACTGGATAAAAAAAGCAAGACTCAATTGTATGATGTCTACAAGAAATACACTTTGAATGTGAAGATGAAGATAGATTAAAAATGAAAGAATGAAAATAACATACCATGCAAACACTTATAAGAAAGCTGGAGTGGCTGTATTAATATCAGACAAAATAGACTTGAGAATAGGAATATTCCTGGGTGTACAGAGGGGTATTTCCTGATTAAGCGGTGAATTCATCAAGAAGACATAACTTAAACATATATTGCTAATAGCACAGCTTCAAATACATGAAGCAAAACCTGATAGAACTGAGAGGAGAAATAGATTTATAATCATAATTGGAGATTTCATCACTCTTAGTAAATTCTGGAACAAGCAAAAAGAAACTTAGGAGGAATGTAGAAAACTTGAACACCATCAACCAGCTAGACCAATTAAAATGTATAGAACACTGCACCAACAGTAGAATATACATTCTTTGCAGTACACATGGAATATTCACCAAGCCAGATCATATGCTGGGCGATAAAGCAAATCTCAATAAATTAAAAAAAAATTAAAATCAAACAGCATGTTTTTTGAGTATAAAAAGAGTGGAACTAGAAATCACCAGCAATAAAATATCTTTAAAATCCTAAAAATATTTGACAATTAACACACTTCTAAAAATAGCCCATATGTCAAAGATGAAATCACAATGGAAATTAGAAAATATTTTGAACTGAAGGGAAATGAAAACACAACATCTAAATTTATGAGACAGAGATAAAGTAGTTTTGGGAAAATTATTGTTTCAAATAAATTAGAAAACAAAAAAGCTTTAAAGTCAGTGATCATAGTGTCTACCTTAAGAAGCTTTATAGTAAAACCAAGAGCAAATTAAACCTTTGTAACTAGAAGAAAAGAAATAATAAACAGGAATGGAAATCACTGAAGTAGAAAACAGACAATAGAGTAGAGAAAAACAGTACAGTCAAAAGCTGGATGTTTGAAAAGATCAATAAAGTTGATAAGTCTGTCAAGAAAAAAAAGAAAATACAAATGACCTATATTAGGAATGAGAAGAGGGGGCCATCACTACAGATACTACAGGCATTAGAAGACTAATAAGGGGATATTATAAACAACTTTATGCCAAAAGTTTTGACAAGTTAGATATTATGGAAAATTTCCTTTCAAGAGACAAAATACTAAAACTGAATCAAGAATAAACAAAATCTCCATAGCCTATACTTTAAAAAATGAATTTATAATTAAAAACTTCCCCATAATAAAATCTCCAGGCGCACATGGTTTCAATAGTGAATTTTATCAAGCACTTGAGAAAGAAAGAACACCTAGTCTTTCTCTTTCAGAAAATAAAGGAGGAGGGAACACTTTCCAATTTATTTTGTGAGGCCAACAATACTCTTGATATCAAATCCAGACAGAAGCCTTACAGGGGAAAAAACAAACTGCAGAAACACGAACGTGAACAGAATTGTGACCAGAAACAGAAAAATCCTTTCCAAAATAGTAGGAAGTGGAACCCTGTACCATAGAAAATGATAGTGCATCATGAACAATGATGGTTCATCTCAGCCATGCACTGTTGAGTTAACATTAGAAACCCAAACACTTTTAATTCCCTCATATTAACAGAATAAAAGGGGGAAAGAGTATGCTTATCTCAAGAGATAAAGAAAAGCATTTGACAAAATTCAGCACTCCTTCCTAATAAAAATTTGCAGCAAACTAAGAGTAGAAAGGAGCTTCCACAACTTGGTAAAGGGGATCTATTTTTAAAACTTCAACAGCTAGGGGGCTGGCCTGGTGGCCTAGTGGTTGAGTTCATGCACTCTGCTTCAGTGGCCCTGGGTTCACAGGTTCAGATCCCGGGCACGGACCTAGCACCACTCGTCATGCCTCACTGTGGCAGCATCCCACATAAAATAGAAGAAGATGGGCACAGATGTGAGCTCAGGGGCAATTTTCCTCAAGCAAAAAGAGGAAGATTGGCAACAGTTGTTAGCTCAGGGCCAGTCTTCCTCACACACACAAAAAGATTCAACAGCTAATTTCATACTTTATGATGAAAGAATGTTTGCTGTTGCCACTCTAGTTAACACAATACTGAAGGTCCTAAGTAATCCATTAAGTCAAGAAAAAGAAATGAGACATACATATTGAAAGGAAGAAATAAAACATAAATGAGAAGATCATGTGTGTTAAGGTATTTACAAGAAAGTTATTGTGATAAGTGAATTTTGAATGGTCACCAGAGAGAGAGAGAGATATATGTATACACACATACACAATTTAATTATATTATCTAAAACTAGTAAAGAGTAATTAGAAAAAGAATTTTAATACTACCTACAATAACTTCATAAAACCTGAAATATTTAGGAATAAATTTTAACAAAAGATGGGTAGACCTATATTCTGAATACCTTGCTAGGAGAAGTTAAACAAAGTCTACCATATTCGCTTAATGGACAACTCAATATTGTTAAGATATCTGTTCTCCCCAAGTTGATCTATGGAGTAAGTGCTATACCAGTCAAAAATTCAGGAGGCTTTTTTGTAAAATTTGTCAAGCTGGTTTTAAACTTTATATGGAAATATGACAGACTTAGAATAGCTGTCTCGGGATTTGTGTTATCCCAAAATTCATGTGTTGAAGTGCTAACCTCTGGTACCTTGGAATGTGACCGCATTTGGAAATAGGGTTGCTGCAGATGTGTTAGTTAAGATGAAGTCCTGCTGGAACAGGGTGGGCCCCAATCCGATATGACTGGTGTCCTTATGAAAAAGGGAGATTTGCACACAGGAGGAATGCCACGTGAAGATGAAGGCAGAGATCTGCAGGCTAAGGAACACCAAAGATTGTCAGCAAACCACCACGGTTCAGAGAGAGGCGTGGGACAGATTCTTTTTCACAGCCCTCAGAAGGAACCAATCCTGCCAAGATCTTGATCTGAGTCTTCTAGCCTCCAGAAGTGTGAGAAAATAGATTTTGTTGTTTAAGCCACTCAGTTTGTGGTACTGTGTTATAGCAGCCCTAGCAAACTAAGACGATCTCCAAAGCAATTTTGAAAAAAAAAAAAAAAACAAAGTTGGAGCATTATACTTCTTATTTTGTGACTTACTGTAAGGCTAATTAAGACAGTTTGGTATTGGCATAAACACACATGTATGTACCCGTGGAACAGAATAGAGAGTCCAGAAGTAAACTGAGTGGGGAAAGGGTAGTCTTTTCAACAAATGGTACTGGAACAATTGTATATCCTTATGAGGAAAAAAGGAGAACCTCACCCTTATCTTGGACTAAACTCAAAAGTTGATTTAAAATGGAGACATAAAAGCTAGAACTATAAAACTCAAAAGAAGAAAACATAGTGGATATGTTGGGGTAAGCCATGATTTCTTAGGACACAGGAAGCACTAATCGTGAAAAAACATTGGTAAATTGTTCTTCATCTAAATTAAGAAGTTTCACTCTTTGAAACACACTATTAAGAAAATGAAAAGGCAAGCCACAGACTAGGAGAAAATATATGCAATACATATATCTGGCATAGGGCTCACTCATAAACAAATTATGTGAAGAACTCTTACTGCTCAGTAAGACAGAACAACCCAATAAATAAAATGGGCAAAATAATTGAAGAACATTTCATAAAAGAAGATAGAAGAATGGCTCATAAGCACCTGAAAAGATGCTCCACATCATGAGTCATCAGGGAAATGCAAATAAAAATCACAGTGTGATGCCACCTAAAAACTTTGACAATACGAAGTTTTGATAAGGATCTGGGGGTAACTCAGTTCCATTGTTGGAGGGAATGTAAAATGGTGCAATCACATTGGAAAATAGTTTGGTTGTTCTTACAAAGTTGAATATACACTTAACACATGACCCAGCAGGTTCACTCTCAGGTATCGATCCAAGAGAAGTGAAAATTTGTGTCCACAAAAGGACATGACCACAAATGTCCATAGCACCTCTATTCTTTATAGATAAAACTGGAAACAGCTGAAATGTCCATCAGCATGCAAATGGATAAATAAATGGTGGTGTGCAGTCATGCGTCACTTAACGATGGCAACACGTTCTGAGAAATGTGTCGTCAGGCAATTTCGTTGTTGTGTGAACATCGTGGAGTGAACTTACACAAACCTGGATGGTACAGCCTGCTCACACCTAGACTATACGGTACTAAGCCTCTGGGACCACCATCGAATATGTGGTCCGTCACTGACGGAAACGTCATTGTGCAGTGCATGATGGTGTTCAAAATCAGAAAGAAAAAGAAACAAACTGCTGATACATGTAACAACATGAATGAATCTCAAAATCATTAAAAAAGGCTTCTTTTAATATGGTCTCATTTGTGTTATGTTATAGAACAGACAAAATACAGAAAGCAGATCAGTGGTTGAGTAAGGCTGGAGGGTGAGCAGTAGTGATTGCACAGGTGCACAGGGAACTCTGGGGGGAGGGGAGTGTTCTGTATCTTGATTTGTCTGTGATTACACAGGTGTAGTTGCTGTCTACTGCATGTAAATTATATCTCAACAAAGTTCGTTTTAGAGCTAAAGAAAACAAGTGCCAGAGTGGGGAAATGTGAAGGCAGTGTGTTATTTTACGAGTTTCTTTTAGGGTTTGGGGCAGTTCTCGAAAACTTTGGCTCAGTGGGTACTCTTGGACTTTGTGTAGGTCAGGCGTTCTCAACTCAGCTGCATATTGGAACCACCTAAAGAATTGGTCTAAGACACTGATGCCCAGCCTTGCTCCCAGAGATTCTGATTTATTTTTTCTGGGGTTGGGACCTCAGCATGGGTGCCTTTTGAAACCTCCCCAAGTGATTCTGATGTAGAGCCGAGGTGGTGAACGCCTGGCCTAGAGAGATTGTCTGCAAAACACAGGCCACGTGCTTTATTGTTGCTTCTTGAGTAACACTGTTAGTTGTTCCTCTGGCATTGGGGACAGAAGCAGCAGCTCAGTCACGAAATGCCCAGTATCAAGCTGCACAAACACTGTGGAAATAAATGCAACATAGAGATAAATGATATTATATTTTTGTGAGACAGAATTGATTATGTGAGGCAAAAGCCAGCAGAGGAGCACGGATGAAAATTAGTAACCCAGGGGTGCACTCAGCTCATGAGACAGTCAAGAAAAACATGGTACAAACTTAGAATAACCCACATCTACAAATTTCCAGTGACTGTAGAAGTAAGTCTTTATATATTGGAACTTTCTGAAGAACAGCTTGTGACTGGTGAAGGATTACTGTGTCCAGCACTTTTCAGGAGTGGGTGGTAAAGGAAACCCTTAGAATCTTGGAAGTGAAAATGATAGTACAAGTAGCTGCCATTTCTTATGTCCTTATTACTTGCTGGGTGCTGTGCTGAATGCTTTCTCATGTGATCTTCACTATAGCCCTCTGAGGTGGCTATGACCCTCTAGTTACACATAAGAAAATCTAGACTTCATGAAGCTCAAAAACCTCCTCAAGGTTACACAGCTAAAGAGGCTGAGCTGGAATTCTCTTGTAGGTCTGTCTGGCTCCAAGAGTATCCCTCTTCCCTCTGAGTGGTTGGGATGGTAATTGAGCCTCAACCCATGGGCGAGTGTTTCCACATCTCCTGCAAAGTGGTCCATTTCATCCAGCGTCCGCCTCCAGGCTTTGAGCCTTCTGAGTTGTCTGTCAGCATGTCTGCAGATGGCTTCATCCCTGGATGGAAACCTTGCTTGAGCATTGCCACGGCCACGTTGGCCATTGATTCACCTGAGCATGAGGACTCTGGTGATCTTTTTGTTTGTGTGTGTGTGAGTTTGCTTCAAGGAGCTCTGTTATGAACACGTTTTTACCAAGTGTCAGTTGGGCCTGATTCTCTCTATATTTAAATAGGAGATTCAGCCCTGTGTTAGTATTGTGCTCTTGTGTTTCTTCAGGTTTTTGGATTTTTGTATTTACCATTCAGTGTGAGAGCAGCCAGAATAATTGAGGCTCTGTTGTCTGTCAACCTAATATAATTTCCCAAAGGAGCTTAGATAGTATTAGGGTTGGGCCTGCACACTTTGCAAAGTACATTCTTTGAGATTATTGGCTAAGGTGGGAGAGAATAGTTAGCAAATCAATTAGTTGTCCTTCTCTTTACACTTTATTTCCAGAAGGTAAATGTTAGTTTGTTTAAGCCAGACTCATTGTCTTGTTAAGATGTGTTACCTCATGAAAGTGTTGACTGAGCTTGGCTCCTTGATGTGAACTACAACTTGTGACTCATTTTTTATGGGTCTAGAATCAATTCCCAACATGTTAGGTTAAAAAACAAACAGCTTTCTTTTTTTATGAAGTCTGAACAGAGGGAAACTTGTTAATTTGCTAGCTGTTCCCTCCTTCCCCCAGACGTCAGATCAGCCCATGTATGCAGTAGTAAACTCGAGCTTGGTAAAAACGGACTTGTATTGTCAGTCACTCCCCCTAGAGGTGTTGCATCCGCATATTCTTTTCCTAGTGCCCTTACCCTGTGTTCATTCTTAAGTGTAAAATTATGTATTTGTCATAAGGCCACTCTCATCCTTGTCTAGAATAGATCGTTTGTGTGTAAACGTTTAATGAATCCTATAAGAATTTATCTTGTATCATTTTGTAATGCAACAGTGTGAATGGAAAATATTTATCTAGGAAAGCACGCCTTCAATTTGGCCATGACTCTAGTGTAACCACGATTTTCAAGAACTCTTTAATTCACCCTTATTTCCTGCTTAAATTTCAGTTTTTAGTGTGTGGTTTCATTTATTTCAAAGAAAATCTTACCCATTTAGCATATCTGAGAATTTTGCTTTTCCCCTCACGAAAAATGAGGTATTTTTCTTGTATTGCATAATAGATCCTGACTAGTTTTATTTCTCACCCCAAAAAATTGTTTTTGAAAATAAATTTGCGACCTTGCCTAATTCAGAGCAGAATTGTAAACTCGTCCATGCGAAAGTTACCCTCCTGTTTCCTTGTGCTTTCAGGAGCTTAACTCCTTGCTCTAGCCCACTGAACTTCCTCCAGTTACAGCACTTACGTTACCAACTATTGCCGTCACTCCCACTGCCCTTTATTGAGCGGTCACTCTGTACTGGCCATACGTAGCAGTCTATTCCATTCTCACAGTCACCCTTTGAAGTAGGCCCACTCATCTCCATTTTACAGGTAAGCAGACTAAGTCTTAGAGGTTAAGTGACTTGCCCAAAGCCATGCAACTCAGAAGTGCTGTAGAACCTTGACCCCAGCACGCTGGCTCTGCAGTCCTCGCTCTTAATCACTGCATCCTGATGCCTCCCAGTTCCTTGACCACTCCATGTTCCTTCTGATCTCCCTGCTTCTACACATGCTCTTCCCCCTGCCGAAAAGATTGTATATAGTCACCTTTATTTGTCCATTTAATTCCCATTCATTCTTCTCATCTCCAGCTAAATGTCACTTCTTCAGGGAGGCTCTCCCTGTGAGGCCTAGGCTATATCCTCTGGCTAAACCAAACCGTGAAGGGGACTCCAAGCTCATTCTGGCATGCAGACGCACCCGTGTTCCAGAAGAGTCTCAATTATATATTGGCAAAGAGCTGGTGAAGATCAGTTGACATTCCTTCCTCTCTATGCCAGTCCCTAGGCCCTTGCGCCTTTTCTGGATCTCTCCTCTTCAGCCCAGGGCAAGTGCCTGTGGCAGCAGCTCTCCTTTCCCCTCTGGAGACTGTTGGAGACCTGTCCTGCTGATGGATGCATGGCAGCTTATTGGAAGCGAGTGGGCTGTGAGGGTTGCATTAGGAAGCTGAGTACAGACTCAGGTGGGGCCACTACCAATTTAGCCTTAAAATTTCCCTCTGTGCTTCTCAAACACGTGATCCCTTACAGGTCCAACCCTTCATGCCCATGCTTCTCAAACTATCTGTGCTGAAGAACCAATTATCTTCCCCCCAAGCCATCCTAAACCAATATGTTTATAAAATACAAATAAGTTACTAGAAAAATAAATTTGTTAAAAAGACATAGAAGATTCAAGCCTAAATTTTAGTGTAAGATTCAGTAGACATAGCATAACTGTGTTAAACTGCTAGCACAGTTGCTCACTTGTCCCTCTCACTGACTGACAGTGGTCTCCAGACCTCACTGTGGGTAGCACTTAGGCGTTAGTGACTGACCGCAGGGAGGGTACATAATTTGTGAGCCTTACTTCCCTTATCTATAAAAGGGAACCAAGAATACTTACCCTGGCATCGTCAGAATTAAATGAAATCGTTAAATTCTCTATCATTGTCTAATAAATGCCAGATGTCTATTAAATAGTAGTTCCTTTCCCACCCTACCTCCAATGCCTAGAAAAAATTATAGAAATTAGATTTATTCTCTTCTTCCCTGCCTTTGTGAAAGAGAATGCTCAGTAACAGTGATTCTTCAGCAACTCTGTGCGTCCCGGTCACAGGGAGGTCTGCTTTCTTTCAGTGGGATATGGTATTTAGAAGAGTTCATCTTGTGCTGGGAATGCTCGTTGCTACTGGCTTCTCTTTGCTTCTAGGCCTTTTCAGTAAACAGCTAGGAAATAAGTATTTTTTAGGAAAAGAAAAATATATCATGAATTCATGCTAATATTTCTAATTTAAATGTAAAATTAACTTCTTTGATATGATACTTTTTTATGCTGAAAATCTTGGTTCCTAATGACATTAATTCCCATTTATTTTATTTTTTTTAATTAATTTATTTTTTTAAAAGATTTTTTTATTTTTTTCCTTTTTCTCCCCAAAGCCCCCCGGTGCATAGCTGTATATTCTTCTTTGTGGGTCCTTCTAGTTGTGGCATGTGGGATGCTGCTTCAGCATGGTTTAGATGAGCAGTGTCATGTTCGCACCCAGGATTTGAACCAACGAAACACTGGGCCGCCTGCACCGCCTGCAGCGGAGCGCGCAAACTTAACCACTCGGCCACGGGGCCAACCCCAATTCCCGTTTATTTTAAACTAAATATATAAAAGTTCAAAATAACAATACCAATATCATTATGCTGAGACAACTGAATGCAGTTTTAAGATTTCTATGCAGTTGTCTGTGAGCTTAGGATACCTCTCACTAGGGATGTAAAGTCAAAATACTGTTTTAATTCTGTGAAATATTTTTTCTTTGTTTTGCATGTCATCAGATTAATTTGGTTCTGTTTTTATAACTTTATAAATTTAATTTTTATTGAGATATAACTGACATAGAACATTATGTTAGTTTCAGGAGTACAACATGACAACTCGATACTTACATATGTATTGTGAAATAATCACTGCAGTAAGCCTAGTTAGCATCTGTTATAAATTTAATTTTTAAAAATTATGTAAAATATATGCAGGATTCCAAAGTCAGAATACAACCAGGTACATTCACAGATCTCTGGCCTCCGTTCCTGTCTCTTCTGCCTCATTCTCTTCTTTGCCCTATAGAACCATTAGTTTTTTATTTAACCTTTCATTTGTTTTTGAAATATAAGAAAAAAATATATTTGTCCCCCTTTATTACACAAAATGTTCACATATCAGCCTGGTCTGTGCTTTGTGTTTTTCACTTAACATTACATCCTGATGTCCCTCCACAGCAGTACACGAGCAAGCTTCTCCATTCATTTTCACAGCTACATAGAAGTCTTTTGTATTTGTGCCATAGTTTATTTGACTAGCCTGTGTTGGTGGACATTTGAGTTGTTTCCAGGATCTCTTTTGTTATAAATCATACTGCACTCAACATCTTTAGTCATAAGAGAAATGCAAATCAAAACCGCAATGACATACCGTTTCACACTCACTAGGATGGCTAAAATAAAAGACAATAATAAGTGGTGACAAGAATGTAGAGAAATTGGAACCCTCATACATTGCTGGTGGAATGTAAAATGGTGCAGCCACTTTGAAAAACAGTCTGGCAGTTCTTTAAAATGTTAAATACAGAGTTACCATATGACCAAGCAGTTCCGCTTCTAGGTGTAAGGCCAAGAGAATGGAATACATAGATCCATTCAAAAACATGTATACAAATGGTTGTAACAGCATTGTCCTTACAGCCAAAAGGTTAAAACAGCTCAAATGTCTATCAGCGGATGAATCGATGGATAAAATGTGGTCTGTCCAGACAACAGAATATTGTTCAGCCATAAAAAGGAATGAAGTAGTGACACGTTTAAACATGGATGAACTTTGAAAACATGGTCAGTGAAAGAAGCCAGTCACAAAAGGCCACATATTGAACGATCCATTTATATGAAATGTCCAGAATAGGCAAATCCGTAGATAGGTAAAGTAGATTAGAAGTTGCTGAGGGCTGGAGAGAAGAAATGAGAATTGTTTCACAACTTTGTGAACATACTAAAATCCACTGAATTGTATACTTTAAAAAGGTTTTACGGTAAGTGAATTATATCTCCATAAAACTGTTATAAAAATATAAACTGTCCTGCAATGAATAACCTTGTGCAAACACCGTTTCGTGTGACAGTGTATTTTTGATCTACAGTCCTAGAAACGGGATTACTTGGTCAAAGAGTAAGTGACACGTGATTTTGCTACATACTGCCCAGTTCCCCTCCCTAGGGGTTTTACCATCTACCATTCACTAGCAGTGTGTGAGGGCACTGCCTGCATATGTTGTCAAACTTGGTTATTTGCCATTCGGAGAGGTGAGAGATGGTATCTCAGTGTAATACTAATTTGCCTTTCTTTTATCGTGATCAAGATTGAGCATATTCTGATATCGCTATGGTCCATCTGTACTTCTTTTTTTTCTATGCCATTTCTGTTCATGTATTTCATTCATTTTTCTACTGGATTGTTGGTCTTTTCTCAATTTTTACAAGTTCTTTATATATTAAAATATTAACCCTTTGCCTGTGATAGCTTACAAGTAATTTTTCCAGTTTTCATTTACCTTTTTAAAAAATGTGAAAATTTAGAACCTTTTCCCTGTTGCTTCTGGATTTTGAATCATAGAAAAGCTTTTTCTACTCCTAGCTTAGAAAGAGAATTCACTTACTAGTACTAGTAAACTATATTAGACTCAGATCCACTTGGACTTTATCCTGGTGAACAGTGTTAGGAAGAGATCCGTTTTCACCCTTTTTTATATGGCTACCCAGTTGCCCCAACATTTTTGAGGAAGGGTGAAAAGAAAAGTAATATGTCTCTTTTTGTTTATATGACTGTTTCAAAATATTTCTGAGTCGATGTGTTTCAGATAGTTGCACAAACAGTGTTATAGCAGTGAGTACGGAAATAAAAAAGGAGAAATGAAGCATCTGTAATATCTGATGAATCGTTTGTAGTAGCTGTTTTCAGTGTATAAATTTGTCTTCTCCATTCTCTCTAGGTAAATGAGCTGGATGGCATTCCATTGATCCTGGACAGCTGCAGCATTGATGACAGCAACCCCTGTATCCTTGCATGTGAATCACTGAGCATTAGTTCACAGCTGGGGCCTTAGCATGACAAGTCCCTTTACTGGTGATCCTTGCCTAACTGGCTGGCTTTCTTGTTTGCTTGAAGCTACGAACACTCTCTCAAGGTTAGGGTGCAGGACCATCACTCCTGCACCCTATGCAGTGTAGTGAGCTCAGGCTTTCGAGGTGAATAGGACCGCACCTGCAGCACCGCCACATCGTGCGTTTCTCGCACCACTTTGAACTCTAAACCAGCTTTCTACTAAAACGTGCTTTAAAACTGGGGCAGAGAAAGCTCATCCATGGCCCCTGTGTGTGCTGCACCTCACTAATGTCACCTTTCCAAACTGTGTGTTCCTTGGAGTAAATCTGAGAAATTTGGCAGTTTCTTGCTATAAAGATTCTGAGTATCCAGTCGTCAGGAGGAACCGTTTTTAACAATTGTTTAGTGACATAGAAGCATGGGGAGCACTCTGAGCCCCCAGGAGTAGGGGGAAACATTTCAGTGGCACCAAATTCTCGTTTTTGACGTGTTCTGTCCTGCGACCCTCTGTTACCAAAGCTGGGGGCTCTGGTTCTGGCCCTTACCTGGGTTGACCACCCTTGCTGGAGGGTATTCGGCAGGGAACTTACTTATTTCTTAGCATTTCACCCAGTAGTTGCCCTGTAGGATATGATCTTAGTACAGTGACAGTAACTGGGGATTGGATACAGCCTGTTGAGGTTTGAGAGAGAGTCCGTTTAATTTCAAGAACTTCCCTGGTGAGAGCCGAACTCAGCCCAGCCCCTGGCCCTGGCCGCTGCACGGCCTTAAGGTAATTGCGTGTGTGAGGGGTGTGAGGAAGGACTTGGGGAGCGTAACCCCGTGGCAGACAGTGAGGAGCCCAGCCTAGGACCGAGGAGACAGGAGGAGGGCGTTTGAAAATGAAATTCCCCTCACCGTGGTTTCTGTCAAGAAGAGAAAAGGAGCTGATGAAAATCATGTGTTTCAAAGTAAATAGATTGAGAAATGCTTATTATTTGTGCTCAAGATACTGTCATTTGTCTGATAGCAATAGAAGAGAGTCTCTTATTTTTAAGAGCACAGTAGCTCACAAGCTCAGTCAGGGAAAGACAAATGCACAGCCTCAGGGGACTCCTCTTCCAGGTGAGACGGCTCGGTTCACTGTGCCACATCCTAATCAGGCACTGCAGGCTGTGCTTGTTGTGAGTAGAGTTTTGAAATTTTTTAGCCCCAAAAAAGGAAAAAGGAGAAAAGAAAGATTTCCATCACAGGAATGCAGTAAAAGAACATTTAGGTGCAATTGCAGATCTTGCATTTCCTGATGAAAAAGATGATTTATTGTGAAAGATGAAATTCACCCACAGTTTTACTTTTGTATTCCCTCAGTTGACCTTTTAGTGAAAAAAGGTTTTTGTCACTAGTCTTTGGCTTCTAGCAAAGACCAAAAAATTACAAGACTGTTGCACACAGTACTTGATAGCTCCGCAGATACATTGTGTGTGACTCGTGCTTACTAAGTCTCGACTTTAGCATCCTCCTCGCCACATATTCATTTGTTCATTTCACTTCTTCTTTCAGGAAACATTTATTGAATCTTTACTATGTGTTTACATACATTACCTTGTTTAATCCTAATAACTCCGTGAAGCAGACACTGTTGTGACTAGCACCCCCATTTTGTAGATGAGGAAATAAACTGAGTGAGTCTCAGTGACTTGTCCTAAAAGTCAGACCCAGCATTTAAACTTGGTGTGTGCCTGATTCTCAGCCACTTTCCTAAACAGCCTCCTTACGGGTCGCTGAGGGGGACAGAACACATACGGAGAAACCACAGTAACATATTTGGATAACAGAGAAGTCATTCAGAAGTATAAATTGAAAAAGTTTATGTGGATAATCTATAAAGATAACTGGTTTTTATAAAGATAATTATTGAAGCATTGCAAGATCCCAGAATCTCCTCTAAATGTCAAGAAAAGGGAAATATTACATGTTTAGAGTTATGTACATTCAGTAATTCTTCGGAGTTTTATTTATTAAGGCCTGCCATATTTTAAAGGCATATAAAATATGCATAATTAATATTAATACTAACCATAAAGGAAATTTTATATTTTATCTAATAATAGATATGAGATACATACTAAAATATTAAAGCGAAGAGAAAATAATGGTTGAATGGTCAGAAATGAAGAAACATTATAGCCTAGGGATTTAATTTTTAATTTGAGCCATGAATTAAAACTTGGCCTTCCAAGTAGCCAGAGAAACTAGGGGCATAACAGATTACAAAGTGAAACCACACCATGCTCCTTCATGCTGTTTCTCTGCACCTGCTCACAGACAAGTTTTCTGAAGAATTACCTAATTACTCTGGCCTTGCCCCCTCACCTCTCTTTTTCTCTCCTTACCCTCCCCATTCTTATGTTTTTTTCTTTCCTATATTTTTCATTCATCAAAATTTTAAATGCTAAAAGGCGTTGAATGGGAGAACAAGATCTCTGTCTTCACCCTCCATGCTTTTCAATTCACTTTTCTTAGCTCTTTCTTCTAATAGTTGCTTTGGTATATCTAAATAATATGCTTTGCTGCTGTTTCTTGATGTATCAAATTTTGATGTTCTGTATTTTCTTTGTTATGACATGAGGATTTAGCTCTTGTACACCACCTCCTCTCCTCCCTCCCTCATGCTTCCACTGTGGTTGAGACTACAGATCCCATTTATTACTGCCTGCATGACTGACGAGGCCAAGCATCTTCTAAATGTTGATTTGCCATTTGGATTACTTGTGTGTATACATAAATTGTGTTTGACCAAACATTTTGCCCATTTTTTCATTGGGTTATCTCTTTATAATTTATTTGTAATAGATCTTTGTATGTTCTAGATAGAAGCTCTTTGTCAGCTACGTGCGTTGCTAAAATTTTTTCTCCCATTCTGTGACTTATCTTGTCATTCTCTTTAAAATTTCTTCTGATCAACAGAAGTTCTTAACTTTTAGTCAAATTTATCACTTTCCCTTTATGGTTAGTTTTTTGAGTGTGTATCTTGTTAAATATTTTCCTACCTTCAGATCATGATGATAATCTTTATTACCTTCTGAATACTTTATGATTTTTACCTTTTATGTATGTAGGTCCGTAATTCATTTGGAGTTGATTTTTGTCTATGGTGTGATTTAGGGGTCTATTTCTATATTTTCATATGGACGCACAATCGTCCCTTCCACTTATTGAAAAAAACATGCAATTGCCCACTGTAGTGCTACCTTTATCATAAGTCAGGTATTCATTATATGTGGGTCTGTATTTGGACTCTGTTTTCTTTTCCACTCATCTCTTTGTCTATCCCTGCACCAATACCACAGTCTTAAGTACTGTTACTTTGTAATGTTTCTTGATATCAGTTGAGTAATTCCTTCCAACTTGTCTCTTCTTATTTAAGAATGTTATGGCTGTTTTGGGTCATCTGTATTTTTGCATAAAAGTTTTAGAACCAATTTGTCAAGTTCAACACATTCATGCTTGTGTGCTTATACATACACATGTAGATACACACACTTGTGCACACACACGAAATCACCAACAAAAACAATTTAAAATCCCCATATATTGAATTATTCATTGAAATTGCATTGACTAAAATCAATCTGATGAGAATTGACATCTAAACAATACTGAGTCTTCCAACCTATGAACATGGTATATCTGTCCATTTATTTAGGATTATTAATTTTCAACTTTTTCCGTGTATTTTGATAGCTCCATCGCATGGATTTTGTCATGTATTTTTGTTACCATGCATTTAGTGTTTTCTGATTTCTGTTATGGTTTCTTTTTGACCCATGGATTATTTAGAAATACGTTTCTTAATTTCTAAACAAATAGGAATTTTCTAGTTATCTTTTGGAGGTCGATTTCTAGCATAAATGCATTATGATTAGAGAGCACATACTTGATGTTCTCTGTCCTGTGAAATTTAGTAAGATTTGCCTTGTGACCTGGTGTATGGTCAGTTTTTGCAAATGTTCTGTGTGTGCTTGAAAAGCACGTCTAATTCCAGTAGTGGGGTGCTGTATTTTATACACGTACTCTAGGTCAAGTGTGTAAAATTTTTATATTTTTACTGATATTTTTGTCTGCTTTGGTTTGTCAGTTACAGAGAGAGATGTTTTAAAATAGCCTATGATTATAGATTTGTCTGTTTCTCCTTTTAGTTATATAAATTTTCCTTTATATGTTTGGAGTCGATGTTATTAGATACAGGTATGTAATAGGTCCTGAGAAATGTGCCTGTTATCATTATACAGTGACCCTCTTTATCCCTAAAAATGCTTTTTGCCTAATATGATTATAGCTACTCTAGCTCATTTTTAGTTGGTATTTACGTAGGATAACTTTTCCACCCCTTTTATTTTCAGCCTTTCCGCATCAGGTGTTTCTGTTAAACTGCATAGAGTTGGTGTTTTTCTTAATCCGGATTGACAGGCTTTGCCTTGCGTTTAGCTGTTTGTCTTTCCTATTTTACTTCCTTTTTCTCTCTTTCTTGCTTTCGCTTGGATTGATTGTATAGTTCAATTTTTGTCTTTTTCTAGTTTAAGATTTCTTTAGTCTTTTTTCTATTCTGTTAACTAGTTCCCTGGGAAGTTACAGTATTCGTCCTTTCCTAAGGAGAGTCTGTTTCTCAAACCTTTACCCCTTCCCAGATAACACAGGCCATTTAGCACCCCCAGCTTACATGACCTTCATGTTGGATATTGTCATTCTAGTTTTCCAAGCCCATAAAATATTATTACTGTTGTTCTGTAAGGTCACTGTTCATTAGATCTGTCCACGTATTTGCTGCTTCTCCTGCCCTTCACCCCTTCTTATCTCTCTGTTTGTCCATCTGGGATTATTTTCTTTCTGCCTAAAGCCTTTCTTTTAGAATTTCCTTTAAAGTGGGTCCATTGGTGGGGAACTATAATTGGGTTTGTTTGAAAATAAATTCCTGATACCAGCGTTTTGTTGTGATAGCTACAGGATCTCAGCATTTTAATACATATACTTTCACTTGATTTGACTATTTCCAGCATGGTGTCTGCACCCTCAACTGTTTTTGCTATCCTCCATACCAGAGTGTCTCTCTTTTACCCTTTCATTGAATTGATGAATCTTCCAATCTTCTGTTGAGGTAGAGGAGGGGAACTGGGGGTCCACCTACTTTTTAAATTTGCAGACAACCCTTCTATTTTCACTTTTACATTTGCCTCCCAATAAAGAGAGACGCGGGGTCACCAGCGCCTGAGCTTTGGGGGACTCGGCAGGGCAAACTGAATTGTTTCTTTGTTTTTCTCGTTGCCAGCTTAGGATCAGCTTTCTTAGGTTTGCTGAATTAGTTGCTAGAGCCCCTTATACAGCCATAAGGCATAGCCCTGTTAACTTCTTGTCTGCCTGCCTTTTAGTTTCTGAAATTCTTTTTGTCCTTGTGGGTTTGTGCCTTTTAAAAAGATCCACTGGGGCTTCAAAAGGGAGTGTGGATAGATGAATGTGTTCATAAGCTTCATTATTTGCCTCTTGTCACCAGTCACCAGTGAATTGCCAAAATCAGTGGATACTTTGAAGTTCTCATCGTATTAAAACTCAGTTCAGGGGCTGGCCCCATGGCCGAGTGGTTAAGTTCATGCACTCCGCTTCGGTGGCCTAGGGTTTCAACAGTTCGGATCCTGGGTGCAGACATAGCACCACTCATCAGGCCATGCTGAGGCAGTGTCCCACATGCCGCAACTAGAGGCACTCACAACTAGAATATACAACTATATACTGGGGGTGCTTTGAGGAGAAGAAGAAGGAAAAAAAAGAAGATTGGCAACAGATGTTAGCTCAGGTGCCAATATTAAAAAAAAAAAAAGCTCTGACAGTTGTTAAAAAAAACCTTCAGTTAACAGAATGAATCACTTCCTCCTTAGCATACTGCTTTTTTCTTGGCTTTCATGATAGTACCTTCTCTTGGTTTGGTTTTCTTCATTTCTCTGGCTCCTCCTCCTCATTTCCTTTGTTCTTCCTCTTCTACACAACTTTTAAATGTTGGGTGACTCCTGGACATACTAGAGCCCAGGAGCTCTCTTCTCACTCTACGTTTTTCTCCCAAGGAGTCCCACCCATTTATTCCTTTGTTCATTCAGTGTTTATTGAACACCTTGGTCATCCCGAACACTCTTCTGGGCCCGTAGAATGACAAGGTATCCTGTAAGGAGGCTCTTGCAATCATCCAGGCAAGAGATGACAGTGGCTTTGGCCAAGCTGGTAACCAGGGAGATAGTGAGATGGGGTTGTATTCTGGGTATTCCCATGGCTTTAAATCTCGTCTGTTCACCTGTGGCTCCCAAACTTAATCTCTAGACAAACCTCTCTTCTGAGTCTCAGACTTATATCTCTAATTCCCTGCTTAACATTTTGCTTGTATGTCTTACAGACATTCCAAATCTAGCATGTCCAGAGTTAAGCTGTTAATCTCTCTCCACAGACTGCTCCCTCTCCTTCTCAGTAAATGGGGGAATATCTCCATCCATCCATCCACCTGCTCAGGTAGAAACCTGGAAGTCAGTCATAATGCTGTTTCTTTTTCATTCTCCTGCCTCTAGAGTGTCAACAGGTCTTGTTGATTCTCTCTTCAGAATATGTCCCAATTCCACCCACTTCCCTCCGTCTCCAGTGCCACCGTCTAGTCCACACTGTCATCCCCTCTGGCCTGGGTATCAGCAGGGGCTTCCTCTCTCAGTTTCTGCTCTTGTTGTGTCCGGATGGTTTGCAATTCCTTCCATTCAGTGTGAGCTTTGAAAACCAAAGTTGGATCACCCTTCTCTGCCTCTTGACTCCCCCTGCCCCAACGCCATCTCTAATAAGCATGCTCTCATTTATGAAACCTCCAAGACTGGTCATTGTACTTCAAATAAATCCAGAGTCTCCAGCACATCCTAAAAGGTCCTTTCTGATCTTGCCCCTGCCTGCCTCTCATTTTTCCAGAGCCATTCTCCCACTTAGTTAGCATTTCCCAGACATGCTTTCCTTTTTGTTTCTGAAATATATCTGATTTCCCACCTCAAGGCCATCATCCATGCTGATCTCTTTGCCTGAACTGCTCCCCGCCCCGGCCAAGTCCTTCTCATTCTTCAGATCCAACTTCCTTCATCTCTTCCTCCCTGAAGCTTCCCCAGAGCACCAGTCGAGGTTAGGTTGCCCGTCAGCCCCTCCTAGAACCTGCTCTGTTCCTTCAGCTGATTATAGTCTGTAATTAAATATTTGTGCATTTACATCTTAATTACCCCCTAGACCAAGTTCCATGAGGGAAGGGACCATTTTTTCTGTTTTTCATCTCAATGTAATATGGCACTGTCTGGCACATAGTAAATGTCCAGTAAATATTTCTTAGATGGACAGACGAATGAGTAAAACAGTGAACAGATAGCAGCCTGGTGAAGTGTGTGTGTGTTTGTGTATTTATTTGCGGGGAGAGGAGTTCTAAGCACAAGAGAAATTTCTCCCATGGGTTCTGTGATTCCTTTGTGAATTAAGTAAGCTTGGTTTGGCAGTGATATTATTTCAGATTTATTTGGTTGTTAACCCCTTTTTCTAATAATTAACACCAGCCAAGCTTTTCTTGAACTTTAATTTCAATATTTTGTGTTATGTTAAAAAGCAGTAGATATTTTGAATCTACTTAGACTGGGAATTGATGCTGGTGTTAAATATGAGTTAATAAGCATACCTCCTTTCTCTGATCACTCTGGATTGGGATGGACTTGTGATCTATTTGGGTAGCAGGGAGCCAAAGGGCAATCTGTGGTTAGGACCCTGTGAAAGACTTCCACTTTCGCGGCCACCCTTCGGGATTAGGAACTTCAGCCTGGCATGTCAGAGCAAACAGGAGCTGAAAACTCCTGCAGGCCAGGAAGGAGGCTGGTAGGCTTACTGTCCCATTTCTTGGAGGGAGCTGATAGAGGCCAACAGGGATTTCCAGTTCCAGGGAAAAGACAACATCTCAAAGGGGTGCTTAACTCGGAAGGACTGCCCTTGGCTGCTGCTGCTTCAGGGACACAAGCCCAGCCAGCGCCCAGCTGTTCACTCACCCCGCTCACTTGTGGATCACCCACAGTAATGACATAGTAGCAGATGCCATCGGAAAATTCCAGCTCCGCTACCACAGAGTCAATTTCTTATTTGTCAGTTTATTGTGGCAAGTGGGATTTTTGTTGTTGTTGTTTCCAAATAGAAACAGCTGAACTTTATTTGAAATGTTTTTCTTTTATTCTTTTTTGATCTATGTTTTGATCAGTTGTCCTTGATGTGGGCTTTTTTTTTATATTGTTTTCATTGGAGGGGGAGGGGACATGGAGAGAGTGAGAGACCAAACAGGATTTTTTCTCTTGTTCTTTCTTTCTTTTTCTCTTCCTTCTTTTCTGTCTTTTCTTTTCTTTCTTTTTTTTTTAATTGAATGACCTCATTTGTAAGTTTCACTTACAGTTAGAAATGTAACAGTTTATAGGAATAATAACCAAACAGTATTTTCCCGAGTGATTGTATGTTGAGGAAGCATGGCATAGTGGCAAGAACATCAGCTCTGGGGCCAGACAGACCCAGTTCTGCCTCTTCTTACCTTGTAAACACTTCACTTAACCTCTGAGCTTTAGCTTCTTGTCTATAAAATGGGACCTGCCCCCACAGAGTTATGGTGGATGTGAAATGTCATGTTTGTAAAGTACCCAGCATGTAGTTTCTCAACAAGTAGATGTTCTTGTACAAATGTCCTACTACAGCTGTTAATGGATCGCTATGAGAAAGGTGAATCTTCATCTATGATTATACTGTGAATCAGTGGTAAAACCCAAATAATAATGATAGTAATATCACAGAACAGAACAGAGAATCCGGGAGCAGATTCACACATGCACAAGACAGGGCCCACTGCACTTCAGCGAGAAAAGGATGGTCTTTCCCATAAATGTTGCTAGACCAATTCACTGTCCATAATGGGAAAAAATAACCCACCACCCCTGCTTCACACCATTCACAAACATTAATTCAAGATGAATCATAGACCTCAATGGGAAAGATGAAACAAAAGAGCTTCTAGAAGGAATCATAGGAGAATATGGTTATTATCTTGGGTTAGGCAAAGATTTCTAAAACAAGACATAAAAATTGTAACCAAAAAGTGCTAACTGTAAGAGAAAGACTTTGAAAACATGTTTGCATTACATGTCTTCATATTACATTTATATCCATTGTGTGTAAATGACTGCTACAAAACAAGGAACCGATAATTTGGTTTTTAAAAATGGCTAGGACACTCATAGAACTTCACAGAAGAGGAAATCCAAATGGGCAATAAACATATGGAAAGAGCTCAACATTATCAGTCATCAGGGAAATGCAAATTTAACCCACAGTAAGTAACCCACCAGAATGGCTACCAAGTTATGGCAAGGACATGGAGCAACGTGAACTCCATTGCTGAATCTCCATTGCTCCATTGCTGAATCATTGCTGAATCTCCATTGCTGGTGGAGATACAAATTGGAATACTCTCTTTGGAAAACTTTCTGGCAGTGTCTGCTGACACTAAACATACACCTACACTGTGAGTTAGGAGTTCTTCTCCTAGGTGTATCCCCAAGAGAAATGCGTAGACGTCTATCAGAAGACGTGTGCAAGAGCGTTCATGGTAGTGTTATTTATGATAGCCCCAACATGGAAACATCCCAAATATTCATCAGTAGTAAAATAGATAAATAAATCGTGGTATGTTCATACTGTGGACTACTATACAGCAGTAAAGAAGAATGAACTGCTTTGTGTAACAAATGGATCAATCTCACTAACATAATACTGAGCTAAAGAAGCCAGATTCGAAGAGTATATACTATATGATTCTATTTACATGTAGTTCAAGAGCAGGCAAGATGAGTCTATGGTGATAGAAGTCAGAATAGTGGTTACCTTGGGGGTAGGAGGGTGAATATGCATAGGGAAGGGGAGCACAGGGGCCTTGCAGGGTGCTGGGCACGTTTTAAGTCTTGATCTGGGTGGAGTTACGTGGATTTTTACACATGAGAAAACCCATCAAGATGTATACTTGAGATATGTGTGTTCTGTTGCACACGTTAAAAAATTTTAGAATCATTTATTGAGTTATTTCTATATGCCAAATCCTGTGCTACCCCGTTACATACATCATCTTACAGATTTTTTTTAATATCCCTCTTTGTTGAGAACTATCTCCATTTTACAGATAAGAAAACGAAAGCTCAGAGAGTTGGTTTCCTGGCTTTAGCTGGTCTAAGTTCTCCCAGCTCGTGAGTGGCAGGGCCAGGGTGCAAGCCCAGGTTTGTCTGACTCCAAGGCCTGGGCTTTGGTCCTGACTCAAGTGTCTAGACTTCCACGTGGGTGCTTCACTCACTCCCTCAGCATTTCATTCAAAGGTACTCTCTTGGGGGACATGTATGTGTTCAGCTGTATTAGAGACAGTCTTGAATTAATACTGTTGAGCATCTAGCACATAGGACCCACTCACTCCTCTGTTTGACCTTGGATAACAGTCAGGATAGGTCCCTGAGCCCTGAGATGGTAGCCTGCATGGAAAACAGGTACCTCTCCCGTTTCTCACTCCTTCCTCCTCTGAGACTTTAGTCATGTGCGTCTTCTCTTGGAATTTTCCCACGATCCCCCTTTTCTGCACTGAGTCCCTCAGCGTGGCATTTTATGGTTCAGTTGTGTTGCTCTGCCACTCCATGAACATATCACATGGAAATACCTGGATATGTAACTCTTTCCCTCAAAAAGTTTATCCTAGGCGAGATCTGTGTCATCTTGCTCCTGCACCTGGAGTGCACACCCCACATCGGACCCCATAGACCCGAGAGAATGTTACCAAAATGTGTTCCAAAGCATATTGTTTTCTGCAGTCTCTTAAATAGCTGTTATATGAGCGAGGGCTTCTGGATAATATGTGCGTGCATATATGTAGGACTTGTGCTAAGCAAGTGTCTTTCTTGTAGATCTTCACAGAGCCTTTACTATTCTCATGTGCATTTTGGAAATTCTGGACCATAGGGCCGTATCTTGGGAAATGCAGGAATTTTTAGGATAAAATGGAAGCACGTTCCATTCTGGACATTTCTCAGTGGGGAATCCAGCTTGTGTGACTGGGCTGCCAGGCAGCAGTGAGACGGTGGCCGTGCAGGGAACTGTCTTCAATGTCTCACAATGGCACAGCTGGCTAGATTTGATGTTGTTTGTAAAGGGTTTCAGTGAATTTCCACACCAGAGAAGTGCTTATGCCACGTTCACAAAATCATGCATTTCTGCTTTTAATATCTTCCTGCCGAAATCAGTCTTTCCTCCTCTGGAAGGGAAGGACTAGTTATTAAACGGCGGTAAACATTCAGGCATCCTTTGTTCAGTTGTTGAGCTGACATTAATTAAAAACTAGAAAATCTCTTAATGCTGTTTTGCTTGTAAAGATAAACTTTTGGTTTGGCTTCCCAGTGATTTAATTGGGTTTTTAAAGCCTTTGGTTCTCTTACCCCTCCCCTCACGTGATTGAAGATGAGCAAACCAGACCTCCCTCCCCATCCAAAGCAAACAAGTGTGCACCCACAGTTTCGCAGGTTAGTGGAGGCCTCCTTGGGACCTTGTGTGAAGTGAGTTGAGAGTGGGGCTAAGGATTGGGCAACGCACTGGTGCCGCTCCCAGGCCAGTAAGTGTAACATGCTGCCACCAAGCAGGCTCTCCCCCCCGCCCCACCAGCCACAGATGCAGGGAAGTCGTCATCTAAAGAGACCCATTCAGAGTGAAAAGGGAAGAAGACCTGTTTCATATAGCTTTTACGGTGTCCCAGCAACAGGGCTGGAAGCCGAAAGTTGGAGGAGTTGGATGTAATGTAATGAATGGAGGCCTTCACAAAAGTGGACTCTTTCCTTGTTCAGGTGTTTTGGCAAATAGTCAAATTATGTTAAAATGAGACTAAAATACTTCAAGTTGTACTCCTTCAGATTGTGTCTACTTAGCTTTAGTTATGTGCTTCTCATTTTCTTACATCTCTAAAATCATAGAGGCTAGAAATGAAAAGTTTCGTCGCCACACTAAGATTTCTGCATGGTGACGACTGGTGTGCAGAGTAGGTTTCCTCTCAAGTGCGCTTCGAGGGGGGCAAGCATTGCTGCGCGTGCCTGCTCTCCCACCTCGGGCCTTCACAGTCCTGCACTTGTGTCTGTCCTGTGGTTTTGTCTTGCTGAGCCTGGTTTGCTCAGGTATTTCCCTGTCTCCTGGAGGGCAGAATAATCAGGTTCTGCTTTATCTTCTTTACTTGCACTAAGAGCAAGGTTGCTTGAGGTTTGTTCTCACTTAAGTTAGAAAAAGGGAGGGGCTGGCGTGGTGGTGGCGCAGCGGTTAAGTTCGCACGTTCCACTTCTCCGTGGCCCGGGGTTCGCCGGTTCAGGTCCTGGGTGTGGACATGCACCGCTTGGCACGCCATGCTGTGGTAGGCATCCCACATATAAAGTAGAGGAAGATGGGCATGTATATGAGCTCCGGGCCAGTTTTCCTCAGTGAAAAGAGGAGGATTAGCAGCAGTTAGCTCAGGGCTGATCCTCCTCAGAAAAAAAAAGAAAAAGGGAGTCTGTCCTTCCCCAAGGTGAGGTGCCCAGTGTGAACCATGTGGTCTCTAGGTGGCCGCTTCACCCTGTGCAGGAACCGGGGCAGGAGTGCCCTCATGGCAGCGCCAGCACGGAAGGGGCCTTGGAAGCTGCTTCCGTGGACTCCCTCTCACTTTAGCCACCTGGCTTTGAGATGACACAGTGCTTTCTTAATTTTACTTCTCCATGGTTACTATTAATGTTTAAAGTGCCACTATGTAAAATTCGTTTGAAACCAGAAACAAAACTTTAGGCAAACATTTATTGCCATTAATTATTTTTCTTAAGGATCTGTTTCTTGCGGCTGATTAATTTAAGGATGCTGCCTCATGAGTGTACCTGGCACATAATCTGAATGTTAGGGGAAGACTGTTGCTGGGAAAACAGATTAGAAATGCTTGCCTAAATAATTTCACCTCAGCAGTCTTCCCTGGCAGTTGTAAGTTTACTGACCTAAGAAAGTATTTTTAATTTTGAAACTACAAGAAACCACCTGAAATATTTGTTTATTGTTATATCATTCTTTGTGGTTTAAAAGCAATTTTTTTAAAGACTATTTTTTTTAAAGACTACTTTTTTAGAGTGGTTTTAGGTTTACAACGAAATTGAGGGGACAGTACAGAGATTTCCCATGTACTCCCTGCCCCCACACATGCACACCCTCCCCCACTATCAGCATCACTCACTAGAATGGGACACTTTTTTTACCAAGGTTGAACCGACACTGACACGTTGTTGTCACCCAAAGTCCGTAGTTTGAGTTCACTCTTGCTGTTACATATTCTGTGTGTTGAGACAAATGTATAATGACGCGTATCCATCATTGGAATCCTGTACAGACCATTTTCACTGCCCCAGAAACCCTCTGTGCTCCGCCTCCTCCTCCCTCTCCCCCACAGACACTGACCTTTTTATTGTCTCCCTACTTTTGCCTTTTCCAGAATGTCATAAAAAATTGGAATCATACGGTATGTACCCTTTTCAGATTGTCTTCTTTCACTTCTTTAAATATGCCTTTACGTTTCCTCCATGTCTTTCAACGGCTTAATAGCCCATTTGTTTTTTTAGTGTTGAATAATATTCCTTTATCTCAATGTACCAAATACTTATTTTTTGAAATTGTTTTCTCTAACAGTATGTTTATGTCATAGATACTCTGCACACTTCTTCAGTTTTTCTATAGTCTAAAGTATAGTATAAAGAGAGCTTTTATAATTCTCTGTTTCAGAAATTTTATATCCGATGTATAGATTAGACCGTAAACTATCAGCCTAAAATTCACATGCATGACAGTTTCCTTCAAACACTGCCTCTTGTGGGGCCGTCCTCCAGTTCCAGAGAGCCGATCTCTTCGCAGAGCGTTTGGACTGCTTGTGAAAGCACACACAGCACAAAGCTTAGCCGTCACGAGGAGATCCTTTTAGGGCTTGATAATCATGCCACACCTCTGGCGCCCAAGGGCGTTGCCAAGCTGCGTCACTCGGCACATCATCTTTGACGTAGGGTCTTTGCACAGTTCATGAGCACAGCAGTCCCCGAGGGGCAAGATTCGCCTTCAGGAGAGCTGCGGAACTTAGAAGTGTCATCGCCCGCGTAGAAAGTGCTAGAGCTGTTCGTGGCACAGCCTCTGCTTAATAAGTATTATTATTATTACTATAGCTATTATTATTTAGATGTATATGTTTTCTTACAAAGTTATTTGCCAGTTTTTCTTTTAGTATTCACGTTCTTTATTAAAAAGAGCAGTGACTTTTTGATATGTTTCAGATGTTAATAAGTAACTTTTTAAAATGGCCGTACTTAAACACTGTTGCCACACAGAGCATGTGTTTTGTAAGGCACTGGAGAGCTTGGGTTGCCACAGTTTGGCACAGGGAAGCATGTTCCAGGTAACCCTGACTAATGTCAGTATTTTTGCCTAAGATGACCTTAGTCAAATTTAGCAGTGACAGAAGGGTCTAGTCAAAACATTGGTGTGCCACAACCGTTTCAGCACTGTTAAATAGTAACTCCCTGGCTGTTTTGTTTTGAGATCATCATTCTAAGCAGGAAGTGTTGTATTCTCTATACCACTTACTTTTCTAGAACCAACAGATTTTTCAGAAGAAAAAAACCCCACCGTATTGAGTGTTTGAATCTATGAAGGAATGGGCTCAGTGAGCAGGCACTCATGAAGTACCTGTTGAATAAGTGAAAGAAGCCCGAGTGCTGAGCCCTGGGGCCACCGAGTGAAGGCAGACGAAACCCCTGTTCACAGGCTAGTCGGAAAACACCTGTGTAGATACCACTTGCAAGATGGGGTGCTAAGGGCTGAGGTGGAAGAGGGCGGGTGGGGGCTCCACTGGGGCTCCAGCTCTGCCCTGCACAGCTCCCGCCTTCGTCTGTCTTCTCACAACCACTTGGATTCTGAGGAACTTGGAGGAAATGCGGGGGCCTGCCTGCGGCCTGGAGTCAACTGCTTCGCTAGAGTGAGATGGACGCAGTGGCGAGAGGGAAGAGAAGCCTCCGGTTGCTTTGGGCTTTCTTATCCTCGTGGTTTTGTGGACCCACATCATCCCTTCACTTGGATAGTGGTCACAAATCCAGAAAATACAAAAACAAGGCTTTCAGATTACTTGCCTTTTCCACTCTCACCGCTCTCTGGTCTGAACACTTCTCCGAGATAGAGACGAAGCACTTGTGACCCCAGGCAGCAGGCATTGCCTTTGTGGCTTGTGAGCCCTGGCCATCCCGAGAAACCCGCTGCTCCCATCCCAGCAATGGCATTCGGTTTCTGTGAGCTACCGGGAAAGCTGACTGAGGAATGGAGAGACCTTTTCTTCAGGGTTAACTGAGTGCAGCTGAAAACAGGCCCGTGCTGTGAAAAAGCCTCGTTGATGGACAGAAGCCAGGCAAAAGCAAAACTTAGGAGGTGGATTGCAGTGTTGCAGGACCCACGCCTGCACTTGGTGTCTGTCACGGCCTGTGATGAGCCTGCCTTCACCGGAGAGGCTTGTCTTCATCTTTGGTTAATGGCCTAATTTTCATTCTCGTAGAAGCTCACAGAATGATGACTTTGTCAAATGCAGATCTGCACTTTCTGGTTACAGATAGGAAAAGCCTATAAAAAGTCAAAACATTTTCTCAATTTTTGAGAGAAACCAAAATATGTCAGAATCACAACTACTACTTCTGCCTTTCTCTCCTAAAGCGCTTTCAGAAACTAGCACAGCTGTTCTTCACATGTTTGCTCCGGGCATAGTTAGGAAGCACCAGGAAATCCTACTGGGTTTTCAAGAAAAAAATGATAGTGGAAGTCCCCAGCCTCCTCCCACCGCGTTTCTGACACGCAGGCAGGCAGGTGGGCACCTGTGCTGGCAGTGGGCTGCACATCCTGGGCAAGGTTTGTGAGTCGCCAGGACGGTGGACTCCACAGAATTTGGAAGCGGTTTGGGGTGTTAGGGGACAGTATTTCGTAGCACTGTCTAGTGGACAAAACACGTGACCTGCATTTGGCAAACTAACCCACACTTCACATCTCAGTTATTCATCATCCTAATTTTTCAAAACTGTGTTTATTTTGAAATGTAACATGCATACCAAAAATTGGAAAGAGTGTATATGTACTGCTTACAGCTAATTATAAAGCAGACATACGTGTAAGGAACACCCAGGTCAAGACAGAAGACACTTGGAGACTTCGCTGAGCCCTCCCCATCAGAACTCCTCCCTGACCCTCGCAGGTTAGCACCTGTCCATGGTTCCTACACATACTGCTTTGCATTGGCCATTTTTGAACTTCGTATAAATGGAATCATGGCTTGCATTGTTTTATCTGTCGTTCAAAATCATGATTGTGAGATTCACCCATGTTGTTGTATGTAGTTTACTGTATAGTATTCCATTGTAAGAAGAATTAACATTTATTCATTCATTCAGCTGTTGGTGGACATTTGGCTTATTTCCACTTTGGGGCTTACAGTTAGTTAATGCTGCTGTTAACATTTTTGTATAGTTCATGTATCCTGGCACGTCAGCGTGAGTTTTTTTCTAGGTATGGAATTTCTGAAGTGTGGCTTGTGTATCTTCAGCTTTATTCTAGATGATGCCAAACTGTTTTCAAAATTGGTTGTACCACTTGGAACTCCCATCATCTGTATATGAGAGTTCCGTTTGCTCTAGTTCTTGCCAACACTATATGCAGTCAGACTTTTAAAGTTTTGCCATTCTGATGAATAAAATGTGTTGTCGTCATATTTTTTAATTTCTCTAATTAGTAATAAGCGTATTTTATGTTAATTGACCATTTGAATTTCCTGCGTCATGAAGCAGCTGTTCAAATTTTTTTGCTTCTGTTTGTATTTTCTGTCTTTCTTTTACTTGACTTATAGGAATTTTTTCTATATTCGGGGTATAAATTATTTCTTTATGTGTATTGAAGTAGTCTCTCCCATCCTATGGCTTGTTTTATTTTGGTTTTTTGTTTTTATTTTCTTTATGGTATCTTTTTATTATTGAGATGTAACGTACATATAGTAAAATGCAAAACTTATAAATGAATATCTCAGCACATGTATACACCCATGTAACCATCACCCAGATGAAAATATAGAACATTCCTATCCCTTAGAAGTCTTCTTTGTGCCCCTTCTCACCCAGGACCGATCCCCGGAGCTAACCTCTGTTCTGACTTCTTTGGTGTTTTGATGAATTTTTTATTCCCTCTATAGTTAGTGAGTTTTGTGTCTTATTGAAAACCCAGATACCATAAGAATATTCTTCTGTATTTTGCTCTAAAAGCTTTATAGTTTTTCCTTTCCCTTTTAGATCTATAATCTGTCAGAAGTTAATTCTTATTTGTAGTGTACAGTAGGGGCCTGTTTCCTCCTGTGGTTATGTAGTTGACTCAGTATTGAGAAAACCTTCCTTTCAGCCATGGCTCTGCAGGGCCACCTTGTCATAAATCATTGTCCTATAGGCATGATTCTGTTTCTAACTGTATACTCTGTTCAAAATGTCGATCTCTTTCTCTCTCCCTGACTGATACTATAGTATCTTAATTACTATGATGGTATCATCTCGATGTCAAGTAGAGCAAATTTCGAATGTTAAACAACCTTTCGTACATTATCCTGTTCTTATCTTGCGGGATTCAGTTCACTAGTGTCTTTATCATTACTTTAATTCATCCATTCAGCATGTATTTCTTGAGTGTCTGGGGTGTTGTGTGCTGGGCACTGTTCTGGCTACTGAGGATACAGTGATAACCAAGGAGGAGACACGCCTGTGCTCTCGTGGAGCCTGCAGACTGATGATGGGGTGGGCACTGCACACTAGGCTTGAGGAGAGGCACTGGGCTTCCCTGGGGGAAGGAGCCCTGGCCTCACTCTCAGGAAACCTCTCCTCAGTGCCCCCTGGAGCTTGTGACATCCCCCTGCTGGATCTGCCACCTGTACTTGATTGTGAGTTCCTTGAGGGCAGACAACATCTGATTTTCCTCTTTTTCAGTTGTCCCTGGCGCAGAGAGAGTGTCTAGTAAGTGCTGGCTTGAAGGGTGGGAAGGGAGGTGAGGGGCGTCTTCCTAGGCCTTCTCCA
Source organism: Equus przewalskii (assembly GCF_037783145.1). Taxonomy (NCBI): domain Eukaryota; kingdom Metazoa; phylum Chordata; class Mammalia; order Perissodactyla; family Equidae; genus Equus; species Equus przewalskii. The sequence continues at coordinate 42,358,710 of NC_091859.1, forward strand.
CTCTCTCCATCCGCCCATCCCACCCGGTGTCAGTCGGCCTTCTAGTTTCCCTTCCAGCGCACTGGCCTCCCTCTGCTTCCACTCGCACCGCGAGCTCCCTCCACCCCCAGACTTGCACATGGTGTTCCTCTGCTTGGCGTTCCCCTCCCCTATCACACTCGCCCTCCCTACTCCTTCCAGTTTGATTTCAATGTTATTTATTCCAGGGAAGTCTTTCATGATCCCAATTCAAATAAGGCCCCCTTTTATTGTTTCATCCTATCCTGTCATTTAACATTATAGCTATTTTAACAGTTGTGATCAGGTGTTTATTTCTCTCCATTGACCCAAGATCAGGACTACTGCGAGATAGGCCTTTCATGTCATGGGCACTTAATTGATGCTTCCTGAGTAAACAGATGAATGTATACACACCCACCATCTCTGCCCTTTCACCCTCGTTGGTGATTGCCTTTACTTTTCATCCCTTAGTTGAAAATTGGCAAAGAAAGAATGAAGAAATGCTAAGAAGTGGTCCTCTTTAACGAAATCTACATGTAGCATCAGATGCTGGTTGGGAAACAGTGACTTGAAAGATACATTAAACAGGCCACATATCCTTGGGTGGTATGGTGGCAGAACTAATTGGTGTTGATAACTGAATAGAGGGGTTTTTTATTGACGTAGATTAATCTAGCCTTTTCTGTGACACCCAATATTCAAAGCTCAGCTTTGTTGACCTCAGGGTAAATAACTATAACAAAAACAATAAAACAGATCTGTGCATTTTACAAAAATACCTGACATTCATTGCATACCTCATTCATGCCAGGTACTGTGGTTTTGTTTAAACTTCATGACCACTCTATGAGACGTATACTGTTGTTATCCCCATTTTATAGAACAGGAAGTTGAGGGAAAAAAGGTTTGTAACTGGCCAAGGCTACGAGCTGGTGAGCAGCAGGAATGGCAGTAAACCTGGACTTTTTGACTTCAGGGTCCGAGAACTTAGTCTCTGTCCCATGCTGTCATTTGACATTTGGAAATTGTTTTATCTCCTTCTTATTTTATGGACGAGGAAACCGAGGCAAAGAGAAGTACAGGCACGTGCCCGACAGAAGAGCCTGGTGCTCCACGGCCTGCCCGAGCCCCATGCTGGAGCTGGGCAGCACCTGTGCCTCTCAGGTGTGCTGAGCGTATTGTGCCAGGGCCTGGATGAGGTACATGATGAACGTCCCCTCCTGTCATCCTCACATATGACCTGTCCAAGTTTACCTATTACGAAGGTTATATATTGCCCAAAGTTACACAGCTTATGAAATGGCAGAGTTGGAATTTGACCCCAGGTCTGTCCTGTTCCACCTTACTCTTGCCATCATTGACTCCTGACTGGTCTCCATTCCCACTCTTGCCTCCCTCCAACCCACCCTCCAGACAGCTGCCAAACAGACCCTCTGAGTTTGTCTACTTCACCTCTTTCAGTGGGTTCTCATTGTATTAGAATAAAATATAGACTCCTTCCTATCGCCTAAAATCTCTAAAAGATCTGGCCTCAACCTACCTCTGCCTCACTTCATGCCATTTCCTTCACACGTTCTACTCCAGCCACAGAGATTTTCCCTCGTCATTTCTTCTAGTCTCAAGGCTTTTGCACAGCTTGCTCTGCTGCCTGCAGCCGTCTTCCCCAACTCACCAGATGACCAGTTTTTCCCTGTCGTGGGTCTTAGCTCAGTGTTACCGCCTCAGAGACCTTCTCCAATTATCGTTGTCCAGTGCACTGTCCTCCTGTGATCTCACCCCATTCAGGTTTTGGTTTTTGGTCTAGTGCCTGCCTCCTCTCTAGCATGTAAACACCACAAGGGCAGGGACCTTGACTGTCTCATTAGGTATTGTATTCCAAGCCTGGCGCATAATGCCTTCGTGTTTGCTAAACGAGTGGGTGGGTCATGATTAAATTCTGGAGAGACATTCAGATGTGTGATTAATAGTTTAATTTTGTTTATATCTAAATCCCTTGCTCTAATTCCAGTATAAGAATCAAGAAGCATGTTATTTATAGAGAAGAGGAAAAACATGTTAAAAATGATAGATTTCTATAATTGAATGAGGTTTTTCCCCCCTAAAGTGAGATATCCAGTACTTTAGAATAAAAGAGACATGTCAAGGAAGAGCTTTAGAACTTGATGTCACCACTACAACCAGCTTGGCTTTTAAATAGTCTGAAGTGTTATTGGTATTTATTTTCAATTAATGTTGGAGTTATTTGCATATTACAAATTTCTGCTGAAAGTTGTGTTGACTTTAAATGGATACAGCATTGCTCCTCCCTTAATGAGGATACGCAAGAATTATAGGTCTGTGTTCAACTTTCAACTCATCTGTTACTGATAGAAATGGAAGCAGACAGCACAGAATGAGAACCACCACACTCTTGTGTGTTTGCTTTTCAGCACAGAAGAAAGTCCTCGGGAAAGGCACATATCGGCAGATCTGTGTGTGTCCAAACCTGCAGGCCCACTTGCTCTTGACTGCTGACTTTCTGGGAGCTGCTAGGAGGACATGGGGGAGGAGAGTTGGAGAGGCAAACAAGCATGGCCATGGGTGACCCGTAGAGCTGATCATCCCCAGGGGGTAGTGACATTTGGACCAAGGACAGTGATAACAGATGCTCAGGCACCCAGCATATGCAGTTAAGAAAGCTCCCTGATTCTTTGGTACCTGCTGAGTCTTGTCTAGTCTAAAATTCACCAGAAGCTCCACACAGTTTGTGTTTCATTTAAGCCTTTGTATCTTAAAACTATTGTTGACCCTTGGCTATGCTTCATTAATTTTGAATGTTATTAGTGCTAGACCAACACTAATCTTCTGTAATTTGGATGGGATTACTTACTTTTTTTACTCCGAATTTTAATTTCATTTTGAACTGTTTTCTAGCTACTTCCAAAGGTGTTTTGCAGAGGTAGTCGCTCTAACTGGTATCTGCAAGCATGTTTTATCCTTCAGGATTTCTTTGAAGAGGTGACTCTGTTTCAAGTATCATAAAACCTACCATTCCTTTAACTCATTTGTAGGCCTAGCTTAGAAGCTTGTAGTCAGACTGACTGGAAGGAAGACTGCTCTGCCCCTCCTCCAGAGGTCTGTCCTCCTGAACTGTGCTCACTGGAGAGCGCTTAGAAGCACTATGGTGGGGTGGCTATGAGGTGGATGCTGGAGTCTGTCCCAGCCCTGGCTCCACCACTTCAGGTTGTGTCGTCTTGGACAAGTCGTGAGCCTCCTGGTGCTTAGTTACCTCATGGCTGGACTGAGGATAGCAGTGCCTACCACAGAGGGTTTGTGAGAATTGAATACTTTCTACAAGTGCCTAGAAAAGCCCCCAACACGTACTTTATGTCCTGGAGGTGTGATAGCTGCTGCCATTGATTATGTTTATTGTCATTACTGTTGTTATTTTATGCAGATAAACTCACAGTCTTGGCTGATGTGAGAGACACTTCAGTTAATTCCTCTTGCAAAGCTTTGCTTCCATTGAAAGTAGCAGTGTGCTCCATGAATAGAAGTTCATTTGAGCCAGCTTTATTATTTGATAATTCCTTTACCCCAAAGAGTACAGAGTACTTTATAAACATCCTCTGACCTGGCAGACGGGACCTTGAGCTTCCTGGGTGTCTCTCCTGTGCTTCCACGGGCTTTTGCTCATGAGTTCCTCAGTCGGCAGGGCCCAGTGACCTCAGGTTACATCACACTCGCTCCTACTGTCATCTCAGCAGCGAAGCTCAGCCAGCTCTCTGCCGACAGTGACCCTGGATGCAAATTGAGGCACTGGGGCAGTATTTTCTTTAAAAGGTCTGTATCCAGAATGCCTCTCCCTGGTGGACTCTCCACTGCAGCGTGAGGGCTGACGTGGTATAACGCTGGGTATCTGCATGCATTTATTAAATAACACCTCACTTATAGCCCAGATCTGATGGAAGAACTGGGGGTGCCAACTCCTTATAAGTGGATAGAAGCCAGGCACCAAGGGACGTTCATCCAGCAGATATTCGAAACAAGCCTACTTCTGTATGTGGCAGGAGCTACAACAACTCAGATGGGATTCCCAGCACGCAGGTGAGTGCACATACTGTAGGAGTCAGAGAATTACACAATGACAGTAGAGTGGGAGGTGGCATAAGAGAGGGAGAGTCTGGAGAGGTGGGATACCCAACGTGCTGGGCTCTAGAGGAATTTTTCATGCCATTTAGTAAGTGTCTGCTACATGCAGGCATGTGCCAAGGACTCTGCTAAACACATGACATGCAGTGGCTTGTTTAGAGTCTCAGAAATGACATTGGAGTGCTGCCCCAAATTCAAATGGAACTACTTCGTGGCCTCGAAACCCTTTAGTGTGGTTCAAGTTAGAAGTGGTATTGGTTGTTTCTGATCTTGAACCTGTCGTGTGACACGGATGCCAGCCTGTGACTGCGTCGCACCACGTTGTGCTTTTAAGTGGTTAGTGAGATGGTTCCAGAATATGTAATGTACAAAATTAGTTTCAGTGCTGTAGGATCCTTTACCACCAAAGCCCCGTGGGTGTGAGGTACCTGTGAGCACAGCCCGCGCTCGGCCACACAAGCTTTTGGCGTGGGAAGTGCATGCGGTGACTGACTGGATGGGGAGGGGGGTGTCATCTTCACATGACTTCTCTGCCAAGCTGACAGGCTCACTAGTCGTGCTGACAACTGCAACATGTTCTGCCTTGCTAGTCTTGGATGCTTGTGCTTTATACATCTGGGATTTGTAAAGGACTGAGAGCTCCTAACCTTGCCGGGTCCAGGCTGAGGACGGGTGGTTCCGCGGTGGTTCTCCCATGCCCATGTGATGATCCTGAGGAAACGGGAACCTTGTAAAATGGAAAGATGTTTCAGACTTCCGAGAGGGGAGGAGGCCCATGAAGTCGTGAATATCTAATCTCTCCCTTTAAAAGGTCACTTTATGGAAAGTAAATTGTGTATGTACCAAGGACAGTGAATGTGGCCTTTGTTTGAAAATCATTAAGAAAGTGCTGATTTGGGTTATGCACAGAGACAGAATTTCTCTGGTTGACACTTGTCTGTTATGTAGTTCTGTCACAATTCAGCAGTGTGATTTATTGGGTCTTTGTACCACTTCCTTTGATGTTCCAGTTCCCCAGGGAGTTAGAGGCCAGAGAAGCAGCCTCAGCTTTCAAAGCAGTGGTGTTTCTGAGACGACTTTTTCCCTCAATAAAGACTGAAACTCTTTGCTCCTTCTTGTAGCACATAGTAAATACAAGTATTTTATATTCTTCAGATTGTGATCTGTAATTTACAAATCTGGCAATTATTTGTTCCTCCCCCCTCTTCTGTTGGTTTTTTTTTTTTTACCACTTTCATTATTAGCAATTAGCCGTTAATTAGGAAATTACAGGGTACACATACTTTTATTTGTAAATGCTGTTAAGATAAAACATAGTATAAAACCCAGAACAGTATCTATCAGCACGACACTGAAACATTTGAGCCACAGATGTTCTCTCACATTAAAGTACAAAAATGCAGAGGGAAATTAGATACCAGATAGACCAACAGTTTGAAGGAAGAAGGAGCCAAAATGGGTGGTTTGTCGTGGTTATTGAGCACACTCTGGTTTCCAGCATCCTGCAGGGAGACCCTGTGTAGACTCTGCACAATAAGGACTTCACTCTGATTTTCTGAATGAGAGGTATGTAGTTTAACTGAATGATGCAAATGAGAGTCGAGAGCAAAAGATGATTGTAATAGATGAAGGCAGAAGTAAAATGAACTTTACAATGAAAGCAATAACGTATCTCTTGACATTTGGAGATGGAGTTAACCTATGCAGGAAGAACGTGTGGCAGTTTGTAAAGGAATAGTGATGGTATTTTTCAGGACCATTCTTCCACGAGGACCTCTCTCTTGTCTGACCACCTCCCCTCTCCTTTTCGTAGGTAAGTTCCCATCCCTCCTCTGCCTGCAGCTCGGCGCTTTCTTGCCCTCCAGATCCCCTCCAAGTTGTGAGCTCTTCCTCCCTCCCCATCTGCACTCTGACGTCCTCTGTGGTTTGGACAAGTTCCTCCTCCTCCAGCAGCAGAAGCCTCAGCGAAGCCCAGGGGTCCCTGGGCAGCAGTTAGGGAAATTCCCCTTTTTTTTCCCCTCAGAAAGTGGGTATTTCAAGAGCAGGGCCGGGGTTGGTCAGGACTCCTGAAGATGAGGTCAGAGAGCTGGGCCCACCGGGGGAGCGCCCCCCCCCAGCATATGTGCTCACTGCAGACAGAGTGCCACGTCCAGGGCTTTCTTCTTCTTTGCTGACAGAGATTGGCAGATTTAGAAGTCTTGTTTTTTTAGCAATGTAAAGCATTTTCAGAACAATTTTAAAACCGACCTACTTCTTTGCACTCTGAAAAATTCTGAAAATTTACCATAGTCTGAGAAAATACTAGTTTAGATACGGAAGTTATTTATTAAGCATCCTCATTTTTAGGAAAACCTTGTTATAACATGGCAGATAGTTACATAGCTTCTGAAAGCCTGATGAAATAGGCTGCCTATATTGAACTTTCATTCTTAAACTGACTTCATAAAAGGTTTCTAACGTAGCTCTGGGCCATACTAATAGTATACTTGGGGAAGCTAGGCAGTGCATAAATCCTTTGCCATGAATGGGTTCATTGTCTAAAAATAATTTTTAAAAATACGTCCTGGAAGCAAAAATTAAATATAGGTACTATATATAGTACATATATTAGTTATATACATATTGTATATGATATTAAGTATACAGCATTGTACATCAATGGCCATATATAATACATAAAACGTTATATAGATGTTACATATAAGTATATATATACACACGTATATATCCTGAAAAGTCAGTAAAGTTTTTTAACATGCTTAAATTGTTTTAATTTAAATAATGTATGTTTTTCAGTGCCAGTACTTTTAAAAGCTCGTTTATTCATTTGACAAATATTTATTGATGCCCTCCATGTTCTGGGCCAGAGGTCAGCAGACCTTTTCTGTAAAGATTTAAACTTAGTAAAGAGTTTTGGCTTTGCAGTAGTACTGTTGCTGTCGCAGCTACCCCGCTCAGCCTTTGCAGCATGAAAGCAATTTTAGACAATACGTAAATGAATGGGCATGGCTGTGTGCCAGTAATACTTTATTATGGATTCTGAAATTTGAATTTCACATAATTTTCATGTGTCACAAATCACTATTCTTCTTTAAAAATATAAAAACTTTTTAAATCATGGCTATATAAAAACACGAACCGTAATTTGCCACCCCCTGTTCTCAGCAGTCTTCTAGACACAAAGATAGAGCAACGACCAGAGCACAGTCCCTGTCACCACAGGGCCTGCCTGTGCTCTAGTCGTCTGCAGCTCTTTCAGTATCGCTAATTCTGATAACCGAAAGAATATTGCCTTTCTGAGTTAGATGGACTCTTTCTCACCGCATAGTTCCAATTTTAATGTTTCAGCTCATTTGACTTTGAAAGTGCATTTGGCACGTATCTGCTGCTTAGTAATATCCTAGTCGGGAGCTTCTTTTCTGTATCGTGTCACCTCCCAGCCTGCATTTTTCTGCCCTGCTAGCATCTCGTCACCTAGCTTGTACAAGGCCGCGTGGGGTGCAACGTCGGGCCGAAGTCTTTGAATCCCAGCGCACAGCTGCTGTGGCACAGGCGCTCGGGGCCGGGAGCAGCTTCTCACTTTGTCCTTCCCACGCACGGCAGCTTCAAGGTGCTTCTTGCCACTGTCGTCTTTGTGGCCTGTTTCAAGACACCAGAGCGCTCTGTTGAGGAGCTGGCCCCGGCGCGTCCTCACTCTAGTGCCGGTTGCAGGGTTCTTTCAAGGCAGTTTGTAACAAACAGGCTCACGCTTTCTATTTGTAGTAGCTATGGAAACTTTAGAAGCTCTCTTTCTAAAGCTGAGCATACAATGAAGCACTTGAAGTGTTGGTGGGATTAGAGACTTTAGAAGATGTTTAATTTTCTCCCCCACTCTTTCTTTCTTTCTGTCTCTTTAGAGAGGGAACAAGAGGGCAGTGTGAATATTAACTGGGACTCGCTTTAATCTTTCTTGTGACACTTAAGGCTGTCTAGGTCTGCACAGGCTACCCAGGGCTCTCAGCCTTTCACCGCGCGCTAACAAGGAGAGTCATGCATATTCATGAGCCAGGCCTGTGCATTAGACACAGTTCCTAAGGGCTGCATCTCCGTGTTTCTCTGTTCAACTCAAATTTTATGAAAGGAACAGCTATTAAAATTTGGTTTTTAAATGATTATTAATAATAATTATTATTATTATTGTTATTGTCTAGAGACCTTAGACAGCAATACTAAAGTATTCTCCCTAGAAATAGGAACAAATTAGAGGGCGTTTGTGTGGTAGTATAGACAGTGTAAACCCCAAAATGTTGGTGCTCACTTAGGGTGGAGATGTAGAGCGAACCTTTCATGTCTCCCTGAGAAAAGTGTACGGCAGAACGTGGCATTCTCACTTGATGACATCCTCCCAAAGAGGAAGTAAGATTGAGTTCGCTTACAACATAGAAAATGTGAAGTAAACCTTTAACTGAAAAGGATAGGTTTGTTCATTTGTTATTTCTGATTTTCAAGATACTGAAAAGGAGTTGATTCCAATGTGGTGGTGTGGCCGTGCTTCTCCCAGCCCCTGCCACTCTCTCCATTTACCCGTCTTTTTGCCCTTAGAATACCAATTTTGGAAGAAGACAAAAATGCTTTTTCTGCTTTGGACTTCACTGCTTCTATCAGGCTGTCCATTTGGTGGCTATGCCAAGAATCTACTCCTTGTGAAATTCTTGACTATCACATTTTGTTCCTGAAGTCATGCTGGCCCAGCTGGGAAAAATGCCTGTGCCTGGGTGAGGTGCTTGGGCACATGTGGGTCTGCTCCTCAGGGGAGTTGTCATTAATCTCGTTCTCTTCTGTGGTCCTCTTTTCCTATATATACAATGGGGATCATGTAAGTTTTTCTACAGAAATTAGCTACCAAACACTTTAAGGGTGAGATGCTATTAAAATACCGTAACAGTATTTTCACAGAATGTGATAGTTGCCTCCCCTAGATGAACATGATTACAATCCGCCTTTTCATCCATCCACGTGGGATTTCTCCTGGTGTTTTGTTGTCATGGACCTCTTATTTACACAGTCCAGCTTCCTTGCCTGGGTTGCATTTATATTGGTTTACTTTCATCTAATCTCTCAACCCTGCAAAGCCCTGAGTCAGGAAACCACACCAAGAACAAAAAGGAAGAGCACAGCCTGTGTGGGTCACTGCAGTGCCACCCCGGCCCCACCCACAGAGTGCCTGGGAGATAGCGGTGACTTCTTCAGACATCCAGCAAACATTTCCCAGCACCATGCTTGAAGCAGAGGACAGAGGGGTGAATAAGACATCAGACTTGCTTATGAGGAGTTCACAGGGTTTCAGGGCAGACATAAATATAAATAATGTCAGCAGACACATATTGATAATCCACTTTGTGTCAGGAACTAGACTCGTGCTGGGGATGTAGAGATGAATTAGGCATAGTTCCTGCCCTTGAGAATCTCACAGACACGTAAACAGATGAGTACAGTGCCATGTGATGAGAACTATTAGAAAAAGAGAATGCTTTGGAAACACAGCAGGTGTGCCTAACTTAAGCAGGTGCAAGGGGTAGCCAGCACAGTGCAGGAAGGCTTCCAGGAGGAGGTAGAGTTTAGCTGTCTTGACGAATAAGTATGCCCTATGAGAAGGGAAGGGGCAGGTGAGGGTGGGGCGTGTCCCACGTCAGGGGCTCACATCTGGAAAGACGGAGATGACACCCAGCGTTATGATGTTGCTGGAGCCTCAGATGGAAATGGCACTTGGCGAGAGAGGTCTGCGGGGACCATTTGGCAGAATCTTGTTTGCCCTGTAACCGAGACAGTTTGATAATTTGAAGCTCTGGATGATGGTTCTTTCCTCCAGAGACATTCTGCACGTGCATCTGGCAGTGACAAGGCTGGCATCAGATTCCTTGATTACCGAGCCAGCCAACTGTCCAATTTTCAGGAGCTCTCAATGCGTTTATGAGAATTTCTCTTTTCCTACTTTCAGTCATATTGAAGTGAATAACCAGGAAGCTTCAGAAAGAAGACACATTTTGCTTCTGTCCTTTAGCATTAGGGAGTTATACACATGAACTAAAATTCTCCAGTCTTATACATTTTCTTGCCTAAATTTACTCCTCAAATGTTTGCTCCTCCAGTCAGTTCTCATGATCACTGCCTCCCCCTTTTCTTACAAAAAGTGAGGAAGTGAGTTCGTGTAATGATGATGTCATTCCGAATGAAAAATTAGTCGCAGAAAATTACTCATTGTCAGAAAATCATTTTCTGCGACTAATTTTTCATCCGGAATGAAATTTTCATCCAAAATTCACTAACATGTTGCAAATTTTCCTCAACCTGGGATCATTATTTTTATTCTCTATACTAGCACAAAGTGGGGGTTCAGTGCTTGTGGAAAAGAGGGAGAAATTCAAATTTAGGTTTTATTCATTTGAATATTTATATAGATTCTGTCTCTAGAAAAGAAATACAGCCTTATAATGGACCTGGGCTTTATCATGAAAGGAAGGCAGATAAATGGCAAAATGAGAACATTTTTTCCTCACCCAAGACCTAGACTAGTTATAGAATCACCGTTAGCTGGGCAACAGCAGTGCCTATTCTGTGCCATCTGGGAAAGGTTAGTCATTTATACCACCAGTGGTTTTGATGATAAACCTCCAGAGACCGCCGGGTCATTCACTCGATGAATGTTTGCGTGCCCTCTTCTGAGTCTCGGTCCCTGTGCTGGAGGAGCTGAGGGAGGCAGGCCAGCGGGCAGCCAGGGCCAGTGCGGAGTTAAGTCCGTGACTGGGGAAGCACAGAGGGCCGCTCAGGGACCCTGGCCTGCTGGGGGGAGCCAGGAAGGCCTTGTCAGGATTTCGGACCAGCTGGGAGTGTACTGGAGGGACAACGGAGCAGCCTTTTGCAACCCCAGCAAACAGGTCCTGAACATAAAACCGCCCGTGTTTGCTGTGTTTCAGTCATCTAACTTTAGTGGACAGGCTCATTTTTTACTGTTTTCCTTTGAGGTTATTGAGCTAGGAAAATAGTTTGATTCACTTTCTTTCCCAAACACGGTAAGAAAGAACCACAGGCTTGATGCATGCTGAAGCGTTTCTCTTTGGCTTCCTGCCTCAGGTTGAGGGAGCTGGAAATGTCTTGGCACCAGCCTCGCGCTGGCTGGGAACCTGGTCGGGATCAGAAGCGTTGACTCTCAGCTAAAGACTTGAGACCTTTTGGGGGCACAGATGCCCCTATCCTGCATCAGAAATGCCTGTGTGGGAAACATCTGGTACTCAGGGGAAGGACTTGTTTTGCCTGCTCCCTTCCTTCTGATTGTGGGCAGGAAGGCCTCTTTGCATTGGAAAAGGTGTTTTCTTCCACTTTCTTGGTCCCTCTGGACCGATAGAGAGTGCCAGGCCCACTGTTCTTGGCTTCTTTTATGTGTCCCTGGATGCAACGCTGAAGACTGACCCTTACAGCAGCTTTTATGACCTTTGATAGAAAGATGTATAGTAGCAATTTAATGCTTTCGTGAGGTTTACACAGGTCTTGGTACTAAATAAAAGACCTCAGTAAATAACTCCGTGATTCTATCTTTTTTATAAGTTGTCTTCTGTCTGCTGTGAAGGACACTGTGCAGAACATTTAAAAGTAGGGCCGGGGCTGGGGCCGGCCCTGTGGCCCAGTGGTTGAGTTTGCACACTCTGCTTCGGCGGTCCAGGGTTTTGCCAGTTCAAATCCTGGGTCAGACAGGGCACCACTCATCAGGCCATGCTGAGGTGGCATCCCACATGCCACAACTAGAAGGACCCACAAGTAAAAATACACAACTGTGTACCGGAGGGCTTTGGGGAGAAAAAGGAAAAATAAAATCTTAAAAAAAATTTTTTTTTACATAGGGCCAGGGCACAAGAAGGCAGTGAGGATGAGCTGCCTTCTCGAGAGCACGAGCATTCAGATTAACAGAGCCAATTCTTCAGAGTCTGTCTCGCTTCACCATAAAATGCAGACGGAGGGGAATGCCATGGTGGCTCCTAGGAAACAGTTCTTGTTTATAACCCGGCTTACTTTACACAAGATGATTTCCTTGTCTGATTCTGGCCTGGCATCTTTGTGACCTCCTCTATCTTACTCTTATTCTTTCCTTGATGACTCAGTAACAGAATTATCCACTGTGTGCATGTGTGTGCACGCATGTGTACACTTGTGTTCATAAACCTCAGATGTGGCTACTCTAAGCCTTTGCTTCCTCCTTCATTCTTTCAACAAATCCTGGTTGAGTTCCTCTGGGTGCCAGTTTGCCAGTTGCTGAATATCACACACATACACACACGTTGGATGTACACGTGCATGTGTATGTATTTTATCTTTTTAATTATTTCCCGCTTTGGGTGCATAGTCATAGCACACACTCAAGAAGACTTGTTAGTTGAGTCTAGATTTCCAGTGTTGCTGTGCTCCTCTCTTCTCTCTCCAGTAATGTTCATGGAAAGTTCTAAAACAGGGAAGTCTGCTGGCAGATTCCTTCACTCTGGTTCCAGTTCTGACCCAGTGGGTGGTGTACGCCGTCCGAAACCTTACGGAAGACAATAGTCAAAACCAAGATTTGATTGCAAAGATGGAGGAGCAGGGGCTGGCAGACGCATCTCTACTTAAAAAAATGGGTTTTGAAGTTGAAAAGAGGGGTGACAAGCTGATTCTGAAATCGACAAATGACACCCCTCCACTGGTGAGTGTGTTGGCATGAGCTGTAATTCCTTTCACCTTGTAGATGGCGATTCCCCCTGCCCCATTATCTTGGACATGACAAGGTTCTTTCGTAAGAACATGAATGGGAGCATTTTGCCTTCTAAAGTGGCAAAGAAAGCTCTAAATTTAATTGCAAATAATTCTTTGTTTAGGCATTATGCTACCATTTTCTAAGAAGAGTCAAAATTTCAGTCTTGTTCTAGGGGAGAAATATAAAATCATACCAAAATTTTTATGTGGTCTGAACGTTTCTGACAGGAATGAGATTTTCTTTAAAGATAGCTTAATGTTGACTGCAATAAAAAGAACGTAAAACTTCTTGTATAATATTGAATGAGTTGTTTCAGGTTTCACTCAGTTATTTCTCACCATCAACCAAAATCCTCTGTATTTTTTTTCCTTTGATGATTCTTGTAAATAGATGTTATATCTGCAATTTTGTTTCTTTTTTCTTCTTAGTGAATAACTCTCCAGACAAATATCTGAATTTTTGGAATCTGTTTCATGGATTTTTCATCTTCTGCAGTATGTGACATTGCAAGTGTTTGAAGATTTATTAAGTACAAATTCAGGAAAACATGAATCTTTTAGATAATAGAGTTAAATGCATATAAGCTTAAAAGTGAAAGTACGTGAGTATTCTGTTTCTTTGCTTTAGAAACGTAACTGTCTGGTTTGCCTTTGTCCCTATGGATACACTGTGCGTTTAAGTAATATATTGTACTTACTGTGGCAGCAGATAATAAATTCTTCTCGTTGAGGGCACATCCCTTATTTGGCAAAGACTTGGATGTTTGCTTGGATTCCATTTGCTCCTTCAGATGGCAAGTCAGCTTCGTTCCTTTTTATTTGCCTCTTCTCATTGGGTTTTCTGAACTCTGGCAGGCAGTTGAAGTAGTTTCTCACTGTGATTAATTCTAGCGATCTTCTTTTCACCCCTTCTGCCTTTCCAAAACATTGACAAGACTCATTTCCAGTTAATTAATTCGAGAGATGCTGAAGAATAGGGAGCTCTCCCTCTTTATTTTACGTCCTGGGCTATGTTGTCACCGAGCCCTGTCCCTTTGGAATGTAGCAGGGAGTGAGATGGAGAGAACATGTGGGCAATTAACTCTTCTCATTCCAAATCGTCCTAGAACTAGACTTCTCAAGCCTGCGTCTTACCCACCTTCATGCCTCTGTGAAAGGAGAAGGAGTAATATAGGGTCATCTCTTTGCAGGGCCACAGCATGGAAGCTACATCCCTGTCTCCTTCAGTTTAGAAAGCACCAGTCTGTGAAGGCACACCACTCGGTTTTGGCCGTGGCTTCACTGGCGTTGCAAAAGTAGCTTTGGGCAGCAAGAGTTAATTTGACCTATGTCTGTCTGTCTCTCTGTCTGTCTCTCTCTCCCCTCACTCATTAGAGATAGAACTGGAGTAAGTGAGCACTAAAATCTTTGTAACCACCCAGATCGTTAATATAATCAACAGACACTCTAGTGGGAGGCCATATTGTGAATGCTTTGAAACACTATTTTCTTGAACAGCCATGTTAGTAAACTAAAACTTCTAGAGATTTTGCACAGTTCGTGTTGAACCTTCCAAAATAAAAACAACAAAAACCCAACCAGAAGTTATGCAGAAATACTGATTGTTGCAAAGTAAAGTGCTTCTGAGTTTTTTGTAAAGCTTACTTCAATTGCTTTGTGAAAACAGCTTAAGCGTGTTAAGAATGAAATAAAAGTTTTCCCATGTGCTACCTAATGTACTCTATATAACTCTGAAGAAATGTCAGCTTCTAGGATTTTGGTAATCTATGAGTAACACTTTTTCTCTCATTTATGACATTCCATCAGTAAAGAAGCCATTGCAAAATTTAAAATGCACAAAGAAGTCATTCTCTTCTGGAACACAAAGAGTTAAAATCCTATTCTCTAAAAAGAAGCCAGGCCAAAGGAAAAAAATCAGTGGGAGTCCCTTTTTCCTTTTAACAAGTTTGCAATAGACACTTCTTTTTTCCTCTCTCAATGGATGTATGCACACCAGTAGAATCACACAAACATGTCGATATAAGCCATGTAATAACAAACACCAATAAATAAAAGAGAGCCTTGTGAGGATACAGAATAGGGTAATGGTTATGTGTTTCCTAGATAGGAAATGTGGGGCTCGCATAGTGAAAACATGCTGATGGCTGCATTGTGGCGGCTTTTGATGCCTTGGATAGATTAATTCTTGAGCACAACAGCTTCCCTGTCCTCTCCCAGCGGACCTGGAGCTTCTGAGAAGCTTGTTTTACAGGCTGCAGAGGATTAAGTCACCACCTCAGTCAGTCATTTAGAAGAAAAAAAAGGCAGGCAAGCCTTACAAAATTTGTAAAGAGAAAGAATGGTCACAGCAAGGTTTGTGACCATATTATTGCTTTCAAGAGCAGACTGACAAAGCAGTTCAGTTTTTTAGCCAGCTTCATTTTAAAAGATAGTGGGAAAGGCTTTTCTGCTTGACATTGAGTCCAAATATTTGCAGAATGATTTTTTTTAATACCATAACAATGGATGTTAGTATTTGAAAAATATTTGCTTCTCAATTTTAGTAATACACTATTAGAATTTGTCCATATTTTATATATATATATGTCCATGTTAATTTATGTCATGGGATTTTGTTTTGGGAAGCTAATATTGAGGTGCAGTTTTTGTTCAGTAACTTCTGAATCCAACCGCAGGGCTGTGGGAACTACTGGAAGATGTCCGTTTTCCAAAATGGGATCTAGAGAAATGATTGAAGTCATCTGGGCTACCAGTTAGTAAATTTTAAATCAAAAACTAATATTTTATATACATGTATCTTATGTCCACTGTCTTCTGAAGGCATTGATTATGTTGCTCTTATAAAAATGCCTGGGATATAAATGTTATTTAAATAATTTTTCGTTATCCTTGAGTGAATAAACAAAGATGTTAGAACAAAAACACCAGTGTTTGCAGGCGGAAGACTTTTTAAAAGTATAGAGTCCATCACCAGTAAGTTCTGCACAGAAAGGAATCAGTTTTTGTATGAGAGGCAGTAAAATTAAGACAGAATTTTAAAATGCAGAAAAGTTGAGGAAGAACCTTAACATTTAAAATCTTTTACAAAACCAGTCCTTTGGAGGAAAAAGCCCTCTCAGTGCTGTCCAAGGTTCTGATCGTTTCAGCTACAGTGGCCGTATATGGAAAATCCATTTTAAAACCTTGTTTTCAAAATTCATATTTTTTCTTGCATTTGTATGATGTAATATCTGTTTTCTTCTTCCATGCACATTTTTATATAGTGTATTTGCATTTTTTAAGTCAAAGCTCATTTAGGTGATATTTTACAATGTGAATTTGATTTATCATCTACAATATATATGAATTTTAAAGGTAAATTTTTTCTGTAAATATAGCAATTATGGTGTTAACTCATTGACCACTTTCCTCATCATAACCAGAGACAATTATGTCAATGGAAAAGACTTTTTGAAGGTTTTGGTAATTGTTTATTTTTGCTTAAATTGAAACCTTAAATTAGGAACATTCTGTTCAGTGCTTCTTTTGGTTTAAACAGCATAATATACAGTCTTCATTTACACACAAGGTTGTACGCTGCTTATTTTACGTCAGTCAGGCAAGAGCCTCCCTGATGTTTTATAGCATGGATAGAATTTTGACCCCTGCTTTGCAGAACATGGTGGTTGAGAGTGTAAACTCTGAAGCAGGTGCCCGGGTTCCAGTCCCCCCTCTTTCACCTGTATAACTTCGGGCAGACGCCGTGAGCTCTGTGCCTCCATTTCCTTGTCACTAAAATGGGGCTCCTGATACCACCAACCTCTAGGAGTGGTGAGCACCCACTAGTGCTAGTTATTGCTGCTAGAACATGCATCTTTAAGCCCTTAATACTTCACTGTGAGGATATCTGATGGAAGTGCATGGAAATGGCATCTGTCTCCTGTTTCTCCTGTCACCACAGTGCTGGACATACAGTAGTGTGTCTAGTGACTGCCACTTGAGGGTGTTCTCACCCCAGTCTGCACAAGGGTTATGGTCATCATGTGGTGCTCCATCTTCCCTTAGTGAATGATAAAATTAGCAGACAAAAGTAATCAGTAAGGATAGTAAAGATTTGATCAATGCACTTAGTGGAGTTGACTCTATTTGACAGGTATAGAACACCGCCCCCAAGAACTGCAGAATACACATTCTTCTAAAGTATACATGCAACCGGGGACCAACAGTGATCCTTCTGCTGTGTCCTAAGACACATCTCAACAAATTCCAAAGGATTGAAACCATACGTAGTATGTTCTGACACTAGTGCAATTAAGCTACATATCAACACCAAAAAGATAACCAGAAAATCCCTGCAACTTTAGAAATTACACAGTATATTTCTTAATTACCTAAGGGTCAAAACAAAGAAATGGAAATTAGAAAATATTTCTAACTGAATGTTAATGAAATCCCGCATATCACATTTGTGGGCTATAGCTAAAGCTACTCTTAGATGGAGATTTATTACCTTAAATGCATATGTGAGAAAAGAAGGCAGACAACCAACACCCTAAACAATCATCTTAAGTTGTTATGGAAAGGAACCCACAACCGAAGGGAAGATAAAAGAAGGGATAAATATGAGAGCAGAGCATAGTTAAACAGGAAACATATAAAAAAAGTAAAGCCAAAAATTGGTTCTTTGAAAAATGTATTAAATTGGTAAAGCTGTGGTGAGGTTAATGAATAACAAAGAGCACCCAGGGGCCAGCATAGTGGTTAGTTTGCATGCTCCACTTTGGGGCTCGCGGGTTCAGATCCCTGGCATGGACCTATGCACTGCTCATCAAGCCATGCTGTGGCAGCGTCTCACATACAAAATAGAGACAGACTGGCACAGATGTTAGCTCAGCGACAATCTTCCTCACCAAAAAAAAAAGCACCCAGAAAGTCATTATCACTACAGTTTTCATGGACATTAAAAGTCCATAAAAGGGGCCAGCCCCGTGGCTGAGTGGTTAAGTTCATGTGCTCTGCTGCAGCAGCCCAGGGTTTTGCTGGTTTGGATCCTGGGTGCAGACATGGCACCACTCATCAGGCCACGCTGAGGTGGCATCACACATAGCACAACCAGAAGGACCTGCAACCAGAATATACAGCTATTTACTGGGGGGCTTTGGGGAGAGGAAGGGAAAAAAGAAGAAGATTGGCAACAGATGTTCAGGTGCCATTGTTTAAAAAAAAAAAAGTCCATGAAAGAATATTGTGAATATATTATGCTAATAAATTTGAGCTTGTAGATGACATAGACAAATTCCTGGAGGGGAAAAAAAGCAGAAAACACACAAAATAAAATTTTATAATATTTTAAATACTTAGTCTTTAAAACTTCCACAGAGAAAACGCCAGACTTGCATAGCTTCAGCAACAAATTTTACCAACATTTTAGGAAGAAATACTGCTATTCCCACACAAACTCTCCCAGAAAAAGAGGGAACACGTCACAGCTCACTTTATGTGGCCAGCATAACCTTACTGTCAAAACTTGAAAAGTTTATTAGAAGAAAGGAAAAGTCAAGGCCAACCTCACGTGTGAACATCGATCCAAAGATCCTGAACACCTTGTTAACAAACCATGTTTTAGGGATGGGAGAGCAGCATAATGTTTTTTAAAAGTCAGTAAACATCATCACATTAACAAATTAAAACAAAATAATGAGTCATGCAGAAAGTTTACAATAAAATTCAACATCCAATCATGATATTAATAGAAACTCTTAGCAAATTAGGAATAGGAGGGAAGTTCCTCATTCCGATAAAGAGTATCTACTAAAACTCCTACAGCAAATGTCAGACTTGATGAAGAAATGTTGAAGATTTTCCTTTTGACATTAAGAGTAAGGCAAGGTTAGTCACAATTCACTTACATTCGCTCTTATGTTGGAAAGGTGACATAGCCAATGAAATAGATCAAGAAAGGAGGTAGAAGGGTAATAATTGGAAAGGAACTCGGACAATAGGATTGTGTATGTAGCTAATGTAGAAAAAGTCCATGCATAAAATGTTAAGAGTGAATAAATGAATATAGCTACATTACTGAATACGAGGTTAATATACAAAAGTTCATTGAATTTTCTACATACCAGCAATGAGGATTTAGAAAATAAAATTTTTTAATAAATTCTAAAATGTATAACAAAATGCAAAAGGCCAAGAATAGCCAAGACACTCTCTGAAAGAAGAACAAGATGGATATGAAAACTGGTAAAAGCAGGATTAATTAAAACAGTATTGTAATGATGCAAGGATAGATAAATAGACCAAAGAAGAGGAGAGGCCAGAGACAGACCCTCGTATATGGACACTTGAGATATTTTAAAAGGTGGCACTCAGAGCATGGGGAAAGGGTGATCTTTCCAACAAACCCTGCTGAGACCATGGAATATCTGTAGCGTAAAGGAAACTGGACCCTACCTTGAACTATATAAAAGTGTCAATTCCTAGGTGAATTGTAAATCTGAATGTGAAAAGCAAAATGCTAAAACTTCCAGAAAATAGTCTTACAACCTTAGATAGGGGAATAAGATTTCTTACCTACATTACGAAAGCTGTTAAAATGGACTTGACTAAAAATTAAAGAGTCACCATTAAGAGAGTGAAAAGGCAATGGGAGACAACATTTGAAACGTAATTGACAAAGGATTCATATCCCAAATATATAGAGAATGCCTGCATATCAGTTAAAATGTTGGGGAAATGGGCACAAGTCTTGAACAGACACTCCACACAAATACACATGTGAAAAGGTACTTAATCTCATTAGTAACCAAGGAAATGCAAATTAAAACCACAAGGAAATGCCACTGCTACCCACCAGAATAGCTAAAAATACAAAGACCAGTAATACATGTGTGTGTTGTTGGTGAGGATGTGGAGCAGACAGAACTCAAACTGCTGGTGGAATAAATTGGCAGAACCCTAAAACCACTTTGGGAAACAGTTTGACATCTGCTGAATTTGAAGGTAAGCATATAGTATGACCCAGCAATTCCACTGCAAGGTTTTTACCTAACAAAAATATATGCATAGGTGAACCCAAAGACACACATGAGACCTAAATGTTCAGAGCATTATTTGTGGTAGCCAGGAAGTGAAGGCAGCGCAGTGATGCCGCAGGTGGCAGGAGACTCGTGGCGTGAGACTACAGCAGTAGTCTCTGCACTGTAGCCGCACTCACAGGGATGGGGTTCACGGTGTCGAGTGGAAGAAGCTACCCCACAGATGGTTACTGTGTGACTCTAAAGTCCATAAACAGATTACACTGGAAGTAAGGATAGTGGTTATCTATGGGGAAGAGGGAGGTGGTGGTTATGTGGGTATGTTCGCCTGATAGTTCATTGAGCCGTACACATAGATTTTGTGTCCTTTCCTCCATGTGTTTTACATTTCACAGTAAGGGTTAAATAAAAATTTTCACATGCTCACCTGGGTGCGAGTTGAGCTGCTATACAAAGACACCCCAAAATATAGCAGCCCAAGAAGAGTGAAGCTTACTCTTCACATAATAGCCTCTGGCCCATTACTAGAGGCAGATGGGCAAGCTGGCGGAGGGTACCGAGAGCCCTCGGGGTGAGCAGGAGCCCGGTGCTTCTCTTTCTCGTTGCTTTGCCATCTCCTAGGGTGCCACCTTTGTGTGCACAATTGAAGTTGCCTATTTTCCTGCCTTTGGGAAGAAGGAAGGAGCGAAGGGCAAGCAGTTTCCTTTGAAGGGAGTGGTCTGGACTTGGCACACGTCTCCTACTCACGTGCTGTTGGTGAGAATTTAGCCCCATGGCCACTTCTAGTCCTAAGTGAAACTGGGCCATGCAGGCTCTTGTTGGGTGGCCATGTGCCCCACTCAGAGTGCGAGTGGTCCCTGACCACAGGAAGGAGGGAGAGTGAGTGGTGGGGACAGTTAGGATCTGCCACAACACCCAGAGAGCTGTGACCGTCAAGCTCTGCCTGGTTGCTGTGGGGGAGGAATGTAATCTTACTGCCCCTCCTTTCCAGTGTTCCCAGCTGCTGTGCAGACTGTCTTGCTGCCCCTCCCCCCCCCCCCCCCCCCTTTGTGCAGGCCAAGGGTGTTTCAGCAGATATTCTTGGCTTAAATGACCAAAAGGGTAAGGAAACTTGAGGATACGTGCAATACTATGCCTGGAGAAAGTGCCAGGGGTTAGAGCCGAAGGAGCCAACCAACCCATCACCAGATTCTCGAGCTGGGTGTGATGAGAACAGGAGGTGAAAGCCACGAGGGCCAGGACGATTCAAGAAGGAAAGAGAAGCAAAGGAGCAGGGCAGGAGACAGGAACGGAGGGGAGAAGTGCCAGGGGGGCGTGAGGTCCCAGCGCCTCCTCCTCGCCAGAGCCCAGGAGGGCCACACAGAAGATGGTAGTAGGTGAAACCTCACCTTCCTGTCTGTGTTTCAGTCAGACCAGCGCCCTGGGCAGTTGGGGTCAGAAAGTCTCCCTGTTGTAGTCGCCGTGGGCAGGGCAGGGAGCTTTGCAAGTCCTTGGTTGAGGTGTGCGTGTGACCTGGCCATGGTCACGGACTGGCAGGTACGAATGGCCAACAAGCAGCTTACTTTCCCAGGGGCCAGGAGGAAGACGTGAGTGAAGGCCCTTGGGGCTCAGAAAAGGAGTGACGGAGCCTCCATCCCCCGGAGGAAGGCCGGCTTGTAGGTCCCCGGGAGCCTCGGTCTCCCTGTCTGTAAAATGGTGAGGATGGCGCATCAACTTTGCCTTGGGGTTCTCCAGCGAAACAGAACCCATGGGATACCTGTACATACAGAAAGAGATTTGTTTTAAGGAACTGGCTCACAGAATTAAGGAGGCTGACAAAACCAAGATCTGCAGTCAGCAGGCTGGAGACCCCGGAAAGCCAATGTTTGAGTTTGTCTGAAGGCAGGAAAACTGATGTCCCAGCTCAAGGCAGTCAGGCCAGAGGAAATTCCTCCTTTGTAGGAGAATGTCAGCGTTTTTGTTCTATTTAGGCCTTCAACTGATTGGATGGGGCCCACCCACATTGGGGAGGGCCATCTGCTTTACTCAGTCATCCGATCCGAATGTTAATCTCGTCCAGAATCACCCCCCCAACACACCCAGAATCACGTTTGACCAAATGTCTGGATACCCTGCAGCCCAGCCAAGTTGACACAAAAGGAGCCATCACATCTTCGAGGGCCCATGAGATGGTGGAGGATGGCAACAGGGAGGGAGCAGGGGGAAGAGAGGTGCTGCTGCCGCTGGATCATCAGGGAGGGGACCCTTACCTGGCACTGCTGCCCGCCCACGCCCCATGTTACCTGCTTGTTTGGCCATCTGCATCCCCCACTGCCAGCAGGCTAGTAAGAGCATGGACTGTGCGTGTGATGCCCCCTGTGCATATCGTTAGGAGCTGAGTCATGTCACCCCCTCAAATTCATGTGCTAAAGTCCTAATCCTCAGTACCTCAGAAAGTGGCTATCTGGAGATGGGGCCTTTAAAGAGATGATTGAGGGGCCAGCCCCGTGGCATAGTGGTTAAGTTCGTGCACTCCGCTTCAGCAGCCCGAGGTTCACAGGTTCGGATCCCGGGTGCGGACCTACATGCCACTCGTCAGGCCTCGTGGCATCCCACATACAAAATAGAGAAAGATTGGCACAGATGTTAGCTCAGCGACAGTCTTCCTCACACACACGCACACACACAAAAGGTGATTAACTTAAAATGAGGCCGTTAAGGTCGGCCCTAATCCAATCTGACAGTGCCCCATTAGAACAGGACATTTGGACATAGAGACGTGGGGTCTTGTGCACAGAGGAACAGTCACGTGAAGAGGCAGCAAGAGAGCTGCCGTCTGCACTCCGAGGAGAGGCCCCAGAGGAAGCTCAGCCTGCAGCACCTCGATCCTGGCCTGGCTTCCAGACTGAGGGAATGGATGTCTGTTGTTCGGGCCACCAGCCCAGGCATTTTCTTAGGGCAGCCCTAGCAAACCAACCTAAGTACGCGGTGCTCAGTATTTGCTGAAGTTTGAATCAACCAAACACTTCCACCCTTGCCCTCGGTTAGCTCCCTTTGTAACCTAGGGAGACACGTGTAGGCACAGGAGGTGGGGCTCTGGGCCCCGAAGCGATCACACGAGCAGAAGGGCGTCCAGAAAAGGCTTCCTGGAGGGGACTTCTGGCAGCAGGTCACAGGGTGGACACGGGCTTGCTGAGTATGGCATTCCAGGCAGGGAGCCAGCGTGTGCACCAGCCTGGAGCCTGGAGAGAACAGCCACCGAGGGAGCCTCTCAGTACTTCACTGCTGCTCGAGGTCAGCTGTCTGGGCACCTCATGTGCCTACCTGAGGACTTTGGGCCTCAGTCTGAGACAGTGGGGAGCCCCCAGCAGGAGACTCTCACTGTGGTGGCTGCAGACCTGTTGGGTGAGGCAGAACTGATGGCGCCGAGGCCAGGCAAGAGGCAACCTGGCAGAGTGGAGGGATGCAAACTGAGGACCCAATTCCCTGAGCTTGGCAAGTTACTGGGCATCTCCAAGCATCACTGGCTACTTCTTATCCATCAAGCAAGAATTAAGGTGAAGATTAAAACTGAGGGTTGATGTAAGGGGCCTCCCTCTTAGAAGATGCTTGGCAAACAGCAGCTGCTCTGCTCCTGCAGAGTCGGGTGAGGGAAAGAGAACCCAAAGAGAATGCTGCTCTGGCAGCAGAGGGCAGAGCCAGGGCTAGGCTTGGAGTTGGTGCCAGCCCCACCCTGCTTCCATCCACAGGATCCATGTCGGTCCCTCCTCTCACTGTTCTGCTAAGTCCTGCTCATTCCTTCAAGCCTCGCCATGATGCCCTCCTCCTCCAGGAAGTCTTCCAAGGACTCGGGTCCACCTTGATCTGCACCTTCCACTAGTGCCTGGGTTATGGAGCCCCTGCCATTGTTTCATGTATCAGGACCACCAACTCAGAAGAGGCACTGGGGGAGGGAGGTGAATTTGACACTTCAAGGAAACACAGCAGGTCACTGCAATCTTGGAAATGGTCACCACAACGTGCCTTTCACTCAGCTGTGGTTTGATGACCCTAGCCAACCATCCATCCCTTCAACAAATAGCAAGTGCAGGCACTGTCTAGGTGCCGGGACTAAACAGACGTGGCCCCCGTGCCGCTTCCCAGTTCGCTGAGGGAGACAAACACTAATCAAGTCATCAAACAGAGTGTCCAAAGAGACACATGGGCCTGTGGGAGTGGATGACAGTACCCCATCAGCACGCCTGGCACTCCACAGCGGCTATGTAAATCCTTCATCCTCCCCACCATCCGGCTTCACCTTCTCCTTCACCAGGGCTTTGAAACAGGAACTCCCTCCATTTCTCACCACCAAACCTTCAAGCGCTCCTGCATCTGCACGCACCTGTTCCTCCATCCCTCCTGTTACAGTGAAAGACCCCACCCCTCCATGCTGGTCCCTCCACACACAGTGGATGCCGTCCATTCCACTTCCCGGGACCTCGTTATCAGGCAATCCTTTCTCTCTTGTATCTTCAGCCTCTCCCTCCCTCCAACAGGCTCAAGTCTCACCTGTATTAAAAGACAAAGGGAATCCCCCGTTCCAGATGCCCTTTCCTTATTTAGCCTGGTCGTCTTCAGACTTTGTTCACATCTCCCTAAAAGAACTTTGAAAACAATCTATACCAACGTTTCCAGTTGAGATCTAAGTGTTTTCATCTGAAGTCTTTATAGTTGCAGCTCATATAATTTGCAACAAATAGTAGAGATACTTTAAAATAAACCTATTACATCAGTCCTTTTAATGATTTCAAAAGAATTGAAATATAGAAAAATGTGGTACCCACCATAATCCGTTTTAAAAATGAAGTGCTTTCTTTAAATGTTTGGAAATAATACTCTTACTTTTTCTTCTGGAATCTGTAGTTCCGTTTCATTTGGCTCACAGAATTTTATCCCTTATTTTTTTTCTTTGTGGTGAGGAATGTTGTCCCTGAGCTAACAGCTGTGCCAATCTTCCTCTATTTTGTCTGTGGGATGCCACCACAGCATGGCTTGATGGGCAGTGTGTAGGTCCACACCCAGGATCTGAACCCACCAACCCCAGGCCGCCAGAGTGGAGCATGCGAACTTAACCAGGATGCCATCTGGCCATCCCCAAATTTTATCCTAATGTAGTATTCTATGCTTGAAATCGTACAGAATATTGCTTGAAATCACATAGAGTATGGGTGATTTCACATACAGAATTAAATTCTGGCCATAACAAGATTAAGTTAAAATCTGTAACCAAAAAGATCTGAATATTTGAAAATTAAAAAGCATACTTTGACCCCAACCTGTGGGTCAAAGAAGAAATTACAAAACAAATTAAATGTTTATCTGAATGATAAGGAAAACATAATATATGAAAATTCTTGAAATGAAGCTAAAGCAGTGTTTAAGGGAAATTTAGAGCTCTAACATGCTTTGTTAGAAAAGAGGAGAGATTTAAAATCAGTTCTCTAAGTTTCCACCGTCGTCGTCGTCAGTGCTGTCAAGTTGATTCCAACTCCTAGTGCCCCTGTGCACAGCAGAGGGGACCCTGCCTGGTCTTTCTCAGCTGTCCTCTCACGTCCCACGCTGTTTCAGACGGTGCTCCACTGCTACTCACAGGATTTTCATGGCCAGGTTTTTCAGAAGTGGGTGGCCAGGTCCTTCTTCCTGGTCTGTCTTAGTCTGGAAGCTCCACTGACACCTGCCCATCATGGGTGACCCTTCTGGTATTTGAAATCCGGGTAGCATAGCTGTCAGCATCACAGCAACTCAGCCAAACCACAGTATGACAACCAGCAGATGGGTGGTCTGGTTCCCTGATGGGGAAGTTTCCACCATAAGAAGCTAGAAAAGAAGTGCAAATGAAACACAACATAAGTAGAAGGAAGGAAACAATACCAATAAAAGCAGAAATCAATGAAATAGAAAATGGGCGAACAGAGAAAATCAGGGAAACCAAAAGCTGGTTCTTTGGAAAGATCAGTAAAGTTGATAAACCTCCAGTGAGACTGCTCATGCAAAAAGCCACAAATTATCGATACAAGCAGTAAAAGTTGGGACATCACTACAAATCCTACAGACATTAAAAAGAAAATGAGGGAATATGAAGAAATATGAAGAACTTTATACCAAAAAAGTTTGGAAACCTAAATGAATTTTTTCTGTGAAAGGCATGAATTATCAAAATGAACAAAAAAAAAAAATAGAAAACCCAAATGCCCTATCTCTATTACAGAAATTGAATTTGCAGTCAGTCTTTCCGTGAGGAAAATCCCAGGCCTCTACTTGCAATCCTAACACCCTATAAAGCCTGCCTCACCTGGCAGCCAGAGTGATCTTTCTAGAGTGCAAATCTGTCACTCCCCCCACCCGATGCCTCAGTGGCTTAGTCCCCAATATGACCTTAAAGGAAATGGGACCCGAGTGCTGCCTGCCTCTGGACACCCTCACTACGCTCATCTCTAACCACTATCCTCTCCATCCTTCCCCACTCCATGCCTACACCTCCCCCTCCCCGCAGGCATGCTGGAGCGTGCGTGCACACACCTGATCCCTAGGAGTTCTCTGGTGGCAGTACACCCTACCCCCACCAGGGGGCATTTGGGAATGTGTGGGAGTGAGTTGTCACAACCACTATACGATGTCATTGACATTTAGGGGGCAGAGGCCGGGCGTCAAACACTCAGCAGTACCTGGAACAAGCTCCGCGTTGAAGAACTGCCCTATTGAGAATGCCAGAAGCGCCACACTGAGTCTTGCCTGAGTTTTCTCTCCGTCTCACCTGGCTCATCCTGACTCTGCCTTTGGGGCTCTGCTTAAACGTTACCCTTGGAGACCTTCCCAAACACATGCCCGATAAGTTTGCTACGTTGAATTTGTCTCCCTCCACCCTCCGCCCCTTTTATTAAATAGAAGTCACGTTCACTTCCAGGAGCAGAGACTTTTAACTTGAATACATTCTGAAAAACACTAAGAAGGGGGAAAAAGGGAAATTCTAATATTTACTCTGTAACCATGGTAAATCCTCCCCTTTCGTGAAGGGAGGCTTCTTCCTGATCTTCGTTTTTCTTGATTGGAAGTGGTTTCCCTGGAGCCGCGGCTCCCACCTGGGCCTCCCCGAGTGCCCGCCCTCTCCTTCCTGCTTCCCTGCCCTCATCCCCAGTCACCTCTGCCTTTTGTTATTCTAGTTCATCCTTCTCCCAAGGTTGAGCCCTGCTCGAGCTTTCCCCTCCCAGCTCTCGTCTGGAGCCCCTCCCCCTGTGGACCCCTGCTCCCCGCCCTGCAGGGCAGACCCTCCAGAAAGCAGGTGAGAATCCGTGAGCACTAAATGGGAAGGGCAGGCCCCACCCTTCAGCACTTCCCGTCTGCGTTTGCCGGACCGCGGCAGAGACAGGCCCTGCCACAGGTTTGGTGTCACCTTTAACCATTTTGCATTCTAATTACGGGTTGTGGTCTTACTGACATACGAACAGCTCGAGGAAGAGGAGACGTCTTCTCTGTGCTGTTGTCGTTGCCTCTTTGCCTCTCTCCATGTACAGCTGAGTCCAAAGATCTGTCAGTCAAAGCAGGAGGATTAGCCTCGCCCATGTGAAGGGTGAATTGGGAAGAAAAAAAAAAAACCTTGTCTGAACTTGAAAATAAAAATGCTGATGTGGTTTTTATTCCCAAAACATATCTTACTGATTAAGAGCATGGAGAGCTACCGGCTCGTGGGTGGGCCAGCTGGAGTTGGCCTCCCCGCTCTGGCTCTCGAGGCCGGGCCAGGCTCCCGCCCACAGGATGTCAGAGGCAGGCGCGGTGCGGCCACTCCACAGTGCACATCTCTGCTGACCGGTATGGCTGCGTGTTTGTGCAGCGTGCACACACAGGACTTTGAGACGGATCCATCAAGACGAGGCAGGTTCCGTCACTCAGCTTGACAGAAGACAGAAAGGCAGCAAGTCACCGGGGAAAGAGTGTGAACCTGGAGTCAGCTAGGGCTGGGTTTAACCCAGTGCTGCCACTTCTTAGCTGAGTAACCCCAGGTAAGTGACGTACTCTTTGGGCCTTAGTTCCGCCATCTATAAAACGGCAATGCTGGCACCTACTTTGAGGTTGCTGAGATAATGCAAGTGCAGCCATCAGCTCCTACCCGCACAGAAAAGATGCTCCATGAATGATAACCATTCCAGTGGCCAAGATGGCGGCACACGGCTGACTGAGCCACTCTCCCCAAGCTTTGGCCACCTGAGACCACCGCCTCTTCCAGGCAGCCTTGGGTTCTCTACCGTGGTTTGGAGCTGCAGGAGCAGCCTCGACCCTGGTAGGCCTTAGTTTCCATGACTGTGCAATGGGGCCGACACCTCTGCACACTTCGACCACACAGGGCTTGTGGCTTGGCATGACCGCAGAGGCGGCTGCCAGGAAGGTGGCCTTCGCCAAGGGCTGGATTCCTCCCGGCCCAGCCCAGCTGGCATTTTCTCCAGTTTCATTGGGTTGGGTTATAGAGCGATGGCAGCGATTGATAATGCTGTAATTGGGTGACCTGGGTATTTTCCTAGGTACTGCTGCTGATGACTCATGCTTGGTAAGTCAACATTCCACTGTCATCGAGCACAGGAGACGGTTAAAGAGCCTAATCAGGTATTCAGGTTTCACAACTTCGGTGTCTGAATGTGAGGTCCTTGAGTCACCCAGAGATTCCACTCCTCGGGAGATGTTTACGTGGAGCCTTTGTTCCCAGAGTCCCACACCGATGGAGTTTTCTTTGTGGCATTTAGCTGGCACTTAGAGGGTTTCCAGCTGCAATCTGTTCCCAGCAATTAACGTCCTGTAAATAATAAATCTGCTCAGGAGCCCAGCTGCTGAGGCCTTCAGCTCCTCCTCGCCTCCCTCTCCCACTCTGTCCTTCCAGCACCTTCCCCTTCTCTGCTCTTGCCCCCTTCCTGTTGTCCACCCTCCCTCCTGCTCCTCCACTTCTCTCTCTCTCCCTGGGGTCCCTATTCCCTCTGTCCTCCTTTCTCCCTGGCTGGCTCTCTGGCCTTGGAGCAGCATGCGGTGCTGAGCACGCTCATTTCCTGCACTTCACAGGCGCAGGGCCCTGAGCTGGAGGGGACAAGCTGAGACCCAGGGGAAGGGCAA
This sequence comes from Equus przewalskii, assembly GCF_037783145.1. NCBI lineage: Eukaryota > Metazoa > Chordata > Mammalia > Perissodactyla > Equidae > Equus > Equus przewalskii. Next base: position 42,387,725 of record NC_091859.1, read on the forward strand.
GTGCTGGGAAGCACAGAGACTGCCTGGGACACAGGGTGCCACAAGCAGTCAGAGCCACCACAGCCCTCCACCTTTCGCCAAGGGCTGGGCCCCGCAGAACACATGGTTGAAAAGGTGTGAGGGGGCCAGCCAGGTGGCGTGGTGGGTAAGTTCGCACGTTCCACTTCGGGGGCCCGGGGTTCGCCGGTTTGGATCCCGGGTGCGTACCTACACACTGCTTGTCAGGCCATGCTATGGCAAGTGTCCCATATATACAGTAGAGGAAGATGGGTATGGATGTTAGCTCAGGGCCAGTCTTCCTCAGCAAAAAGAGAAGGATTGGTGGTAGATATTAGCTCAGGGCGAATCTTCCTCAAAAAAAAGAGCTTGAGAACTGCACTCTCCAAAGGAATCACCACAACTGCTGCCTCCAGCCCACTTGCTCTGTGGCTACACTGCCATGTGGCGGGCAGGAGGGGCGGGTCCTAAGGGCGGGATGTGGGAGGATGAGAACACCCCCGTTCTCAGGTGCCCAGAATGCAGCTTCTCTCCTCCTCCCGCCTTTCCTCTTGTGAACCGTCAGGCAGTGCTGGGGTGAATCCCGACCCCAGCAGCAGTGGTCACTGGGCGCCCATATGTCCCAGGCCCTGTGCAGACAGACCAGGTCCCTGTTGCCCCGGAGCCGGAGCCGGGGTTTGGGGGCGGGGCAGCTCTAAAGACCAATGCAAATAAGTCCCAAGATTACAGATTGTGATAGGGTCAAGAAGGAAACAAGCTGTTGGGTGGCAGGGAGGCCAAAGACCCCGTTGGCAATGTCAGGGAGCACCTGCGACCCCACAGCAGAGTGGAGGGATCAGAGCCCCGCTCCAGCACCGGGTCCTCCCTGATTGGAACCTCGGCCCCTTCCTTCCTAGCTGTGTGGCCTTGGGCAAATTGCTTGACCTCTCCGGGTTCGGTTTCCCTTTCTATAACGTGGAGATGGTAGTTGTAACTCCTCTAGAGGGCCGACTCAAGGTTCAGCAAGGTAAGGTACTCGCAGCCGCTCAGAGCAGCTCTGGGCCCGCGACTGCTTTGAATTCAGGGGTAGAGGCCTAGAATGTAGAAAAATAGGAGCTTTCAGAGTGGAATCCCATCCAGGCAAGCTGGCCCGCTCTCAGGGATTCCAGACAGCCGGCTTCCCAGCTTCAGGGAGACTGTGTGGCCGAGAGGTGATCCTGCACTGCCCTCTGGGGGATGGCCTCACAGGAGTGAGGAGGACACAGCCTGCGGGGCCTGCCGGGCGTGGGAGCCCCCGGGGACCCTGGCCCTCCCTGCGCCCTCGGGCTTGCACATCCCTGGGGTCTGGCTGCCCCTCCTTCCCACCCGCGGCATCCTGAGGCTGCCCACGCACTCCTGCTATGGCAGCAACAGTTGGAGCTGGTCCCCTCCACAGAGCTGGTCCTGGCAGCCCTGGCCCTCGGTTCCTTGGCATCCCCTCCTCTGGCGATGCTGAGGGCACCGGGAGCTAACATCCGCCCAGTGCTCGTTTCGCCAGACACCGTTCTGAGGACTTTACTGACTCGCGTTGAACCCTCAGCAATACTCTGAGATTGGTGCTACCTTTATGTCCATTTCACAGATGAGGAAACTGAGGCACAGAGAGTGACTCCACTGGCCCTCAGCCTTTCCCTTCCACGACCTCAGCCTGGAACTTGTCATTGCCAACAACTGCATCCTGTTTCAAGTGCCCCTAAGAAGCCCACTGCCTCCCTTCTCTTCCCCCCAGTCCTCTCGCTCACCCAGAACCTTCTGCAGCCTCACTTCTGTCCATACGAGGGTAGCGTTCTTCGTTTTCATCACGCTCCCCACACACGCTCAGCCCCCTGGCCCCTCGCCCACGTGGAATTCTTGTCTGACACGATCCAACCCTGGGCACGTCCAACCTCTTGCCCATCCCATGGCTGCAGCCTCCCTTGAGGAAGTGCTCGTCGCGCAGCCGGGTGCCACAGGCGTGGCCATGGCTCCCTGACACCCTTAGCACCTCTGCCCATGGGCCGCTCCCCCTGCTGTCCGCAAGCCTCTCACCCCAGCCTCCACCCTGTGCACCACCCTCTCTCAGTTCCGGCGGGGTCTTCCTTCCTGGCTCTGGAAACAGCAGCAACCAGAAGACACCTGTCCAGGCTGGGCCACCACATCCACCCGTCCCCGGCTGTCCTAGCTGCGTTCCCCCCACCCCACCACAGCCTGTGCCCCCTTCCCACGGCATCCCGCACGCTGTGATTTCTCCCATCTCAGAAATCCCTCTATTGACGCCACCTTACCTCCAGCTGCCATCAGTCCTCTGCTCTTTCTGAAGGCAAAGCCCCTCCCAAGTCATCCACTTGCCGTCTCCAATTGTTCCCCTTCCCTGTCAGCCTCCCCGACAGTTCTCACCCACCCGGCTCCACAGTGTCCACCTCAAGGCCACTGAAGATTTTCACATCCCTCAGTCGGGGGGTCAGTGCTCAGACCCCCGAGGACGTGGCTCTTGGCGTCCTGGCTCCGACAGACTCCCCAGCCCTCTCCTCGTCCCGCATCGCTGCTCCTGGCCGTCCGCTTTGCTGGCTCATCCTCCTCTCTCAGCCTCCAAACCCTGGAGTTCTTGGGGTGTCGTTAGTGGAATTTCTCTCTTCTACATCCGCTCACTCCTTGGGAATCTACCCAGTTTCAAAGCTTCAAACATCAATAATACTCTGACGAGCCCCAGAGCTCATCTATCCCCAGCCCGGACCACCCCAAGCTCCAGATGCTGCACCCAACTCGCTACTGGATGTTGCCACTCGGATGGCTAGTAGGCGTCTCCTAGGTAAACACACCCACGACAGCTCCTGACCTCCCCACTCCCAGATCCCACCGCCCCCCAGTCTTCTCAAACTCAGAAAATGACAACTCCATCCTGTTGCTCCATCCTTCCAGTTGCTCAGATTAAAATCTTCAGAGTCATCCTTGGGTCTCCGCTTTCTCTCAAACCTCACATTAAATCTGTCAACACATCCTGTGGCTCTGCCTCGCGCGCCTGGCCGTTTCTCACCGTCTCCCAGTCTAAGCCACCGCGAGCCGCCATTGTTCTTCCAGACCGTTACAGTTTCTTCCTCATGTCATTCTGCCATGTCCCTCCAGAGACTCTCACGTTGCTCAGAGTGTGGCCCGGCATTACCAGAGTCTACAGGGCTGCCCTGCTCTGGCTCCCCTCCTGCAGCGCCCCTCAGCCCTACAGCCTCTTAGATGCTCCCTAAGCAAGCCAGGCTCTCTCCTGCCTCAGGGCCTTTGCACCTGACATTCCCTTTGCCTAAACACTCCTCCCTCAGCTCTCTGCCTGGCTCACCTACCTCCTCCCTGTCTTTGCTAAAATGTCCCATTCTCACCAAAACTTCAACTGGAACCCACTCGCCGCAGCAGCCCCGCCTCCCCTTCCCTGCTTTGTACTTGTCTCATTCTTACAGCCAGCGAGCCGGCCCAGTGTCTATTTCGAGTGTTGTCTGGTCCACAGGGGCAGGGGTTTCGACCCCTCTGCTCACTGCTGCATCCCCTGTGCCCAGAGCACCTGCCAAGTGAACAGCACTTTGCTCCTTGCTCAGAACCAGGAGCCTCAAAAAGGAGGTGGCAGGGGCAGGTTCTCTCCCATCCCAGAGCAGCCCTGGCCCCTGCTCTTCAGCCTTCCAGGGGCTTCAGGTCGGGTTGAGTGGGCTAGATTTATGCTCAGTGTTTCATCCAGGGCCAGAGCGGGTGGTCCTGACCCTAGTGTCCTCGATGCTCAGGGGGTCAGGATCAAAGCCAGATTAGCTGCCCAGCTTAACCCCAACTGCCACATTCTTGTGACAGTGGTAGGCTGGGGAGATTCAGTGGCCCCAGTCTCAGATTGGACTTAAACCTCTGGGAGTTCCTGCTACCACACATGCACACACACACACGCTCACACACACACACACACATGCACTCACTTGCTGGCACTGCCACTAGGTTAGGGAGCCAGAGGTCCTCAACTTTGCTAATAACCCGTTGCAGCCGTGGCATCAGACCGGACCCCAGAAAGTCAGTGCTGGTGGGCCCTTCCTGTCAAGACCATCTTGTCTAGCATCTTATGTCACAGACAGGGACTCTGCTCAGAGAGAGGACGTGGTTTGCACTACCTTTTGCTCCCGATTCCAAGGGTAGTGTTGGCTCTGCCTTGCTGGGATGTAGTGAGAGAGAATGCCACCTCCCTGGACAAGCACCAACCTCAGTAACCACCTCCCCACGATGGGAATGGATGAAAAGTGTCCCCACAAGTCACCGTGTGGACCAAACAAGATAACCGACGGGAAACACCCAAAGCATAGCGGCTCAGGGGCTGGGCAGCGGTGACTGTGGCCATCCTTGCCACGATTCTAGGCTCGGCCCCTCCACTGGCTGCTATGTTATTTTGCCCCCACGTGGGTAGATTGGTTCTTGCACTTCTTCCTGACCTGTCACAGCTCAAACCTTTCTTGCTGGGTCATCAATGTATTTCTCCAATTCAGGGAAAAACTGCTCTCTAAACACCAACCTGAACCGTAGCTTGGGGTTCTAGGCTCTCTCCGTGTTGGCAGCACTAGGACAGTGAACAGCAGGCTCTTCTGTCTGTCGGGACAAATGTCCCTGAGCATCCTTATGAGGAGGCCCTTTCTGGCTGGCCTGCCTCTGGCCAGGTAATGGATCCTGTCCTGACCAGCCCAGGTGCCTAACAACCTGTGTCGAATCACTTTTCAATCTCTCCTTCTGCTGAAGACTCTGTCTATACGTTTTCCTGCCTCCCTGACTCTCTTATCCCTTGGGAGGTTGTGGGGAGGACATGTAGTCAGGAGACAGCTGGCGTTTTGTCCAGTTTTGTATGGGATGACACGCCCAGAGAGCAGGAGATGGCCAATACTTGGTTTACAAAGAGGGACTGCTTCTGCCTCTGGTCGAGATGGAGTGACAGGCTGTTTTTACCCCCACCTGAAACCGCCAAAAGAACCAGACAGAATGTGTGAAATAGCAGTTTTCAAGACACTAGACATCAGCAATGAAATGATCCCTGAGAAGCAGGAAGCAAGGCGAGCCTGTAACTGCCCCAGCTTTCTGCCCTGAGAGGTTTCCAGGCCCTGGTGCAGGGAAGGAGGATCCAGGCAGATCCCAGAAGACTCCCTGAGCAGCAGAGATGGAGCTGAGATGCAGGAAAACCAAGGTGTTCACAACGTAGCATCAGAGAAGAGAGCTGCACAGACGGAGAGCTCTGGAGACGTACAGAGGGTCCCCCTCAAGGATTCCCCAGAGTGCTGATCACTGTGTGCGTGTGAGGAAGCTACTCGAGGTCTGTGAGAGAATCATCCGTGGGATTAAAGGAAACAGTGCCCAGCACGCTCGCAAGCCGGGAGCAATGCCTATTTCCACCAGCTAGACCGGAAAAATTCAGAATTCTGGTGGGACATTTGAGGCCAGGGAGTTGAGTACTCAGAAAGGTCTTGCCTCAGTAGTGGAGAATAATTAGCACTAGGCTGAGTAATTACCCAGACCTGTCTAATATATCGTGAAAGCAAGACCCAGAAGGCTCAAAATGACTCCAAGATCTAACCACTTCCCAGAGCAAAGCCAAGAATATTTATTGCAACACAATAATATCCAGTGCTCAATAAGGTAAGGTTTTACAAGTGTCGAGCATCCAACTAAAGACTATGAGGCATGCAAAGAAGCAGGAAGCATGATCCATAATAAGAAAATAATTAATCCATCAAAAAAACTGACCCAGAATTAACACAAATGTTGGAATTAGCAGAGGACATCCTAGCTGTATTCCACAAGTTCAAATAACAAAGCAGAGACGTGGAAGATTTGAAAAAACTCAAATCAAACTTGATCAAAAACTGCAGTGCATGAGAAGAAAAACACAGTGGTTAGAATTAACAGGAAATTAGACATTGCAGAAGATAAGATTAGTGAACTTGAAGACATAGCAATAGAAACTATCCACAATGAAACACATAGAGGAAAAAGAATTTCCCCAAATGAAAAGTGAGCTGTGGTCAACTTCAAGCAGCCTAACATAGGTGTAATTAGAGTTCCTGAAGAAGAGGAGATGGGGAATAGAAAATGTATTTGAAGAAATATTGACCAAAATTTTTCTACAATAATGAAAGCTATAAACCCACAGACCAAGAGCTCAACAAATCCCAAGCACAAGAAGCATAAATAAAACTATGCCAAGGCACAACATGATCAAACTGCTCAAAAACAGTGATACAGAGAAAATGTTAAAGCAGCCAGAGAAAAAGGAATATTACATAAAGGAAGAAAATAAGAATGACAGCAGATTTCTTGTCAGAAACAATGAAGTGAGAAGACAGTGAAGCAACATCTTTAAAGTAGTGGAAGAAAAAACTGTCAACCTACACTATCTTTAAAATGAAAATATCTTTAAAAAGATAATTTCAGCAAATATATACCCAGTGAAATAGCTTTCAAAAGCAAAAGTGAAATAATGATGTTTTCAAACACACAAAAGCAGGAAAAAATTAATCAGCAGCACACCTGCACTACAAGAAATGTTAAAGAAAGTCCTTCATACAGAGGGAAAATAGTACCAGCTGGAAATAAGGATCTACACGGAGGAATTAAGAACACCAGAAATGATTCCCATGTGAGTAAGTATGTAACTTATTTTTAGATTTAAATCTCTTTAAAAGATGATTGAAAAGAAAGCCTAAATAAATTCAATGATATCCCATGTTCATGGCTTGGAAGACAATATTGTTAAGATGGCAATACTACTCAAAGTACTAAAGATTCAATACAATCCCTATCAAAATTCCAACAGCTTTTTTTATGGAAATGGGAAAGTCCATCCTCAGTTTCATATGGAATTCAAGGGGCCCTCAATAGCCAAGACAATCTTGAAGAAGAACAACAAAATTGGAGGAATTATACTTTCCAGTTTCACAACCTACTACAAAGCTACAGTAATCAAAACAGTGTGGTGCTGGCATTAAGATAGACATATAGATCAATTGGATAAATTTGATAGTCCAGAAATAAGCCTATACGTCTATGGCTGATTGATTTTCAGCAAAGGTGCCAAGACCATTCAATGGGGAAAGATCAGTCTCTTCAACAAATGCTGGGACAACGGTTATCCACATGCAAAAGAATGAAGTTGGATCCCTACCTCACACCATGTACAAAAATTAACTTAAATGGATCAATGACCTAAATATAAAAGATAAAACTCTTAGAAGACAACATACGAGTGAATCTTCATGGCCTTGGATTTGGTAATGGATTCTTAAGTATGACACCAAAACCATGATCCACAAAAGAAAAAAATAGATAAATTGCTCTTAATCAAAATTAAAAACTTTTGTGCATCAAAAGACACTATCAAGATAGTGAAGAGACAACCTACAGAATTGGAGAAAATATTTGCCAATCAAATATCTAATAGGGGCTTATTACACAGAATATATAAAGAACTCTTACAAATCAACAACAAAAAGCAAACAACCCACTTAAAAAATGGCCAATGGACTTGAAAAGACATTTCTCCAAAGAAGATATGTAAATGGCCAACGAACACATGAAAAAGATTCTCACCATCATTAATCATTAAAGGAAATGCAAATCATGGTATATACCTACAATGGAATATTATTCATTCATAAAAAGGAATGAAGTGCTTATACATGCTATGACATGGATGAACCTCAAAAACTTTGTACTAAGTGAAGAAGCCAGACACAAAAAGCCACATATTGTGTGACTCCATTTACATGAATTGTCCAGAATCGGTAAATCTGTAGAAACAGAATGCACATTGGTGGTTGTCAAGAGGTGGAATGGGAATGGGGAGTAATTTCTTAAAGGGTACGGGGTTTTATTTTGGAGTGATGGAAATGTCTTGGAACTCAGTGGAGGTGGTGGTTGCTCAACCGTGTGAATGTACCAAATGCTACTGAATTGTTCACTTAGAAATGGTTAATTTTGTTATGTGAATTTCCCTTCAATTTTAAAAAAAGATAATTGAGTGTTCAAACATATTTCTAAGTAGAGTGTATGTCAATAGTGTAAAGGCCAGGAGGGGACAAACGAAGTATACTCTTCCAAGACTCATACTATCCTAGGTGAAGTGGCATACTATCACTTGAAGGTAGATTCTGATAAGTTAAAGATTATTCTAGAACCCCTAAAGCAATCAGGAAAATAACACAACAAAGAGACACAACTAAATAGATAAAATGGAATAATAAAAAATACTCAGTCCAAAAAGAACAAAGAACAGATAGGACAAAAAATAAAAGGGCCTAACATATCAACAATTACATTAAATATAAATAATCTCAACACCCCAATTAAAGATAAAAGATGATCAGATTGGATTAAAAAATCAAGATCCAACTATATACTTCCTACAAGAAATGTACCTTAAATGTAAAGACACAAATAGGTTAAAAGTAAAAGAATAGAAAAACATATACCACAATAACGATAGTCAAAAGAAAGTTGGATTAGCTACACCATCAAAGTAAATTTCAGAGGAAAGAATATTACCAGGGATAGAGATGGTCACTTCATAATTATAAAGGTGTAAATTAATCAAGAGGACATAATGATCTTAAATATTTATCTACCTGATAACAAAACTTCAAAATACATGAAGCAAAAATTGATAGAACTGAAGGGAAAAATAGATCACAATTATTGAGAGAGACTTCAATACCCCTCTCTCAATAACTGATAGAACAAGTAGATGGAAAATCAGTAAGAATATAGAAACTTTGAGCAACATTATTAGCCAATTTGCCGAATTCTAATTTATAGAATGTTCCAGTCAACAGCAGCAGAATAAACATTCTTTTCAAGTGCATGTGGAACATTTACCAGCATAGACCATATTCTGCTTCATAAACTATAAAAGGATTCGAGGTATACAAAATGTGTCCTCTGACCCCAATGGAAATAAGTAACATAAAGCTATCTGGACAATCCTCAAATATTTGGAAATGAAACAATTTATACTCCATGAGTCAAAGAAGAAATCAAAAGAAAACTTAGAAAATATTTTAAATGGAAAGAAAATGAAAACATATCATAATTTGAAAACAACATATCATAATTTGTGAGATGATGCTAAAGCAGAGGTTAGCTTAGCTTTAGATGCTACAATGAAATAAATAGAAAAGAGAAAAATAATAATGGAGAAAAACGAAACCAAAGTCTGTCTCTTTAGGAAGATCAATAAAACTCTAGCCAGACTAACCAGGAAAAAAAGAGAGAAGATACTAATTACTAAAATCAGAAATGAGAAAGGTGGCATTTCTACAAATTCTACAGATATTAAGAGGATGATAAAGGAATATTATGAAGAATTTTATTCCTATAAATTCAACAATTTAGATAAAATGATCCAATTCTTTGAAAGACACGAACTTCCAAAGTCACTCAAGAAGAAATAGATGACCTGAATATCCTTACATCTCTTAAAGAAATCGAAGTTGCACAAAGAAAACTCCAGATCCAGATGCCTTCACTAGTGAATTCTATGAAACACTAAAGGAATTCTACATAAACTCGAAATATTAAAGAAGAGAATGTATTTCCCAACTTGTTTCGTGATACAAGAACCAAAGACATGACAAGAAAACTACAGAACAATATCTCTCATGAACATAGATGCAAAAATTCCAAATTCTTTAGCACGTTGAACACGACAATATATAGAAAGTAAGGTTTGACCAGTGAGGTTAATCTAAGGAATGCAAGGTTGGTTTAATATTAGAAAAGTAATCAATGTAATTCACCATATCAACAAACTTGAAAAAAAAATATGATCATCTCAATAGATGCAGGAAAAGCATTTGGCAAAATCTACATGCATTCCTGATGAGAACTCTCAGCAAACTAGAAATAGAAGGCAACTTCCTCAACCTGAGAAAAGGTGTCCACAAAACCCTGCAGCTAACATCATGCTTAATGACAGAAGACTGAGCATTTACCCCTAAGATTGGGAACAAGATAAGGATGGCTGCTCTCACCACTTTCATTCAGTGTGGAACTGGAGGTTCTCATCAGGGAAATCAGGCAAGAGAAATAAATAAAAGACGTCCAGATTGGAAAGGAAGGAGTAAAACTGTCTTTATTTGCAGATGACATAATCATCATAATCAATATTACAATATGCAAATGCATCGTATTAACATGTGGTACATCTTAAATTTACACCATGTTATATGTCAACTATATTTCAATAAAAAAGATGACATGATCATCTATGTAGAAAATCCAAGGAATCTACAATAAAGCTCCTAGAACTAATAATTGACTTGGACAAGTTTGCAGGAACAAGATCAATATACATTAGTCAATCGTGCTTCTATATACGAGCAACAAATAATCAGAAATTAAAGCTTTAAATTCCTATTTACAACAATATCAAAAAACATGAAATACTTAAGGGTAAATCTAACAAAAGATGTGAAAAACCTGTACCCTGAAAACTACAAAACATTGCGGAGAGAAATGAAAGATCCTCGTCAATGGAGAGACAGACTGTGTTCACGGATTAGAAGACTCAGTGTTGTTAAGACGTCCTTCCCCTCCCAAGTTGGGATTCAGCCTATAGATTCAGTGCAATCACAGTCACAATTCTAGCAAAATTTTTTTGGTAGAAACTGACAAACTGACTCTAACATTCACGTAGAAATGTATAGAATCTAGAAGGACCAAAATAACTTTAAAAACAAGAACACAACTGGGGGACTCACACTACACAATTTTAAGACTGATTATAAAGCTGCTGTAATCAAGAGAGTGTGGTATTGGTGTGAAGGCAGATAAGTAGATCAACGGAACAAGACAGTGTAAATACATACCCACACATACGTGGGTAACTTATTTTTGACAAAGTGCAAAGGCAGTTCGGCGGAGAAATGATCATATGATAGTCTTTTTAACAAACGGTGTTGCAACATTTGAATATTTGCATGCAAAATCAGAAACAAAGAGCTGAAGAGCAAACTTCAACCTGTGCCTGGCCCAGCTCCAAAAACTAACTAAAAATGGACCATAGACCTAAATGGAAAGCCTAAAACTATGAAATTTTCCAAGAAGACCTGTGTGATCTTGGGTTAGACAAAGATTTCTTAGATATGACACCAAAAGCATGATTCATAAACCGATAAATTGGACTTCATAAAAATTAAGCTTTTTTGCTCTTTGAAGAACATTGTTAAGAGAATTTAAAAAACAGGCCACGGACTGGGAGAGAGTAATTTCAAAGCGTATATCTGATAAAGGCCTTGTATCCAGAATATGAAAGAATTCTCAAAACGCAATAATAAGAAAACAAAACCCCCAATTTTCTTAAACAGACAAAAGATTTGAACATTTCACCAAAGAAGACGTATAAATGGCAAATAACCACATGGAAGATGCTCAGTGTCATTATTCAGCAGGGAAATGCAAACTGGAATCCCAGTGAGACACCCTATGCATCTATTCAGATGGCTGACAGTAGAAAAACTGACAATATCAAGTATTATCAAGGAGGTGGAGGAACTGGAACTCTCACCCACTGCTGGTGGCAATGAAAGTAAAACAGGACAAGCCCTTTGGAAAACAGTTCGGCAATTTCTCAGAAAGCTACACGCCCACCTACCATATGATCCAGTCAGTTCCCCCTTGTATTTACCCAAGGAAATGAAGAAACATGCCCACACGGAGACCTGTATGTGAATATTCATAGCAGCTTTATTTGTAACCCAAAACTGGACACAACCTAAATGTCTATCAGCAAGTGAACGGAAAAAACCTGAGCAATAAAAGAAACACAGTCAACCCCCCCCACCACCACCACATGGGCGCATCTTGACGTCATCATACTGAGTGTTAGAACCCAGACAAAAAGAGAACGAACTGTACGATTCCATCTGTCTAAGATTCCAGGAAATGCAAACTAGCTTACAGTAGCAGAGACCAGAGCAGTGGTCGCCTGGGGACAGGGTAGGGGCGAGAAGGGGGAGGACGGAGGCATCGATGACAAAGGGGCATTTCAGGGGATAACACGTTGTTCACTGTCTTGATTTGGTGGTGGTGGTTTCACAGATGCACACCTATGTCAAAACTTACCAAACTGTACACTTTAGACCTGTGCGGTTAATTGTCCGACAATGATACCTCAGTAAAGCTGCTTTTAAAAAAAGAGCAAGAGGAATGATGCAAAAGTGAAGCCCCCTTCCTGCCCGCGGCCACGACACGGAGCTGCAGGTGCCAGACAGCTGACCCAGAATCTGAATCGCTGTCCTGCGGGCGCATCGAAAACCCAGAGGCTCTGACCTCTCCCTCTCCCCCTTCTGCAAATTGGCCTCCGCTGGGGATTTGTTGGGTGGAATCCTCCTTGACCCCAGGTGGTCTGCCTGGTGCTGGCAAGGCCAGCACGATGGGACCGTCACCCCTGCCCCACGTGCACACGAGGAGCACCTGGGTCCAGGGAGAGACGCTAACCCGTGTTTCTAGAGAAGCAGCTCACAAGCTGTGCTTCTGCCCATCTGTGGCCCAACAGACCTGATTCACAGATGTACCCTGGGCCCCACTGAGGCTCTGCTCCATGAAATGAATGCTTCCCTCCATGCTGGACCTGCAATCATCCTGGGCTGCATGCCCATGGCCAAGGCGCTCACCCACCTGTCAGCTGAGCAAAGCAGGACATACGTGCACATGGATGTTTTCCATAAAAATATCAGAATTCTAGAAAAATATCAGAATGCCCTTGATCTTCCACCTATAGAATGGAGACAGTGTTGGACTCTCTGCAGCCACAGCGATGGAGGCTGAGGGCAGCATCCGTTAACCACCAGCACTCGGTGTGATTTGTGCTCACCTTTGCTCACCCACAGTGATTGAAGGCAGCTCTGGGCTCGTGTGTGGGCCCCTTTGCCTGGTTCGTCCTTAGCCCTGCCTCCTCCTAGCCTGCCTGTGACTCTGAGCACGTTTCTTTAACTTCTTGGAGCCTCAGTTTCCCTATCTGTCAAACTGAGATGATAGCACTGACCCCTGGGACTTGTTGGGAAGGTTGGGCGGGATGGTGCACGTCAACCGCCTGTTATAGTGACTGGCACGACTAAAGCCAAAGGGCGAATCCTGACTGTTTGCCCTCTGCCAGAGACCAGGCTCCAGGACACCTCTGCCCGCCAACCCCGGTTCCCTCTCCAGGCCTTGCGAGGGCCCAGGCAGGTGTCCGTGGTCACCCTGCTCTGGAGTGAGACCCAGGTAGAGGGAGGAAGATTCAGGGTGCTGCCTTCCCCTTCCAATCAGAGAGCATTCCCATGGCAACCCTCCTGGGGCCTCATCCCGGCCTTTGAGGCCTCGTTGGCGCCTCTGCACAAACGATGAAGGTGACACTTGGCCGGCCTTGCCTGTCTCTCAAAGGCATGCATTTGTCTCTTCTCCCCTCGGAACGTGTCGAACACGTTTGAACAGAATGGCTTTTAACAGCGATGTCCCCAAAGTCAACACTGAGCCCCAAAGACACCCGCTCCCACCCAAGCTACTCCCGGGGCCTTCTGCATGAAAGGCTCCGCTCCCTTCGAGATCAGACGTGCTTCTGGGATCCCGCCTGCCCCAGCAGGACAGATTGCCTTGGCGAGTGGATCAGATTCTAATTAGCACTAATTAGTGCACCGGCAATCTGCGAGAGGAGTCACCAGTAGCCAAGTCGCCCTCTAAAGAATTGAAATGGTTCCCGTTGGTTCAGAGCAGCAGAGGGAACTGAACCTGAGCAGATTCTCTGCTGAAATCCCCCACTGTTTTCTGCCCCTTCCTGCGGTGCCGACGTGGACCGTTCTCATCGGCAGAATGGGCTGTTGGGGGCAGGGGGGTGTGGAGGAGGGGGCGCTTCACCGCGCAGGGCCAGGTGCTCTTGTTCGGTGGGCCATGGTCCCAGCCAGCTGTCCTGCCCACTGCTCTTCCTGGGAGGACTCCACCTGACAAGGGTGCCTCACACACAGGGCATCCCTGGGGCGGCAGGGCAGAGCCGAACAGTGGGGAGGTCAGTGGTCCCTTCCTGAAGGCGCTCCACCGTGCAGCCGAGAAGACACGGCTGCCGCAGGAGTTCCTCCAGTCCCTTCCACGTGCCAGTTCTGTGCGGGGGCTGGAGGCCCATGGGTGGAAGGAGAGAGGGGCTGCCACCCTTGGGGAGGTCGGGGGGCCAGGGGTCTTGGGGCAGCATAGGCCCCAGAACTTCTGGAAGAAGAGACAGCAGAGGGGGTGGGGAGATGGGCAGGCAGTTCCCCCATGAAGAGGAAAGGGCACCTGCAAAGCCCAGAGCAGATGGCATTCAGACTAAGACTCTGCCCCCAGCAGGTGAGGAAGGGGCTGTCCCTCACAGCTGACACACTGCCCCCATCTTCCCTCAAGGGCTCTGAGTCCTGGGCCCAGCCTGCCCATTTCCTAGATGGAGAAACTCAGCAACAAGGATCTGCCCGAGTCACATTGAGCCTGGGGGGTGGGGGGCCATGACCAGAGGCCAGACTCCTGGACCCCAGCTCTGTGGTCTTCCCACGACGCCAGGCCACTGGCGGCCTCTGCCTCGGCCGGGGGTCTGAGGGTGCTCCTTTTTTTCAAAGCCTGGTACATTTCTCTTCTGGTTTTGATTGATATTCTGAAAATAGTTGGCTCAATAGGCAGAGTAAGTCTCTGGAGAAGATGTAGCATCTAGAGACAAGACGGGACATTTCGACGAACGCTTCATCCTGTTTCACAGAAGGCGGCGTGCGGGCGAGGAGGGGCTCGGCTGTCAGGACGCAAGAGGAAGGCTCTGGGTGGTTCCCTGGAAGGGGGCTGCTCCTGGTGAAGCAGGGGGACAGGTGCCACCGCCTCTTGCCCCTGTGGTGACTGCTTGGGAGTGATGGCTTCTTGGGGCCCTGGGAACAGTCTGAAGGGACCTGGTGATAGAGGCCACAGGGGGCAGGGGGAGACCCCATGGACCCAGCCACCTGCAGTGACTTCCTGTGTCCAGGCCCCAGGCCGTTCTGGCTGCTCTGGACTGTGGCCAAGTCCTGGAGGGAGAGCAGAGGAGGCAGCTGGGCAGTAGGGAGAAGCCTTCTTCGTCAGAGCCTGGTGACACCCCAGGCCCCGCCCAGGGGCTGGCCCAGGGAGGCGGCAGAGGTGGCCTGGTTTACTGGTCGCCCTTCCTCTCGGGGACAGTCTTGCCTTCACCCCACGGATTGCAGAGCAGGAATGGGCTCGGAGGCTGGAGCAAATTCCATCTGTATTCATCAGATTCCCTACCAGCCCCCCTTGGGTGCGGGAGAGGACATTCTGGCGGCACCCTATGTGTTTGGGGAGTAAAACGCACAGGAACCATTGATCTCATTGATTTGCTAAGGATGTGGGAAGATATTTCTCTCCTGCGAGACTTTTTTAAAGCACTATTTGGCTGGGCTTGGGTTTCTTCTTTCCTAATTGAATTCCATTTGTGCAGGAGAGAACAGAAAAAATACTGTTTGACTCTGCCCAGCCCCTCCCCCTGCGCAGTTCAGCCCCGGCCAAGGAGGGAAGGCGAGTCCTGTGAGGGCTTCCTTTCAGGCCGTGTGAATGAGCCGGTGCAGCCGTGACCCCGTGTGCAAGGCTGGCCCGCCCAGGACAGGACAGGTGGCCCCAGGACAATACCCACAGGCCCCCTGGGCATCCTTCAGGGCCCGTGGCAGTGCTGGGGCTGGGGAGGGCTGGGGACCACCCCAGGGAGAGAATGCTGGAGGCAGCCCAGGGTCCTGGGGGCGGGGCCCGAAGGAAGCCACCCGGGCACCGGGGACTCCTGCTGAATGCAGACACCAAGGAGAATCTATTCAGTGTGGCCCTTGTTCTCGCCCTGTCCCCTGCCGGGGCGGCCACAGATGTCCCAATGCGGTGGAAGATTCTGCAGACACAAAGGCGCTGTGGGGGCTGGTGCTGTGTTTTGTTTGGGTTTGGGTTTCTCGTGCACCGAAGCCAGTGAAGCGAGGGAGGCCTCTGCTTAAACTTGACCGCCTGGCAGCTCCCAGCGAGCCCTGGCGGCCGGTCCCAAGACAGCTCACAGTCGTGGCCCTGCGTCCGCGCACCGCTGCTCCTCCTGGGAACCAGAGCCTCTCCCCTCCCAGTGCCTCTAAGAGGGGGGTTTTCTCCAGAGGAAACTGAGGCTCAGGGAGGCTGAGGCCCCACGGGTCTGGCTGGGACTTGAACACAGGCCTCTCTGCTGCCCTGGCCTTGTGTCTCACCTCCCCCAACAACCCCACCCCCCACTTGTCTCTTGTGTGTTCCTGTGCCCACCCCCACACCGGCACATCTCTCAGGGAGAGGGGGCTGGACCGCCCAGCTGCTGAGGCTCAGGCCAGGCCAGTCCTCACAGGGGCCTACGGCCAGGGAAACCCTCCCGCCTCCAGACCAGACCTCCCTGGTGTCTGTTACGCCTTGTGGGGATATGTCCATTGAAGACTTTGTGACCAAACTTGCTCAAGACGGGAGCATGAATGTGAGTGGAGGGAAACTCTGCACGGACCTTGCCACGACGAGCCAGGGTGAGGCTCCTGCAAAGGCAGGCGGCTGGCTCTGCCTTCTCCCCTACGCCCCTTGTCTCACAGCCCTCCGGCCAGGCCGCTCACAGAGCATCCATCACACCCTGGAAGCTGGCAAACGCCCCTCCTGTCACGGGCCACATTCCTGATCCGGGCAGGGGCCAGATGCTCTGGCTGCTGAGGATGTGAGGGAGCAGCCCAGCACAGTCCCGGGGCCTCCTCTTGTCCACGTCCCTGTCCTGGGGCAGCTCACCGTCCAGTGACCCACAGGCTCATCAGTATGTATTGTGTTAAGTGAGGTGGCCCAGGTGGCCCAGGGAGCCCGGATGGCGAGTCAGGGACCCCAGCTCTGGCCTGGAGGTTCAGGCACTGTCCCCAGTGCCAACCCGACCAGCATTGTCGGCGCTGGGCTGAGCATCTATGATGTCAATTGAGCCCCCTCACCCTGGGGGGACAGCATTACTGTTATTGGCAGAGAAGAACTTGCGGACAGAGAGGGTAACTAACTTTCCCAAAGTCACACAACTTAAAAGGAAAGAGCAGATTCAACCGCACACCTGCCAGGCTCCCTACAGCACATGGGTGAAGGGACAGAGGACACCGGGGGACGAGGGTGGGGAGGGAGGCCCAGGAGCTTAGGCTCAGAGCTGGGAGGAAGGCCGCTGGTTCTTGTGGGTGCAGGAGCCGATGCCAGGGCCCTGACCCTCAGACTGGGGAGCCTGGCTTCCAGCTCCAGAATGCAGGCCGCGGTTCTCAGATAGAGGGAGAGGAAAGGATGTGTACCTCGGGGCACCACGGAAGGAACACGCGGCTCTGCATGGACCGACTGCGGGGCTGGACCATGGCTCCTTCTCCAGGTCACTTCGCCCCTTGCTCCAAACCCATGGGTGCAGAGCGGACAGGCAGGTCCCAGCGAGAAGGCTCCATCCTCCTGGTGAGCTGTGCCCTGGTGGCCATGGGGCTGGGGGGACGGACGGATGTGGAGGGAGATCGGGGTCAGTGACAACCTGGGCCGGCTTGGGCAGTGCACATCTGCGGAACCTGGGAGCCTGAGAGAGGAGCCTGCCCAGGGAGTGCTGGGAGACAGGCCACAGTCACGGTTGTCACGCTTCCCTCGGCGTCCTGATGCAGGGCTCCCACGTGTTCTCCATGCGTTCCAAGCACGGGGCCTCATCGTGCTGGGTCCCTCCCCAAGCCTACTCCTCCTTCTGCAGGAGTTACCTCACCGGCCTGCAGAGAGTTCCCCCGACAGCCATCACGTCGCCCTGCCTCCCTCACTCCTGCTCTTCACGTGGCTGAGAGTAACAATGTCCTTGATGAGACTAGTCATCGCCACCACTGTTGAGCACGTGGGACGAGCCGGACCCTCTGCTGGGATGTGCACACCTGGGCTCGCTGACTTTTGCCCTGCTCCGTGCACTTCTCGCCCCACAGGCTCCTGGGTGTTGCTCTGAGTGCGCACTGGGGTCGGCCTTTGAGCACATTCTCTCTACTTGTGATAGCCCTAACCCTTTTTTACAGTTGGTAAACTGGGGCTCAGAGAGATTTGAAACTTGCCCGGGCCCAGCACTAGCCAGCATGAGAGATCCGATCTGCTGAGTGAGCTCTTCGGGGCACCTACTGTGCCAGGTGCCAGGCTGGGTCCGTGAGCCCAGGCCCGACCTCAGGCACTGTGGAGCGGCATTCGGAACGGGAACGTGCTAGTGCAGCCTTCCAGGGGCTCCCTGATGTCCTCAGGGTCCTGAAGACCCTCCTTTGCCCCGGAGAGAGACGCCCCAGAGCCCCTCTGTGATGGCCCAGGTACGTGACACTGCTCGGACCACCCCTCCCCCTCCGTGGGCACCCGCCAGACCCCGAGACCAGCTGCTGTGTAATTTCGGATGTAGCCGGGCGCGTCTGTGCTACTGGGTGATACTTAAATCCCAACCTTTTCAAAAGCAAACCCCAGTAAGCACATATGCGGGAACCATAATTCCAAGCTTGGAGGCCTCACTGGAGGTGGACGGGAGCGTGAAGTCATGACCGCTGACCCGGTCCCTCCGCGTCCTTGGGTTTGATAGTGGCTACGTCCCTCAGGAGCCTGGGTCCAGCCCACACGTCTGTACACCAGGGGCCGGTGGGGCTCCCAAGTTGCAGCTTCGAGAGCAGCGTCTCGGCTGAGACTGGGTCACCGGGGCCAGACTCCAGATGCAGGGGCAGTGCGGCCTCCGTCCTCAGTGAGCCGGGGGCGCTGAGATGCCCAACGGCCCACGCTATTAAAGGCTCAAACACACGCATATCGCAGCCGGTGGCTGGGGAGGCCTGTGGATGCCTTGGACCCGAGTGACGCCTTCGGAAGAACGTGGGGTCCCCACGGGGGACACGGTGACAGGCCCCCACGCTGCAGGATCAGCTGCACCATGTTCAGGAGCTGTGTGGGAAAGCAGACACTGGGCTCGTGTCAGCTGCACTCTGGGCAATGGGGAGCTATGGGAGGTGTTTGAGGGGACAGAACGTGTTTTAGGAAGAATTAAAACAACCTATAAAGCCTAGCAGCTTAAGGGTGTTCCCATCCTTCCCTCACGGGGTGGAGGTCAAGGGCATGGCTCCTGAGCTGTACTGTCCCTCACTCAGAAGACCGTGGGGGAGCCACGGGGCCGTGATGGCCTCCCTCGTGTTCAGTGTTTGATGGGGTGACGGTGACGCATGCTCCGAGCTGTTGTGACGGGTGGTGAGTTAGTGCCTGTGCACGGGAACGGCCTCAAGTGGAGTGAGGGGAGAATGGAGCCAGAAGGATAGAGGCTCAGGCTGAGTCCCAAGCACAGGGCCATCCCCAAGAGGCCACCAAGAGGTGGCTGTCACTGCCCTTGTCATTGCACCCTGGAGAGAATGGCCTGTGAGCAGGGCAGTGGGCAGTTAGCAATTTCTGGAAAGGTGTTTTAGTGCCAGGACCCCCTGCTTGGAGGCCAGCACTCAACCCTCGGTGCTGGCCCTGCTCCGGCTGTGTGACATGGAAGCCGTCTCTCCCCGGCCCCAGCTTCCCCTTCCAACCTCACTCCTCTCCCCGTGGAGCCCCCTGCCTTGGTTTCCCCATCCACCCCAATCCCAGGCTTCATTCAAGCTTGGGTCCCAGCACTGCCACCCCGTCCCCTGGCCTTCCAGGACCCAGCCAGCGGCCTCTGTCCCCATGCGGGATCTTGCGCTGGCCCCGTCTGTCGGCGGGTCCTGTGGGTGCTCACGGGGCTGGGCAGGGGAGCCGCTGGGAGGCCAGGAGCAGGCCAAGCCATCTCCTGCTAAGTGAGCGCCTCCAATCCCCCTGAGGAGAGGGGAGCCCTGCTTGGGATGCACATCTCTGAACACCCCCCGTGGAGCCCCCTTCTGAGGAGGCTGAGCAGGGCCCTTGGTCCCCAGCGAGGGGGACTTCTGGACCCGGGGACATGGCTCAGGACAACATCAGGCAGAGGAACACACCACTGTCCACAGCCCTGCTCTCCAAGCTCCTCAGCCTCCTGGCCACCCCCCCCCCCCCCGCCACACTCCTCATGCTCATCCTTCAGGTGTCCCCAGCTGTCCCCACTGCTACCACTGCCTACCTTGAGACCACCATAGGGGTCTCCCTGCCTGCCTGCACGTGATGTGAACTCGGGGGGCTGGGGCAGGCACCCTCTCCCTGTGCTCAGGGTGGGGGAGGGGGACCGGTAGTGACCCCAGCCCTGAGTCTGAACAGGACCTGCCCGATTCTGCTGACTGTGATGAGGCCCCGTGACCTCCAGACTCCAGGCCCAGAGGCCAGGGAACAAAGCCCGGGCCCAGCAGTGACCAGTGGTGACCGAGCATTCCAGGCCGCTCACTTGCTCTCTCCAAACACATTAGAGGGTTTTGGAGATTTGCGTGCCCTGCGCCCTCGCTATCCTGACACAGACGCCGTTCCCAGGCTCTTCGGGTCGGGCAGGCTTAGCCAAGGGCCCCGTGGGGCAGGTCCCAGCCCCCAGGAGCCCACGCTGCCATCTGTAGAATGGGGGAGCAGTTGCCGCTCCCCCATCTGCAAAGGGGAGATGCTTCTCCAGGGTGGCTCCACTCCTCACCTGCCCCCAGCACGTGTGGACTGACCATCTGCCCATGCCACCCACGGGGGACCCTGGCGGCCCCACGTCAGGCTGGGGTTGCCACCGGGCCATCCACACTGGGCTCCCAGGGTTGAAAGGGAAGAAGTGGGCACAGAGGACTCTGGTGCTCACCTCTCCCACGGGCCTCAGGTAACCTGTGCCCCTGCTCAGGTACATCCTCTGGCCCTGCCCAGTACACCTCCACCCTCGTTCCTGCTACCTCCCCACATGTCACTCCATCCCACACGTGGACAAGATGTGTGGTCCCTCCTCCAGGCCTTTGCCCGTGCTGGTCTGGCTCCTGGCATGCTCTTCCCTCTCTCCATCAGCCAGGCTGACATGTGCTCATTCTACACATTTAACTCAAATGCTCCCTCCTCCATGAAGCCCTCCCTGACTGCACCCTAGACTTCAAGGCTGGGGTCCCACAGCTGTTGTCAGGGGCAATTTCCATCTCTCCCACTGGTCTGGGCTCCCCAAGGGCAGGGACCGTGTTTCCGTCATCTCGGGATCCTTAGCCCTGGGCCTGTTCTAGGGTCTCGGGAAATGTTTGCTAAGTCCCTGTGGAGTATCCGGCGCCTGTAAGGAGCCGTGATGCATGCCGAGATTTCCTCCCTGCCTCCTCATAGAAGGGCTCCTGGCTCCTGGCCCGGTCCCTGAAGGTTCTGGACTGTTCAGTGGGCAAGTTACCATTCACTGAACACCTGTTACAGGCCAAGGGCTGTGCGAAGGGATTTGTATCAGTGACCTCATTTCCTGCTGCTCACAACAGGCTGGTGGAGTGAGTATCATCATGGCCACTCCCTAGTCGGGGAAACAGAGGCTCAGACAGGAGGCTCAGTTGCTGAGTGACACAAAAAATCTGCAGGAGCAGAGACCTGGACCAGGGCTGTCTGCTGTCGGCGGCGCGCCAGGGGCTGGGTGGGGCTGGAGCCTCACAGGGCCCGTCCTGCGCTGGAGGCGGCAGCTGGCCCCCTCCCTCTCCTCCCAGGGCTGGGACGTGAGCACAGAAACACACACACGCATGCACGCTCACGCATATGCACGCACACACACATTCACTCCTGACTCCCTGAGTGCCCGGCGGGCCCCCCTGCTGCCCTCGGGCTGGCCTCACGGACCTCGGCCAGGCCTTAGTCACATCCCGGCGGAAGATCGTGGCCGGAGCCTGGTGGCCGGGGCCGGGTGGAGGCCTGGGCGGCCTCCCTGGTCACCACCTGATAGGGGATGGGCCAGCCGAGTTGCTTCCTCATCAGAAATGCGCCCTCCCGGCTGGGGCAAAGCCAGGCCTGTCGGCAGCAGGCCGGGCCCCTGCGGCTGTTTTTCATACTCCCACGGAGGCCGCAAGCTCTTGGCCGAGGGCAGAGCTGATGGGACCCAGATGGGAGCTGGGGCAGGGCCTCAGAGGGCCATGGAGCTGGGGCGAGGCTGGGGGCTCCACCTCCTGGTTTAGGGGCCCTGCTCTGCCTGAGGGAGGATGACGTGGACCCGGGCCAAGGCCCAGGTGCCTCCCCAGCCAGCCATGGCCTGGCACCGGGCACCCTCCATGGGTCCACAGGTGGGCTCTGTTTTGGGGTGAGCTGGCCTCACCTGCAGGCCAGAGCAAGCGCTCCCTCTGCATGGTGCAGGGGTCAGCTGTGGTCCAGGATCAGTCAAGGCAGCGGCCTGGCGTGGCGGGTAGAGCCCACCGAGTCCGAGGCCTGCCTCTGGTAGTCCCCGCCCCTTTGAGCCTCAGTTTCCCTGGGTGAAAATGAGGTACCACCCCCCACCAGCAGTTATGAGGGTTAAGCGATGTAATCGTGGTGTGAAGACGCTGTCCCAGGCCTGGCAGTTCAGCCCCTTGTTTCCAGGGCTTGCTCTTCTGGTGTCTGGACCTCCAGGATGGCCCCTTCTACTGGCCCCAGACCCGACTCTCCTTCCTGCTCACCTGGGGGAACCCTGGCTTCCCGCCACGGCCACCGCCATCCCTCACCTCGACTAAACACAGTCTCAAACCGTCCCCAGCAGCCCCCTACTGGCTCGCCCGCAGTAGAGCTTGACCCCTCCTTCCAGCTCTTTCTCAAGGCAACCTCGAGAAAGTTTTCTAAAACGCAGGAATGAGCCCATCACCCCTGTGCTCTCTCTTCTGGTCAAAACACCATCCTCCCACGTCGGTGACCTCAGTGTCTGCGGGGCCCCCCCACCCATACCGGGGTCTGTGCAGACCGGCCTCTGAGAGCCCCGTCCTTCTTTCTATCCCCGTCTGCTCCTCCTGTCCCCGAAGCTGTCGCCCTGAGGAGGAGCCCCCTTCCCTCCCTGCCTGCTCTCTGCACCTGGCCGGAGGCTCCCTGCAGGCCCCGGGGCGAGGGCACCGGCCTAGGGGCTGCCTGCTCACCGCCGAGGGGCCCAGGGCTCAGCCTCAGTTCTCAGACAACCGTCGCCAGCCGCGGCTGGAGGTGGCCCATTGTGGTCCAGCTCCAGGTGGCTGAGGGGGCCTGGCTCTGCCCTTGCTTGCCCCTGGGGTCTCCTCGTCTCTGGGCACTCGCTCCACCCTGCCCTTCACTGTGTCCCAGGCCTCGCTCTGAGCCCCGGCGCACCTGGCATTTGGCCTGTGGTCACTCCTTGGCCACTGTGCCTGGGACAGAGCCGGGCCCCAGGGAACAGAGTGGTGAGGACAAGGGGGCTCCTAGCCCCAGCTTCGGGGTGCCTACCCCTGGGCCGCGGCTCCTGAAGACAGTCGACTCCCTGCCACGCTGCCCCACGGACACACCCTTTTCTAGAGGTCAGTTTTAGCCTCTGCTGGCCGCACCCCTCTGAGGGTCTCTGGCTGTTTGGCTGTGGAGGCCTTGCCCTCCCAGGCGCGTGAGACTGGCCAGGTGCTGTCTGGGGCCAGGCTGGTGGGTGCTGATGGCGGTGGGGACCTGGGTGGTCTCTCGGCGTCCCCGTCAGGCCTCCCCTTGGGGAGCCATGTGGGGATGGGTGGGCCCTGCATCCCAGGGCCGTCCGCAGCTGAGAGGGCCGTCGGCCAGTCAGCTCCACCGTTTCGCTCCATCCTGACCGCCCCGCCGGGAGTCGGGGTCCCCCCGTGCCCCTACCCCCACCCCTGGACCCAGGCTTTGTCCGCCGGCCTTTCTTTCTCTGCCGGACCGTGGAAAAGCCGCGTCAGCGCCGCCTTTGTCTGGCCCGCACGCCGCCGCCGTTCTCAGGCCTGGACAAAGCCCGTCCCAGCCGCCCGGGCGGATGGAGCAATTCAGTGTTTGGATAATTCGACCACAAAAAGCGTGTGGCCCTTTCGCCTCCATCAGCTGGCCTCAGCACCCCGCCCCCGCAGCCGCTCAGGCTTCTCTGGAGAGAAAATTCCCACAGGCCCAGAGGCGGGCGAGCCCCGGAGAACAGCGCCTTCGGCCTCCGACAGCACCCCCAACGCCGGCACCGGCTCTGAGGCCTGAGGCAAGTCACCGAGTTCTGACTCCCCATCTGGAAAGCGGGACCAGGGCCTCCCACTCGAGACTAGGGTCCACAGGGCAGTGGAGGGTGTCCTCCCTCTTGACCATGGTGGGACTTTGGACCAGTCACTCCTTCTTTCTGGCTTCAGCTTAGTTTCTCATCTGCAAGCATCTGGGCTAAACCACATTTGCATCCCAGGGGGTTGCAAGGCCTAGGTCAGATCACCAAACCCAGCACCCGACACACTGTGCCAGTTTGAAGATGTAGGCCCTTCCTCCCCCACCCACAGGGGTCTCTGTGTCCAGCACACAGCACAAGAGCGCCCGACATGTATGCCAGGGAACAGAGGAGACATGGGACGTGTGCAGTAATCAGGCTGCCATATAGAGAAAGGGAGACACCGATAGGCCCCTGGGGTTAGATGCTACGCTTTCTCCCTCCTGATCCCATCAGACCAACTGTCTGCCCAAGACCACGTTTGTTTCTCCAGCAAGGACCTTGTCCCTGAACTCACCGCCCTCCCCTGCTCTGACCCCAGCCCTCCCTGTCTCAGGAAACAGCCCAAGGGCTCAGACCAAAACCCTGGACCTCCCTTGCCTCCTCTTTCTCTCAACCCCACAGTCCGTCCATCAGCAAACCCTGTGGGTTCTCCCTTCAAGAGGTGTCCAGAACAGACACTCTTGCCCTCGTGCCTGTCACCTGGTGCCAGCCGCCGTCCTCCCTCTCCTGGTGTCTGCAGCAGCCCCTGCTCCTCGCTTCCTCCTGGCACCGTCAGCACCACTAGCCCCCAGGCTGCCAGCAGGCGATGCTCACAACCCTCACGCTGGTCAGCCCTCCCTCCTGCCTCGTCTGCCCGTGGGCCCCTGAGCGCAGCTCGTCTGAGTCCTTCCTTGTTCATTCTCGTCTCTGTGCTGGAGCGCAAGTCTGGGAGGCACCTGCTCTCAGGTCTGTCTTACTCACTGCTGTGCCCCCAGAACCTGGCACACCAGCACCTGGCATGTGGCCGAGGGATGTCAGGGATGGCACGTCTCCTGCAGTGGGGAACTTGAGCACACGAGAGCCTCCAGGCCTGCTCCGGCCCCAGGCCCCTCCCCAGCTCTCTCACCTGCAGTTCTGCCCTCTGCGTCCTCAGCCACACCCTGGACCCTGGGTCCTTTAAAGCCCCTGTCACTGCACCTCTGGGTGTGGCCAGCCCATCCTCAGGGCCATCCAGAGAGCCCTTTGCAGGCCCTGTTTCTGGCTGGAGAGACTGAGACCCAGAGAAGGGAAGGGCCACAAGATCTGAACACCCCAGAGACCATGCAGCCACCCAGAGCAGCCCCCAAAACGGCCCCACTGGCCCTCTGGTGGCCCTCTGCATGCACTGCCCCCTCTGGTGGCCCTCTGCTTATTGGCAGTGGCTGCCTGGAGCCGCCTGTGTCCGGGGGCAGCTTCTCTAAGCGCTGTGGGGTCTGGAGCTCCTGGGCCTCCCTGTCTGGCCCGGCCCTGGGTAGCTGCGGTTTGGGGGCTGCCATGAGGATGATTGCGATCCACTGGCCGGGGGGGCCTGGCAGGGAGTCTGAAGCCGTGTGAGCAGCCCTGGGTTCTGCAGACTGACCAGGACCCCATCAAGAGCCTCATATGTCCCTTCCTGCCCGGTGTGCCCAAGGCCTCGGGGAATCAGCTCCCAACAGCATGAGAAGGGGCATCCTGCAGGTCACCCACCTCATTGTACAAATAGGGAAACTGAGGCAGATGGAAAGGACCAGCTGGAGACTGGACAGGGAGGCAGTGGCACTCCACAGCTGAGAAACCCAGCAGCTACCCTGTGGGCTGGGCTCTCTCCGCTGGGCCAGGCCTTCTCAGCTCCTCCAAGTGCTCTCATTCCAACGGTGTCCGCGGGTATTGCCCAGCGACTCCCAAACTGTGTTCCATGGAACCCCACAAGGCAAGAGAGCTCGGCCACAGAAGGGCTCAGTGGTCGTGGAGGTTTAGGAAACATGGCACAGAGCACAGAACCATGGGCGTGGAGCCACGACGGTGGCATGTCAGGCTGTGGGAACAGTGGCTCAGGAGCTGGGACATCCCCAAAGAGCCACCACTTCCTGTCAGGGCCCTGCTGGTCCCCTCTCCCACATGAAGCAAACTTGGCCATGTCCTCAGTCTCACCCCACGAGGCAGGTGCTGCCAGACCCTGGGCTCAGTCCCTGCCCCACCCTTACTCTGTGGCTTGACTTGGGTGAGGCACCCACTGGCTCAGAGCCTCAGTTTCCCCACTACTCTCTAAGTCCCACTCCCATGCTCCCGACTGTGCGTGACTATGAGCCAGTGAAAGAAGCCCAGGGGTCTACACAGGGCCTGCCTCTCAGCCTGTGGTCCCCCAGAGCTGACTGCACCTGGGCAGGGCGCTGGGGTCCTGAGCGGCAGCAGCCTGCACTTCTGGGAGCGGGGTGTGGTGGGGCAGCTGGGGGAGAAGCCGGGGGTAGGGGCTGCGGTTGCCCTGACCAGACACCTGGGGGCTGACCGTCCCCGCTCCCAGGACATGGCCGCTAAGTCCAAGAGCAGAGGTTCCTACCCCATTTATGCGATCAAGGCAAAATTTCCAGAAGTCAATTCTATGGAGGTGACTCAGGAGACATGACAGTGAACGCTCTTGTCAATTCAGCTAGAAAATCATGAAGACAAAATGATTTATTTTTGCATGGATGACAGCGATGCAGATTCGGTTGTAAAATCAATGTGCCTTTTACATCCACAAAACGCTGGAGTCGAGACGCGCTTGGTTGTGACGCACACAGAATTCACGATTGCAAGCTGCCGGTCAGGAGGCGCGGTGATCAGCCTTCTCGGCTGTTTGCCCGTGTGCCCAGGGCAGGGGCTGAACGGCCACAGGGTGTTGCATACAAAGCAGTGCCCCGGCCTGCAGAGCACTCGCTGCCTGCCATCCCCTCTGCCCCTTCTTCTTCAGACACTCTGGATCACTGTTGGGCGAATCAACCCGAGGCTTGTGATGTTCACGACCATTTGGGAAAGGAGTTCCCTAAATTTCACATGCAATTCATTTAAAAAATCAGTTAAACATACTTAATCAAATACTTCAACAAATAGAGCACCAGTCAGCACTGGAAGCCTTTACAGAATTGCAAGGATTGAAAACACGGCTTGCAAACAGAAGACATCAAAATTCATCCCAACAAAAGCCGGGGAGGAGCTGATCACATGAACTGGTGGAAGAGCAAAAGGTGACAAGTTTCCTCGTGAAATTGTACAGCCCCCTCTGGAGCAGCCTGCCAGGCCGGGAGCATCTGTGGATGGAGCTCCTTTTAGCAATAGGGTAAATTTATATTCTGGATTGAAATGGGATAGGATTGAGAAAGCCTACAGTTACACAGCATCTAAATCTGAAGAATCACCAGAAAGAATCATAAACAGAGATACCTTATTTGATGAGATTCGTCTTTTACTGCTTTTTATTGTGGGATATTTACACCCTGAATGGAGGCCAAAAGACAGGACCTGTGAGAACATTTGGGCTGAAATATTTACACATTTCAATGCAAACTACTAGGCTTGAGGACCTCCTCCATTTACAGAATTTGCTCTGAACTTACCGGGTACCCCGACCTGCAGAGAGAGGACCTTCTCGATTAAAACTTCATGATCTGCAGAGAGGCAGCGGTTGAAGATACCAACACATTCACATTTGGGGCCATTCTAAGCAACTTTGAAGATTACAGGAAAGTTGATAGAAATAAACCTTAAAGATAATAAGACTATATTTTTTAAAATGCACTGTGCAGGGAAATACCAAGGACAAATAGAGACAGATGTGGCTCAAAGATGTGAGTTCGACCAAGAGTTGACATTCTACACATGTTTTTAAACTTTGGATAATCAGTATATGGGAGAGGCTGATTTTTTAAATGCGCCTTAATATGCACTGATATAATTTATTTAAAATGTTTCAGAAGTAATTGTATTGTTTTTAAAAAGGTTTGAATATAACTATTTTACAGGTCCACCAATATATGAAAACTAGTTTGTTGGCCAATAAATAAATATTTAAACAACTGATAATTTAAATGATTTTTAGTGCTTCCCATCCTTTCACTCTCAAAAAGTGTCCTGGTTTGGATGATAAATTATTTGTTCCTCTACTTTGACCTGCCTGCCCAGGCGCTCAGCCCCACTTCCCACTCTGCCACCAGCTGGCCCCTCTGCTCCTCCCTGAGCCTGGACAGTCCCTCTTCCTGCTCGCTCCTTGGGATGCCTGGGGTCTCTGTCCCTCCCATGGGGTCTCCGTCCCTCCCCTGGGGTCCCCAGCCCTCTCCTGGGGTCCCTGTCCCTCCCCTGGGGTCCCTGTCCCTCCCCGGGATGGTGCCCGGACTGAGAGGTTTGGAGCGTGCATCGGGGATTGGAGATTGGACGCAGTGCCGCCGCTGTCTGGATCTGCTCTCGGCATCGCCCCAGAGCAGGCACGGGACTCGCACGATCCTCTGGCCAGCACCGTCATGAAGGTGGATCATCTCCGCATGCACGAGCCCCTGTGACATTATCCAACAGTGTGATCTTCCCAGCCCAGCGTTACCAGCACTTACTGGGCCAGCCCTGACCTAGTGCTTTCCAAACATGTGCTCATTTAGTCCCCACCAGCCGACCTGGGGCTTACTGTCCTCCTCTTGCAGAGCACAGAAGCACAGAGAAGTTGAGTGACCTGTCTGAGGGAGGGCGGGGCGGAGCCAGGATTTGAACCAGCATGGGCAGGGTTGCTCCAGAACTCACTTTCTGGACCTCTGTGCTACCCTGCCTCTTACCACAGAGACAGGAGCGGCCAGTGTCAGGCCCACCTTCCATGGTACACATGACACACCCTGTGTCCCACCAGCCCCTCCCAGAGAGCATGGGCCACTGACAAGTGGCTCCCAGACCACCTGACTCAGTTTCCCCTCCTCATTAATAAATGACTCCATGCAGCCAGTGGAGTCAAGCAGTTACTGTGTGCACACCGGGCCCTTGAAGAGGATTCAACCCAGCCCCTGTCCTCAAGGGCCTCCCAGTCCAGAGCAGGGGCAACCACATAAACCAGTAACCCCCTTGGGGTGGCAGGGGCCCTGTGACAGGCCTACCTGACTCTCCTTCAACTCCTTCCTGTCTCCTCTTGACTTAAACATCTGCTCCATCATCACCTCTACCAGGAAGCTCTCTTGACCCCCAGGCAGGGCTCCCACGGCCCCTGGGTCTCCCTCATCGGGCCCTGCCCAGAGAAAAAGCAGGGAGGGCTTCCTGGAGGAGGGGGCCTGGCATTTTGTCTAGGAAGGCAAGCAGGAGTCCACCTGGCAGATCAGGGAGGCAAGGACCAGGTGGAGTCTGAGGTCAGACAGGGCAGCTGGGGGAGGGCGGGGCTTGGTGGGGCCAGAGGGCTCTGGTCTGTGTAGCACTGAGGTCAGAGGCCCCTCTTCCTACAGTGGCCTGGGAGGGGCAGGCCTGGGAAAGGGAGCCTTCTGAAGGCCACAAGGGAAGATCCATCAGGCACCAGAGACCCCGCTATCCTCCAAGCCTCAGTCCTGCCTCCATCCTTCTCTCCCAGGATGCTGAGCTCGGCCCCCAAGGCCCAGGGGAGGTGTCCACACTGCAGATCTGGCTGCGAGAAGGGCTGGGGGCAAAGCCTGTCTGCCCAGGAGGGGCGAGGGGCCGTTGGCCATACAGCCCAGGGCAGGTCAAGCAGAGCGAGGGCAGGTCGGTGTGCCCTTGCCTTACAGATGGACCATGGAGCCACAGAGAGGGGCCCGAACAGCCCACAGAGCCGCAGCTTGGGAGAGAGCACCGAGCCAGGGGTCCCAAGTCCCCTGTCCGTCTGGGGCTCTGCCCTTCACCCCGGGGCTGCCTCCACTGCCCATCAGCAGACGGAATAGCTCCCGCTGCCTCTTGGGGGGACGCTGGCACGTGACTGGCCAGGGTGGGGACCACAGAGGCCTGCCAGGCTGGATTCTGGATGAGCTGTTTTTTCCCAGCTCCATTTTACAAAGAAGGAAACTGAGGCCCAGAGCGAAGCAACTAGCTCACTGCAGACCAGAAGGAGGACAGCTGCTCAACCGGGTGGCACCCAGGTCCCCCAGCGCTGGGCGTGGGGAGTCTCTGGAGACCGCCCTCCTTGGGCCGAGGCCTGAGGTGGCTCTTTCTCATGGGGTTGGGGGCCAAGGGTGGGGAGACTAGAACAAGGGCAGGAGGGGAGGCCGGGTCTCCGACAGACGGATGCCGTGTCTGACAGCCCGCCACGGGGCTGCTGCCTGCGGGCTGAGCCGTGCCTGGCCGCCGGCCTCAGAGGCAGGGAGGGCGCAGCGTCCCGTAAAATCTGAGGGAACAGCGGCCAGATCAGTAAACCGTATCTGCAACCAGTTTGGCTAGTTTTTAGTGTCCTCCTGGGAGCCTGAGTTGGCTCCATCAACCTGATGAGGGATTCCGCCAGGCCTACTGTGTGCC
Source organism: Equus przewalskii (assembly GCF_037783145.1). Classification (NCBI taxonomy): domain Eukaryota; kingdom Metazoa; phylum Chordata; class Mammalia; order Perissodactyla; family Equidae; genus Equus; species Equus przewalskii. The sequence continues at coordinate 42,418,227 of NC_091859.1, forward strand.
TCCCTGCCCTTTAGAGGGGCGGGGGCTCGCCGGGCCGGCCAGGGCTTCACCTCCGGGTCTGCAACCCCAGGAGTCGTCCACAGTCTCTGAGAGCCCCGGCCATCCTAACATCCAGGGACACAGCCTGGAGAAGGAACCAACACTGGGATGTCATGTCCTTTAGCTTGTGAAGCTTCCCTCTGGCCTCTGGTGGGCTAACTTTCTCTTCGTCAAAGGAGCAGAAGTCCCTAGGGGAGCTTGTAAATTGTGAAGAACCAGATGGGCCCACCAGGGTGATCTCTCGCCAACCACCATCCTTCCAAGCTCAGGAACCTTCCATGGCTCCCCATTGCCCAGAGAACAGAGTAGAGACTGCCAGACATGGAGTTCCGGGGGTGTCAGGATGCACTCCTTCCTCCCCTTCCAATCTTACTCCCTGAAATGTCCTCACTGGAGCTCCAAGCTCTGGGCTCCCCCTCTCGGGGGATGGGAGCATTTGACTGACAGGGTGCTCAGGCCAGAGTTGGGGTGAGAGGCCCAGGGTGCATCTGCTGAGAGTGGCGACTGTCTAGGGATTGGGCAGGAGATGGGGGCTCAGAGGCTGAAGAGGGGGTCCGGTCGAGAGGAGGCTGCAGCCTCACCGGGGAAGGGACAAAGCAGAGCCACGTCAGCCTCAATGGGGTCAGGTCGTCACGCAGAGCTGGGCCCTGGAGTCCGGGGGCTCTGAGTCCAGCCTTCAGAATCCCTTTCTGGCCGAGTGGCTCTGGCCAAGCCACTACAGAGCTCTGAGCCTCAGTTTCCCCTCCAGACATGGGGCAAACAGCACCCCACCCACTCCCACAAGGGCCCATGGAATGTTCTAAATCAAATGAATGAACAAAAAACAATCCATGGGAGGAAGACAAGAAGTGGTTTTCCAGTCTATCTAGGGACAAAGCTGCCCAGGGGTCATCTGGGCCACACGCTCCACTGGGGTGGCACAAGGTCATGGAATCAGGTCACAGGAGCTGAGGAGGGTGAGGGAATGAGGAGCTGGGCTCTGAGCCTGGATGGAGTCACTTTTCCACTTACTCCCAGGCTCTCCGTGCCTCAGTTTCCTCCTCTGCAGCAGCGGTAACAAAGGTGCTCACCCTGTAGAGAGACCCCAGGGAGTGAAGTCGTGAGGCGCTTGGCACAGGGCCTGAGTGGGGTCCGCCTTTGTCACTGTGGCTGCTTAATGTTCCCAGGGGAGGCAGCCGGGGCCAGGATGGGGTCAGGCAGCAGGGTTGGCAGCCCTGCTTCAGCGCCCTCGGCTTCTCGCCCGCCGACACCCACGCCATGGCAACGCTGGAACTCTCCACACAGGGTTGCAGAGGGGACATGATGGGTCGGCCCCCGTGTGGGGCTCCACAGTGGTCGGCCTGGTTGTTTCCGTCTGGACGGCCTGCCTGCAAACAGGTGCCCAGAGGCAGGAAGAACCGGGTCTGGGGCCCCGTGTGCCTGGCAGCTTACAGCCCTCAGAACCCTGCTCCCTTTGCCTGCAAGCCTGGGATGGAGGTGCCCAGAGGGCTTCCCGCCCAGCCCCTCCCCACCGCCTCCTCGGGCCGCCCCAAGGAGCCCCAGGCAGCCCGGCCCACGCTCATGCTCCAGCTGGCCTTAACATTCGCAGCTGTGTCTGGCAGTTTGCAAAGGGCTTTCTGCCCATTGCCTGACTGGACTCACTCCCGCTCTGGGCAGGGCTGGGACCCAGGGTGCAGGTGAGGAAACAGGGGCTCAGAGAAGGGAGTGACCTGCCCAGGTTCCCACAGACCCGGCCCCCTCCTCTCCCCCACCTGCTGTTGGTAGCATCTAGCACCGATGGGGACTTCTCTGTAGGATGGCTACTGGAAGCCAAAAGCGGGGGATCTCCACCTTGGGGGAATGGGGATCCCCACCCCGGCTGCTCCCGGCCTGGTCTGGCTGATGAAATGGTTAATGTTCAAACCACAGCAAGGAATTCCTGCCTCCCCTCCCTCCACGTGAACACACCACAAACCTGAAAAACAAAACCAAGCTCGCCAACAGGGAGATGAGGATGAGTCCCCCCGCCCTGCCACCCAGAGGCCCACTGGGGCTTGGAACACGCTGCCAGGGACCACGGGCCAGCAGAGGAGACACCGCAAACAGCGAGCCAGCTGCAGACAGAGCCCTTCCTGCCACAGCACCTCTTAAAAACAGCACTCGCCATTTTTCTTAATTAAAAAGAGTAGTACGTAAGACTTACTACAAAGCCACAGTAACACACGATACACAAGACTGTAGAGCTACAGTGATCAAGACACTGTGCTGTTGTTGAAAGAATAGACAAATAGGTCAATGGAACAGAAGAGAGAACCGGAAACAGACCCCCACGAGCACAGTCACTGGTCCTTGACAGAGGAGCCAAGGCAATGCATGGGGCAAAGACAGTCTCTTCAACACGTGGAGCTGGAGCCACTGGGCGTCCACATGCAGAAAGATGAATCTAGACGCAGAGAAAATTGATAAGCTGGACTTCATTGAAAGTAAACACTTCTGCTCTGTGAAAGACAGTGTCAAGAGAATGAGAAGACCGGGAGAAAACATTTGCAAAAGACACATCTGATAAAGGACTGTTATCCACAATACACAACAAACTCTTAAAACTCAACAATGACAAAAGAAACAACCTAATTAAAACATAGGCAAAAGATCTGAAAAGATGTCTTGCCGAAGATGATAGATAAGCATACGAAATGGCTTATTTCATAACCCATTTATGGCTAATAAGCATGTGAAAAGATGCTCAACATCATATGTCATCAGGGAATTGCAAATTAAAACAACAATGAGATACCACTCCACACCTATTCGATGGTGGAGAGCCAGAACACTGACCACACCAGACGCTGGCCAGGACGTGGAGCAAGGAAGTCTCAGTCATTGCAGGTGGGAACGCGCAACGGCCCAGCCTCTTTGGAAGACAGTTTGGCAGTTTCTTATAAAACAAAACATCCCCTCACCATATGACCCAGCAGTTGCACTCCTTGGTACGGTCCCAGAGGAGTGGAAAACTTACTTCCACATAAAAACCTGCACACACGTGTTTCTAGCAGTTTATTCTTAACTGCCAAACCCTGGAAGGAACCGAGATGTCCTTCAGCAAGTGAATTGACAAATAAACTGTGGTCCGTCCAGACAGTGGAATATTACTCAGCGCTAAAATGAGCTCTCCAGCCATGAGAAGACGCGGAGGAACCTCTATGCACATTACTAAGTGAAAGAAGCCGGTCTGAAAAGGCCACACACTGTGATTCCAGCTATAGGACATTCTGGATGGATATGTGTCAAATTATTGTGCGTTTGTCAAATCCTATAGAATATACAGCACCAAGAATGAAGCTGAATGTAACCCACGGACTTCATGGATACTAATGTATCAGAATTAGCTCCTCAGTTGTAACAAATGCACGTCGCTAAAGGGAGACGTTAATAATAGGAGAAACGTGGCAGGGGGAGCGGTATATGAGAACTCTGCACTTTCTTCTCAATTTTTTAATAAACCAAAACTGCTCTAAAAAAATAAATCTACCTTTTTTTTCTAAAAAAAAGAGTATTATGTGAGTTACAACCACACTCAACAGCATGGGTGAATCTCACAAACACAACTTTGTGCATTTTTTTTCCAGCTTTATTGAGGTATGACGGACACATGAAAAGTGTATGCGTTTAAGATGTGCAACGTGAAGTTCTGATAACACACACTTTGTGAAATGATTACCACCAACAAACTCGTTAACATGTCCCTCACCTCTCATAGTCATTATTTTTTTACAAACACGACATATGTAAATAATATGACCCGAGGTAAGAAGCAGGGAAACGCACCCACGGCGGCGGAGGTCGGGAGCGTGGCCCTGGAGGGACGGTGACAGGAGGGGCTCTGGGCTTCTGGGAGCCGCGAGTTCTGTTCCTGATCTGCTCCCGGTCACGCGCAGGCTTTGGTTTGTGAGAATTTGTCGAGCTGTACACTTCTGTGTCCACTTTCCTGTGGGTTATACTTCATTAAAAAGTTCCAGAAAAAATAGTGTTTGTGGCAGAAAACTGGAAATCCCAGAAAAGGAGAAGAGAGAGGTCTCCTCTGGTCCATATGCTCCCTCGGGGGGGTCCTCTCAGTAATGGGGCGTCTGGGCTGCAGATGACACCCCCACACCCGGCCCCTCGGGCACTGGGCCAGGCAGGGGTCTCCATCCTCACTGGGGGCCGGCCAGGAGGAGGGTCAGTGGTCCTCAGCAGGGCCTCTCAGCATGTGTGAATCACAGCGTCTTAGAAGGATGTTCTCTTGGTTCGGGAAGCACCCCCCACCCCCCATGCCACCACAGCCAGGCCCAGGAGCCAGAAGACTTGGTCCCCACCTCTGAGGGGCTCCCCCGGTCAGTGGCTCCAGCAGTCGGGATCCAGGTGTTGAGGCCAGGGATGCACGTGGCGCTCTGGGGTGGGCACCTGAGTCCTCCCTGGGTGCCCCATCGTGGCGGCTCTGAGCAGACCTCAGGGAGCCCCTTGTCCTCGAGAGATGGTGGCAGCCCCGGGGCCTGGGCCAGGGCTGGGGCTGGGCCGATGACATCATGAATTGAGCTTTGCCAGTTCCTTCCCGACCTCGGAAACCCCAACATCCCGCTCCAGGAACTGGTCTGTGCAATTGGCTTTGGCCGGCGGCCCCGGAGTGCGGAGGGGAGGCCCCGGACCCCCCCGCCCCCCTCCACAAGCAGCCTGCCCCAGAGGCCCCCCTTCCCCTCCTGCGCCAGTGTGAGAACCAGCAGGGTCAGCTCCCTCCGTCCCGCTCCCCCCGTCCCGCTCCCCCCCAACCCCCTTAACTGCAAGAAAAATAAACAGCTGTCCTCTGGCTACGACTGGAAACAGCACCGCAGCCCCTGGCCTCAGACCGAGCTGTGGGCTGACTCACCGTCCGCCGGGTGGGGGGCAGAAAGAGGGGGCCCAGGGCTGCCCCGAGGAGCCCTGTGGTGACCTCAGGCGGCCCCCTCCCCCGACCTGGGCCCCCAACTCTTCACTTGGCCAGCAGGACAGGGCGCTGGCCCATCCTCCTGCTCCCTTGCTCTCCCGCAGCTCAGCGTGTGGCCGCAGCCCAACCTCTCTTGGCCTCAGCGGCCTCATCGCCCAAACCAGGTGCAGGCCCGGCACCTCTGGCTCTGTCCACGCTTGTGGACAGTGATGATGGTGGCTGCGGCTCAGGCGTCCACCCAGGGGCCACAGCCGGTGAAAGGCTACACATAGCAGGGCAGGAAAATGGATGTTCCAGAATGGTTTATCACAAAGGTGGAAATGAAACTGATCCCCCCCGTGAGCCTTGCCCAGTGGGGGTCCGACAGTCCTGAAGGCACCAAAGTCTGGTCATTCAGCTCCAACGCCCTCCTCCCTCCCTCCCACCTTCCTCCTCCCATCTTCCTCCTTTCCTCTCTCTTCCATCTTTCCCTCCCTCCCTCCCTCCTTCTATCTTTTCCATCAACAACCTCCCAGTTTCTCCACACCAGCTCCCTCCTATGGATGGGACAGCCTTTCTCCCTGGTCCCATGGTTGGGCTGATGAGTGACTCTCGCCATTTCCACTCCTTAGTTACAACCTGCTTTAAAGCTTTGCAGGGGGCCTGGCAGGCCCTGGGTGCCTTCTATATGCTGGGCCTGCACTGGGCCCTGAGTCCTCGGAGACGATTCCAGCTCTGTCTGGGGACAGATAAGGACAGAGATGAGTTGGAAAGATGGTATGTGTAGCCAGCACAGCGGCCTGCTGTGAGAGTCCTGTGGGTGGGCACTGAGCAGGAGAGGCTGGCCCAGGAGAGGCTCGGCCGGTCCTGCCCCTGGAAGATGAGTTCTCCCGGGTCAGGGGTGTGGCAGGGAGGAGGGCACACCAGGCAGAAGGGTCCCCTCAGGCAAAGGTTCAGAGGGGTGCTGTGGCTGGAACGTGGCCACAGGAGAGCATGCCTCTGGGGCGGTCCTCGGATGCTTGCCCAGGGCCACAGGAGCTCCCCGGAGATGAGCCAGAGCTGCCCCTGGCTCGGGGTGGGAGTGGGGGGATGCTGAGTGAGGGCCTGGCGGGGCAGGGGCGGATCAGAGGGCAACTGGAGCCCCTGCTGGGTTCCCACGCCCGGCCAGCGGGGCAGGTGTGGCCTCAGGGTCAGCAAGCGGCGGGAAGCTGGGGAAAGCTGGGGTGTCTGGCCCGGGCGGGCGGCCGGAGCATCAGCCAATTAACCTGCCATCGCCCAGGGAGCTGCTAAGAGGATTTGCCTTTTGTCCAGCTAATTATTCCGCATCTACACTTTTCCTTTCCTGGGGAGCTCAGGCCCTTTGCAAAGCTTTAATTAAAAGGAAGCCGCGTTCTCAATTACCCCAAGGGCGGAGCAACTAGTGAAAACCCCATGGGTCGCCCTCCCAAACCCCAGCAGAGGGGCCAGGTCTTCTTCCCAGGGCCTGGCTCCCAGCTCCCGCTCCACAGTGCAGGTGGGATTATCAGCTGCAGACAAGGAAGCCAGGGCTCCTGAGGGGAGCTTCTGTCCCGAGGTCAGAGCTGGCCCTCCCAGCCTAGCTGAGTGCTGTCTGCCCAGCCCCTCGGAGCTCTGAGGGCTCCGCAGTAAAGGGCAGGAGGCCCTGACAGCTCGCAGGAGGGGTGCTGCAGTCGTCAGGGCCATAAGGCTCCCAGAGAGGACGCAGGCAGTCACCCAGGCCCATGACAACAGGGCCACTTGCTGGACCCACCAGACCCAGGGGGCATGGGGCAGGAGTCAGGTCCAGCCTGTGAGCCCATACCTGCCCTGTCCCCAGCCTTACTGGGCCCTCAGAAGCGTCAGAGAATGTTGGCTGCTTCGAGGGGAATGACATGAGGCCATAGAGATCAAATTGCTTCCTGTAACACCAACACCTGACAGCAGCCAACAGCGTGGCGCACTTAGGACCTCGTGCGACCTCACGTCACCCTGCAGGGTAGGTACAAACCCCATCTATAGATGAAGAAACAGGGCCCCATGGGGGCGAAGGAACCGCCCTGGGTCAAGCCTGTTGCTCTGTGCCCTGGGGCTTCCCCTTGGGCGCGCACGGATGCCAGGCTGACGGGACCCTGCCCCCAAGGGGCTCAGGCTCGGCGGACGAGGCTAGGCTGCTGTGCTGGGGGCCGTGGGGTCCGGCGCAGGGAGGAGGAAGATTCCTCCGATGGGGCAGACCCTGGGGCAGCCTCAAGTCCCAAAGAGGCGCATACACATCCTTGGGTTCATGTGCCTTTGGCATTTCACTGTCTGCTCCCAGCTGCCCTTCTTGAACAGCAAACACTGGGCCAACCGCTTCCTTTGCATCTGGTGCTGTGCCCGGCGCGCTTCTTCACAGGCCCTTTGATCCTCACGGACTGTGAGGTGCAATAATCCCCACTTCACAGAAGAGGAAACTGAGGCTCGGTGAGGTTAGGCCGTCCAGCCCCAGGCCCAGGCAGTAAGCAGGGAGCCGGGCTCCGGCACAGAGGCCACGCTCCCACCACGCCAGGCCCCTCTCCCTGGTCTGCCCCACGGTGCATTGTGTGCAGGAGTCTCTCTCCCACCAGACACTGGTTGGGGCTGGTGCTGACAGGACTACGGCACAGCTCCTCGAAGCCCCTGGAATGAGTGGGCGGTGGCTCTGCCCCTGGAGTCCCTGTTCCTGCCCTCGTATGCACAGTAGTGGGGACATCCTGGAGGAGGTGACTTGTGAATGGGCCTTGAAGGATGTGCAGTTTACCTAGCAGAGAGGACTGGAAGGTCACCTCAGGCAAGGAACAGGGAGCCAGAGGGCCCAGGGGACGCAGTGGTGCCCAGGGAGGAAGGGGCCTGAGATCCTGTGGGTTTGAGTGTGGGACACTCTGCCCACGTTTGCAGGGCCTGCAGGACCCCAGGGAAGCTGCTGGTGTGTTCATGGACTCAGCGGCCCCCAAGGCCCTGGTGATGGGGCCCGGGCTGACCCCTGTCTTTCTCCCAGCATGGTCCTGCATGGCATGGCGTGGGGCTTGCCCTTCTGCCCCGCTCAGGTGGTCTGCTGTACAAGGAACGCTTCTGCTCACTTGTTCATTCATTCCCAAATCATTCATTCCTCCTCTCATTGATTCATTCGCTCTCTCCTTCATTCATTCGCTCACTCATCCTTTCGTTTGTCTGCTTAAGAGTCCGTTCTTCCTCTCGTCGTCACCTTTGGGAGGCCAGGGAGCGGGTGCTGGGTGCGGGGCCCACAGAGTTGAGATCCTCCTGACAAAGCTGACTAGCAGCAGTGGCAGACGCCGCTGAGAGCCCAGGGTGGGAAGCCTGAGAGCACCCATGGGATTTGACCCCCCAGAAGTCACCAGGCTGTGGCCATGGCCAGGTGGTTTCCGTGGTTCTTGGGGCAGAAGCAGAGTGAGTGGTCCAGGATTGGCATTCAAGGCCCTGCACACTCCCGCCCCTCCTCCCTGCTGGCCTAGGGGCCCTAGGGCCTGCCGAGCTCTCCTGGCTCCCTTGGGCACCTGGGACACTCCCCTCCGGCCCTTGAGCTTCCTGGCCTTTCCTGCCCTCAGCCTTGGTTCCGGAAGTCCCTCCTGCATCCCTGCTGGTTGATCATGAAGGTTGAATTCTGCCTTAGAAAGCTGGGGGTGGTCCCACAGCCCTCCCTCCCGCAGGCGCGTCTCTCCGGCCCTGGGTCCTGGTCTGGTCTCCTTGTTGGGCAGCTCCTTCTGACAGGGCCAAGCCTTTCTCGCCTCACAGGGTCCAGCCAGGAGGCCAGGTGGTGTTGGGCGTTGAGCTGCACTGTCGCCTCATAAGATCCGTCATCCTTGAACCCCCTGCCCACCTGAAGGCACGACAGGCCTTGCTCTATCCAGACTCCCCTCAACACGGGGCAACACCCTGCAGTGGGCAGCAGCAGCCAGGCCTCCAGGAAAACGGCAAGTGGGTCATCCACCATAACCCCAGGGAAGCCGACCTGCACCCGGTAACAAGGCTGCCTTGTCCCACCTGTCCTGACCCATGACCTCAGGACTAATTAGCATGCCTAAGAGCTCTCAAAGCATTTCTGGAACTTGCCTTTCATGTGGCAGTTTCACTTACGAACACTGGAGCGCATACTCTCTTGGCTTGCGCTTTCCACGGGGACTCTCCTTCAGGGTCTCCAGCTGACAGCAGGGTGACAGGACCAGCACAGGGCTGCTCGGGCCCAGGCCCCCCGTGTGGGTTTGCCGGAGCTGAGAGCCCGGCTTCAGGAAGCCATCATTTGGGATGCAGCCCCTAGGTACGGGCAGATGCTGACCAAGGCACCAGCGCTCCCTTTGTGGCCCGGGCAGACTGGGTTCCTCTCTGAGCCTCGTGCACCTTCCCGGAAAGACTGGATGCCCTTCGTGGTTTTCAAACATTTTTAGTAGCAGAGCCCCATTTGTCAAAGTAACCCTTCTGTGGAACCCCACCTTGTAAAACCAGTCACAGAAGAACCGCTCTGCGGAGGTGCGTCTGAGGCCGGAAGCCCTTCCCTCGTGAGCAGCCCCTGGACACCCATCCTGGGCCCAGGGCTCCCAGGAGACAGCGTGAGAAGAGCCACAAGGGACACACCCCAATGTGCACCCCACCCTGAGCCCATCCAGACGTGATGTCTGAGCCGGAAAAGAGCTGCTGGTCCAGTGGCGGCCCCCTAGGTGGGCCACACCAGTGCTCCAGACCCCAAACCCCTCTCCCTCCAAACACACTCGCTGTGAGGTGGAAGGTTTGGGATTTGAACCGCCAAGAACGCTCCTTGGAGCTCTGCGGGGCCGCGCGCGTGCGGATGGCGGGACCTCCTGTCTCCATCGTTCTGTTTGATTTCGTTCGAAAGTGTTCACCAAGCCCCATGATGCACCTGGCGCCGGAACACCTCGACGGAAAGAGGTCCAGCCTCCCTTTCTTTGAAATGACCTATCGGACCCTGAGGATGCGCTTAGGGCCTCATCCGGGTCCCCAGCCCAGGGGTGTCCTTGGACCCAGCACTTAGTGTACTGCTCACAGGCCAGTCCTGGCATCCAGTGGTGCTCACTAAACGCATGCCCTGGACGAAGCTTCATCTGAGCTCCTAACCTTGTAGTAACCTGAACCCAGCCAGGGCCTGAGGCCCAGGCCCCCACGGCAGCCAGGGTGGCGGGGCATGCCCTTGTCCTCGGCCTTGCTTGAGCAGTCAGGTGGCTCCTGCATTCACCCCACTCGCTGTTTTGGTTTTGTCCTTAGGTAACGCTGTTTTCTGGTATTCACGGCATTTATCATCATTGAACCAATGTCTGGAAAATATCCATCCACCGGGTCTACAAAATATTGCTGTGTTCCTGCTCTGCCCCAGGCCCTGTCACTGCGGTGACAAGACAGCAGTCCCTTCCTTAGGGTGGACATGCCAGCGGAACCATCTGGAAGCCTGGGGGACAAGCTCGGGGAGAGCCACTTCTGGGGAGAGGATGGCCAGTGACCATGTGGCTTCTTAAGTTTGGAGCCCAGGAGGGTCTCTCTGAGTTGGTGGCTGTCAAGCTGAGACCTGAGGAGCAGGAGGACGGCCAGGCGGAGGTCTGTGAAGAGCACGTCCCAGGTAGAAGGCACCTCACATGCCCCACAGGCAGATCCAGGGGACAGGAGGGACTCTAGCAGTCCTGGGCAGACCCCGACCAAGTTGGAGGTGAAGCAGACAGTCCTGGGCAGGAGGGGCTGGGCAGGGCCAGAGCAGAGCCCTGAGAATGTGGAGAACCACCGTTTGCGGGACACTCACTCCTCACCAACACCTTTCTGCTGACTTTCCCGAAGGAGGGCTGTCGGAGGCATGGACCATGGGGACCCCAACCAGCCTCGGGCAAATGTTTCTTAGCTGGTGAGTACTGCCCGTGAGTGTGAGCCGATGCCTCCCTCCGCCCGGGGGCGCCTCTTCCCCCTTTGCCCGCTTTTCAGAAGGAGCTGCCTCTGGGGGGCTTCGCAGAGTCTATCAGCCCAGGCTGTCTGTAGCGGGCTGAGGAATGGCCTCAGAGATACCCAGGTCCTAATCCTGGAGCCTGTAAACGTTTCCTTATATGGTCCGGGTGATTAAGGTAAAGATCTTGAGATAGAGATTATCCTGGATTATCTGCGGGCCTTAAACACAACCACAGGTGTCCTTCTGGGAGGGCACAGAGGGAGCTGTGACCACACAGAGGGTCTGGCCAAGTGAAGAGAGGAGCAGAGAGAGACTGGAAGACGCTGGCCTTGAAGGTTGAGTGATGCGGCCACAGGCTAAGGATGCCACAGCCACCAGGAGGTGGAAGAGCCAAGGAAGGCTTGTCCCCTACACCCCTAGAGGGAGGCGACCCTGCCGACACCTTGACTTGGCACTTCTGGCCTCAGAGCTGTGAGACAAGAAATCGTGGTTTACAGCTGCCCAGTTCAGGGTCATTCGCTAGAGCGAGGGCCCTGCCCCTGGCTGCCCAGGACCCAAGGAGGCACTCCTGGCGGCCTGACTGGCAGCTCAGACATTCCTGTGCCCCTCCCTGAGGCCGTGAGCACCTGGAGGACGCCTTTCTCTCATGCTTCCCCGAGACTCAGCTCAGGAGCTGACACGGAGCAATCAGAACGGCACACCCAAAGGGGGGACATCTGCCACGACATTGCTACTGGAGGGCCGGTCCGAGGGCGCCAGGGAGTCCTGAGCAGGAGGAGGAATTCTCAGGAGGCCAGAATTTCCACTGCTGCCCTTACAGAGAGGGGCCTGGTGTCCGGGCAGGGGGACAGTGGCCAGCATAGCGGGAGGTGGAAGTTGCCTGGCTAGTTCCGGGAAGGACACGCTGGGGAGGCTCCCGGAGTGGCGGGAGGGGTCCCCGGGAGGGAGCACTGGGCCCGGGCGTGTGGGGACCAGTGAGGCCTCCTCTGAGCCAACGTGGCTCAACCAAGCGTGTGCTCAGGCCCCAAACCCGCCACCCAAACCCTTTTAAGAATAAAAACAAATATTTGTGTTGCATGTTGTGTGTGTTGGGGTTTAGTTTTCTTCTCGAGGCTAAAAATAGGCACATCTTGGCATCCCCACGGGGATTCCTCCCCCCGCGCCCCGCCCGGCGTTGTGCAAGGCCTGGTCTGGCCTCCGGGTCTCGTGCCAAGTTTTGACTTAACTGCCGGTGACAGGAGTATGAAGGTATCAGAAAATGATTATGGGATTAAGGTGCCCATTACGGCTGCTCGGGAGGCAGGGCAGCGCCGGCCAGGCCACGCCCAGGCTGTCAGGCCTCAGGGCCAGGAGCACCAGGAGGGGCTTTGATACCGTCCTGTTCCCCCCTTCATCTGACAGTAAGAATAAGACCCCCCATCTAAGGGTAAACAGATAATAATAACACAGCCCGATGTGGGTGTGCAGCCTGGGAGGGCGTCCTGGAAGAAGCGACAGCCCAGCTGAGGGGAGGGCCAGGAACGAGTGGGTGAGGGGGGAGTCTCAGCCAGAAGGAACAGGTGGGCAAGGATGAAGGGAGGGGCTGGAGACAGCGTGAGAGGAAGGCTCAGGCCTGCGCAGGTGGAGGGTGAAGCAGGAAAATGTGATCAGCCGGTTCAGGGGGCCAGGCAGGCTGGTCACACCGCAGGCCCAGGTGCGCAGGTGCACAGGGCGGCATTCCAGGGGTGCAGCTGGGACATGAACCCTCAGGGAGGGGGTCTGCCAGGCTGCCAGGAGGAGTCCAGGGGTAGGCAAGTGGCCCCAAGGAGTCCCCAGATGGGGAGGAGCAGTCAGGGAGATGTGCTGGATGCCACCCCAGGGAGCTGGGGGGCTGAGGAGGTCTTCTGGCTATACCAGCCAGGGCCACAGAGAGTCAGCATCACAGACAGCCTTGGTGGCCATGAGAGCCCCGTGAGGAGGACGGGGTCGAGGGGCTCCCGGGGGTCCTGAGGCCCAGGCTCAGTCAGGGCCAGCAAAGGGCGAGAGGCCCCCAGGAAGGAACTGGAGTGGGGAAGGGGCACCAGCTGAGGGCGTCCACCTAGGACAAGAGAGAGGCCAGGACCTGCGGCTTCTGGGCCCTGAGGCTGAGCCAGATAATGGTCATAGGGAAACGTGTAAACTGTAAAGTCCTGTGGGCACACAAGGGCATGGCTCTTGTTATGTTCTCAGAGCACCAGATTTCCCAGCAGCCCCGTGCCTGTGGTGCCTGCTCTGACCAGGGCTGGCCAGGGCGGCAAGGGGTCTGTCCACAGGCAGAATTCCCCAGGGAGAAGGCCCTGCTTTCCTGAGCGGGGAGGACGGAGGGGCCTGTCCATGTGACAGCACCTCTCCACTGATGAGCCTGCCCGGCGAAGGAGGGACCGAGCAGGGCGGTGGTGGAGGGGCTTCCCAAGGTCATTACTTGGCTGCCAGTTTTGGGGACACCCTGCTCTCGGCTCCTTCTTGGCCTGGATGGTGGGGGGAGGGGGATGACTTCTGCTGGGTGCTCATCACGGGCTGTCTCTCTGGACCCCACTCCTGGCCCCTAGACGGGCTCTCTCATCCTAGCTCACAGAGGGGAAACCGAGGCAGAGTGGGCCAAGGTCCCATGGGAAGGAAGTATTGGACCCAGAGTCCTTGCTCTCAGCCTGCTCTGGGCCCAGCCAGCACCCTCTCGATCCACAGGCCACATGGCAGAGAGGCAGGGGCTCCTTAACCTCAACTGGCATTCCCCCTGAGCAGGAGGTGGGCCCGCGTCCAGGTCCCCCACTCCCACCTGCCCTGTGCCCTGGGGCAAGTCCCTCCCCACTGCCCCTTTTGCTGCATCCCCAGCACCTGACACATGGGAGGTGCACAATAACGTCTGTGGGAGGAATGAATAAGGGCGAGGCAAAGAGCTTCTCCCCTCCAAAGGGAACACTGGTGTCAGACACAGGAGGAGAGGGCCTGGGCAGGGCGGCTTTCCCAGAACCATCCCCCAGAGCCTGGCCCAGAGCTGTGACCCCTTCCGACCACTTCCGAGACTCTTGGAACCCTAGACATAAAAGCAGAGACTCTCAGCGTCGGAGAATCACGGAATCAGAACACCGTGGGGCTGCTCACCTCCCTCGCCCTCGTGTGGAGGTCAAACCGTGCTTGAATTCCTCTAGTGACAGGGAACTCCCTCCTTCCAGTAGCTCTGGCCATGAGAAAGTCCTAACGTGTGGGGAGGCCTGGCCCCGCTGGGCCTCCTGGGGCTGCCCCACAGTCTGCTGGATGAGAGGCGCTGGCAGACCCTTTCCCCTAGAGCGGGGCCCTTTGAGATAGGGCAGTGCCCCTCCCTGCAGCTCCCAGAGACAGTCCCGGTGACTCAGCTCTGTCTGTCACTGCTGGCTGCCCTCCCTCCTCCAGAGTGTTTGTCATTGAGATTTAATCGATCCCTCTTCCCTGGGAACCCAGGAGGGGAAGCAGGCGTTAGTCACCCCGTCCGTGTCAGGACCCATCGACAGGGCCGTCCCTGCTCTCTCGGGAGGCAGGGTTGACAAGGAGAAGCTCAAAGGCCTGGCGTCAGCCTTGTTAGCTCAAAGGGGCAGCGTGAGGAGCCCCAGGCGACCTGCTCAGTGCCCACCCAGGCTGGGCCCTCCCTGGGTCTGACGAGGACCCTGGGAGCAGGCAGTCCAAGGAAGGCAACGGAGGCCCTCCTGAATGTTCCCTAGGGCTGGTGGGACCTCGTGAAACTGCCCAAGGCCTGCTGAAGCCTCAGGGAACCGCCAGGCCCAGCAGAGGGGTCGGGGCGGGCCAGGAGCAGCCTAGGGAGGGCCGGTGCCCAGCCCTTGCTCCCCACTCCCCTCACAGGCCAAGGACTCTCACTGGAGACACTTTTCTACCGGAAACTGGCGGCTCCAGACAGCAGCCTGGGCATCGGGGCAGCCAGCTAGCAGCCAGGCCCTTTGCCCAGAAGGAACAGGACTGTGCTGGCCACAGGCGGGGGTGGCACAGCAAGGGCTCCTGCCAAATGCTGGAAACCAGGAGGCTCAAGAGCAAGGTTCCCTTCTGTCCTTCCAGAACCTTCCAGAACCTTGTTGCCTACGGGACAGCTCTCCAAGCTCCACTCTCCCCACTGCCCAGGCCCCCAAACTCCATGCTCTGTTGTCCTTTGATTCCACCCCAGACCCTCACTCACTGGCATGCCTCCTGTGCCTGAGGCGTCTTTCTTCCTCCTCCTCCCTCCCAACTCCTCTCTGTCCTGTCCTTTTATTCTAGGTTCCAACCTGGAAGCCAGCTCCTCCAGGAAGCCTTCCCTGACTGCCCCACCGCCCCCAAGGCTGGGTTCCACGTCCCTCTGCACTCCCAGCCCTTCTTCCCTCCATCACGGCCTTAGGTAGGGAGGTTTGAGGGGCCTGTTTGCTCATCCCTCTGTCCTCCATTAAGGGAAGCGCTCATCTCAGACTCAGCTCTGAGAC
Source organism: Equus przewalskii (assembly GCF_037783145.1). NCBI lineage: Eukaryota > Metazoa > Chordata > Mammalia > Perissodactyla > Equidae > Equus > Equus przewalskii. The sequence continues at coordinate 42,433,552 of NC_091859.1, forward strand.
CCCGTGATGCCCAGCCAAGCTCCAGGCACTAAGGAGTCCAGCAAAGATGGAGGGCTGAACATAGGAATGTGTGAAAGGATGGAGGCCATCTCCCGTCCTGTTTGGGGGAAAAGCAGGGGCTCGGGAGCCAGAAGTGAGAGTTTGAGCCAGAAACCAGGGGAGGGACCTTGGGCAAAACCCCCTAGCCTCCTCCAGGGCAGCGAGGTGGGGTACATAGGCAGAGCCAGCAGAATGGCCCCAGCTGTGGCCCAGCAGGGGGCTTCCAGAGTACAGACACCTGGAGAGAGGCCTCCCCAGGGGCCCTGCCCAGCGTTGCCAGCCGAGACCCCCCACTGGGCTAGTCTTGAAGGACTGGAGTCCTGACGGCCACCCTCAGGCCTCAGGGTGGGTGGGCTGGCCACCCAGAGGAGACCAACAAGGCCCCAGCAAGGACACCTGGGTCTGGCACCTGGAGGGTGTCGCAGCCCTGCCCTGCCGGCCACTGGCCTCTGCCTGCAGGTGGAGTAAGAGCACTCCTGATCCTGGCCCGCATCGCCTGCATCTGGGCTGCTTCCTTGCAAGGCTGTGAGGGCCTTTCATCCTATGGCGTCCCAGGTGGCTGCAGGATTCCAGCTGTGCTCAGAGAGGCACGGAGCCCAGACCACAAGAGGATAGGCCAGCCAGGGGAGCTGGCCAGGCAGTTCTGGCCCAGGCACTGCTCACCTCTGGGAGTGGTGCCCGTGCAGGGCAGCTTGCTGGTGGGCTCTGGGCCCTGGGTCCCCCTCACCAGTGCATTTGGCTGACCATCCCCAGACCTCTGCTGGGCACTGCTGTGGGTGCCAGGCCTGCAACTCCCTGGGCTCACCAAGATTCCCAAGTCCTGATTCCCAAGGGTCCTGGGACGCCCAGGCTGGGCAGCTCTGAGTTTCCGCATCCTGCAAGACCAATGACCTGGTGAGCAGGGATGTGACATCCCAGAGAAGAAAGGTGGGCACACACTCAGACCCAGAGGAGGGAAACAGGCCAGGACGGCAGCAGGCGAGCTCCAGGCTGACATCCAGCTGAACTTCCTGGCTCCTGGCAGCCCTGCTCTGGCTCAGCGCCTCCCATGAGCGGCACCGGCTGCCTGCTCAGGGAGCGCACACTTTACCTGCCTGCCTGACTGTGAGGAGTCCAGCCTCCACTCACCTCTCTTCCTCTCCCTGGCCCTCTGCCTCCCAGAGCACAGCCCTGCCCGCCCCGGCCTCCCAAGCCCAGGTCACCCCTCTCTCCTCCCTTCACTCTGCCCATGCCCTCCTGAGCCTCTCCCACCTCCCAGCTCCGGGAGTTAGGAAGTTCACCAGATGTCTGACCCGGATCCCGCCTGCTGTTTCCTGCTCTGTCCTTGGTGAAGATAAAAGTGTTGCTGTCCTCTCCCCTCTGAGACTTGCCTTAGCCATTCCCTTCCCACTCCTCTCTGCACAGCCTTGGACAAGGTTCCAGGGCCTCAGTTTCCCCTTGTCGGGGGGCATATGAGTTGGACAGAAGGAAGAACCCAGAGGACTTGAATTCAAACCCTGGTTCTGCCTCTCACCAGCTGTGTGACCTTGGACAGAACCCTTTATTCTCTGTACCTCGGTTTCCCCATCTATAAAAGGAGCTAGCGCTGACCTATTTGGGGAAGGGGCGTTGTGAAGGTTGTGGGTGCCTGCGGACCAGACCCAGTGACTGGCACAGGGGGTGTTCAGTATTCCATGGACCTGCTCACTTCCAAGGACCCTCTGCCTGCTCGAGGGGCATGGGCAGTCTCAACAATGAGACCCCTACCCATCGGGCTGAGAGCTGGGTTGGAGGGTGAGGGAAAGGGCAGGAGCCCTGGCAAGCATGCTGGGAAAGGTGGGCATTATGGGAAGAAGGGCTGTGGGCAAGGGATGGTAGGTGAAAGGGGATGCCAGGCTGGAGCAAAGGCTGGGCTGGTGGGCTGGGATTGGGGGCGGTGGGAAGCACAATGGGCAGCTCTGGGGAGGGTGGTTTGCCGGCTGGGCAGGGGGCTTTGCCTGGGGGCCGGGTAGAGCCGGGCTGTAGAAGATGAGGCAGAGGGTCAGGAAGGACTCCAAAGACCACCCAAGGAGCAAGCCTCCGCCCACCAGGGCCACAAGGCCCCCGTGAGCTCCGGCCACCAGTCAGCAGCTGCGTGGACAGCCCGGGCAGCCTGTGAGGGGGCAGTGTGGGAGACCCAATGCTAATGGTCAGCCCATGAGCACAGGGTGGGCAGGGGCCTCCTCCAGACAGAGAAAGAGGGAGCCAGGCCCGGCCAGGCACACTTACTCCCCTACGCCCATTCCACAGAGAGGGGAACTGAGGCTCAGAGCCGTGGAGGAGTCAGTCCAAGCCCTTCCGGTCCCCGAGGCTGCTTCGGTCAGCACTTCCACCTCCAGAATGGGCTGCCACTCAGGGCAGGAGAGTGGAGTGAGGAGCCGGAGCCCCTGGAGGTCAGGGCCAGGCATGAGCCACCCTGTCCCCAGGGACCAGCCCAGGGCTTGGCCTCCCGCAGGGCTGAACAAGCCAATGAGTGGGTGAATGAAGGAACGAGTGGGTGGCAGAGATGCACCCCCAGAACTCCAGGGGTCCCTGCTAGTGTCCCCAAGTCCTACGGAGCCCACAGGATTCATTATTGCATTGGAGGGTCTGTGTTCTCTTGAGCACAGCAGAAGGCAAGCCTGGAGAAGCAACATCCCCGGCAAATGCGGGGAGCCAGGAAGGCGCCTGGGATGCCCAGGGGCCAGCTGAGCACAGAGCGGACGAGAGCCAAGGGGGTGTGGGAGGCTGTCACTCTGGGAGTGAGGAGTCACCGTGGCGGGGCGGGCATGGGGCTGTCTGGAGAAATGCTCCCGAGATACCAGCCTTAGAGGCAGAGCCGGGGGCCGGGGGTCAGGTGGGCCCCCAAGCCAGCTGGGAGTGTGGGCTCGACGCCTCGAGCAGGGCCGCTGGGAGGATGTGCTGAGTGGCCCTGGGAGGCCAGGGCTGGGTTGAACCACAGCCAAGAAATAAGTACAGTCTGGGCACCAGGGCCGTGGCATTCTCCGAGCTCTTTCCTCATTCCTGGCCCTGTGGGAGTAGCCGGACCCCGGCGTTCCGAGGCAGCCACCACCACGGATTTGCTTACCATCTCGTGGGGAACCGGGGCCTCCTGCCAAACCGCCCAGCCCAGGCCCAGACCCCGCAGGTCCCACTGACTGCCAAGTCCTGGCCACCTCCTGCTTTCAAATGGGGAAACTGAGGCCCTATACTGGGGAGAGCCACCCCACAGGATGCCCATGCCTGGGTGTCGGGAAGGTACAGGGCTTGGACTCCAAGTCCAGGGTTCTTTTGCATCTATCTCCCCCTTTCCACACCCTGGAGGGTCATGACCCCCTTGGAAAGCCCTCCTGGTAGCCCCTCCACTGGCACCTGGGTCTGGGGCCAGGCTCTGTGGGTGCCCAGGTGGGCACCCTGCAGACAGGGACTGTTTGATCAGCGGTTCCACCCGATGCCAGGCTGCCAGGACAGCGGGCAGTGGCCAAACCGGCCCCGCCACATGCCTTCCGGCCCTCAGCAGGAATGCCATTCATCCTCCTGTGCAGCAGGGCTACCGCGGGCAGGCGCAGAGGCCAGGTGGTGGGCCTCCCGGAGAAGCGGCAAGGTCTAGCGGGCTGCCGGGCTCCCACGGCCGTCGGGCAGCCTTCCCGCGCCTGGAGAGCCAGGAGTGTCCCAAGGGGGCACTTGAGCCAAAACCCTTCGTTAGACACAGCTGGACAGACCCGCAGGAAGCCTGAGGCCAGCTGGAGTCAGCAGGAGAAGGGGGACACAGCGGGAGACAGATGGGGCCAGGGCCTCCTGGCTGCGGGTCCCCCCACCCCAAGCTCCCCGTTCTCCTGAGAGCAGCCCCACCCAGCCCCACGAGTCAGCCCTGGCACCAGGCCCATGGCCCTCCTGTCCCTTCAGCCTGAGCCCAGGACGTCCAAGGGGCCTCAGGGTCTGTGTCCAGCCCCTACCAGTGGCCCTTGCTGGGTGGGGCGGGTCTGAAGGGGACATTGGTGCAGCTCCAGACCAGCCAGAGGGAAGGGTGAGGAAGTCTGAAGGCGGGGCATGTGAGGGCCGAGGGGGCTGGGGGCTCGTCCTCTGTGGATGGCACATGTGGCCCCACCCCCGGGACAAGAGCTGCAGGGGCGTCGCGTGCGGTCCACACACACTCACTGGTCTGGTTCCAGCTTTATTGGAGCGGGGCACTCCCCTCCAGGGGAGGCCGGCACAGCCCGTCAGAAACCCACCGGCTCTCCTGAAGTGGGGACACTGCAGGGACACGCCGAGCCTCGGCCGCCACCGCCCCTGCCCAGATCACATGCATCCCCCGCCTCACCTGAGGGAAGGGCGGCTGCTGACAGACTCTTAGGAAGGGCGGCCGGGGGACAGTGCGCATGACTCAGTGGCGTCAGGGGCCCCAAGAGTCTGTTTCAAGCAGAAGGAGGAGCCTGGCTTGGGGGACACCATGCGGCCGTCCCCCTGCCTCCAGTACCCAGTGTAGGTCACAATAATTTAAAAGACACTATAGACATTTCGACGCTATATAACAATATAAGTTAACCAGGTTCCTTAGCAGAGGACGCCAGGCCTGTGGACTCAGGGGTGTCCTGGCACCTGGGGAGGAAGGGGGCCAGGACTGGGGGGGCCTGGAAGCTCCCAGGACAGCAGCTGATGGAGTGTCCTGGCATCATCAGGGGCATGTGGGGCACACGCCAGGGCCCAGACAATGTCACTCACCCCAGGCTAACGTCCAGCCCACTTGGCTGGTCAGCTGCCTGAGGACACATTTCCACTGGTTTCTATAAGAAAATACCCTAAATTCGGGTGGGGACACGCGGGCAGTGGAGGGCGCCCCAGAAGCTGGTTGCTCATCATCCCCTTTCTGGTCAGTCACCTCCTCTGTGCCTCAGCCTCCCCGGGGAGCGATGGGAGCGTTCGCAGACACGTCCAGCCCGGAATCTTCAGTTTCTGATCTCTCTCCGCCCTGCACATGGTTTGGAACTGAACAGGACCCCTTCCCTTCCCATCTCCAAGATTTTGGGGCAAGTCAGACTTCAAGGGAGGGTCTGTGTGGTGTGCAGGCCCCAGGGGAGGTGTCTGGAGGGAAGGCATCTGCTGGGACAGCAGACAAGGCCCTGGCAGCGTGACATCCTGGATTCGAGTTTTCTCAGCATCGGAGTCGGGGCGAAAGGACCAGGACTGGGCAAGGAGACCACCGGAGAAACCCTCAAAGGCGGCTCTCGGGGGTTTGGGGGTGATACAGACACCAGGGAGGCTGGCAGCGGGTCAGGGGCACAGCCAGACTCCTCAAGGCATGAGGTCCATCTCACGCCACCCTGGGCGTCCCCAGAGCACGTCCTCCAGGGTCAGGAGCCCTGGGCTGGGGGTCAGGATGTCCGAGCAAGGCCAGAGCCCCAACTCACAGCCTCAGGGTCTCTGGCCAGTGCTCAAGCCACTCTGGGTTCAGTGTTCCCATCCATCAAATGGGACAACAGCCCTGACCGGCCCCCCGTCTCAGCCCCAGCACAGCACTGTCCTGGGGGTCTGGCTGGCTTCATAGTGGGAGGGGGCTCTGTAAACTGGGGGGTGCCAGGCTGGCTGGGGGCTGGGAGAGCAACAGCATGAGGGAGGGGATGTGGCACTCCTGGAACCTGACACTGGTGACATTTTGATTTGTTTATATGATTTTCTAAAAGAAGGGAAGAGGGGCCGGAGGTCCCTGTCTGTGGCCACCTCACCTGGGGATCACACACACACAGCCACCTCCCCTGGGGCAGGGCCAGGATGCACAGGGATGCTCCCTTGGGTCCCGAGGGGCCAGGAGATGAAGCAGAGAGCAGCAAGGGGATGCGCGAACACAGGGTATAGAGTTAGGACCCGCTATGCCTTAGTGCTAAGAATCCTCTTCTGATACTAAGAAAACATAAATAATTTTTGTCAACATCTGCCCAGACCACCCCGGAGCCAGGCAGCCGATGCAGCCTGGGAAACTGTCTTACAGGAGGCTGGCGGCACGGCATTTCTGTGTCTGGGCCACCAGGCGGGGGAGGGGGACACTCGGAGTCTTGTGTCCCTTTGCTTTCCAGGATACGTGTATGTCCGTGAGGTTCACTTTCCCGGAGAGAAGAAAAGGAAGTCAGTGGCCCCGTCAGGGACCCAGAGCCGTTGGTCTGGCCCTCTCGGCTGCTGCGTCGTGGGCACTGTTTTGCCCCAGGAAGTGACGGGGATGGCAGGAAGGAGCATCTGGGGGCAGGGAGAAGGTGCCAGCCCCAGGGGGAGCCCGCCCCTGCCCGCCTGGAGCTTCCACCTCCTCGGGGCCGGCCGCCGGCGGAGCAGGGGGGACCAGGAGAGGATGTGCAAAACGCCGCCAGGTGGGGGCTGGTGCCTCGCGCCGCGGGGCCGCGCTCACTTGCAGGTGAAGACCTCGGTGCGCTCGCTGCACGTGTTGCACTTGACGAAGCAGCACCAGTGGAACTTGCAGTTGCACTGCCAGACCTTGGTGTACTGGTGGGTGTTGTAGCCGCGGCCGCAGCACATGGTGTCACAGCCGTCGGCGCCGGGCGAGGTGCGGTTGCACAGCCGGCCCTGGGTGCCCACGCTGCCCGTGGCCGCATCCTCCTCGCAGTAGTTGGGCGACTTCTCGATGTACACCAGGTCCGTCTCCATGGGCTTCTGGTAGCTGCGCAGCTGCTTGATGCGTAGGAAGGTGGGCTGCCGCAGGCGGCTGGCCCGCACTACCTCCACCTGCACAGCGGCGTTGTACTTCTCCTTGAGCAGGTGGCCCACCTCACGGAACTTGGGCAGCGTGGTCCAGCACGTCTTGGTGGTGCACGAGCCCGACACGCCGTGGCACTTGCACTCCAGCTTCATGCGCTCCTCCAGGACCTGTGGTGACAGAGCAGGGGCTCAGTGTGAGCTTGACCCGGGCCTGGGTGCCGTCCAGGTCCCCCCAACCTCCAGGTGACCTGGAGCCAACTCCCCCACCTCCCGCTGTGTGACCACAAAAAAGTATCTCCCCTTCTCTGAGCCTCCGTCTCCTCATCTGTCAAATGGGGCTGCCGACACAGGTTCCTACTGCACAGGGCCTTGTGAGGGCCCCGTGAGAATATGCAGGACTTGGCAGAGCTCGGCATCCATCTGTCAAACATGCTTCACTAAATTCACACAAGAATCCTTCAGGAAGCTGCGGGTGGACACACTGATGAGGAAACTGAGGCTCGGGGCACCGTGGGACTTGTGCAGGTCAGAAGGCAGCAGGTGCCTGCACCCAGCCAGGCCGGCGGGAGGCGTCTCCCGCTGGTACCAGGCCCAGCAACAGTAAGTGCCTAATAAGTGCAGCTCCCCCACCCCATCTCTTCCAACACGTCCTCATGCCTGGTGTAGGGCCTGGCATGTAGTCGGTGCTTAATAAATGGCTGTTCAATGAAAGCGTGGTATGGCGTGGAGCTCTGTACACATTTGATGGAGGACAGAGCGGGGGACAGGCGAGTGCATGGGTCAGCGGGGCCCAGCCATGCCTTCCTCTGGGAAGCTGACCCCCGACCGGCATTGTTCTTTCCCCCCAGCCCCTGGGGGCCCATGATGGGCGCAGCCGTGTGTTTTCCTGGGGCCTCCCTCCATGGCCCTGGAAGGCGGATTCCCAGCGCCAGCCCTGAACCCGGGTACTCATTTACCCGGATCGAAGGGCCCTGCCAGCCGCGCCTGATTAAAGACAGGGGATCGTTAGCTGCTGCCCTGCGGCTGCAGAAGGGCCATTTGTCAGCTGTCTGAGCTCCCACTGGCCTCACTTCCCGCACTTCGGGGGCCCCAGCCCTGAAGGAACTTGGCTGCGCTCTGCCCCCTGGGCCAGAACCCCAGCCTTGGCCCAGAAGAGGAGACCTTCAGCGAATGAATGAATGAATGAATGAATGAGAAAGAGAGAGAGAGAAACAACCCACAGGGCCGGCTACAGCCCCAATCATTTTCCCCACCCTGGTGCATGGAGCCCTTGGCCTCAGCGAGGACGTCCAGGACCCACAGCCCACTGTGAGAAACAGCAGGAAACCGACACACAAGATGGCAACACGCAGGGACTGGGAGAGCCCGTGGGAGCCTGACCCTGCCCAGGGTGAGGTCGCCTGGGGCAGAGGCTTCCTGGAGGAAGCGGTGCCTGCGCTGGGCATTGATGGAGAAGGAGGAGTCATTATGCAAGGAGGAGGGCTGTTCCAGGAGGGGCGCAGCAGGAGCAAGGGCTGGAGAGCTGTCCCCATCACCACGAGGAGAAGATTCAGCCCCAGTGAGTGGCCTGGCGCCGGGTGGGCCCTGAGACCAGTGACTGGCGCTCGGGGTGGGGTCCTCTGCTCCTGCGTGGATGACGTCCTGGGGCCGAGACTGGAGAGACTGGAAGGCCGAGGCTGATGCTCCATCAGGGGAGGGCCGGGCAAAGGGGAGGGCCCCGTGTCCAGAGGAGGGGAAGGGGGCCAGGTTTGGGAACATTCAGAACTGGAATTACAGGGCCTGGTGACTGGACAGTGGGGTGTCTGGGTCGAGGGCACAGGCCAGTAGGCTGGTCTGGGGGTCCGGGCGAAGGGGAGGACCACCCCCAGGGGAAAACTTACATCTGGGCCTCCTCTGCCTCCTGCCCCTCTCCCTGCTCCTGTCTACCCCAGTCAGACCTCTCCCTCCCCCGCCCTTACCCCAACCCCAAGTTCTCTTTGCTTGGACCCTGCCCTCCGCTTAAAGCCGCTCCCTCCACCAAGCTGCTCTTCAAGGCCCAAAAGCTTCCCATGTCCTGGCCACACTGCCTGCCACGTGCGCCCGTCAGGCCAGGAGCCAACCAGGAGGCGCCCTTCTCAGAGGCCCCAGCCAGGGGAGGGTTCACCCTTCCCCAGGTTGCTGACCCAGGGGACTGATTCCTCCTCAGGTGGACCGTGATGGCCAGAGACCCGGCAGGGGAGTCCAGGCTAGAGGTTGCACAGGCCAGGTGGCCCAACCTCAATTGCCTGCTGGACGGCTGCCTCCACTTCGCTCTGTTGTCCGCCCTGAACCCCTCCCCTCTACCCCTTCCCTCTGTGCCCGTCTCCCTGGGCAAGCCAGTCTCCACCTGCTGGCCCAGGGATGTCTGGATCCTGAGCAGCCAGGCCCGTGATTGTCAGCAGATAAAGCTGACTGGGCAGCTGTTTGCAGAGCAAGGGGCTGCATCCTCGCTCGGCTGGGTCCCCTGGGCCTCAGCCTCTCCTGGGAGGTGACCACAGCATTGAAGAATGTGCCGTTTCCGTCTCCAGCGCCCTCTCAATAAGAGCGACAGGGATGGTGGCACCAGCCTCTGTGGCCCCAGGAGACCACCTGGGAGGATGCAGAGAGACCCAGCCCTGCCCAGAGGAGCTGGGGCTGTGCAGGGCCCCACCCCCAGGCCTCAGTTTCCCCCTGACCCAGGTAGTGTGAGGGTGGGGTGGGGGCCTCCAGGAAAGGGACAACCTCGTGTTCTTTCTGAAACGAGGGTGTGGCCCACACTCTGGGAACAGAGCTCAGTCACGGCCAGGCTGGGTGGAGTCGTGGCATCCTGGTGCCAGCGGAAGACACTTCACACGCCACTCGGGCAGGCGGCTCCAAGCCTGGGGCCGCAGAGGGAGGTGCCCCACACTCTCTCCCACAGCGCATCTCACACCGCCTTTTGTTTCCTGACCCTCAGTGGGGGCCTAACTTCCCTGTGGGCACGCATGACCCTGGGGGATGCAGTCCATATCTGCTTTCCCCTCTGACCCTGGGCCCACAGTGTAAAATGGACGCGGTCATCAAGTTAAGCTGTTACATTAGCGCCCCTGGCCGTGATGGCGAAAGTGGCCATGTAACCCTGCCAGTGGGGGGCCCAGCCTGGCCAGCAGCTTCTCAGCATAAGTCATCCTTCCCTGGACTCCAGGCTTCCATTGCCCCCGGCCCAGGACTGGCTTGGACCCTAGATGAGGTCAGGCAAGGGCTGTTCCTGCCCCCCGGCTCCTGGTGCTGGGGGTACTGGTCAGTGATGGCTTTGGACCTCACATCACCAAAAGTAGAGCCCAGAGCCATCCTGACAACAGCCCCCAGGGTTTCCCAGCTGGACAGGCTCCCGCCTTCACCAGGTCGGTGTGGAGGGGAGGACACTGCACTTCTGCTACTCGGGTGTCCCCTCCGTCCGCCCCGCTGTTCCCACGCCACAAAGCCGGGGCCAAAAGCAGGGGCAGAGCACCCAGCGGACACCGGCCACACACGCCTTCATAACCACAGCGGATGCTCCCTGCACAGGCACCAAAGGCCTCACAGCCCGTGAGGGCGGCCACGGCCTCGGTGTGGCAGAAGCGGGCAGTGAGCTGGTTCCCACACTCAGCCAGGGATGCGGCTGGGTCACATGCTGGCCTGGCGTGAACGAGCAATGAGGTGGGCAGAAGAGTGTCCCCCAAAATTCACGTCCACTCAGAACCTCCGAAGGTGACCTTATCTGAAAATGGGTCTTTGCAGATATAATTAAGGTGAGGCTCATGATGGCGTCATCCTTGATCAGGGTGGCCCTAAATCTAAGGACAGGCGTCCTTATGAGACAGAGAAGACCATGTGAGGATGGAGCAGAGACTAGGGGACACAGCCACGAGCCAAGGAGCTCCAGGAGCCACCAGGACGGAAGGAGGCAGGATGGATCATCCCCTGGAGCCTGCTGACACCTCGATTTGGGACTCTGGCTCCAGAACTCTGAGAATAAATTTCTGTCACTCTAAGCCCCAGTCTGTGGGACTCTGTTGGGCCACAGTCATCTTGCTTCCCACCTCACTTGCTGAACTCCATGGCCCCAAGGAAGTGGAAGGGACAGGGGCAAGCCTGGATGTCCTACCGTGGTGACCGTGAAGACCTGGGCTCAGTTCCTATGGAAACCTCGGAAGCCATGCCCCACCCCACAGCTCCAGGGGGTGAGGGGCTGTTAGAGGGCTGTGGGGGGAGGGGGACAAAGTGCATTACACCCACTGTGCAGATGGGGAGACTGAGGCTCCAGAGAGGGATGGGGTCAGCCAGGGCCTCACAGTCAGGGAGAGCACTGGCATGAGAATCCTGGCTGCTGACCACCTTATACCTCTTTCCTTCGGACGCCCTGGCCCTGAAGGGCCTCACCTTGATCTGCTCCCCGACAGCCTGCTTCTCCTCTCCTGTTCCCTATCTCGGGTCACGGCTTCACCCCAGTTCAAAACCCCCCGATGCGCTGACCCGCCTCGGTCCTCGTCCCCTGGCCAGCCCGGCCTGTCACCACCCTCCTTGTCCTCCCGCCTCCTGTCTTCCCCGGGCCCAGTCCAGCCGGCCTCTATTTCTCTTATGCCCTTTACCACCTGTCAGTCGCCAAACACCCCCCTGAGTCCTGCACCAGGCCAGGCCGGGGCTTCTCAGGGGACCCCAGAGCCAACCCAGACACCACCCTGGACCTCGAGCTGCTGGTGTCACTCTCTCAGGGACCTGCAATGGCACCTGTGGCCCAGAGGCCAAATCCAGCCTGGCTGTGAGAGCCCCTCCCCACAAGGCCCATCCAGCCTACCCAGAGCCGGGCCCCTGCACTGCACTGCACACCCGACCTCACCCACCGCCACGCCTTGGCCCACGCCGGTCCCTCCACCCAAGGGCCCTTCCTGACATCTCTGCTGCTGACTCAGACACACCCCCACAGGTCAGCCACCGGAGCTCAGGCCTCGGGGCCACCAGCGCCTCTGCTGCTCACTTTGGGCCCACTGTCCGCGTGGTAACATAGGCAATGTGAGCCCTTCCACCCAGGGCTGTGGGCAAGCGCCTGCTCGGGACCTGAGCTACTGCAGAGCTTCAAGGGGTGGTGGCTCCATTGAGGGCTCAGTCGCACCTCCTTCTCCGGGAAGCCCTCCAATGCCTCCAGGTAAGTGCACAGTGCCTTCCTCTCCCCTCCCGAGGCCCAGACGGCACTCTGCCTGTGCCTGGAGAATGATGCCTATGTGCTGTCTGTGAGCTCCCTGGAGGCAAAGACTGTCTCTCATTCCTTCCCCATTCATTCACCTGTCCTTTCATTCATCAGTTTATTGGACAGTAACCTCATAACTGCCTGTTGCACAGCAACCTCCACAGCTACAAGGTCAAGTCACACCCTCGACCTGGCGTTCGAGGCCTGTTCCGGGCCAGCCCAGGCTCCCTTCTCAAGCCCTGTCCCTCCCACCAGCCTGAACCGTTTGCAGCCCTCCCGCCAAGCACCAGCTCCTTCTGCCTCTGCTCTTCGCAGCTCTGGCATGTCTCTCAAGGCTCCACTTCACATCACCGCCTCCAAGAAGCTTCTGCTCTCTCTCGTGGGTCCCTGGGCTCCTGCTGCCCCGGGTATGGCCCCCAAACCCGTCACATAGACCCAGACAGCGCTGTGGGAGCTCCCGCAGCCAGGGCCGTGTCTTGCTCATCTCTGACCCTCACACCCAGCCTAGCACCTGAAACAGCAGGAGCAAGGGAGCGTTGGTTGAGTGAATAAGTGAGTGGCTGGTGGCCTCAGCTCTGGTCCCTGGGGCAGAGGGCCATTTCAACTTCTCTTTGTCTGGAAAGGCAAGCCTGTCCCATGCGCGCAGAGCTCCTCCGGCCCTCGAGCCCTGGGTGCAGCCCCCAGGGCTGGGGAGCCAGACCCAGAGAGGCGTTCCACTCGGCTGGCCGCCCTATCTTGGGCCATCTTGCCGCCATGAGGCCGTTCCTCCCAGCCCGGTATCTGGGGCCCTCATCTCCCTGCAGGCGGGACCGGGCTCGCCCTGACTTCTTCCCCAGTGTGTCCCTGCCTGCATGTCCTCCATTATCACCCGCCACATTGCATCCCACCCCATGCGTGAAGCCGGCTGCTCCTGCCTCCTGGGAACATCCCTTCCTCCAGTCTCTCATGCAATCTGAGCCAAAGGCCGCCTCCTCCAGAAAGCCTTTCTCAGCCTGTTGGCACAACCCCTCTGGGACCAGGGCAGGGACGTGGGACTGTGGCCCGGATCCCCAGCCAGGCCCCGCTCCCACCCCGCGTGGAAACAGGCGCCCTGTCCCATCCGTGCCGCCTGCCCGTGGGGGACTAGGGTCACGTCGCTTCCCACTCCCGGCCTCTGCTCACACCCCGCTGCAATGGGAACTCGAGGCCGCCTCAGAGACGGGCCAGGCGGGTGGGCGGCGAGGCCGTGCCCAGCACCCCCACCTCGCACCCTCGGGTCTCGCGTCACTGATTCCTGCCACCAGGAGAGGCGCCCAAAGCTCAGGGCGGTTGGGACCCCTGGTGCCGCGGTGGCCGCGCCCGCCCTACCTTCCTGCCGGCCTCGTTGTTGTGCAGGTTCATGAGGCGCCGTGCGTTCTTCTTGATCTCTCGAGCGTCCACGAAGCGCCGGGAGAAGTCGATGCCGTAGCGCACGTCGGCGGAGCAGCCGCCCCACTTCCAGCCCTCAGCCTGGTTGTAGTAGCCCTGCTTCTCGCGGTCGCACCCGCAGTTGCTCAGGTTGCCCTGGCTGCAGGCAGCGGTGACGGCGTGGGCCACGCCAGCCGCGGTGATGGCATACGTGAAGGCGGCCTCACGGCTCCCTGCGGGGAGGGGACAGAGTGGACAGGGAGGCCCTGCAGGTCTCCACCTGGTGGGCTCAGGGGACACAGGGCCAGGCCTGGGGTCTGCTGCTGGTCAGCTGTGTGACCTGGGCTCAGCACTTGCCCTCTCTGAACCTCTGTCTCAGCAAAGTGAGGCTGATGGAACCCACCTTGCAGGGCTGTGGTGAGGACAGTACCTGGTGTCCAGGGAGCGCTCAAGGAAGGCCACCAGTATGTCCCGAGAGCCTGAGCTGGACGGGCCCAGTTTCCCCAACCCTGGGAGACAGCAGGGAGGCCCCCGGGAGGGGCCGTGTGGGGTCCGTGACTCTGCCCCCTGCCCTCTGCCAGCCTCCCAGCGCTGCTCCTCACGCACCAGCCACTGGTGCTGACCCCCGTGGAGCAGCCCAGCCCACCAGCCAGGACCCAGGCAGAGTCCACACAGCTCAGAGCCAACCCTCCCCCTGCCCCAGGCTCTCTGCTGCTGCCTCCCTCTCTCTGACCACCCATCACCCCGTCGCCAGGCCCTGGCCTGCTGAGTGTGCCCTCTCCTCCAGCACCCCTGCCAGGCTCGGGGCCCCTGAACTGCCCAGACTTGGGTGCCAGTCCTCCCTGCCTCCCTCATTCCCCAGCCACCATCGGGCGGGCCTCCAGTGCAGGCACAGCTCCTTCCCCAGCACCTCTGCGGGCTCTCCTCTGCCTGAGCTGGGAAGGGAAGGCGGCAGTCCCAGCCCTGCCGGCCCCCCAGCCCTCTCCTCCCGACCCTCCACCCAAAACAGCACCACTCCTTCCAGGCTGCTCACGTGCTGCTGGGGGTGGGGGGGGAGCCTGGCCTTTTGGTGAAATTCCCTTCCCTCTCATGCCCAAATCCCAAGAACCTTCCAAGGTGGGCTCCAATGGCCTCTCCTCCAGGCAGCCTTCCCAGACCACCAGCCAGAAGGGAGCCCTGGCTGGCTGACCTCCGTCAGTGGCAGATCTGACCCTCTCATTGCTCTGACACTGTCCACCTAGTAGCCCTACCACCGGGACTTCCTGGCTCCACGTGGGTCCAAAGCCCCTTAGACGGATGGGTCCAGCTCGAATTCCTCTTTGCTGTCCACAGCCCCCAGCCGGGCCCCCACGCATCCTGCCGTCCTGGCCCCAGCCTCTGGAGCCCCTCGTACCCTGCCCACAACCACCAATGTTCTCTTTGGGCCACGGCTGGGTCCGTCCCCAGCACCTGGCACTGGGGGCCCAGAGCTCAGGGACACCAGCTGGACCACAGCCAAGCCCGTGGCGGGATTCTCACTGCCCATCTCAGCCACAGCGAGGTGCAGCCCAGCCTTCAGTCCCAGAAGGGGCAACCAGAAACCCACGACACTGTCCTTGCACAAGCCCTGCGTCTGTGCCCTGCGAGGGCCAAGGTGCCCCTCCAAGTCCTTGGCTGCTGTCTCTGTTATTAGGGGCTGGGGTGATCCCCCCAGACTGAGAGAGGGCTGATGGTCAAGTCCATTCCATAACATCCATTGAGCACCAACTGCATACCCAGCCTTGTGCTGGGTGCTGGCTGTTTATTCTGAGTTCCACCTCCTCACCCAACAACCAGCTGGGAGGGGCTCATCTAGATGGGGTCCCTGTTCCCCTGGGGGGCTCACCCTCAGTGGGCCCCTATTCCCTGGGGGCTCATTTAC
Source organism: Equus przewalskii (assembly GCF_037783145.1). Taxonomy (NCBI): domain Eukaryota; kingdom Metazoa; phylum Chordata; class Mammalia; order Perissodactyla; family Equidae; genus Equus; species Equus przewalskii. The sequence goes on from NC_091859.1 coordinate 42,448,779, forward strand.
ATGGGGTCCCTCTTCCAGGGGTTTCTCCCATCTGGGGCAAAGACCAGGGTGGGACTTGCTGGTCTCAGGGGCCCAGGGCAGAGGAGGCTTGGGCTGCCATCAAGGAGGGGCCACAGCTTCCCGAAAACCTCCTTCCTCTGAGAAGAGCTGTGAGCAGGGTGGGGTGGTTGTCCCCTCCTCCCCGGAAAGACGGGTCTGCAAAGGGCACAGGGCAGCTCCTGCCTGCCCAGGGCCTTGCCGTGACCTGGCTCCAGCATCTCCTCCCCTGCGGGTCCCTCCTGCGCACACTCCCCCAACCCCGGGTCAGTGCACAGCCCCCTGGGGACTGCTCACCACACGGGCCCAGCCCCTCTGTCACTGCTCCATAAGAAGTGGCCCTTTAAGGAGCTCGGAGGAGCCCTGGTCTGGCCAGGGACTCCCAGACAGACACAGGGCCAGGGAAAATGTGGGACTCGACCTCCCGGCTCTAAATCAGCTGCAGACCGTCTGAAGAGAAGTCCATCGAGGGGGAAGTGGGTCATTGAACTCCTTACTGTTGGTGTTGGTGTTGCCTTAGCCCAGAAGGGCCTGCTGACAGGCTGGTGCGTGTGCGTGTGCGCGCGCACGCGCGCACACACACACACACACACACGCAGGCACACACACGCAGGCAAGGGAAAAGTAAACTAGGTGGGGGATTCCAGGAAAGGAGGTGACCACTGGGCTCTGTGAGAAGGGGCACAGGGAGTCATGGAACCTCAAAGGATGCCCTGACCTGCCTCGTGAGAGATGGAGTCAGGGAAGGCTTCCTGGAGGAGGCGACATCTTAAGTAAGTCTTACCAAGACGTATGAGTTAACTCACCTGTGATGGGTGTGACTGACTGTGTGGTGTCCGAGCACGTACGTGTATGAGATGTGTGGGATGCATATGTGTGTATGGTAAATGCACACAGCTGGCCACAGCACAGCAAAGGTGTGAAGTGGTTTGGTGTTGCTGGAAGTACCAGGTCAAGGGTGACGAGGAGAGAGGCAGCCAAGGTCCCAGTGAGCTGGGTCATGAGAGGCCAGGGACATCCCGAGAAGCAGGTGCCGGGCCAGCCGCTGTAGGATTTTGATGTTAGCGCTCACTCTGGCTACACAGGGGATGGGGATTCTGGAACTATTTAGAAAGAGGTGAGCAGAGCTGTGTTTCCAACACTGTCGTTGCTGTCCCTGGCCAGCGCTCTCGGTGGGCCAGCCCCGCTCTAACCCCGCACACATGTTCTCAACGACTGTCATGACAGTTGTACGAGGCAGGTTTCATTGTTATTCCCAACTTACAGATGAGAAGACTGAGGCGCAGAGAGCTTATGAAACGAGGTATGAGTGGCTGAAGCAGGATTGGAACCCAGGCAGTGGAATCAAACCCCAGACAGGCAGAGGGAGGCACTCAGGGCCTGGGGCACAGGTCATCGGAGACCATCCTGTCCCCAGCTTGGCCCCTCTGCAGCCAAGTGACCTTGGGTGGGAGGAGACGGCAGAAGGCGAGCCGTGCGTGTGGAGAGCATTTCACGGAAACCTCCCTTCCGTCCTCTCTGCGAGGTCCTGCTCCCGCCTGGTTAAGCCCATACCCGGCTCAGACGCACGGTTACTCATCAGTTACTCACCGGGCCGCCACTCCCACTAATTCCTTCTTTATTTGGTTTTAATGGGCCAAACCCTCTCGTCTCGCCACGGAGACAAGAGGTGGTGAAAGGCAAGAGAGCAGTAGTTTGGGGAGAATCAAGGAGGATGACATCGGGTCCCGGATCGAGGGGCTCCCGTGTGCCCACACTCTGTACGCGCATCTCATTTACTCTCACAACAGCCCCACAGCAGTCGGCGGTGGTTCGGGACGGGGACCACAGCCCCGTTCTACAGACCTGGATACTGCCTTGGAGGGCTTCCCAACCCGCCCCAGGTCACAGTGTGCCCGGCGCGGTGCGGGTAGACGGTTCCCTCCCAAAATCACTCCTGGGCCATCTTGCCAGTCCCCATGCATCGCCTGTACATCCTCCAAGTTGAAAATGAGCGAGTGCTCAGGTTTAGAAAGAAGCTCCTCGAACCCGTGGGCCATGCTCAGCCACCATCCACGGCTCCCCAGGCCTCTGAGAGGACCTCAAGCTCTGGAGGCCTGACCTCATCTGTCCCCACCCACCGCTCCCTACAGCTTAGCTTGGCCAGGCCGGACAACAGGCCCACCTGTGGGCAGGGGCAGCCCCCTCCAGCACATATCACTATCTTTGCAGAGCGGGCTGGTGCCCTGCTGCCAGTCCTAGTGGATGCTGGCCTTCTCTCCACCGGGAATGCCTGCCCGTGTCCCCACGCGTCCACAGCTTCCCCAGGCCCTGGACGCAGCCGAGATGCCTCCTGCTCTGGGAACCCTGTCAGGGTGAGGCCCCCTCCACTGGGCTCTCGTGCGGTGAGCCGCAGGCTGCAGGGATGGTGGGCAGGACCCACGTCTGACTCTGTCGTGTGCCTCCACCAAGGCTGCTTCCCGAGTCCTGCACACGAGCGGGTCTGCGGTGGACAGCTTCCTGGACTTCCCCTCCTTCGACCTGCATGACGCCCCCTGAACAAATCCTCGAGGGGACCCACCTCACAGGAGGCACATGATTTGCTCCAGAGGGGGCTGCAGCAGCCGTCTGAGCCCCCGGCTGCTGCAGGAGTGCCTGGCAACGGGGCTGGGGAGCTGGATGGAGGCAGCAGGGATGGTCTGATGGGGCCAGCACCTGTCCTGGGGGCTCACTTTGGTCTTGGGGGGGTCTGGGATCCAGAGCCCACCCCAGCACGGATCTGCACCTGCAGACACCGGAGCGAGCAGTGGTGTCTGGCAGCATCCCTGGAAAATGCCGGAGACAGGCAGGCAGCCTGCACTTTGGCCACCCCATCCCACAGCCCTCGTGAGCCCTGGGCAGGTCCCTGAGCACACTGGCCCACTGTTTCCAGAGCAGCCTGTCTCCGGCGCCCGGCAGGGCAAGGTGAGCACCATTAGCCCTGCAGTTCCCCGCCCTGAGGTTTCAGGAAAACAGAGAGGGTGGTGCCCAGAGACTTGGGAGGAGTGGGAGGGGAGCACTGGACCTGGAGTCTCACAACCGCTGTGTGGCCCCAGGCAAGTCACAAACCCTCTCTGAGCCCATATCCCCATCTGCCAAGTGGGGCTCGTAGTCCTCACCCCGCCCCATGGCCCAGGAGCAGCTCTGAAAGCAAATAGACAAATGGACATTGCCCTCACCATCCCCAAATGGCAAGTGAGCCAGGCCTGGCCGGGGACCAACCGCGTGTAGCGCAAGGCTCCCAGGACTGGCCCGCACAGCTCTTTGTGCTCGTCCAGAGTCCCCTCCCGGTCAGCCCTGCCCAGCTGCCGCCTCCACACATATTCTGGATAAATCTAGAACGTCAGAGCAGCAGAACCCTCAGAGACCACCACTACGTGGGTAAACTGAGGCACCAGGCCGCTCGGGGACCACCCAGCTCTGCTCTCTCTTTCCTATTGGCCGTTCAAACTCAAGCCCTCGCTGGGCACCAGGCTCAGAGGGACAGACAGCCCCTGCCCTGCTCCAGGCCCTCAGCGACGCCAACCAGACCCGACGCCCAGGGAAAGGTGGCCAGCCCGGGACAGCAGGGCCTAGCCCACCCCGTCATCCCCTCACTCTGACCCCCAGGAGGACGCTGGGGACCAGGCAGATCCCTGTGAGCAGCTCCTGGTGCGGACAAATGTGTCCCCTGGACAGCATAGGGCCTGGGCAGGATGGAGCTCCCCTCCCCATCCCCGGGCAGAGCTGGAGGGGTGCTGCTCTCCCCACGTCCCAGGCACCCCCCCGTCACTGTCCACTCAAAGCTGCCTGCCACTTCCCAGCATCCATGGGGGGCTATTTTCAGGGGCACACTATTTTCAGAAAGCCATAATTGAGCTCACAATGACTCGATTATCTGCAGGCCTGGGGAGGCTGGGTGGGAAAGGCATTCGGTTCCCTCTAGAAGGGGAGCCGAGAATCTGGAGCTTCAGTTGGGGAGGAACTTGGGACCATCCTGTACCATCTTACTAAGAGCCTGAGACCCAGAGAGGGGCAGCACGCTGCCAAGGTCACACAGTGGCTTGGGAAGTGGGGGAGCCCAGACCTGACGTTCTGAAACAACTGAGGTGAGGCCAAAGGTCTGGCAGCCACACACAGTCCCAGAGAGTCCCACAGCCTGACGGCTTGAGTTTAAGTTCAGACCCTAAAATTGGCCAACTGGCAACCTTGGACCAGTCAAGGGGACTTTCTGTGTCTCCCTACCCGCAAAATGAGGATGATTACTCTGACATGGCCCAGTCGCCGTGCCAGAAGGGCCCACGCGTGGTCCCAGGGGGGCCGGCCTAGCCTCAGCACCGAGAGGGTCACTGAACTGAGCTTCACGCCTGCATGTGTGACACACACCTCACACAGGATCTCCGTGGGTATATACATGTTTGGGCATCCGTGTGTGTACCTCTGCATGTGTCCCTGGGCTCAGACACGAATGCGGTTCCATGAGTGTGAGCGAAATTGTGTCCCAGTGCACGTGCCCGTGCTTGTGGCCAACACAGTTCAATTCACCTGTCCCTCCGCCAACCTGTCTTGCCTCTCTTTAAAAAAACACAGTATTTTTTACAATTCAATAATAAAAAGGCCAATGACCCAATTAAAATGAGGCAAAGGATCCGAATAGACATTTCTCCAAAGAAGCAATAAAAATGGCCCATAAGCACCTGAAAAGATGCTCAACTTCATTAGCTATCAAGGAAATGCAAAACCACAGTGAGATAGCACTTCTCCCCCACGAGGATGGCTAAAATAAAAAGACAGACGAGAGTAAGTGTTGACAAGGATGCGAAGAAATCAGAACGTTCCTCTACAGCTGGCGGGACGGTGAAGGGCGCAGCCACTACAGAACAGTTTGACGGTTCTCAAAATATTAAATTTAGAGTTAGGATACGACCCAGTAATCCCTCTCCGATACATACGCCAAGAGAAGTGAACACGTGTCCACACAACAACTTGTACATGAACGCTCACAGCAGCATTGTTCACAACAGCCAAAAGGTGGAAACATCCCAAGTGTCCATCAACGGACGAACAGATAAAGAAAATGTGGTCCATCCACACAACGGAAACTCGTTCAGCCATAGAAAAGGAAGGAAGTACCAACACACGCTACAACAGGGCCGAACCTCGAAAACACTGTGCTCGTGAGCAACACCAGCCACAGAGACTGGAGGTTGTGCGATTCCATTTATGTGAAATGTCCGGAATAGGTAAATCCATAGAGATGGGGAGCAGATGACTGCCGCCAAGGGCTGCGGGGATTGGAGAGTGATAGCTAAGGGGTACAGGGTTTCTTTTCAAGGTCATGAAAATGTTCTAAAAGGGCCTGTGGTGATGGTTGCACAACTCTGTGAACACACTGAAAACCATCGACCTGGACACTTTATACAGATGAGCTGTACAGCAGGTGAATTCTATTGCGATAAAGCTGTTAGGAAAACACACAGCATTTGATGGCTTTTCGGGGACTACATACCACTTCTCCTACTCCACCCAAACCCTCACAGGGCCCCACCTAACAGTTTGGATGCTCAGCTCAGAGGATGCAAGTGACAAGTCCCAGATCACATGGCATGCCAGCCACGGAGCTGGCATCTGACCGAGACCCCAGGGCCCATTCTCAGACCACTCCCCACCCACCGGGACAGGGAAACCTTTCCAGTCCCGTCTGCCTCCTCTGACCAGGCCTGCGGCCCCAGATCGCCCGTGTCAGCCCCTGTCACTCACTATTACCAGCCAGTGTCTCCCCAGCACCAAGTGCAGCCCACCCGCATCAGTGACCCCAGAGCCCCAGGGGAAAGGCCCCCAGCACCACCCATCCCCAAGCCCAAGGCCACACAAACAGCAGGGCAAGCCGACACCCAGCAGCCCAGGGGGCCGATGCACTGGGAGGGGGCTCACAGAGAATGCAGGCGGAGGGTCGAGCTCCAAACAACGAGGGGTCAGCAGGACAGGGTGGCTGGAGGGACTGGGGTGGAGAGTGACCAGTGAGGGTGCCCCTCAGGAAGAGATGCTGAAGGCAGGTCCTGAATGACCAGAGAAGGGAGCTATGCAAAGGCACAGGGAACTCTGTTCAGGCAGAGGGAACAGCAACGCTAAGGCCCTGAGGAGGGGATGAGCTGTGTGCGGGTGGTTTGACGCAGCGGAGAGCCGCGGGAGATGAAGTGGGCCACACCGTGCTGACTTTGGGAGCCCACGGGGAGAAATTTAGACTTTATTCTAAGAAGATGAGGAGCCCCTGGAGGGTGCTTCTGTGACAGACACTGAAAAGGACCCTCTGGCTGATGGAAGAAAGAGGAAGACCCACTGTGAGGCGGTCGCAAGGGTCTGAGTAAGAAATGCTGGTGGCCTGCCAGGCGGAGGAGGTAGGGAGTGGCCAGGCTTGGGACACAGTCTGAGGGTGGAGCCAACGAGACTAGCAGGTGAACCGTGAGGAGTTTAGAGAAAGATGAACCCAGAAGGGCTCCTGATGTGGGGCCCGGGCAGCTGGTGGGGCCGTCCCCAAGAGAGGGGTAGAGAGGACCAGGTTTGGGGGACCCAAACAGCTGCCTTGGCCACAGGCAGTCTGGGGTGCCCAGGGGACCGCAGAAGGGAGGTGGAGGCAGCTGGGCAGCCCAGCCCTGCCCGGGAAACCCCCAGTCCTTCCTGATCACCATCACCAGGGGCCAATCCCAGACGGAACTGGGGTTCCTGGTAACCCCGGCCCAGTCCTTCGCTCCACCAGGCCTCCGTTTCCCCACGTAACATGGGGGTAAGGCCCAGGACAGGGGGTTCCAAACCTCTTTAGCAAGGAGCTTTCATCAGATGGATCTTCCCGAGGAGAAGCTCAGAATGGGGCTGCTGGAGTTGAAGTGGCCTAGGGACATGGGTTGGGGTGGGGCCCCCGAGTCCTCCAAACCTGAGGCCCAGCCAGTGGGACACTGCTAGCTAGTGAGCTCCCCTGCTCCTCTGAGGCCCCACGCCCACCCTTCTGGCCCCCAGGCTCCCACAAGCCTAGAAGTGAGTGGGAGAGTGCTGTCCCCTCCCACACACAGTTTATAGGTGGACAGACTGAGGCCAGGGAGGAGAGGAGACACCCTAGGCCACACCAGTGTCACCCAGCCGAGTGGGTGCAGTGGCAGTGCCCACGTCTAGGTTTTTAGGGGCATAGAAACCGGAGAGAGAAGCCCAGGGACCCAGGGTAGGGTCAGCGAGCCCCCTTGGAGCTGCTCACACCCAGCCTGGGCTCGGTCACGGGGCCTGGGCCTGCAGCTCCCTGCCTGAGCTGCGTCCCAGCACACGCGTGGCTCAGGCTGGGGTCCGGGTAAGGCAGGGAGGTGGAGGCAGGGACAGGGGGCCAAGCAAGCCCAGAGAGGCCTAGAGGCCCGGCTAGGCCCCAAACGGCTCTCTGTGCTCTTGAAGAATCAGAAGCCTAGAGCCCAGGCCTGCCAGGCCCCTTGCCTGCCAGCCTTGGGGTTCTGGGCAGGCACCTGGTCTGGACCACCTGGGTCCAAACTGGGCTCAGCCCAGTGGCAGCTGGGCAGGCTGCCTCACACCCCCGTGCCTGTTTCTGCCCCTGTTTAAGGGAGGGAATCACATCATCCACCTCCCAGCGTCCTGTGCAGCCCAAGAGAGTTAGTGCCACGGGCGGCACAGAACAGACGGGGCACAGGAAGTGCTCAGAGCAGTGCCTGGTCTCATTGCCCACCTCAGCACGGGCCGAGCCCGTGGGCCTGGGGTGGGTGAGGGAGGGCGAGGGCCTGCGCTGGCGGACATGTGTGCACGTGTGCACGTGTGTGCATGCCTGTGGATCCGTGTGTAGAGCTCGCTCTGTCTCTCCCATTCTGTAGCTTCTGTTTGTCCTTCCCTCTTGGTTTCTGTCTCTCTCTCTGTCCCTCTGTCCCTCTGTCTCCTCCAGCCCCACCCTGGCCCCCACCCCGGCTCAGCTCCGGCTGAGTCAGTGTCTCCACGCTAAGCTCTTCCCCGCCGTTGTCATAAACAGAGCAGTGGAAAAACTCATGCCAGGTCCAAACACGCCGGCACGCCCGCATGCCCGGGGCCTTTGTTCTGACCCAGCAAGGCCCTCACATGCTGCAAAGTGGCCCTCTAGGTGGGTCGTGCTCCACGGGACATGGGGGGCACCAGGCCCAGAGTGGGCAGAGGCTGGCCCAGGGCCACACAGCGAGGAGCAGCATGGGCCAGAGCCCAGGGTCTGTGTCCCGAGCTGAGCTGGCCTTGCAGAAGCTTGTGCCCCTGCCCCGTGGCTCTGGGAGGCTGAGAAGGCCTCTCCTGCAGCCTCTCTTGGTAGGAGGTCAGCCTCAGGCAGCCTGCCCTCAGGATGCTCCCTCCTCATCAGGCCTCGCAGCAAAATCAGCAACTGCCTGGGTGTGGAGACTGGTGGAATTAGAGCCCCTTGTCCCCAGGGCTGCTGCAGGGCCCCCTGGCACCTGGACCCCCACCAGGGCGCAGAGCTGGGCTGCTGGGCTCAGATCCCTGGCTCTTACCATCATGCAGCCTTGGGTGAGTCACAGGCACCCATGAGCCTCAGTCTCCCCATAGATGATGTGGGGACATAGAACCTGGAATGAGTGACGTTTGTGTAAGGGCCAGGCACAGTGGGGATGGCGCAGGAGATGGCTGCAGTCACAAGAGAAATGATCCTCCTGAAATGGTGGCAGGAGGCACCGGGTTCAGAGATGGGCTGAGGGCTGGGCCAGGCCTTGCCCCTTGGAGGCCAAGGGTGGTGGCCCACCATCCTGTGATTTGTGTCCTGCCTCCGTGAACCAGAGTCCAGAGCCCTTGACCCCTCATCCGAGGGACCCTTTGGCGGAACCCCGGGGTGGGCACTGAAGAAGTGGAGCACCTTCCTGACCCCCATTCCAAGGAGAGACCTCAAGTCCTGGCAGAGTTCAGGCCCCATCCTCAGTTCCTGGTCCAGGTGGGTAAACTGAGGCCCAGAGAGCACAAGGCTGTGTCCCGTACAGTAGGCCCCAGACAGCTGGCCCAGGTGGCATCTGCATCCCCAGCAGTGCCCTCTCCCGCCCAGACTCCATACCCACCCCACAGCCTGTCCCACCTGTTAGGGTCCTGCCAAGAGGGTGGAAAATCCCCATCCTGGACGAGTTCCAGGCAGCTTCCGAGGGACCATGTGAAAGGAGCAAGCAGCACCCAGCCCAGCACCTTGCCGGTCAAAGGCCTGCTGACCTTCGGGCTTCCATGCTACCCACCGGCAGGTGCAGAGCCTGGCCACTTCCACAGTCACCTCGGGCTCCGCCCCTCCCGGGCGCAATCTGGCCTTCTGTGGAGGAGCACAGAACTCGAGCCTACCTGGAGTGACCTCAGGCCTCTTATCCTGCACCAGGAGTGGGCGTGGGTGGCTTTGCCTCCAGAAAAGTCTTTCTGACTCTGACTTTGGAGGCCCCAATTGGCCCTTGTGTCCTGACTGCCTGGACTCTGAGCCTCAGAAATGTCTGTTCTGCTGCCTCAGGCTGGGCCAGCAGGATGGGAGTGGGGAGTGACCGGAGCAGACAGGACAAAGATGTGCATCCCTCAGATTCGGGGCCTGCAGGTCATGAGGGCGTGCCCAACCCAGCCCCATCAGCTCACCCGGGGCATCCTGGGCACAGGGCTCCAAGAGCAGGGCTAGTGGCCTTCACTCCACCTCCCAGGGCCCTGCCCCAGGCCTGACATACAGCAGGCACTCAATGCATGCAGGCTGAACAAGAACAGGGGTTGCCAAAGGGAGCCACGCTCACACCCCTGCACTGCCCCAGGAGGCAGCTGGTTAGTGACCCTCTGCCCTCAGCCGAGCTGGAGGACAGTGTCCTGGAAGGAGACTGTCAGATCTGGCTTCAAATGTCCACTCAGACCCTGACCAGGGTGACTCTGGGCCACTTACGACTCCTCTGAGAGCAGCGCCACCCAACAGAAGTCTCACATGAGCCACGTAGGACATTATAAATACAGAAAAGTGAAAAAACTAGGTTAACTTCATTTTAGTAACATTTTATTTAGCCCATATATCCAAATAGTACCTTTTGCACATGTAATCAACGTAAAGATCATTAAAGAGATATTTTACTTGCATTTTTCTATCAAAGCCTTGGAAATCTTTGTGTCTTACACTTAGAGCATATCGCAGTCTGCATGCACCGTATTTCAAGTGCTCCCTGGCTAGTGGGCGCCTGTGGGACCCCTGAGTGGACAGCGTAGCCCTCGAGCCCTAGACCCTCCTGGGGACTAAGGTCAGACCTCCCCAGGTCTGGCCTGTGAAGTCCCGGGCAGGGGGCCCGTCAGTCACCCTCTCTCCTCCAAGGCCCCGGCCAGTGGCTGACTCCAGATCTGCCTCTCAGACTCCCAGAGGCAAGCCACTCTGCTCCCTCGGATTGTCCAGGAACTGACAGCGTTTCCTGAGCCCCTACTGTCTGCAGCTTGTGGGCCCAGGGCTCAGTCCCAATGCAAACCTTACCACAGAGCAGACCTGAGCGGAGCCAGCGGCCCCTGCCACGCCCGGGTGGCCACGTGAGCCCAGATTAGGGGCAGCCCCTATGCCTGGTCATGTCTGAGGCGGCACATGATGGGGGGGACTCAGTGTTCCATGGCAGCTCGGGGTGGGGGGTGGGAGCCCGAGTGCACACAGCCGCAGCCCCCATGCCCCGTGCCAGTGGGTCCCAAGGGACTCTGGGCTCAGGCGGGGGTGGGGCAGTGGCTGGAGGGCGCCCGTGTGCCGAGGGAAGTCCTTCTCCTGCTCAGAACCTTCCATGCCTTCCAGCAATTCACAGCACTCACACCTTGGGTTCACAGTGCCCCAGCCCTGCCCCGCCCCTCCAGCCTCAGGTCTCCCCATCCTCCAGTTCACCCTCGATGATCCTGCCTGCAGTTTCTGGAAAATACCATCCACTTTCTGGTCTCTGGGCCCTGGTGCCTGCTGTTCCCTCCACCTGTAGCCCCCTTTCCTGTGCTCACCTCCAGGCTGGTCTGGGTCACTCTGATTCTCCCTCGAGTTTCAGCTTACATGTCACCCTGTCAAAGAAGCCCAGGCCAACAGTCCTGGCTGGATTATGGAGCCTGCAGGAAACGCCCTGCCTTGCTCGGGGTCCCCGGGGTACCCGAGTTTCTAACAGGCGTCCCTGGAATACAAGGTTCACCCCCTGACTCTCGCGTCTCCCCCCAGGCCCCTGCCCCACCCCATGGCAGAAGACAGCTGAGTTGGGACACATTCGTTCCCTCCCCGTAAGCTCGTTTTCAGTTAAGGAAGAGACAGATCAGGAGGGCCCTGGGCCACAAGCCTCGCTCCGTAGATGAGGAAATAGGCCTGGGGTGGGCTTGGGTGGCCAGAAGGTGGAGGCCACCAGTGATGAGGGGAGACCCTGGACTCCCTGCAGGGAGCAGAGGAAATGGCACCTGCAGGGTCCCAGGGCAAAGCCAGCAGAGGAGCCTCGTAGGAAAGATCTATCTCACGTGAAGCAGTGAGCTCCCCATCCCAGGAGGCGTAGAAGCAACAGCACCAGGTGCTGGTGGAGAGGTTGGATCTTTGCACAAGGCTTGATTTGCCCCTTTAAGGGGTTTCCCATCAGTTCTCAAGATTTAGGCATGGTCCAAGGTCATGGGCAAGGCCTGAAGGGGCCATCCCACCCACCCAGGCCATTCCCCCTCTTGGGGCCAATCATTAATTGGCACCGCCTGAGTGGCTGCTCCCACGAGTGCCCCCGGCTGCCTGCCAGCTCCTGGCCCGGCTCCCATCCCGTGCCTGGGGCACCCGCATGCCTCTGACAGGGGCTGGCCTCACTGCTCGGCCCCACTTCCTGCTGGTGACTCCCAGCAGCTGAGCCCCCGGAGGAGCAAGGTGCCTGCTCAGACCACCATCACAGTGCCCAGCGGGGTTCCCGCCGCCTTCAGGACGCGGCCCAGCTCAGCCTGCAGCCAGAGCCCTCCTGGCTGACACGAGAGAGAGCCAGCCCTTCCTCAGAGGGCAGCAAGGAGCCAGGGAGGGCTTCGGCCTCACGGGACACCTCAGCCTGGGCGTTGGAAAGCCCACCGGCCCTGGGTGGAGCGCAGGGAGAGCCTGAGGCAGGCGCTGAGCTGGCCTGGGGCTGAGCAGTGCAGGGAGGATGGAGCACCAGGATGTGACTAGGCCTGGCTGTGGACAAGGAAGAGCCAGGGAGGCGTGGGGAAATCAGATGTGAGTAAGCGGAGCAGACGGGAGGGACTCCCAGGGCGAGAGGCAGCAGGAGCAAAGTCCCAGAGGAGGGAAGAGAAGGCAGTTGGCTACGGCTGAAGCTCTGGTTTTCAGAAGGGATGCAGGGAGGGAGGGGCTACTCAGACTCCAAGCTAAGGAGTTACCTTTATCCTGGGCAGTAGGGAGATACTGTAGGTTTTGAAGGAAGGGAGTGACGTGGCATGGCTGGGGCTGGGTAGGAGGCAGGAGGAGGCACTGACAGCTGCCAGGGGGAGGGCCACAGAGGCAGGTCCTGCAGTGGCCATGGGGCAGAGTGGAGGGGTGGACAGGGGAAACGACATCAGGTTTCTGCTGAGATGACTGGGGGGTCAGGCTGGTGGGGAGGAAGGCTGGGGACAGAAGATTTAAGCAGAAGGATGGTAAGGATGTCAAGCCAGTGGTCCCCTGAGTCAGCCTCACTGAGCAGCCCACAGGGAGCAGCCGCACTGGTCTAGGCGCCCGGGGAGAGTTGGTCGGGGCGGAGCTGAGAAGGGGCAGCCAGAGAGACAAGAGGTGGGGCCCAGCCGAGGAAGAGGGGGTCAGTGGGCCATGCAAAGGTCACTAATGGCCTGGACAGGGGTGATGGGAGCTAGAGAAGGTGAGGGATGGGGATAGCAGGTGTGGACAGCTCTGCCTAAAAGTTTGCATCTGAGATGCTCGTGAATGCTGGAGGGAGCGTCGTGGGGGCTCTCTAGAAGCTGAGCGTGTGATGCCTTGTCCCGAGGGGAGCTCAGGGCACGAAGAGCGCCACAGAGCAGCCCCACCTGCAGGAAGGGGGCAACATTTACACCAGCCCCCGACCCCCCGCATCAGGCCGGCCTTGGCTGTGGCTGCCCCTCCCAGTGGCCAGAGCTGTGGACCCTCCCAGGTTCATGTTGGCCGAGGGCTAGTTTCCAAGAAGAAACAGCTGGGAGCTGTTAGCCGCCATCTTCGCGGCTCCAGGGGTGGGTGACGCTCAGTCACGGTGATCTGCAGGGGCACCGCCAGCGTCCACTGTGGGCAGTCACCGGCGGGGGCCACATCTCCCTTACCGCCTGTGTCTCACGGTCCCAAATGGAGCCCCCACCCCGTGCAGCCACAGGACCATTCTCACTGTCCATCTCTCTTTGCACAGTGGGGCAGCGACATTACCAGAGAGGGTGGCAGAGACCTGGATCTGCGTCCAGCTCCACCGAGGGCACACCGTGTGGCCACGGGCAACCCCTCTCCTCCCCTGGGCCTCAGTTTCCTCAGCCGTGCAGTGGGATGAGAGCCCACCCGGCAAGAAGTGGGCACAATGCCGACGTCCTCCCGACTGTGGTGGACGGGGTGGGCAGCCGCATCCTCCCCAGCTGGCACCTGGAGGAAGGGAGCTGCACTTGGGTGGTGGGGCCCTAGGGAGGGGCGGTGCCACCCTCCTGGCTGTGCCAGGTGCCACCCACAGGCTGCTCACCACAAAGGGGCCCCTGGGGGCTTTCCCCCGCACCCTCCCCCAACCCCACGCAAGGCGTTCCAAGCCCTGCAGAGCTCGGCTCTGGCCTGGGTCCCGGTGGCTGTGGCTCTGCTCGGCAGTCCCAGGCTCCTGGGCCCTCTGGGATCGGAAGGATGTGTTGTGCCCACATGCTTGGGGCCTACCTGTGCCCGCAGGCTGAGGTCTGGAATAGCAGGGGCCCCCCTGCGTGCCCAGCCCTGTGCCCCTGAGTATTCCTCTCCCCCATCTGACCCTCACAATGGCCTGGAGGGGCCAGTCACGTCACTATTCCCACGCTTACTTGTTCAACAGCCATTTATTGAGCACCTACTGTGTACAGGCACTGGGAGAGGCTCTGAGGACCCAGAGGAGGGCCTGCTCGCTCAGAGCTCGTGTTACAAACGAGGGAACTGAGGCCCCAGCAGCCCCGGGTGCCCTGCCCAACGTCACACAGCTGCATTCAAATCCAGGTCAGACTCCAGAAGTCACGCTTTTCCCTTTAAGCCCCTCTCTGGGCCCCAATCTCCTTCCCTGTAAAATGGGAGTGACGGATCCTCCTGTAGGGCTCTGAGGACAGGAAGAGGGGGTGTGTGGCCCTCTTTCCACCTGTGATGTGCTTCAGGGGCTCCCACTGCCCACGGGATTGGAGGCTCACCCCTGCCCCCCATCCCTTCCCACACACTCGATGCTCCCACACACATCGCGCCACAGCATCCTACGTGCCTCCGCTCACGCTGTTCCCTCTGTCTGGAGACCCTTCTACTCTAGGAATCACAACATTCATACAGCACTTCCTGTGGGCTGGGCACCATTCGCACGAAGCCCCCCAGCAACCCCTTGCAGGAACTACAACTGTTATCTCATTTTCCAGATCCAGAAGTGGAGGAACAGAGAGATGAAGCAGTGTGCCTAGGTCCACACAGCTGCTAAGCAGTAGCAGAGCATTCCTCTAGCCACTGCACCATACTGCCATGCTGCCAGCCTGCCCAGCTCACATCCACACTGGGACCACGTCCCCAACAGCTCAGAGCAAGGACCCTCATCCTCTTATGCACTGGCTCCCATGGACACCTTCTTTGCCCCAGACGCAGTGGTGTCCCAGAGGGCCAGGCCAGGTCTGGGTATCCTTGGGGCTCTCGGGCTCCCACCCAGGCCAGGCACAGAGAGAGACACAGGGAAAGCTGCTATCTCAAAAAGTCGGTCAGCAGGGCCAGTGCAGAACACTGAGCATAGGTGGCCTGGCCTGGCCTTCAGTGGGTGGTGGGTGGCCTGGTACTGGCCCTGGTCCCCGAAGCCCCGACGCGGGGTCCCCCGGATCCCAGAGGCGCCCTTACCTACTCGGAGCTCTTGCCCGAAGACAGTCTTCTCGCCGAGGGCGGAGCAGTTCCAGCGTCCAAAGCGGAACTGGTACTGGCACTCGTTGATGCCCATCTGCGCCCCCTCCCCAATCACGATGATGGCATCGGGCCGGCTCTGGCAGATGGCGCGCTGCCGCGGGGCCAAGCCAGGAATCTTGTTGCAGATGATGTTGGCGCCCAGGGCCACGACAGACGACAGCGCTCTGCAGAGAGGGGAGAGGACAGGGTGAGATGGCCAGGCAAGGCCCTCCCAACTCAGGCTCAGTGGGCCAGTGTGTTCTAGGGGCCTGCCACAGGCCAAGCTGTGCCCACCAGGGAACAAAGCACAGATCCCAGCCCTCAAGGGGCCATATTCCTTTGACTCACACGTGTGATCCCGGCCTGGAAAGGCACACACACCCACGCCCCCTCAGCCCGGGACTCGCAAGAACCGTGGAATCACAAGGCCTGCCAACTGCTAGTCCTACAGGATTGCAAGAACCACGGCTCCCTACACCTCTGAATCAGACATGGACCCTTCCTTCCGGGACGTGATAACCCACCTAGGATTTGACAGCCATCAACTCGGACTGTCCACAGTGGCCCCTGAACAGCAAACCCCAACTCCACAGGGGGCGCTTTCCCATCATCTGTAGACCCCTTGCTCCCTTTCCCTCCACCCCCAGGTGCCTGGGCCAGGCAGGCGTCTGAGCAGACTCGCCACAAGCCCACCGAGTCCTGACTCTAGCTGCAGCCCACGTGTGACCTTGGGAAGGCACTCAACTTTTCTGAGCCTCACTTTCCAAATCCATGAAATGGGGTATAAAACACCTGACCCCACCACCACACGGGCTCAGATCAGAGAACTGGGGAGAAGGGCTGCGCACACAGGCACAGCTGCTGTTATCGGTCACTCATTTCTGGATGACTGGGTGCACTTAGAGGAGGAAACAGGAGCTGATGTGAATTGAGCACCTACTGTGTGCTGGGCTGAGCAGTGAGCTTTATTACAACATGGTATCCTCAGTGGGACTGGGGAGGGTGCCTGGTACTGAATCTCCTGGCAACCCCCAGGGACTGAGGCTGGGACAGGAGGGCACTCGCCAGGCTCACTCCCTCTTTACGGGACATGTTATCGCATGATGGTTTGTTTGTTTAACAAGGTGAAATTCACATAACATAAAGTTCACCATTTTAAAGGGTACGGTTCCGCAGCATGGAGTATATTCACATGTTGTACAACCACCACCCCTACTAAGTTCCAAGATATTGTCACCACCCCGAAAAGAAACCCCACACCAGCGGGGGTTAGCGGTGGCTCCCATTTTCTTCTCCCCCAGCCCCCAGCAACCACCGCTCTGCTTTCTGTTCCTTCGGATTTGCCTATTCTGGCCGTTTCATACCAATGCAATCACACACTACGTGACCTTCCATGTCCAGGTTCTTTCACTTAGTATCATGTTTTCACAGTTGATCCACATTGTAGCATGAATCAGTATGTACTCTGTTCCTTTTTATGGCCAAATAATATTCCATTGTCTGCAGAGACCACATTCTCTTTATCCATCCATCACAGGCAGACATTTGGGTTGCTCCTACCTTTGTTGTGAATAGTGCTGCCCGCGACATGTATGCACAAGTTTTGTTTGAGTCTCTGTTGTCAGCTCTTTGGGGCATATGCCTAGGAGTGGAGTTGCCGAGTCCTAAGGTGGTTTGTTTAGCTTTTTGAGGAACTGCCGACTGTTTTCCATAGAAGCTGCACCAACTATGGGGTCTTGAGCACCTGGAGGAGAAGGCGCAGCCGCCTGCAAGGAGGGGGCGCTCGCTTCAGCAGACCTTTGGGCAACAGCTGGCTCTCAAAGCAACACCTGGCTTCCAAGCAACAGACTGCGTCTGCTTAGAGAGGGGGCAAAAGGCAAGAGTGGGGGAGACCACCAGGGGCTCCCCAGAGCTGACGCCCAAGGCCCTGGCCTCCCAGGGCAGTGAGTTCCCTCCTTCTACCACTGCCTGCCAGCCCCTTCCTTGAGAGAAACCAGTCAGTGTTTTTCCAGGGCAGCTGAGCACCCACAGCCAGCTGGGAAAGTCCCCGTGTGGTGTGAGCCCACAGCACGTGCTGCGCCCAGGACGCCCCAACAGACACTCAATCCCCACCACCCGCCTGCCCCGCCGCTAATCTGGCCAAGATCCCCCTGGGTCTCCCACGGGCACAATGGGCAGAAACGCCCGAGGCTGGCGTGGAGGAAGAGCATCTGGGCGGGTGGGGCTGGGAGCGGGCTGGAATCTGGAGAATTCAGCCCAAAGTAATTGTAGAGCCTCAGAAAGCTGACCCGGGGAAATGAGATGGATG
Source organism: Equus przewalskii (assembly GCF_037783145.1). Classification (NCBI taxonomy): domain Eukaryota; kingdom Metazoa; phylum Chordata; class Mammalia; order Perissodactyla; family Equidae; genus Equus; species Equus przewalskii. The sequence continues at coordinate 42,466,175 of NC_091859.1, forward strand.
GGAACCCTGCTGGGCACCAGCCTCCAGGCCGCAGGTCCAGGCGCTTTGGATCCTGGAGGCTGAAAGCACGCTCCAAATTCCCAAATTCTTCCAGCAGCTCAAGGCTGCAAAGCCCCCACTGCCCGGGGTCAGAGCGCCTGCTGGGGGCAGGAGCTCGGATAAGTGGGGTCTGAATCGGGGCCCTTTGGTCGGGCTTGGGATGGACCCTGGGGGTAGAAACAGATCGTTGCAGCCCAGGTCTCCCGCCTCCAAGCAGGCCACCTCAGCTCCCACCAGCACCCAGATCTGACTGTCACTCCCCTGCTCAGAGCCCACCCAAGCTCCCCAAGCTCCTTTACTAGAATGGGAGGCCTCCGGGATCTGGCCTCTGATGACCCAGTCACCTTTGCTTGTGCTGGTCGCTCTGCCTGGGACGTACCTCTCCCCCGCTTTCTCTGTCTGGCAAACTATACTTCCTTTCCAGGGTCAAGTGCAAGCCCCAGGGGGCTCAAACCCCTCGACCCCAGGCATCGAGGACACACACTAGGTACTTGTCTGTCATGTGCTGACCTCACCCCTGGTCTCACGGTCACTGCTTCCACACCCAGCCTCCCCATCAGACGGTGAGCCCCTCGAGGGCAGTGCCAGGTCTAAGCTGACTCTGGGGCCACCTGGCCTAACCTGTGTAGCCATCCATGAGTGTTTGTGGGATGGATGAAGGAATGAATGAGTGAATACTCAAAGATTACGTCTAAAAGAGCTCTTACAACTCAATAACAAAAAGACAACCTAACTTAAAAACGGGCAAAGGACTTAAATAGACATTTCTCCAAAGAAGAGAAACAAACAGCAATGACCACAAGCAAAGACCCTAAACATCACTCATCATTAGGGACATGCAAATCAGAACCATGGTGAGGGGCCACCTCACATCCACTAGGACTGCTGCAATCAAAATGATGGAAAATAGCGCGTGCTGGCGAGAGTGTGGGGAAATGGGAACCTTCGTGCATTCCTGATGGGAATGTGAAATGGTGCAGCCGCTGTGGACAACAGTTGGGGAGTTCCCCCAAAAGTTAAACATAGAATTGTCATAGGATCCAGCAATTCCAGTCCTTGGTATCTATCCAAAGGGACTGAAGACAGGTGTTCAAAGAAAAACTTATACACAAACGTTCGTAGCAGTGCTAGTCCCAACAGCCAAAAGGAGGAAATAACACAATGTCCATCAGCGGATGAACACATTAACGGAATGTGATCTGTCCACACTGAGGAATATTATTTGGCTATAAAAAAGGAATGAAGCATGGATACATGCCACATGGATGAACCTCAAAAGCATTATGCTAAGTGAAAGGAACCAGCCACAAAAGACCACATGTTGTACGATTCCACCTATATGCAATGGCCAGCAAAGGCAAATCCACAGAGTCAGAAAGGAGCTGGCGGCTGACAGGGGCTGGAGGAGGCGGAATGGGAGTGACTGCTTAATGGGTGTGGAATTTCCATCTGGTGGGATGAGAAAGTTACAGAACCAGATAGAGGTGACGGTGACACAACATCGTGAATGTACTAAATGCCACTGAATTGTACACTTTAAAATGGTTGAAGTGGTAGATTTTATGTTATGTGTATTTAACCACAATTTTAAAAAATTCTAGCTATACATAGCACGTCTACACCCCGGGCCATAGGTGGGATCAGTGCGAGGGGACGAGAGGGAACTTGTGCAGCAGGTACCCGGCTTGTACTGGCCTGTATGCTTCCCCAGGGGAGTGAGGGGCTGATGGAGTAGAGGGGATGAGAGCCCCCCCACACCCCACAGCATGCCAGCGCACAGATTAAAGGGAAGCAAAGGCATCAGAGAGGAGAGTTACACTGGATTTTGTGCCAGGAGCATAAATAACCAGATAGGTCGATAATTCAGAAGTCGTTTCAAAACTGTCTCCCTTAGAACGTGGAGATTTTTCCCCTGATGATATCAAAGGATCCCACCTGAGCACCAACCCTGGCCAACATGGGCCTCAGCTGTGCCTCAATTCTCTCCTGGAATGGTGAGCCTGGCCATCCTCACATCACAGGGGTGCAGACTGGAGTGCAGAGAGGCCAGGGAACCCGCCTGAGGCCGCACAGCCCGGCTCGGAGCCCTGTCTCTGCTTCCAGAACTCAGATGGAGGCAGCACGAGACTCAGACCAGCGCACACAGCAGGTGCACTACGAATACTAGAAGCCAGCCTGGAGCAGGACACAACGCCGACTCTTCCTTCTCAAGACACAGCTTACGTCCTTCCCTTGCTTAAAATCCTCCAGGTCACTCACTCATTCATTGGGTTTGTGGACGCCTTCTGTGGCCAGCGTTCAAGGTCTGGTGACCCGTCTCGGCCACCCTGTCCATCCTCTCCCCCACAGCCCGCATGTGCATAGCCAGTCTGACCACTGCCCTCCCTGAGCAGGCCTGGCTGCCACCCCCAGCCTTGCCCACACTGCTCCTTCACCTAGAGGGGAGGGGGCTGAAGATATAGGCAATCCACACTGGCCCTCATTAGGAAACCATCAGTGTGGGAGAAAAGGCAAAAATATATAACAACGAAATAACTGGTGCTCTGGAGAAAAGTGGGTGGGCAGAGGCAGCATCCCAGGATAATTGGCAGTTTGGGGGTGAGGGCACGCTGTGGGCACTCTCAGCCAGCTGCCCCGCAGGGTGGGCCCAGCCGTCTCCCCAAAGCAGGAAGAACTTCTGGGCAGCTTCCAGCCGCAGCGGCCCGCCCAGGTGCCCCGGAGGGGAGGGCCGGAGGCTCTGGACGGCCTGTGAGCACAGAGAGGCCGGGCGGGGCACTCGCGTTCAGCCGCTGACCTTCTCCATGGAAAATTCTGTTTCGGGCTCATCCCCTTGTGCTATTCAGGGGCCTTGGGACACAGGCAAGATGCCAGGAGGAGTGGGCAAAGCTGACAGTCTGGAAACTTTCCTCACCCCTGGCCTGGACCAGTCCCAAAGGGAGCTGGGAGGAGAAGGGGCTTCAGGTTCCTGCAGACACGAAGCTCCAGCCTCATCCCCAGGGTCTGTTGACAGACCCCTCCAGTCCCAGACCAGAGGGCAGTGAGGCCAGCAGAGGGCCGGCAGTGTTTCTTGGCACTGGGTTCGAGCCAGGCACCATGCAAGGAAGGGGGCCACCACAGGACAGCAGGAAGATCTTCCTTCCTGCCAGAGTGGTCCCAAGAGGATTGGGTCCCCCTAGGACGAGGGGGCTGCAGCGGAGGTGAGGGGCAAGGTGACCAATGCCAGGTGACAGATGGGTACAGAAGTGGCCAAGAAGGCAGGACCTTTGCTGCGGCATTGGCCAGGTGCCAGACTACCCACCTGGCAGCGCTGTGGGCCTGGCTGCCCACCTGCCCTCTTTCCTGCCTGGACTCGGTCCACAGATGTTGCCAGCCGGTCTCCACTGGGCTCTCGGCCTCTGTGAACCCCAAATAAAGGAGCCGGGCTGTTTCAGCGGCTCCCAGGGGGGTGAGGAGGGAGGGGACAGGAGACCCGGGGGCTGTGGGGCGGAGGGGCCCTGCACCAGTGAGGCTGTGCCAGGTGGTGCCCTCCTGCCCTCAGCCTGTGTCCCAGCCAGCACTTGGGGCCAGGGTGCAGAGCTGCCCACCTGCTGGCCATGCCTCAGGCCAGACGAGCTGGGCCCAGCAGCGGGGCCAGGCCCCAACAGGCAGCTTCTCCTGGTGCTGCACAAGGCTGGGAGGGGACCCGGCTCTGGGCCATGGCCACTGTAGCTAAGACCCTCATCCAGGCCTAGATCCACTCCTGCCAAGGCCCGGCTTGGGGGCTCCTCGGGGCAGCCTCCCTCCTCCAACACCCTTGAGGGATAACACGTGGGTTACCTTACAGTCGGTGACTCTGAGGCCCAGAGAGGAGTGGGATGGGGGGCCAGGGTGTCCCCTACGCCCAGAACTAAAGCCATCCCGTCGCCCCCCCATCTCCGCATAGGACGCCCTGCTCCATTCAGGGTGTAACCACTCTGGAAGCCTGTCCCAGTAGCCAGGAGTCTAACCTAAATCTCTCATGCTGTTCAGAGTTCTTAGAGGCTTAAGGCAGAGTGAGCACCTACTGTGTGCTGGATGCTTGGCTAAGAGGTCCCCTCAGTGGGGAGGCAAGTGTTATAATAATAATAATAATTATTATTATTATTATTATTCCTTCAGAATAAGAACCAGAGGTCCAGAAAGGTCTAACCACCTGGCCCATAGCTCAGGGAGGGAGGGAGGGGAGCAGGGGCTGAGACCCACACCTCCCGCCCCAGCTGGTCAGTGCCTTATTACCCCCTGTCCTGCCTCACAGACAGTTGGGGGTGGTCACCTGTCCACCTGGAGAGCCATCTTCCCCATTGGTCCCTAGGGGCAGGAGGCTGCATTTGGGGGTGAGCTGCATTGGAGGGCCTTCCCTGGGGTGCTCCTGAAGGAGGGCCCCAACTTGCACCAGGCTGGAAGGAGTCCCTCAGGCCAGGGGCTGGGTCACCAACTCTCCCCAGACAGGCCAGCCCCGGGGCTCCAGGACAGCAAGGGCCTGTCTTATTCCTCACTGTGTGCTGCGCCTGACCCTCGGTGGTCCTCGTGGAAGGAGTGAATGAATGATAGACGGATGAGTGAGCGAGGGGAATGCGTGCAGCTCAGACACATCTGACCCCAGCTCGAGCAGAGAGCAGACCGAGGCAGCTGGGACCTCCTCCGTGGGGCTGGGGCTGCGGGCTGGGCAGGTGGGCCGCTGGGGGCAGTCATGGCGTGCCCTGTTTTCACTCAGACTGCTACAGGTTGATAAAATCAGCTTTTATTCCCACTCTACATACGGCTGAGAAAACGTCAGCCTTCCCTATGAAGGCTTAGCCCTTGAACCTGCGGGGGGTGGGCAGGGTGACGATGAGGGTTATGGGGGTAAAGCCACCCCAAAGTAGCCCTCGAAAGGCCATTGATCCACTGGCATTGCCAGTGACAGGAAAAGCCGTGTCTTTCTGATGAAAAAACCCGAGAGAAATGGTGTCACGCCAGCCCAGGGCCACGTGACAGAACAAACCTCTCAGACCCAGAGGAAGCCTCGAGCCATCTGATCTGTCCGCAGGGCCATAAAACTACAGCCACGGATGTGGCCGCGTGTCCCGAGGAGGCCGCAGGAGCCAGGCACCTCCACCTCAGCATCTTGTTTCTCCTACAAATTCCCCAACAACTGACCTCACAAACCACATCCCGGGAGGGAGAGAGATGCCCCAGTGGAGGGCAAACGGCCTCACCAGGGCAGGGACCCCCACCGGCCCGGCCCCGAGCTCCCCACCAGCTCTAACGCAGCCCACTCCCACCCCCAGGTTTCTAGGTTGGAGCAGCCCCTGCCCCAAACCAACCACAGAACCCTGGGAGTGTTCCCTAGGCGAGGATGGGGGCAGCCCTCCATGGGGGAGGCGCAGGATCCAAGTACTTCCCATAACCCGGACCTCATGACTGAGCCGGCTGCGCCTCAACATCCCGGACCCCTCCCATGCCCCTGCCCAGCCACAGGAGTTGGCAGGGGGTCACTAGAGGACGTGGGCCCTCCTTCCCTCCCCCTCCCCAGGTAGCATGTACCACCATTGGGCAGGTCAGCCATGATGAGCACTGGCAGCACACCAGGTCCCCTCTGCCCTCTGGGGCCACCCACCCCCCAGCCTGCCCCTCCCACCCACCCAACACCAGCAGGATGGCAGCCCCTGGGCCTGTCTGAGCCAGGCCTCTGAGCCCCAGCCTGGGCTGCTCCTCATGGGCCCAGGCCGTGGGTGTCAGCCACGAGGTGGGCCCCAGGCTCACCCCAGTCACTCACTCTGTGTTCCCCCTCTGCACCTTCTCTCAGCCCGTCCTCCTTCCCGACACGCCCTCCTCCCAGGCCTGCTGACCTCCCCACTGCAGACACCCTCCTCCAGGAGGCCCACCCACCCACTGGACCCCAGGGAGCCAGGACTTTATGCCTGAGCCACTCAGGCTTTTCCTAATGCCATTTGGGACACCAGCTGTGGGCTCCCCACAGTGGGGATCCCCAACACTGTCCAGCACCCAACCAAGCCCTGGGCTGATGTTGGATGTGAGCCCCCACCCCAGCCCCAGCTCCCTGGGAGGTGGGGACAAGCTGGCCAAGTTGGGCTGGATGCCTGGCCTCCCTCCGGGCCCCCATCCCTGGCCCTGGCCGCGGCTGCCCAGATGCCCTGAGCTCCTCCAGCCCACGCTCCTGGCCTGGGGCTCTTTGCAATTCTTCCTTCTCGGGCATCCTCGGGCAAAATATTTGAAGAATGTTCTAATTATCTGCGATCAGCCAGGGAGGCGGGCCTGGGTCCACTTGTCCAGGAAGTAACTCAGCAAATACCTGGGAGGGCAGCACCTGGCCCCCACGCCCACCCAAGTCTGTCTCTGCCAGCCTCCCCCTCAGGTGGACAGGGGCTGGCCCAGAGCTTTCCAGCCACCAATGGGCCAGAGGAAGCTCCTCTCTGGCTCTGGAGCCCAGCAGAGTCCCATGGGGCAGAGTGGGGGGTGGGGGCTAGTGGTGGCCTCAGTGCTCCTGCCTGCCAAACGGGGGTAAGAATGTCTTCCAGGTCTGGGGTCACTCTGCAGACCCCCCCAAGCCACTGTCACAGTGCCAGAGCTTGGCACCAGCAGGGTCCCCACAGCCCTCTTCTGTGGGATGGGATAGGACAGACCAGAACAGATGGGTCAGAGCTGGACATAGCTGGCGCGAGGGCCTGGTGGCACTCAGGCCACCTGTCCCACCTCTGGTCTTCCTTGAATCTGCTCATCTCCGTCCCCCCTGCTGGGGTTCTAGGCCCAGCGCTGTGGGAAGCATGGGGCTCAAGGACAGCCCCAGACCTCGGGAAGGCCAACCCAGGCTGCTCTGAGTCTGTCTTCTCATCTGAAAATAGGGGACAGTCAGCCCTCTTTTGGCGAATGGCTTCTCCCTCTGCTGCCCTGGGCTGGGAAGAACCTGGACCCAATGGGGCAATGGCGGGTCGGGGAGATGTGTGCAGAGGGCAGGTTTGATCACAGCCCACCCTGGCCATCCCACCTGTCCCCTCACCTGCCCGGACACAAGGCCTGCACCTGTGGGAGAGGGACAGGCCAAGAAGACCACCCTTCCTGAGCGGCGTCCCCCACCCTGTCCCACTCCATCCCCAGGGCGGCTCTTCAGGGTGGGTCTTGCTATCCCACTGCATAGATAAGGAAACTGAGGATGCGAGAGAACACCCAGGAGAGAGCTTCGTGAGTGCTGGGCAGGGCTGAGGGTGTCCCAAAAGGAGGCAAAGAGAGAGGCCAGAGGCAGGAAGGGGCCCAGCTGGGAAATGAACCCATCCCCCTGCCCCTCCTGGCCCGCCCAGGCCTATTTCCTGTCTGCACAGTGAGGGGCTGAGGCAACAACCTAGGTACCTGTAGCTGCATCTGAAAGGGCGCTCCCTGGGTCTGAGGTCCTGAGTTCGAGTTCTGCTCCGCTGCTGACTCTCGCTGGCCTCCTGGAGCCTCAGTTTACCCATCTGTCCAATGGGGTGAACTGTCCCTGCTTGTAGGCTGGGTCTCCCACAGGCCGGCTGCCTCCACCGTGGGTCCTGCCTGCTGCAATCTTTCCAGGCCACTGCTCCGCTCAGCTCGCTGCCCGCAGTGTTCCCAGGGAAGAGAGCAGAGCGTCCGCCTGCTCCCTCGCGCCCCCGGCGGTCAGCTGCCCGCCCACCCTCCCTACATAGCTGGCATTCCTGGCCTGGTATCCTGGGACCCCACCCTGGGGAGAAACCACGCAGCCTAGGAGAAAGCAGGTGGTGGGCAGGGGGTCTTGGGCAGGGCTGAGGCTGCCAGAGGTAAGCAAGCCCAGCCAGGGCTCCTCCACACCCCTCAGTGCCACAGGGAGCTTGTGGCTGAGGGGGCACAGAGGGCTGGGGGGGTCCATTCAGCCCCCACATCTGTCAGATCTGTGAATCAGGACCTCACCCAGTCATTGTGACCCCAAAACCTCAGGACATTGACCTCTGACCTCAGAAACTTCCAGACCTCTGCTGGGCATCTAGGGCCAATGTTGACAGTCCTGGGCTTTAGCCACACTGAACTAGCAACTCCCCCTCTAGGGGCACCCTCCCCCTTCCAGCAGCCAGGCAAGATTCAAGGCCCAGCTTGGTGCCTCCTCCTCCAAGAAGCCCACCCAGTCTCTCTTCTGCTCTCCCTTCCTGCCTCCCAGCATGGTTGCATCTATGCCAGGCTCCCAACGAGGCCGTTGGGGGCTGAGATTCAGCACCACCTGTCTGGCCAGGCCACGGCCATGCTTCCTGCACCCTCTGCTGAGCCCTGGACTTCCCCTAGGCCTTACCCCTGACCTCTCTCCTTGCTTCCCATGGGACAGATGGGGACACTAACGCCAGAGGTGCCACGGCACCTGAGGCCACACATCGAGCTGAGGCCCCGGCAGGGATGAGACCCTAGCCCCGGCCTTGGCCTCAGCCCCGATGCCCCAGATCTGTCAGACGCGGGGGCACCTTGCAGGCCTGGGTGACCAGGACGCCAATCTGAAACCTCAGGACAGACGGATGGACGAACAGGCAGGCAGAACAGGTGGGAGGAAGCTGGCAGGCCCCACTGGCCCACAGCCAGTCTGGGAGTCTGGGCACCTCGTGGCTTAGCCAGCGCCTGGGCCTTCCTGGCTACTCTGGGCACAGTCTGAGCAGCAGATTTGGGGGCCAAGACCCTGAGGACAGTGGACAGTGAGCCATCAGCTCTGTGCAGCCTGCAGGGCAGGGCCAGCATCCTGGAGCGTCCCTCTTCCAGGAAGAGATGGGGGTGGGGGCCTGCCTGGGCCACTCAGGACCTCAGGGTGGAATATAAGCCCCGTCCAGGCTCTCCCCAGCTCTATGGCTCTGCCCTCTGCTCTCAACAAAGCTGGGGACCCCCTCGGAGCCAGGACTCCCTGGGCCCAGCTCCCTCACCATCCATCTCACTTTTTAAGCAGCCCACTGCCTGGGGCTGCTCTAGCCAAGAATTTCTGGGCCACCAGGGCCTCCTAGCCAAGAGCCTCAGCTTGGATGCCTTGGAGGACAGCGTGCTCACTCCCCCAGGAACAGCACACCCAACCCCTGGCTGTGAGGACCTAAACAGTGTGGTGAGTGCTTACAGGGGCCAGCACCTTCAGAAGACCTCCCTGGGCTCATGGACCCCAGGCCTTGACCGAGGTGGCGCAGGGTCCCAAGCAGCCTTCCAGCCTTCCAAGGCCAGCCCTGGGCTCCTGGCCCTGTCGCCCCCTCCATGCATACTCCTTGAGCACCCTCCATGGACTGGCTGCCTGGCACCCCAGCCTATTTCATGGGCCTGAGGCTCAGGAAAGGAAGCTGGGCATGCCAGACACCATGCTCCACCCCCAGGGCAGTGCCACCAAGGCAGTGATGACCCTGCCGGAGCAGTGACAGGGGCTCGGTCCATGGGTGTGGCCAAGCCAGCATTTCAGCCCACTCCAGGGCCTGATATGGGCGCATGGGCACATAGAACTGGCCCCGGGAAGATGGGGACTGCAAGGGATGGATCTGGCGCCTTCTAGAAGGGGCGTGTCAGCAGCACCTGGAAATTCCCAGCACACTCTGCCAGCAGTGAAGTCACCCTGGGAGGGCCTGAGTCAGGCCCCCAGCCCATCCACTGTGCCAGACTGCACCTGCCGGGGCCAGCACATCTGGGGCCCAGAGGCCTCTGCCACCACTGAGCAGTAGGCCCTGACCAGGTCAGTGGGCCTCACTGGGCCCCAGACACACAAGCATCATCCAACCATCCGACATGCGGCTACTGGGCTCCCACGGAGTGCCCAGTGCTGCGCTGGGCACTGAGAGGACAGCGGTCAACACACAACCACAGGTCTGGCCTCTCAGAGCTTGCGTGGGACAGTGCCTCCCTCCCACACTCAGCCACCCACGAGCCCTGTAGATCCTGAAGTCTGTCCCCTCTCCTCAGCCGCCAGGGGCCCAGGCCCTCTATCTGAGACCAGCCTCTTCCCATCTCCCCCACTGCTGGTCCCGACCCAGAGGGTCTTTCTTAGCTCAGGAGGAAGCTGCCCATCCCTGCCCTGCTTAAAACCTGCTGCAGCTCACCAGGCCTGGGGCCGATGCCCCCGCCACCACCCAACCTCACTTCCCACCCTAACCGGCTGCCACCCACTCCCCAGCCCCCAGCCCACTCCACAGTCCTCCCTCCAACAGGGATGCCATTCTCTCCAGCACATTCTTTAGGACCCAGGTCGGAGGTCACCTTCTGTAAGAGGTTTTCCCTGGCCCACCGTCATTGCAGGTGGGTTAGGGGCTCCTGCTGTGGGCACCACAGGGCTTCGTGTAAATGATGGTGAGGGAGGGAGGGAGGGAGGAGTAACGGGGGCTTCCCAGTTATACCTGCACACATGGCTAGTTTTGTTCAATGGGTCCAGGGGCTGCCGTAGACACCACGGGTGTGGAGCGCAAGCTCAGAGCGGTGGGGAGGGCTGGCGGGAAGGGGAGGAGGGAAGAGGTAGGCCCCTGGGAGCATCTAGGCCCTTCAGCCAGATGGAGAAACCGAGGCCCAGAGAAGGGGAGGGCTGCCCCCAAGCTTGCCTTGAGTCCACAGCACAGGGCACATGGCACACAGCATACAGCATCATACACACGCTGCCCTGACAGAGCTCCCCAGCTGGCTAGCTGGGGCTACCTTCTCTCTCTGCTCAGGCTGGTCTGAGCCCCTTGGGTCAGGGCCCAGGCAAGGAGGGGGTCCGCAGCAGGAACCTGAGGGCCTCTTGGCTCCCCCACACCGACCGGGAAGGCTGCCCCTCTGGCTCCAAAACTGAACTTGGAGGCACCCCTGAGGCCTTGAGAGAGCCCTCGCTCAGGAGCCTCAAGACTCCTGGTCAACAGACAACCCTAACCAGCTGGATTAGTCGGTTTCTCAACCCATGAGAGGCTCCAGGCAGCAAATTAGAGGCAGTGGAGCTGCCGGACGCGGGAATCCCACATCGGCAGGACCCTCCAAGAGGCAGCACAGACTTAAGAGCCAGACAGACCCGGGTTCAAATCTGAGCTCAGCCCCCTTGAGCGTGACCTGGAAAGTTCCTTGGTGCTCCCACCCTCACGCTCCCCACTCCACTACCTCCCAAGTGGGTGGCCCTTGCTAAGCTCCCCTTCTCTGGCAGCCAGGGAGGAAACACATGCAAAGCAGACCCCGGCCGGGGCACACACATCAGCCCCATGAGAGGAGGCCTTTCCAGGGGACCCCAATCCTCCAGCAGTGGAAAGCGAAGCCCTGTGTCCCCCAGTCCAGGGCCTGGGGGATGGTAGTAGGTTCCAGAGGAATTCCCACTCAAAAGAGTTTTTAAATCTGTTTTACCACTTGGGACAGTGAGGGCCTAAGTCCCAGCTCTGGACACTCAGCCCCCTGGCAGCACTGACACCTGCTACAGGTAGGGTGAGCTGAGACACCACCCAGGGCCCCTTCCCTCCAGGGGCCTGGCCCATTCGCAGCCTTGCCACACTCTCCAGCATAGGGAATAACTCTGGTCTGGGAGGCATGTGGGGAAGTGTCAGGAGCAGGGAGGGCCACGGCAGGGGTGGGGTAGGGGGTGATCTCTGGAAAGCGGTGGAGGTCCACAGGTGTCATCGAGATGGGGCTGCCAGGGGATGCTGACTCAGTCTCTTCCAGACCACAGCTGATGCCTGGGGAGCTGCTTGCCAGCCAGGGGGGCGTCCTACCTGGTCCCGCTCTGAGCAGCTGGTGGGCTTTAGGGTCTGTGGCGCCAAAGGCTGGAGGCTGCAGAATTTCAGTGTCTTGCATTCACAGACTCAGAGCGAGCCCCTCGTGGCATCCCCAGCACCTCAGAGGCCATATACTCCACTGGAGGCTGGGAGAGGCCTCAGTGGGCAGGGTTCCAGGCTCCATGCTGTGCTCTGCCACTGAGGTTGTGGGATGACCTTCTGGGGCCTCAGCATCCTCATCCATAGAGTGGGTCAATCACACCACATGGCTGCCTTGCACAGAGGACCTATGAGTGCTGGCTTCCTTCCAGGCAGAGCCCTTCCCCAGCATCCCTGGCCCTTACTCCTGCATCTGCTTGTATGCCTCCAGGGCCAGAGAGCTCACTGCCTCCCTGCCAACAGTGGGGCTGGCCCAAGCTGCAGGCTCCCCACTCAGAAGGTGAGGATGCCCTGCAGGGGGGAAAGGACTGGGAGAGGGCCTAGGCAAGTGGAGAGCTCTGTGAAGGAGACAGGGAAGACGGAGAAAGGGAGGAGGGAGCGCACCTGTGCCCACCCCCACCCCGCGGCCAGCTCGAGGGGAGGCCCCAGCCCAAGCTAGGGAAGGAGGACAAACGGTGGTTTTGTCCTTGGCCAGCGGGCGGCCCGCACCACACAATGACCCTTTCATCAGACTGAGGGAGCCTTGGGCCGGGGTTTCATCTGACAAGGGAGGGCGCCCGGCCTTCTGTCCCCTTGCTGGAGGAGTGGGGGGGCCTGAACCCTATCTGAGCCGGACCCAGGGCCACAGAAACTGGAGGCCTCAGGGGAGCCAGCTGACGTCCGCCCCCCATCTGCCCCAGGGGGAGAGAGGCTCCAGGAGGTTAGGAGATTGGCCACAGGCCACACGGAGGGGCCCTGTTCTGCATACTCGCCCCATCCTGAGCTGACAGAGGGTCTGCGTCTCCATATCAAGACCTCCACCCCTTCCTGTCCCATTCCATCCCCTGCCACCACCCTCAGGAGCTACTCAGGCTAGTGGGACCACAAAGCATTGGTCCAGATCCCCAGCAGGTGTCTGCACTCCCCTCGGCTGTGCAGCCCTGGCCACCTACCCCCTAAGGCTGGCGTGAGGCTCCAGGGGACACAGTGGGGGTGGACGGGGCAGGGCAGGGAGCATGATTTGCTGGGCCTGTGTCCACGGTGTCCCCAGAGAAGCCGAACGCAGAACCAATGTGCAGTCCGGGCCTCGAAAACTACCTCCCTTCATGGTGATCTCCTCCCACCCAGGGCACCTCCATCGGCTGCCTGCACCTCCCCGAGAGACCCCAGGACTCTTCTCCCTGTTGGATTCTCCCATAGAGAGAATCTCCTCTCAGAGGTGGCGTGGAGCTGGCCCTAGAGCCAGGGGGACTGTTACCCTGGGCTCTGGGTGACCTCAGCCAAGGGCCTTTCTGCTGGACCCCAGCATCCTGTCTGCCCAGCTCTGCAAGAGCTGTGAGGCTCCCTTGAGAAGAATGCTGGGTGAACATGTTTGACAGTGGGTGTTGTTCTTTCTTCTAGGAGTCTCTTGTATGTTCCTTTTTAGGCAACTCTTATTCATCCTTCAAAATCCTGTCTAGATGTCACCTCCTCCAGGAAGCCCTCTGAGACACCCTAGAGAGTTCATCACTCTCCCCTGAACAAACACGGCAACTGAGCCTCCCTCTGTGTCACTGATGGCCAGCCTCCCTGCTCCTAATAGCTGAGAATGACCACATCTCCTGAGCCCTCACTGTACACCAGGCACCCAGCTGAGCACAGCTCTGCACTTGCCTGGTGAATTCTCAAACCCCCCCAGGAGGTTTGAGTTCTCATGGTCCCCACTGTACAGAGGACACAGCTAAGGTTACGGGATGCACCCAGGCAGTAAGAGAAGGAATGGGATGGAGACCTGGGATCCCGGTCTCCATCAGGCCCCTTGGCCTCACAGGGACTCATGGGAAACCTGGTTAGAGAATGGGTCATTCTCCTGCAGGCCTCATACACAGCTGTGGAGCCCACTGCAGCCCCAGGAGGAAGCTTACGAGGACCCACCTTCTCCTCCCGCCCCTCTGTCCCTACATCCAGGGGCTCGAAAGGAGTCACTTCCAGAATGCACCATTCCCCACTTTACCTAGCAGTCAATGAGTCTCACCCCCATGTCAGTGGTTTCCTGGAGTCTCTGTGATCAGAGCGGCTCCATTTGTACATCTCCAGCTGCGGGGGAGGGGGAGGTCCCTTGGGGGTTGAGAGTTTACCACGGTCCCCCGCTCACACCTCTCTGTGTGCACACCACTCTACAGAGCCACACGTGCTTCCAAGTCCCAACAGGGTGCGGGCCCGACCTGACCTGGCCACCGAAGGATCTCCCTCCCAGCCATCGATGAGGAGACTGAGGCCCAGAGAGCCCACGGACCTGCTGGAGGCCACACAGCAGAGCTCATCCCCCACCTGGACACACACAGTCTTCCAGGCTGGGAGCTACTCCTCCCAAGGGTGACCTGTCCACGCCTGAGCCGGACGGCCCCATTCTGCCCCCTACATGGGCTGCGACGCTGTGGAAGTGGGCCTGATTCAGCACCACGCCCCCCCAGGGTCATGCCCACAGGGCTCTGGGACTGCGGTTGGCACCACCAATAAAGCCACAGCGGCAAAGCCGGGAAGAGGCCCAGCCTTGGCAGGACAGTGGTGAGCGCCCCCCACCCCCCCACAGCCAGGTGGTCGGTGAGTAACCGCCCCGTCACCCATGACTCACTCGGCTCCCCAGAGCGGGCGGTCACCATGAGAGCCTCGTACCGGAAGACCTGGGGGATCGTCGTAGCCAACCCCCACATCTGGGAGGGAGAGGCCAAGACCGGAAAGGACCTGCCCAGGACAGTAGGCCAGGCTTGTCCTGGCACAAGGTCTCAACCAGGCCCCCATACCAGCTGATCCGGCACCACGGGCCCTCCTCTTGGCCTGTGGTCCCCCACCTGCCCTCCCTTGGGCCCTTGATGATCCCCACCAGCCCTGGGACCTCCTGTTCTGACAACACAGGCTCAGAGAAGGACAGAGCTGGCCAGAGCTGCCTTAAATGGCTGGCTGGGCCAAGCTCAGCGTCCAACGGGGGCTCAAGGCCCTTCCAGGCCAGCACACCCGTCCGACCCAATCAGTGGCAGGGGCCCAGGCATGCATCTGGGATTCACTGTGCATGAACCACAGCCCAGGACAGGGAGCTGGGAGAGCAGCCCAGATGAAAGGGGCAGGATCAATTGTCCACCAGTGTCTGTCATCCCAGCAATGGGATGCCTTCTGGAAAGTTCTCTGGAGCAGAAAGAAGCCTCTGCCCCTGGCATCCTCAGATCCTACAAAGCCAACCTTCTTGACATTCCTGCGGTACTCAGGTGGGCTCGCTAGTGACCCCCAACAGTTCTCAAAGCACTTCCGCACTGGCTGCCTCCCCTGCATCAAGGCATCTGTTCACAGACGCTCAAGAGGGTCTTCTCACCATGCACACTTTCATCTGCATCCCTGGGGCTCTGCTCACACCCATGGCATCTTACACACCTGGTGAACCCTGTGCCCACCCCAACAGGGCAGGGGAAATCCCAGCGAGGGCCGAGCCTCCCTTGCCTGCTCCCGGGAACGCCTGGGTGGGCCTCTGCTCAGGAAGCCTGGCATCAGCACTTTCCTCACCGTGGGGCCGAAGGCTAAGCTGGGCTGGCGCTGGGGCCGGGTGGCTCAAGGCAGGGGCAGAGTCTGCCTTATGGTCGCCCACCCCCTCGGGAGCCCAGCACTGGCCCAGGAAAGTTTGGGAAAGCTGTTGCCTTAGGAAAATTTCTGCCAAGAAAGCTGGCAGTGCACCCTCAGGGGGTGAGCCTGTGTGGGATGGCAGTCACTGCAGGCCTTGACTTGGGGGCTGACCCCAAAGGAAAACTTGGGGTCTATGAAGGTATACTGGCCACCACCTGCCCCAGAGCCCCCAGAGCTGCTGCCTTGGCGCCCACTCTCACCAGCTCCTGAGCCCCTTGCCCAGCTCCTCCTCTCAGATTCTTTCTCCAAACCATCCTGGAGGACTCCTGGTTTCCCAGTCCTGGACACCTCCCCGTTAACGCCAAACCTCCGCCAGCTGGCTCCAAAAATGATTTCTTAAGCAGAGTAGCGGCCCATTCTCTAGCAAGGCTCGAGATGGAGGTGCTGGGGATTCCGGGGGCAGAGAAGCCTCCCGGCCTGAGAACCAGAGCCTGGGATTCCAAGGCCCCCTGGGTTGATCCATTTCCCGGGAGGGACTCGAGAAGCAGGACTCTCTGGCCTGGCACTTCCCTAGCCTGAGCTCCCAACGATCAGGCTTCCCCACCCGCCAGCGCCCTGCCAGGCGGCCTGGCCCCCCCCCACCCCAGGCGAGGCCTCCGCAGCCGGGGCTGCCCGCCGGGCCTGGAGCGCTCTCCGCGCCCCGACCTTGTAATTATGTCCCACAGCCCGGGAAACCGCGGGCCTCGCAGCATCTGGCTGCGGTTGCGAACTTTTGTTTCAAGATGCGCGACTATTTATAGAAGGAAAACTGGTAGGATAGTAATTTCCTAGGAGCTGGAGAAGAAATTGGCTGCGTCTCTATTAAAAGGGGGTGGGGGCGCAGCGATTTATTAGGACTGCGGCCGAGCGGGGGGAGGGGGCGGCGCAGGGAGCGGGAAGGCAGCGGCTGCCCCCTCTGGCCGCGTTAGGCGACCCCGGACGTGGCCCGCGTGTAAAGGAGAGGCAGAGGGAGGGGGAGGGGAAAGAAGAAGGGAGGGACAGCTGGCTCTGAGGTTTAATCAGTAGCATCCAGCTTAAATTCCCCCAAACGGCGGTTCCATAAATCAAACTTCTTTTTAAATCAGAGGCCAGAGCATATGCGTCCCATTAGGAATCGGGCGAAGCCACCGCTGCGCCGACGCGCCCCCTCGGCTCGCTGGGCCAGGCCGGGCTCTGCCGGGAGCTTCCCGGAGCCCGGCCGCCGCTGCTCGTCCCGACGCACACGCGCGCGCACGCTCTGCGCGCTGCCCCGGCTCAGACACCTGGGCGCACCTCGGCCGGTTGCACGCGCGCACTGCGCGCCCCCCTCGCCCCAGGTGAGGAGTCGATCAGGCCGCTCAGCGCGGTAGGGAGGAGCGAGGAGCCGCAGCAACCTCCGAAGACAGCTTGGGCGCTGTCTAGTGGGGCGCAGCGTGCACGTGTGTGCCAGTGTGTACGCCGGGGGGCGGATGTGTGCCTGGCCTCTCTCGAATGCGGCGCAGCCGTGCGGGCCGCGTGGATGTCCAAAGGGAGGCGAATCCCGCTGGTCCAGGACTCGACTGGGACACGCAGGGAATCTCCGCGCCGCCCGCTCGCCCTCCGGACCTTGCGGTCGATGCGCACAGCCTGGTCTACCCCGGCAGTCGGGCCTCTATAGCTGGCCACACTCTCTTTGACCCCAAAGCCGGAACTTCTCACTGCCGCAGCCGCCCCCCAAGTCCTCCACCTCGGCTGCTTACGCCGGCGAGGCGACCCAAAGTCCCACGGCTTCCGCGCTCCGGGCACCCGGCGCCCCGCCCAGGGTCCTGACTACTGCGTTCCCTGCCCGCCCCGCTCCAGTGCTGGAGGCCGGGGAGGAGGGTCCCCTGCCCGCCCACCCCACGTGCGGCCCGCGGCACTCACAGGTAGCTGCCGCTGGACAGGATAAGAAAGATCTGCGGGCAATAGACGGAGAGGAGCGCGCTGCGCGGCGACAGCAGGAGCATGGTGGGCCGGCGCTCCTGGCGGGGTTGGGCAGGCCCCGCGGGCAGGGCGCCCGGGTCAGCTGAGGCCGGGGTCTCCCCGAGGTAGGGTGGCGGCAGGGCGCGCTAGGGACCCTCGTGCGCGGGCCCCGGCGCAGTGGTCGCCCGGGCCCCGCCGCCAGGGCCGCGCATCGCGCTGGGGCTAGGGCTGCGGCGAGCGCTGGGGCTGGAGTGCCGTAAGGGGCAGCGGGCAGTGGGCAGCGGGTGCGCCTCGGCCGCCGTCTGGCCCTCCGTCCGTCGATCGATCGGAACCGGCTCTGTCGCTCGCTCTGGCTCACGTCTCCAAGTCTCCCGAGGCGCGCAGCTGCCATTGGACAGGCCACCCCTACATCCGCCTCCTCCGCGGGCGGGTTTTTTAAAGGAGAGGCTGACCCAAGCGTGCGGCGGGAGCCGCCCCCAGGGCTTGCCCAAACTGCTTTGGCTCGGAACCTCCCCCTACCCCCGCCTCAAGTTCAGCGAGCCACACAGCTTTGGCTGGCTCTAGAGGGTGCACCTTGGGGCGAGGCACCACGGGGTAACCGCGCGGGGGCGTGCGCTCCTCTTGGGGGCTGTGCTCTTAGCAATGTGTACTCGTGTGTGCACGCATGTGCCTCCATGTGCCTGTGTGTGCCTGCGGGAGCGCGGGCGCAGGTGTGTGTGCACAAATGCACCGTGTGTGCCGCACCACTGTCTGCTTACGCCCCTAGTTTTGGTGAGGCTGGCTGTGGGTCGCCCCACTCACTGCCACAGCCAGCCAGGCCCAGCCGGGCAGCGCTCACCTGTGCACTTGCTCACTGGTGTCTCTGCAGCATCTTGCCTCTGAGTCTCTTTGGAGGGGCTGCCAGTGGGAAGGCATCCCCAACAAGTGCACAGAGGCCCCCAACTCGGGCTTCCCCTTTGCTCTCCTTTGAGGAGTTGCTTGGGAGGTGTGCTGAAGAGCAGATTCACAAGGACACACTTTAATGAACAATCCTCCTTCTTCCAGTGATTTTTTTTAAAGCCTCAAACAGAGGTTTTGAGTCCCTGCTCCTATTGTCTGCCAAGCCTAGCTACCTCTGAACGTCCCTCCAGATGCAGTGTAGACCCTAGTGTAAGCTGGAGTGAAGGCACAAAGCAGGGACGATGACAAGAAAAGAGCAGTCGGTACAATATGGCCAGAGGTCCCAGGGGGAACCGCTGGCTTCCAGACCTGCTGTGGAGACATCCCCAGCCGCCTTCTGCACCTTCACCTCTCTGGATCCTGGGCTCTCAGGCCCCTCGAGAGCCGCCTGCTTCTCCCAGCCCCGAGAGCAGGGGGCAGGCATGAAGCAGGGCTGTCCCTGGGACTTCACGACCCCAGTTCCAGTGGGCAGAGAGTGCCCAGACTCCAGATGGCTCCTCACGGCCCTGGCGTGGCCTCCTCCAGGGCTGCAGCTTGGAGGATGCTCAGTCCAAAAGCGAAGGACTGTGACTCCCCAAAGCCATTGGAATTGCCCCACATCCAAGGCACGTCTGCTCTTGAGGCCCCGAGCCCCGAAGGGATTGCCAGGACGGAGTTCTCCATTCCTGCTCGTCTGGGAGCTCCGGAACCCCAGGGGCTGCGCATCTGCACTCGCACCCAGGCTGAGGGCACAGGTGTGCGTGGCAGCTGGGTGCACGCAGGTAGGAGGGGGAAGAGGCTCACTGTGCACATTTCATAAACACGCGCCCGCGGGTGTGAGCTGGCGGGCTGTGGTCGCCGAATAGCCGCCCAACACATTCAGTCTCTGATACGTGGTTGGAATTTCACGGCCCTACAATCCCCCCTCCTGGGATTCCGAGGCCCTGGAATACATCACCTGAAGGAGCCCCCAGGGTACCTGCAGGCTGTGACATCGTGCTCTTTAACAAGAAGAAGGGCTTGACTGGTGCACACAGGTGTTTATCAGGACACCCCCCACCCCAGGGCAAAGGCCCCCAGGCCTAGCCTCCACAGCACCCGGTGAAGAAGGTGCTACTGTTACCCCGTTTTTTGGATGAAGGTAGGTGGGCCAGGAGGTTAAAGAGCTCACCCAAGGCCACCAGGTGAGGAGTGAGGGGGAAGACTGACTCCAAACCTCGTCCTTAACACACTGGGCTCCCAGGTCATTTAATGCTGTAGGTCACACCTGGGCCCCGCTGCCCCCTCCTCCCCACCTTGTGCAGCCAAGAAGCCATGGCTTGCAAAGAAAGCAGGCGCCATGACTCCACCATGGGGTGGCGGGGGCCATGGCGCTGCTGGTGGGGGGCGGCTGACCCTCCCCCTTCCCCGCCCTCTCCTTTGTAGATGCCCGGTGGCTCTCTGCTTTTCTGGATGTGGCTCCACAGTAGGGTCTGGAGACCACGTTCTTTCCTCTCCCCGCTAGGAGTGAGAGAGTCTGTGTTTTAGAGGGCACAGCAGAGGGAGGAGGTCCCCCTTCCAGGGCTCCTTGGTGGGGGCAGAGGGCAGAGCTAGGGCCACTGCCTGGCTCTCTTACCCACTCCCAGAGAGGCTGGCACAGGTGCCTGGGGGCACAGGTTGTCTCACTCACTGGGCTTTCTACTCAGACACTGGCCACCATTCTGTTCAGGATGGCCAGAGCTGGAATCCCATTTATAGAGGGGCCCGGGCGGCTCAAGAAAGAAGGGGGAAGGGGAACCTGCCCATGGCCATGTGGACCTCGGAGCCCTGGGAGCAGCCCTGAGAGCCCAGGTTGGGCACCATGTTCAGCTCCTTCTGCTGCCTGGAGGTGGGGAGGTGAGAGGTGGTCCACCGACCTCTTCCCACAAGCTGGGGGCAGGGGGTCTGTTCTCAGATGACTCCTGCTGAGGAATTGGTGCTAGGAAGTGTGATCAGTGATGGAGGCCAGAGCCAACTCCAGTCCCAGCTCCTCCACTTACTCTTGTGGGACAAGTGACTTGCCTCCTTTGCTGGGTTTCCTAAACCTTGAAACGAGAAGAGTAACAGCTTTTAACTCCAGGGTTGCCAGGAGGGGACAAGGCCTCGGTGCTGAGAACCAGGCAGCAGAGAGCCAGCCTCATTGGGGCTGCCCATTGCTTTAGAGGGCACGGGTGAGTAACTGCAGGGGCTGCTGGAGAGGCCTGAAAACAGCGCCTGGCTCCCCACCCCCACACCCCCCCAGATTCAACGCGCGCACGCTCACCTCCCATAAATAAATACCCAGGGACACAGCCTACACACAGACCCACGATAAACAAAGCCACCACTGGCCTCAGACACGCCCGCCCAGGCCTGCAGAGCCGAGGCTGCGACAGGGGGCTTCCAGCCCTGCCTCTGCAGCCACCGGCCTCACTCCCAGCAGGCTCTGGGCCTCAGTTTCTCCATCTGCAAAACGGCGGAGGGGGCGATGGACGGAGGTGCGAGGGGCAAAATGATTCTCAGGACCTGGGAAGCCGCGTCTCCGCCAGCGGCACCTGAACTGGGCCTTCCCCGTGGGCTGTTCACCGGCTTTGGCCGCGGCCGGGATCAGGCCTGCCTCCCAGCCGCTGGCGGCGCACAGTAGGCGCGCAGGGCGCCGTGGCGCGCGGGGCCGTGGGCGCCCCCGGCGAGGTGCACCGCACCCCCGTATGGTCACACACCCCCACCCCCACTTCGAGCGAGGCCGAGACAGATTCTGTCTAAAGGAGATCGCAGCTCAACAGGTAAGGACTCGGCTGGGTTCAGGAATGTGGAAATACGACTCGGAGCAGCTACTGCAGCGAGCAGCGAGCGCGGCCCGCCGGGCCAGGCGAGGGGGAGCGCAGCGAGAGGGGGCCGGGCCGAGGGCCCCGGGGCGGGCGGGGGCGCGGGGCCCGGACCGAGCCCGAGGCGGCCGAGCCAGGCGCGCGGCCCATCCCGAGCCAGCCGGACGAGTTGTCAAGGTAATTTCAACACGTCCGGGTGATGGATAGAGACGAAGGGCCGTGGCGGGTGCCCCGGCCTGCGCGCTCGCGGTCGGGGTGCGCGCCCCCCGCCCGCCCGGGCCTCCTCGGCTGCCCGATGCCCCCCGCCCCCCGCCCCGGCGCGCCCTCCAGGCAGCGAGCGCTCGGCCCGGGCTCGGCGCCCAGCGCAGCCCGGGGGAGGGAAGGCGCGTCCCACCCCCGGGGCCTAGAGCCCAAACAGGTGAAAGTACGCGCCGGGCACGCTCGCCGCTACCCGCGAGCCTGGCCGCGGCCGCCCGCGCGTCCTCCTCTCCCTCCTCCAGCCCTGGGCTGGGCGACCCTTGGGAGTACCCGCCGTTCAGGGGGCTCGGCTGCGTCTCTGCCGGGCCAGGCGAGGGTCCAACGCACACAGCCCAGACCCGGATCTCCGAGAGCCGCCTGAGCCCCCTGCCGTCCCCTGGTCCCCGCGAGGACCCCCTGGAGGCGGCTTCTGCTGGCTGCCCCAACCCTCGGCGGCGACCCCTGCCCACGGGGATACTCACCCAAGCTTCACGTACAGGACGCCAAAGCAGAGAAACACGTAGAAAATCCACTTGCGAAAGTTTCTGTGCATGATCCAGAGAGGGGGGCTGCGCCATAGACAGCGGCGGCCGGAGGGGACGCGCAGGCCAGGCGGGGAACGGGCAGGGGCGGGGGACTCCGGCGGACAGCTCTCAGCCGGCGCTGCGGCTCGGGCGGCCGGCGACGCGCGGGCACTCGGCGCGCGCTGCCACCATGGTGAGCCCGGGGCGCCGCCGCTGCCGCCGCCGCGTGCACCTGGGGGAGTGACCTGGGCGGGGGGCCTCAACCTCGGAGCCGGGCTGGGCAACCGCGGGGCCCTACGAGCGCCAGCCGGGGCCAGGGCCCGAGCGCAGCGGGCGGGCAGGCGCTGCCTCCACTGGGCGCAGCCGCCTGGGGCCGTGCGCGCCTCGCCGAGCGCCGCGGCGGCCAATGTGTCCGCACTTGTCGGCCTCCCAGGTGACTCGCGGCCCCGGCAAGCGAGCTGCGAGCAAGCGAGCGCGCCCCAGGTAGGAGGATCCGCCTCCCGCCCGCCCTCCTCGCTCGCCGCGCTCTCTCTCTCTTTCTCTCTCTCTCTCTGTCGATCCCTGGTTCTCCCCTCCCTTTTCTCCTCCCTCCCCCGTGGCACACAAACGCATCCACCCTCCGGACCCCCCTCCCCAAGCCAGCTCCCTTCCGATAGCCCTCCCGGGATTGGGCGGGGGAAGGGGGATTGGGTGCGCGATGGCGCGGGGGGGGGCGGGGGGGGGCGTAGGGGAGGGTGCGGCTCTCAAGAGACACCTGCGGCGGGGCCGGCCGCTCCTCTGAGCCCGCGGGGGTGGGGGGCCGGGGAATGGCTGGTACAGGTCGCAGTGGCCACTTGGCTAGTGGGGGAGGGAGAGACCACCCACTCCCGTAGCCATTCTGGGCACGCTTCCCCTCCCCCTAGCAATTATCCACGAGGGGTCCTCCTGGGCCACACCCTTAGCCCAGGCGTCGCTGTGTCCCCCGAAGATTTCGATTGGAATCCTCCTCCCAGCATCCAGGGTCATCCCCACCTGTCAGCACTGCTTCCAGTGGCGCTAACTCAGAGTGGGGACAGGAAAGGGACAGACAGGCCTGGCTAGGTACAGGGGGATAACTCCAATGCCTTGGTCTGGGCACCCTTAAGGGGGCAGAGAGGAGGATGTTGAGGGGGCTTCTCTGTCTTTGGGGGAGGCTCCTGGACCCCAGGGGTTCCCTGCCACCCCTCCCCGCCGGCCCCGGTCCCGCAGTCTGCGCGGTCTCCTCTGTCGTGCCAGGCTGGGAATTCACGTTCAGCGCCCAGAGCGCGAGGTCAGGACGGCCGCGGTGCCTCGCACACCCAGAGCCGTCTGGCTTCGCTCAGTCCGGAGCGAGTGGGCGCCCGAGCCCGGGAGACCCTGCTGCTCCGCCCAAGCCCTGGCTGTTCCGAGGGGGCGGGACGGTGACCGGCTGCCTCACTGCTGTCCTGGCAAAGCTCCTCTCTTGCTCCGCGGCTCGCTGCCCTGGACGCCTTGGAGCGTGCCACTCTTGAGCGAGCGGCTGAAACTGAGAAGCGCTCAGTCCCCAAGGACCAGCTAGGACCCGAGTCTCACTGGGGTGTGAGAATGTGTGCGGGAGCTGGGGGGAGGGGTGTTGACTCCAGCAACTCTTGGTCCAACCGAGCTAAACCCAGGCAGGGACTCAGAGCCTGCCTGCCTCCCTCCGTCCCCCGCAGTCCCGCCCGACCTCCTGCCCCTGATCCCCTCTTAATCCTTTCAAATCCCCTGAACCTTTGCCACGACCCGGGCGCGGGCCGGTCCTCGGCCCCTGGATCAGAGGCGGGGCCGGTGCAGCTGTGCGGAGCCGGGCGGATGGGGAGCGTTCCCAGATGAAAGGGACGTTGGAGATAATCACGGGCACGGAAATTGAGGCACAGAAAGAAGTGAAATGACAATAGCGGCCTCAGCCCCCGAGTGTCCCCCGCGCCTCTGAGTCCCCAGATGTCACCCCATTTCACGGAACGGGAAGCTGAACCCTAGAAACAAGAGGGTCCGGGTCGAGCCCTCACAGCCGGTGGCTGGAGCGGGGCTGGCTCGGGAATGGGGAGCCGCGGGAGGAGCTCGTGCGCGCGGGCGGATGCTGCCACCCGGTGGCGACACGGCGACGCTCGGACACGGGGACGTGTGCGCGCCAGGGCCGGGGGCGCGGGCTACTGGGCCACGCCAGACTGAGAGGCGGGCAGTGTCCCCGACTCTGGCACAGGTTCCAGGCGCCCACCCACCCCCCGCGCCCCACCGCCGCCAGCCTCAGTCTCTGCGTCGGTTCATGGGGCGAATCCTCAGGAGCGGTGGGGCCGTGGCAGGGCTCCGAAAACCACGACCGCAGTGGCCGCCTCCTCCTGGCTCCGGGGCTCCGCGCCTGCCCCCAGCCCTCGGGCCGCGCGGACCCTGCCGCCCACTCGTCTGCTCCCGGGCCGGAGGTCGGGTTGGCTTCTGTACCAGCCGGGCGGGGTGGGGCCGGGAGAGGAGAGAGTTATGACCGGCGGACGGGACGCCTGGGTTGATTCACTGACTCGGCCCGCGACTCCGTGCCTCAGTTTCCCCAGAGAACCAGACGTAGGACCGCGCCTCTCCGGACGCAAAGGAACGGCCTCGCAGCATCGTGCTGCCCCCTGCCGGCCCCAGGAGGGAGGCGGCGTCCGGAGAAAGGTCCGCGGAGCAGATATTCCGGGGCCGGGTTCGAGCCCCGCGCGCGTGACCTCCTGCAAGTCGCTCCGCCGACGACGTCTGGTTTCTCGTCGGCGTCTGGAAGGGGATCTGAATGGCTCCAAGGCTGAGGAAAATCTGGGGCGGGGGTAAGAACTCTATGAATCCCCTCTCCCCGCGCCCGGGGCGCACACACACACACACACACAAAGACACAAACACACACCCACAGAGGCAGCAGGGCGGCTGTGCCCGAGGTTCCTACCCAGTCTGGGCCCCCAGGGCGGATTCCGGGCCTCCGAGGTCTGTGTACCCACACACAGATACACACACACCCCTCTTCCCTAAATGGGATTGCAGCTCCAGTCATCGTGAGCTGGATGGCCACCAGTGTCTGGCTCCAGGTGTCACGCATCTGTCTGGGTCGGGGAAGGATTGGGTGGGAGGAAGCAGAGGGGGGCTTCTGCCTGGGATCGGGCTCTGGTTCCCAATCAATATGGAAAGCTGCCCAAGCCCGGAGGGCAGGAATCTCCAGAGGCAGGGCACCCTGGGGACCCCAGATGGGTCTTAGGCCACCTTTGGGCTCAGTAGGGCTCAGCCACTTCTTACCTTTGTGACCTTGGGCAAAGCTCTCAAACTCTGCACCTTGGGTCCCCTCATCTCCACATGGGGACAATAACAGCCCCTACACCCCATGGGGTTCTGACATTTGGATGCGTTAACCCATGTGAAAGTACTCAGACAGTGCCCAGCACAGGAAGGGGACTCAGTCAGTGCAGGTTCAGCCTGGCATGTTCTGGCCCCTGCCTGTCCCTCAGCCCCATCACATACAGGAGCCCCCTTGTTCTCTCCTCTCCATCTCCATTGTCTTTCCTTCTGTTACTTGAACACACCAAGCTAGTTCCTGCCCCAGGGACTTTGCACATGCTATTCCTTCTAGAGCAGTGCTCTTCCTCTGGATCTATCTGGCCCCAAAATAAACATCCCACATCAGAGGGGCCCTCACATTCCTCCCCCAAATATACTCATATTCTCTAATATAACACTCTGCTATGCCCTTTGTCACATTGAGGATGGTATGTCATTATTTGTTTCCTGAATGTCTACCACCAGCCTGTGAGCTCCATGGGGACGCTCTCCACGTCTGCAATGGTCCCTGCTCTATCCCCAAGGCATCAGATGGAACCTGGCATAAGTTAGTGCTCAATAAGCAGTTGTGGAATGAATGAAAGATTTTCCAGGAGCAGCTGGCATCCGGGACCTGCAGTATTGCAAGCTGTGCAGAGCAGGGACCTGACACTGGCTGCCATGAACCTTGAGTCTGAGCTGAGCCACCATCTCCAGCATCACCCACACCCCATTCTTGCTGCCTTTCTTCTGCCTCCTTCTTGCATCCTATGACTGGTTTCACTGACAAGCATCTCCTGGACCCCGCAATGCCTGCTTGGCTTTCACCGAGGGTGTATGGGGCCCTTTCTAGATAAGGAACAGTGCTTATCTATTGGATCTCACACAGCCTTGTGAAATGGTGCCACTAGACCCATTGCACAGATAAGGAAACTGAGGCAAGGAAGGAAGTGCTTGGCCAAGGTCAGACAGTTGGTGGAGCTGGGATTCGAACTCAGGCCCATCAGGCCCAGAGCTTTGGCTCCTTCTACTGTACGTCTCAGCCTCCAGGGAAGCAGGGCCTGTCCCTCATGGGATAGAGGATGCGGGGTAAACCATCCACAGCCTGCTGCCAGGAGCCCCCTGTTCCAGGTGGGACTCTGAATGTGGTGAGAGGTTAGAGGACAGGAGGCCAAGAGGCCAGTGCTGCTAGCACTGGGCCAACCCCAAGGGGAGTGAGGTGTATGAGCAGGGCCTGGAAAGGAAGGGAGGTGCATGGGCGGAAGCCTAAATGGTCCCCCAAGATGTCCTGCCCTAATCCCAGGGACAGTGCGTATGATGAGATATCACACCTGTGATTCTGTTGGTTATGTGGCAAAAGATCAGTGGACTTTGAGTTCATCAAAAGGAGATTATCCTGGTGGGCCTGGCCTAATCGCATGAGCCCTTTAAAGGCAGAGAATTTTCTCTGGCTTGTGGCAAAAGGGGCAGTCAGAGAGCTTTGAGGCAGAAGAAGGATTTGACGTGACATTGCTAGCTTTGAAGACGGAGGGGACCTCATGCTGAGGAATTCAGACGGTGTATCGGAGCTGAGAGCAGCCCCTGGCTGACGGCCACAAGGAAATGGGGACCTCAGTCCTACAGCCCCAAGGACCTGAATTCTGCCACCAACCAGAATGAGACTGCCTTCTTCCCCGGGGCCTCCAAGTGAGATCTGGACCAGCTCATGCCTGGGTTTCCGCCTTGTGAGACTCTGAGCAGAGAACTCAGCCACACCTGCTGGACTTCGGACCCACAGAACTGCGAGAGAGCAGACGCACGTTGTTTTAAGCTGCTAAGTTCGTGGTGCTCTACACACCGCAATAGACAACTGATACAGCATGATGTGGACGTGCAGAGATAGGGGAGCAGAAATCCAAACAATGGAACAGCATGAGCAATGGCTGCTGGGCGCTGGGGAGGTCATGGAGCAGAGTAAAAAATGAGACCAGAAAGGGGAAGGGGCTCAGACCGAGAAGCCAGCATGTCAGGCTGAGGAGGGGGGACTTGACTTTATGGGCACCAGGGAGCTATGGAAGACCTTGCAGAGAGGGCCACCGGAGGTGATGGAGAGCAACTCCTAGGATCTCCCAGACCTATTTTCTCCAGCCTCCTGCGAAGGGGCCTGGGAACCTGCATGCTTAGTAAACACCCGTGTGGCTCTGGAGATCAGCACATTTGGGAAATGCTCTCTTTGGACAACTGTACACACAGTTGAAAGTTCTGAGTCCACATCCCAGATCCTCTCTGTGTACAAGGTTTTCCTGAGCCCCTGTCAAGTGGGGACCCCCGTGAGGAGGAACAGCTCATCGTGGGAGGGGCAGAGCGCCCTCTGATGAGCCAGAACTGGAGCCCCCCCGGGAGAAGAGGCTGTGGAAGATGGACAAGTTCTAGGAGGAGCCCCAGAGTCTTCTGGGGGCCCTCCTGACCACCCTCTGTGTGCTGCGGAGGCCTCCCCCAGAGAAGGGCAGACGGAGCTCTGGGCTCCCCAGGGGAGAATGAGGAACCCCACAGGGCAAGTCCCAGAGCTCAACAAGTTTCCACGGGGGCACCCAGGAGCCCCGAGAACTGGAAGGAGTGAGCACCTGAGGCCGGCATCAGTTCACTGAGAATAAAGTGTGCGGGCTACCCTCTGACCTCTGACCTCTGCAGGGGTTATGCATCCAGGAGGTGAGGCATTTGATGGGGGCTCAGGACCACCTTGTGAACAAACTTGCTGTTTGGCTCAAAAGTGCCAGGGGCTGGGTTGGCCCCTGCAGAGAGAAGCATCATCGATTGTCATGTTGGTGACCCAGGTTCCCTTCCTCCTTGTGTCTCAGACTCTCAGGTCAGTGTCATCACCTCCATTTTCAGCTGCTGGGCAGACCGAGAGCCGAGAGAACCCCACCATCTGCTGTCGAGTTGTGATGAGAGAGAGATCAGCCGTTATGTCAATCCGCCAAGATGGGAGGTTGCTTGTTCCAGCGGCTAGTGCCACTTACCCTGACTGATGTGGCCCTCACCTGTCTGGAAGGGTGGGCTCACTCTCCCAGATATGGCCCTGGAAGCCGGAGAAGCAGCAGCTCGGGCGTAGGGTTGGGAGACGCGGCCCAGCCCCTCGCTGGGTCCCCCGGCTTACAGTGCGTGTGCTGAGCCTCCCCGCTGCCCTTGACGCACCCGCGGAACAAAGGACATCAGAGCTCACTCAGAGCAGGGCGCCTCGTGAAGCATGCATCAGTGGGCTGCTCCCCTCGGCCTTCTGGTGATTTTCCTCTGATTGGTCAGAAGCATCCACCTGCCCAAAAGAGAGGCAGGGTTGTTATAGAGGGAAAAGAGGGGAAACAGTCCATACCTAGTTTTGTGACTTCCCAAACAGGCTTTTACAACCCAAAGGGAAGGTTGAAGAAAAGCAGGGGACAGAGTATATCATACAATAGAATTGGGGAGAGAAGAGAAAGAACAGACACCTCATCTCCTGGAGGAAGGTCACTGGGGCTGAGACAGGTGAAGAGGAGAGCAGATGTGGCTGGAGAGGAAGAAGGAGGGAGAAGGGCTGGGGGCTGGCCTTGGGAGGAAATTTGGGCACATTGAGGGCCAGTCCTTGAGAGTTACGTGGGCATGATCCTTCGCCAGCCGTTCAGTCAGTGCCTGGAGATAACCGCTGTTCAGGAGGATGCAGCAGCCTCGCCCAGGTCGGGGAGGTTAGGGGCACCGACTGACTTGCACAGGACAAGGAGTTCCCATGAGGGACTTTCAGTTCTGAAACTGGGCAGTCCCGGGCAAACCAGGCCAGGCTGATCACCCTAGCAGGAGCAGAACTCTTCCTCATTGCTGTGGAGGGAGAACCTTCCATCAGTAGCTCCCAGCCCATAATCCATGAATTTTCCAGTGAAAGGTTGTCTGCCTGGGACCCAGGACTTTTCACTCTCTATCCAAATTTCCCTGTGCAAATATCTCCCCCTCCTTCTTTTCAAAGACCCAGAATACTCAGAAGCCCCTCAGGACAGTGGGTGGGGGCAGTGATGGACAGTGAGTATGGAAAGGAAAGTCCCCACTTCAGTACTGGAGTGGGAGAAGACGATTGCGAAATAAACTCTATTGCACTACATGCCACAACTTGCAGAAGGCAGCCAAAGTTGTACTCAGAGGCCAAATGCATTGCTTTCATCATTAAAAGGAAAAATGAAAATAAATGACCCGAGTATGGAGATTAAGCATTTTGATAAGTAATGTATTAGTCCAGGAGTCAGCAAATTTTTTCTATAAAGGATCAGATAGTAAATATTTCAGGCTTTGCAGGGCCACATGCAGTCTCTGTCACATAGTCATCTTTGATCTGTTAATTTTTTGATAACTCTAACAACATAAAATCCGTCCTTAGCTTGTTTTCTGACCCTAGTTCTCTGACCCTGTATTAGTCAGGACTTTTCCTATTGCAAATGACAGAAGCCAAGCTATAAGCAATAAAAAGGGGGAACTATTGATTCACATAAAGAGCCCAAGGGCAGTGCAGCTTCAGGCATAGCTGGATCCAGAGCTCAAATAAAATTACCAGTGATTTTTGACTCTCCTTCTGTCTGCTCACCTAGAAGTTAGCCTCATTCTCAGGCAGGTCCTCTCCATGCAATGGCCCCTCACAGCTCCAGGCTTTTGTCTTGCAGCTTGACAACTACAGAGGAAGGAAAAAGCTTCTCTTTCCCAGGGTCCAACAAACTTCCAAGATTGTCATTGTCTTTGACTGGTCTGGCTTGGGTCACATGCCTGTCCCTGAGCCAGTCACTGTGGCTGGAGAGGGAAGCACTGGCCTGGGTCACATGGGATCCTAGAGCCCAGGCTGGGGTCATTCCCGTCTAGATTGCATAGACTGAGAAAGGGGAAGTCGTGGCTCCAAGAGGAAACTGGAAGGAGGAGGGTGAGTGCTGGGCCGAAAGAATAACCAGGATCCATTATGCACTGAAAATCTTGTATTAACAAATGCACACAGCACAGGCACCATTCACGAGCAAGGTGTTATCTTCACCTCCATTTACAGGGAGGAAACTGAGGCATGGAGCACATAGGAGCCTTGAGGGTAATGCAAGATGGAAACTTACTATTGCATGGCCCATGAGAGGGTCAAAGAAGAAAGGCCACAGGATCATCTCCAAAGATGCCCACAAGGCCTTGAGAAAAATTCAGGGCTCCTTCCTGACTTGAAAAACAAACACACAACAAGCAGAAACTCAGAAATTTAGATGGGAAGCTCTTCATTAGCAAGAACTGGACTTCACCATCTCTCATTTGCCTGCTCCCCAAGGCCAGCCTTTAGAGCCCTGGGGATTCTGGGCTCTGGACATGCGCCCCTAATGTCATTCAGCCTGGAGTCTGGAGCAGTAGTCTGTGGTCCATGATTCGGTCCCACCTCTGTGCCTTTTCCATGCTGTTCCATGCTGTTCCCTACCTGGAATTCCTTTCCACTACATTTACAGCCCAATTCTGACCACTGACCTCCTGGACCCTGAGACTGAGTCAGGCTGTAAAGGGCACCGAAAGCCAGGCAAAGACCTTGCGCCTTGTCCTGGACAGGGCCTGAGCATCACACACTTGGCTGCGTGAGTAAGCTGGGCTCCTCAATGGCGGCTCCGCAGACACTGGGGACTGGATTGTTCCCTGCAGCGGGGGCTGTGCTGTGCATTGTAGGATATTCAGCAGCATCCCTGGCCTCCACCGACCAGACACTTGTAGCCCCTCTGCCCCCAGGTTGTGACAAAACAAATTACCTGTAGACGTTGTCACATATCCCCAGCGGGCAGGGTCGGCCTGGTTGAGAGCCGTGGGTCTCGGCTACGAGATCTGGATTTCCTGGTGTGGAGGGTGCAGGTTCTGTGCATCCTGTTTCCCGGACATCCCAGGACGGGGCCTGGTGGGCCACGCTCAGGCTGCCCCACGGGCGCATCTGAGCTCCTGCTTGGGGGAAGCAGAAATGTCCAAACAAGCGATTTCCTTCTCAGCCAGTGACGCAGCTGCCACATTGTCTCTGCCCGTGTTCCACCGATGCCACCTCTGCCCACATTCCACCGATGCCGGCCTGGCCCTGGACATGCCTGGCTGCAAGGGGGCTGGCCAGGACCAGCTTCCACTTTACACGACAGGTGGGCACACAGACCCTGGCCGGGGGAGAAGGGGACAATGGACTTTGGCGGACAGCTGGCAGGCCTTCTAGACTCCAGTCCCCACTATGGTCCTCCCCACACTCGTTGCCTGGCACCCTCCCCCACTACTCATATTCCTACAAGCCCCTTGAGGCCTTTGATTCCACAGCTCCTGGCCTAAAGGGTGCGGCCCTTGCTCCTTAGCTTAGTGCAGAAGGCCTTGTACCAGCGTCAGGTCCCACACTGACCTGCCAAGCCATCCCACTGGTGCCATGTGATCCACCCAAACCGTACACAGTCCTGCGCACTGATCACATGTCGTTCTCACTTCCTAGATGCTCTTGCCCACTACATCCGTTCTGATTATATTTGACTGCATATTCTAGCAAAACTCAAAACAGCAGTGCTTAAACAAGATAAACATGTATTTTTCTTTCCCATAAAAGAATTCTAGGTGTAGGTAAACTAGGGCTGGCATAAGGGCTGCACATATCATCAGGGACCTAGGCTCCTGCCAGCCCATTGCTCTGCCTTCCTGTGCATGTGTCCCTTCACCTTAGAGTCCAAGATGGCTGCTAGAGCTCCACCATCACATCAGCTTTCCAGGCTGCTGGATGGAAGAAAGACCAAAAGGCATGCCTCTCCCCATTCCTGGATACTTCCACTTACTTCTCATTGACCAGAACTTGGTCACATGGCCATAGCTAGCTGCAAGGGAGGCTGGGAAATGAAATCATTTAGCTGAGTAGCACTCTGCCCCCGATAACTTTGGAGCTCTGTTACAAAGGCAGGTAGCGAGATGGACACTGAGGCATACAGGCACCCACTTCTCCCCACCCCGCGATCTACTCAGATGTCCCCATCCTGGACCCACCCAGCCTGTGGGCAACTGTTTAGACTTCCTCCCTGGGGGCTCACCTGGACCCCAGCCTGTGGCCAGGTCCAGAAAGTCCATGCTAAAGGGATAAAGGAGCAGGTGGACACCCCCTCCCTGTTCATAAGAAGAGTGTCGAGTTAAGACCCGCTCTGGGCTGATCTGGTCAAAGCCGCAGCCACGAGGCAGGGGAGGTGTGGAAGAGGGTCATTGTCTCATGCAAACATTTCCATTTTCTCCTGTCCTCACTCTGCCATGACATTTAACTTCATGCATTTTTCATGCCTCTTAAGCCCAGTGTATTCTTTAGAAAACAGAGATGACTCACTCGCTTTCCCAGCCTCTCAGGAAGTGACCGGCCAATCACTCGGGGGAGGGGGAAGCTGGCCTCTGAACCAGAGACTCGTCCTTAAGAAGCTGGATTAACTGTCTGAAATGTACTTGCATCTGCAGCCGTAATCCTATTTGCCAAGTTGATCTCCTAAAAGTAATGGGGTGTTTGTTCTTTGTCTCAGGCACCGAGAGCCACAGCACCAGGGCTGACCGCTGATGGCAGTGGCGCCTGGGAACCTGCATTCTGACCCCACACCCCTCCTGACTCATCAACAACAAACGCTTTGACTCATGGTCAAAGTATCTGGTTGGAACCCCTTGCTTCAAGGGTGGGAAGCCCCTTGCTCAGGGAGGGGAAGGACTGCCAGGGTCATCCAGGGGCCAAGGAAGGATTCCTACCCAAGCATGCTGGCCCCAGCGCCCAAGGGGGTCCTGGGGGTTCTTGTACCACCCCCCTCCCGTAGCTGCAGCCAGCAGACCCGTGAGCTGGGCCCCCGGCCTGGCCACATGGGCTTCCTCGCCTGCATTCATTCCCCGGTGCATGGCCCCAGGGAGGTAAGCACACTGACCTAGACTCCGCAGCATCCCCTCCATGGAGGTGCCCCATCTCGGCCTGAAATGCACACAGGCCACCAGGGGGCAGTGTCTGGGGTGTCAGGGTAGGCTCCCATCCTGGCCCAGAAAATGCCTTTGTATCTGGCAAGCTCTGGGCCTTAGTTTGCTCAGCTATGAAATGGGAGGTTGTCATGGATGCTGAGGCCTTGGCCAGCCCTGATACTCTGGGACCCCTCATCTGGGCAGCGTCCCCACAATGGTGAATGAATGAGGGAGTGGGTGAACAAGGTGATGGACCCTGCTTTCCCCCCTGGCCCCTGGGGCGCTCTCCGGCTGCTCCCCCCTCACCTCCATGCCAGGATTCACCGAGGAAAATGCACACCCGTTCAGAGCTGGGGGACTAGCTGTTCCTTCCAGGGCATCTCATCCGAAGGGGCCTGCTGCCCACGTCGCTAGAGGTCCCAGGAGGCTCAAGGGGACAGACGTGGTCTGCAGCACCCAGCATGGTGCTGGGGCGGGGGCTCCTGGGGGACCATCACAGCCGATTCCTGGGTCCACGGTGAGCGAGCAGAAAGTGGGGGTTAGGGGGCAGGGTCTGGAGATGGGGACTGTGGGTACCAGGCTCTGTGACTCCAGGCCTCAGTTTCCCCATGAGTGAAACACGAGCTGCCTCCTTGGTTGTCGGGAGTGTGATGCGCTTAGGTGGGGCCTGGCACACACCAAGTGCCCCAGTGAGCGAGAGGCGTCTTGCCTGCAGATGACAGTGATTGCAAACACGAGGGCATGTCCAGGGTGCTTGTAACATGGAAGCTGCTTGGGGACCCCTCCTCTTCTGGGGAACTGTACTGAGGGAGGGAGCAGGTGGCACATGGGGATGACAGCCCGGCCCTCCTCCTCCAGGTGGGTGCTGGGACCCCTGTGGAGGGACAGGGCGGATCCAGGCCAGGGCCAGGACAGAGCTCCGCCTCCGGGAAAGTGGGTCCTGCCGGCATACCCCGTTCCCTGGGCCCCAGAGATCTGGGGGACGCAGCTCCTGAACCCCCAGATGCCTTTCACTTCACGTGTTTTCCCACTTCTGGAGCCACCCTTTGGCGCCCATGGTGCCCGCTGCCCTCCCTGCTTGGTGGGCGATGGGTAGAAACAGGATGCAGTAGTGCCCAGCCCAGGAGGCCCGTTCAAGCTCCATCCTCCTCCCCTTTGTTGGGGGGCGGGGCTGGGGCTGTTACAACAGCCTCCCCAGAAACTAGAGACAACAGGGGAAAGATTTTGGGGGGATGGGAGTCGGCATGATGCAAAAGAGCGTGCCTCAGACATGCACACCTACTGATTTCCTGGCAGGTGAAAGTGTCTGAATGGGGTCTTCACTCAGAGCCAGGCCAGGAGGAGATTTCTCCAGACCCAGGAGGTAAAAGGATGTGTAGCTGGACCGCTAGGCTAGCTCGCAGGGGGCGGGATGGGCCCGTCACTGAATTATCCTGCATTTTCGGTCCTGCACACGGTGTGGACAGCTGGGGCTGCCGTCCTGGGCCATCCAGCCACTGGGTTATTACAGCAAGGATGTTACTGGTCGGCTTGGTCGACGGGGTCCACCGGGCAGATGCGTCTGTCTCTGGCTAGGGAGCAGCCTTTTCTGTTGGACTTTTGTGAGCCCAGAGAAACAGGGGCAGACTTTCCAAGACCCTGAGGCTTCCACCATTCCTCCTGGGACCTGTGGCCCAGGCCGGTGGGCAGGTGGGCATGGAGGAGGCCAGAGATGGGGGACGAGCTGAGGGGCCTGTTGTCCCATCCCAGCAGGGAGACCGTGGGCAAGCTTCCAGCCTCTCCAGCACAGCGTCCCCACTCATTTGGGACAGAGGCTGGTTCACCGGCACTGGTGACAGCAGACGCAGGAAGGGGACCATCAAACTATGTTTCAAACTATGTATCAAACTATGTTTGATGGGGAGGCTATGCCGTCCAGAACCCAGGGGCCCAGGAAGAAAACAGAGGTGCCTCTGCCCTCCGTGGGAGATGCTGCAGAAGCCGACAAGAGCCTGGGGCTGCGGGAGCCCCAGTGGGACCTGCATGGAGGGGGTGTCCAGGAAAGGCTTCCGGGAGGAGAGCGGCCGTTGCTGAGGCCTGAAGGATGAGCCAGGTAGAGAGTCCAAGAAAAAGTCTTCCAGGCGGAGGGACCAGCATGAGGAAAGGCACAGAGGTGTGCGAGACAAGGCCTGCTGGCCGAGCGTGGCAGCCACACGGGCCTCAGCCTCACCCCAGTGTCCGCTGAGCGGCTTCCTTTCAGAGGCTCCAGGGTTTTGCTCTGTAAGATGGGGTGACCATGCCTTCCTGTCCCCACAGGCGCCTGCAGGCACCTCTCTGCCGTTCCCAGGAGCACAGTCCCTGCACCCCACCCTCTTCAAACCCACTTGCACTGAGCCCCCAGCCCCCAGCCCCAGCTCCCACCACCCCCTCCAGCCACACAGACTGTCCCCGGCGACCCCTCGTGTTTGATTTTGGGCACACTGCCCAGAGGGCCTTGTCCTCACCCTTCTTCATCAGGAGACTCCTGAGCCACTCACTCTTCAGCCCACTGAAGTGGCGGGCACCTCCTCCACAGAGCCCTCCTGGTTGCCCCAGTAGCCTTAGATGCTCTCTCTCCTTGGCCCCCACGGCCCCTTTACCCACGCATCCCGGCCTGGCTCCCACTGCACTGTGACTGTCTCTGTCCCTGCAGGAGAAACCTCTGGGCAGATCTGGGGCTGATGGCTGTCTGCCCTCCGCCTTACCCCCAGCACCCCGAGTCTAGGGGGTGCCTGCCGTGTGTGTGGGAGAGACACAGGCATGACCGCACGGCCGGGGCTACCATGGGCTGCCCAGCGACCATCACTGAGTGGGCTTCTTTGGCAGGTGGTGGTGGTGGTGGTGGCAATGACGGTGGAGGTGATGGTGGTATTTTAGAGAATAAGAAGGAAAATCTCCTTTCCTCCCACTGCATCCAGGTTTGAACCTGAATTTACCCTTATGTGTTACAGTCCCTGCACAAGAGCGGACCACTTCAGCCTCAGTTTTCCACGGAAGTAATGGGTGGTAGTGGGGCGGAGGGGGCCTTAGGTGACCCGGTCACCCTCTCAAAGGTTCTGCACCCAGTTCTGATGTGGGGGTGCTTTCTCCCACCAAGCGATTCTCAGGCCCCAGCTGGGGGTCCTACAGTTCTGACACTGTCTCCCGGGAGCGGCGTCACATCCTGCAGGGAAGGGCTGAGTCCTACAAGCCTGCCCCCACCCTTCACACGCCAGGAGTGGGTCCAGGTTGTCACCTGTGCTTCTGAGCGGCTGGCTGTGGATTGGAGGTTCCCACCACCCCCTCCTCGGGTTCAACTAATTTGCTGAAGCAGCTCACAGAACTCAGAGAAACATTTCCTTACTAGATTACCAGCTTATTATAAAAGGATGTAACTCGGGAACAGCCAGATGGCAGAGCCACTCGGGGCAGGTGTGGGGAAGGGGCTCAGAGCTCCCGCGCTCTCCCCAGGCGCGACTCTCCTTCATGTCCACGTGTTCACCAACCAGAAGCTCTCCGAACCCGTGCCCTGGCACGATTGAAGAAATCCTTGGCCATTGGCGAACCTCCAGCCACTCTCCCCTCCCCTCAAGGTCAGGAGGTGAGATGGAAAGATGGAAAGTTCCAACCCCCTAATCACAAGCTTGGTCCTTCTGGTGAGGATCCCCCATTTTTGGGGGGGGGGTCCAAAAATCACCTCATTGACACAGCAAAAGGCACCACTATCACTCTCAGCACTTCAGAAATTCCAAGAGTTTTAAGAGCTCTGTGCCAGAAACGGGGACGGGACAAAGACCAAACATACATTTTTTATTATGAATCACAATGTCACGCCCCCCCCGGCCGTGCCCCTCAGTCCTGGGTGCCTGACGCCTCTTGGCTCTGTGCAGTGGGCGGGGTCATCCTCTCCTCACTGGGCAGAGTCACGGTCAGGTTTGGGTGACCGCAGCCGGGCCGGGCAGGAGAGTGGGGGAGGCCTGGCACCCCTGTGCCCTGAGGGCTGTCTGAGCCTGCCTGCCACATGGTGGCCTGGCCCCGGCTGAGAGTCCACGGTGCCCCCAACAAAGCATGGCCCCAGCCTGGGGGGCAGAGGCAAGTGGGAGGAAGTAGGTCCCCGTGGGATGAGGACCCAGAGGTGGTTGTGGGATGAGGGGCTGGGGGACGCCTCCCTTTCTGGCCTCGTGGTCCCATCTGTACCATGGGGATGGTCACACCACTCTTTCCTGAGAAATCAGAGGCCGTTGCCCTCCACCTGCCCCCACCACTGTGCTTCCTGCCCCCATCCCCCCAGGACAAACGTGGGCAGGATTTGACCTGCTAAATAAATGACAAGCAATAGTATATATTGGAGTATGTGAGGAAGCCATTTGGTTTATAACTAACCCCACCTGACCTTGTTTTTCCAAAAGGGCCTGACGTGGCCCATTGGGCAGGAATCGTCCGTCTGCTTTAAACACTCATGCTGTTCCAAAGCCAAGATGATGCCCTTAAAGATAGGGATACAGCTTCCCTGTATCAGCATTCCCTTAAGGATAAGCATCTCTTCCTAGAAACTAAGGATTGATTACCCACCTGCTGTGCTCACCTTGTGACCACTGACCTGCTGACCCCGACCTGCTGTGCCAGCTAAGCATCTCGTGACAGTTGTAAAAGGGACATTCCTATCATATGTGATGGATGCTCTTTGTTCCAGGACGATATGTAACCACTCTGTCCACCCCGCTTCTTTGGAGCCCTTCCTTCCTTGGGGAGCGAAGGCCCCGGGCTGGTCCTCAGACCTGGCTCATAATAAACGCACCCCAACTTTGATTTATGGATTGATTATGGATTATTTGCCACGACAGTCCTCAGGCAGCTCCCAGCCTCTGGTCCTTGACCTTGGGGATCAGTTCCCGACAACTTCCGGCGTGCCCACCAGAGGGCGCTGGGTGGCCAGGAAAAGACGGGCCCTCCCCGACCAGGCCACGCGACAGGCAGGCGCTGGAGGTACCCACACAGCAAGGGAGGCTGTGTGACCCCGGCAGGCAGGTCCCCTCGCCTCTCCGTCAAGGGCCTGCCTAGGGGGCTGCGAGGAGACATGGTGAGGACCCGGGAAGCGCTGGGCTGCACCCCCACCCCACTCGGGGAGACGGAGGCCCAGACGGGTATGAATGGCGGATGAGTATTTGAATGGGGGGTCCTCCTGGGGACCAGGGGGTCTGCAGGCACCGGAACGGTCCCCTGGGGGCCAAGGGCAGTGAGTGGGACGCAGCAGAGGCCAGCCCGGCCGAGTGGCTGAGTGCGCTTGTGGACGGACCACACTTTGTGCATCCGTCGTCCGCGGGTGGACACGGGGTGTTTCCCCTTTTCTGGCCGTCGTGACAGGGCTGCTGTGAACGGGTGTGCAGAGTCCGCAGTCCCCGCTGTCACTTCTCCTGGGGTGGGCCTAGGAGGGGGCTGCCGGGTCAGAGACGGGGCTCAGCTTTCTGAGGAGCCGCCAAACTGTTGTCCACAGCCATGCACCAGGTCCCGCTCTCCACAGCCGCCCTGGCTCCTTACGTTCCCTCGGGCTTTATTATTATTACTGTTATTATTACTATGTTAGCCTCCTAGCGAGTGTGACGTGCCGTCTCTCTGTGCTTCCTGCCCTTTGACGGCTGAACAACACCACGCCCTCTTCCCGTGGGGCGCACAGTCAGGAGGGAGAGGGACCCAAACCACCCTGAACCCCGCATGGCGAGGGGCTGGCGGAGGCGGGGCGGGGGAGGCGGGGCTCGGGGGACGCTGCCCCAGCGAGGGCCTGAGGGCGCGGGCAGGCGGGGGCCAGCAGCAGCTGCGGACTCTCTCCTGCCCCGCCCGGGACGCCGGACGGTCCTGCTTACTTGTGAGGGGACTAGAGGGAGGCGGGGTGTGAGCTACACCTGCACACGTACCTACACACACCACACCCCAAATACACCACACACACGCCACACACACCACACACCTACACACACCACACACCACACATACAGCACACACACCACACACCAACACACACCACACACCACACATACAGCACACACACCACACACCAACACACACCACACACCTACGCACACCACACACACACCACACACACCACACACCTACACACACCACACAGCACACACACACCAACACACACCACACACCAACACACACCAACACACACCACACACCAACACACACCTACACACACCACACACCACACATACAGCACACACCTACACACACCACACAGCACACATACAGCACACACCTACACACACCACACAGCACACACACACCAACACACACCACACACCAACACACACCACAACCACACATACAGCACACACACCACACACCAACACACACCACACACCTACGCACACCACACACACACCACACACACCACACACCTACACACACCACACACCACACATACAGCACACACCTACACACACCACACAGCACACACACACTTACACACACCACACACCTACACACACCACACACCTATACACACACCACAGACACCACACACCTACACACACCACACACCTACATACACCACACACACCACACACATCACACACCTACACACACCACACACCACACATACAGCACACACCTACACACACCACACAGCACACACACACTTACACACACCACACACCTACACACACCACACACCTATACACACACCACAGACACCACACACCTACACACACCACACACCTACATACACCACACACACCACACACATCACACACCTACACACACCACACACCACACATACAGCACACACACCACACACCACACACCTACGCACACCACACACACACCACACACACCACACACCTACACACACCACACACCTACATACACCACACACACACCACACACATCACACACCTACACACACCACACACCACACATACAGCACACACACCACACACCAACACACAGCACACAGCACACACCTACATACACCACACACACACCACACAACCACACACCACACACCACACATACAGCACACACCTACACACACCACACAGCACACACACACCACACAGCACACACACTTACACACACCACACACCTACACACACCACACACCACACACCTATACACACACCACAGACACCACACACCTACACACACCACACACCACACATACAGCACACACCTACACACAGCACACACCTACACACAGCACACAGCACACACACACCACACACCTACACATAACACACACCTACACACACACCACACACCTACATACACCACATACACATCACACACCTACACACACCACACACCTACATACACCACACACACACCACACACATCACACACCACACACCACACATACAGCACACACAGCACACACCAACACACAGCACACACCACACACCTACGCACACCACACACACACCACACACACCACACACATCACACACCTACACACACCACACACCACACATACAGCACACATACAGCACACACCTACACACAGCACACACCTACACACACCACACAGCACACACACACCACACACACCACACACCTACATACACCACATACACACCACACACATCACATATGCACACAAAGACACACGCACATCCCACATACACGCACATGCATGCACACGTGCACACACTCCCTCAGGCTCTGAGGACCAGGGCCTGTGCCGCCATCACAGCTCACTCACTCAGCAATACGTCAACCAACAAGGATCTTTTCAAGGCCTCCTATGTGCCTGATTTTGTGCTAAGAGTTTTGGAGATACCAAAATAAGCGAAATACCTAACACATTCCCCTTGCGGGGGAAAAACGGAGGCAAGTCTGGGCCGACCCAGTGGGAGTTGCACAAACTCCCCATCTCGGTGCTGGGAGGGTCCTCACTCCAGAGAGCAGGGCAGGCAGATCCCAGAGGGCTTCCCTGAGGCGGTGCAGCCAGCCGAGTCGGAGGGCTGCGGAGCCAGCAGGGGGCGCTGCTGGCACAGGGTATGGGACAGGCAAGGCCCTGGGTGTGACTCGGGCCGCAAGGAGGCCGCGTGGCTGGGCTGGGGGACCTTGGAGGGTGCTCTGGCTGAGGGCCTGAGGCCTGAGGCAGCACGGGGAGCAGGCGGGTGGGGCAGGCTGCCCACTGCACTGCGCTGCCGGGCTATGGCTGGACCCGGCCGCCATGAGGACAGCTCCTCGCGGCCGGCCCAGTGGCCGGCCCCTGTCCCCAGGCCTGGTGGCTGGGCAACTGTCCGTCTCCAGGGGCCAGCCTGGGGTCACAGAGGAAGGGAGCCACCAGCAGCTCTCTGACCCTGCTCGGTCACTCGGGTACCCAGCCCGCAGCTGCCGGATGCTCCCTCCAGGGGGAGGGACAGGAGGCCCAGGGGGCAGGCTGTTTGCCCATCCTCCTGCTGAGGGCTAGGAGTGGGGGGGGGTTCCTGCAGTGGCCCTGCCCTCTGGGGCGCTTCCAGGGTGGGGAGGGCAGCCAGCAGCCGATCGCAGAGGGGTTGTGCCCTAATGGAAGTGGACATGAGAAGCGCCAGGAGGAGTGGGCAGCAGGACAGGGCGGGGGTGACTGGGGAGAACTTACAGTCCCACTGATACAGCAGGAACCAAGACAGGCAGGTCTTGCCACAGCCTGGTTGGCTGGGGGGATGGGGCAGACAGCAGGGAGCACCCCAACAGGAAGGACGCTAATGCAAGAACGGAGAGGGGTGCCAGGCATGGGAGGCTGGCCATGGGAGGCGAGACCTGAAGGCAGCAGCCTTGAAGGGACCAGGAGGAGAGCAAGGCAGGCAGAGGGCTCAGCCAGTGCAAAGGTCCTGTGGTGGGAAGAAGCTCAGCACAGCCCATGGGTAGTCAAGGGCTGCCGGAGAGGGAGAAGATGGGGCTCAGATTTTCTGAAGTCCCCCACCTCACCCCCTAGGCAGGGTCCTAGGGCCCCTCCTCATTTTAAGGCTGAAAGGAATCAGTTTGATTCAACTGGACAGGCCTCCTCCGGGAATCCGGCCCCCTAAATCACAGCGCCTGGCGGCGGGTTCACTCCAGGACACGCCGCCGTCTTCTGAGTTCCGTCTTCCTGTGTGGCTGCGATGGGGGTGGGGGAATCTGGCCCTGGGCCACCCCTCCTCCGCCAGCGCATTGTCTGCCCTGCGGCCGGAAGCGGCTCCTGCCCGAGGCGGGCGGGGCCGTGGGGACCTTGAACCAGGCGGCTGTGGGGCTTCACGTCTGCGCAGAGGACCCGCTGAGCTGCCCTCCGCTCAGCCCGCGCTCACTGGCCAGAACAGCCGGGCTCGGGGAGCGCCACCGTCCGGCCCTCCACCCTGGGGCTGCCCCAAACCTGAAGCCAGGAGGCTGGACGTGGCGGCCCGGGCCCTGTCTCCCAGCACAGCCACTGAGCTGGGGCCCCATCCCTGTCCTTTGGTCCATCCCATGCTCCCCAGAGCCACCCAGTCACCCAGCTGGGGGTGACTGACCCACCACTGCCCCTCCTGCAGATGGCAGCCACCGCTCAGCCAAGAGAGGGAAGATGGGAGAAAAAGCCGGGACCTGATTTACAAGTGAAATGACAGCGCTGGCCGCCACCGCCACCGCCTCTCCAAAGAAAAACAATCCAGCAATTAGGTTCTCACCAAGGCAGTGTAGCCAGAGGCCTGATTCCCGGCTCCAGGGGAAGTCAGACCAAGACTCTGGGCGGGCGCAGGGGTCGGTGGGGGTGGGGGCGCAGAGGTCAAACCTGGGAACCAGGTTGGCCAGCCACTGAGTGGCTAAGTTCACGCGCTCCACTTAGGCGGCCCAGGGTTTCGCTGATTCCAGTCACTGGCACGGACATGGCACCGCTCGTCAGGCCATGCTGAGGTGGCGTCCCACATGCCACAACCAGAAGGACCCACAACTGGAATCTACATCTATGTACTGGGGGACTTTGGGGAGAAGAAGAAGAAAAGATTGGCAACAGATGTTAGCTCAGGTGCCAATCTTTAAAGGAAAAAAAGAGGGGGGAATCCGTGTCCCCTGGTCCACATGGTGCCCACCCTGGACTGGGGCTGCAGGGGGGCTGCGACACCCCAGCTTGACTCGCCCCAGCCTCCGAGGCCTCAGGGTCACAGAGAACTTTCCCCTGGAGCATCCTTGAGGAACGATGGCTGTGTCCAGCTGGGGAAAACGGACTTCATTTGTTAGAACTGAATTTGTATCTGGAGCTCCAGCTCTAGCAGACATGGGATCCTGGGCCATGGGGTAAACTGAGTCAGCTCAGAGTCCTTCTTCTCCAGTGGCATCTGACTCCTACACCATCCGTCCAGGCCTGCCCTTGGGGTCCTTCCAGACAGGCCCCTCTGGCTCCCCCAGGCCTCGGTCACTGCGCATCTTTCCTGGGGAGTCTGGAGATGTGGACCTGCTCTCTGGCCACTCCAGGACCCCCCCCTTCCCCGCCCTCACCGGAGCCCTGGGGACCCACACACAGGTCCACCCTGCTGGGTTCCCCGGGTGGTGGGCACAGGCTGGCCCTGCCGGGCCCTCAGAGACCAGCCCCACCCTGTCCCCAGGGTTTGGACCCCTCTCAGGTGCAGCCCCCTCCCCCTCAAGGCCCGCAGCAGCGCCAGCTCAGGGTCACTGGCTCATCCTCTCCCCAGAGCCACTGTTTGGGACATGAACTCATGTTGGCCAGGCTCTGGTTTCTAGAAGCTTCTTCTGCTGTTTTTCTTTCAAATGTTTTCTCAGCCATGCTTTTCAAAGTCTATTTTGATGTCAAAAGCTGGCCAGAATCTCTGTTATCCCTCCTGAGATATCTCCCTTCTCTCTGCTGCTGCCTGGCAGGGGGGAGGCTGGGTTGGGGCCAATCTTGGGGAGAAAGGCACATCCCCCACACCAGGCGAGGATGGCCATGCCCATTCGTCAGAGGAGTCGTTGGTCCGATTCAATGATCATATCAGAGCTGCCTGCTCGGTGTGAGCATCCACGTGCTTGGCAACAGTCCCTCCATAACCTTCCGTGGCTCCCCATTGCCTCCCTCAAGGCACAGCATATTGGAGCCTCTGGGGTTTCTCTCTCCCAGGTGCCCCTCCTCCCTGGGCACACAGGAGCCCTGCCTCCCCGCCTTTGCTAACACAGGCCCCTCTGCCCCATCAGCACAAGTTGACAGGGCCACCTTTAGAGGGCCTTCTCAGCTCCTTGGTTTCAGAAAGGCCGCCGATCCACCTGGCCTGGCCCCTTGTCACAGCCTCCTTGCCTCCTGCTATCCCCTACACCCCCTCCTCCCAGCTG
This sequence comes from Equus przewalskii, assembly GCF_037783145.1. NCBI lineage: Eukaryota > Metazoa > Chordata > Mammalia > Perissodactyla > Equidae > Equus > Equus przewalskii. The sequence continues at coordinate 42,510,554 of NC_091859.1, forward strand.
ACCCTGCTCAGCTTCAGGTCTCACCTTTGAGGCCCCCTCCTCCAGGCAGCCTCTCCTGATGGCCCCCCCCGCCTACTCTGAGGCTCTCCCTGCCTCAGACTTTTTCCATCACCCTGTCTCCTGGCTAGACTGTGAGTTCCTTGGGACAGAGGCCTGGGGTGCCATCTGAGGGGTATCTTCCGATGAGAGGGGACAGCTCAGTGGTGGGGGCCAGAGGGTACTTTCATGCACACTTCCTGCCTCCTGCGCTCAGGAACCTGGGGGCCGGGCTGAAGGAGAAGATGAGCCGAGAATCAGAATAGGAGGAGAAATAGAAATGACACGGATAGCTACCACAGAAGGGCTGCCGTGCGCGGGTCCTTTCATCTCGCAGCCTTAGAAAAGGCACTGACCGCTGAGGAGGCACGTGTGCGAGCAAGTGGAGGGCCAGTCTTGACACAACCCGTTGAGCCCGGAGGAGGCATCCGAGCTCCAGCTCAGGGCGGAGCATCCCAGGGCCCCACTGGCAGGCTTCCCCAGGGTGGAATCCACTCATTCTGAGTTGGGGGCATCTACAGGGCTGTGGGGACTGAGGAGCCTGGAGGCTCCCGACGGGCCCTCTCTCCAAGCTGGGACTCTGTCCCCCTCGCCCCCCAGGCCCCCGGCCCCAGCCAACTGCTCCTTCCTTGCAGCTTCTCCTCAGCTCCGCCATGCCTGAGGCCCTTCATGAAACGCTCCTCAGAGGACCAGACCAAGGGTGCTATCTGCCTCCTGTCCACGGGGACCTCGCCTGACACACAAACCACGGCAAGGGCAGGAGGAGATGCATGCTCCGAGAGGGTGCCCCCCCGGGGTCCTGCTGTCTCCACGGGGCTCTGGCGAGGGGCTGGCCTGCGGATCTCCACTTGGTGGCTTGCCCCTTAAGCCTCCCACAGAGAAATCCCGCTTTGAGAAGGTCACTGCCCAGCCGTGGGGACAGCACTGACTGTTTTAACTCCAGAAAGACCGGGCCCCGCTGGAGGGGCCGGCGCCAACGCAGACAGCTGAATAAACAGCCACGGTCACGTTTCCAGGCCCCCTGCAGCCTGGCTGCCCGCACGCCGGAGGCCACTCAAGGCCAAGAGCGGGATGTGTCCCTCGGTGGAGATGGTGGCAGCCCTGCCCCCTCCCCAGCTCCTGGGGCCACAGCAGGCGCCTTGTCTGGTGGACAGTGGAGGGAGGGAGGGAGAGAGGAAGCCGGGGTGCGGGGACCCAGCCTCCCAGGCCCAGCTCTGCCACTTTCGCGCTGGGACCTCTGCACGTTCCTTCCTCCGCCCTGGCCTCGACATCTCTGAGTGTGCCACGGGCTGAAACATCCACTAGTGTCATGAGGGCAAACAAAGTGGTGGGTGTCAGAGGCGACGGGAATGGGGAGGGTGAGGTGGGGTCCAGGCTGGGGACAGCTTGAGGGGTACGTGAAGACCTGGACTGGCCCCAAGGGCCGTGGCGCCGGAGCAGGGCCCACTTGGAATTTTAGGAAAACTGCTTGGGTGGCAGCTGGGGGCCGAAGGGAAGAGGAGCGGAGGGCGGAGGGGAGGCTCTGGGAGGCTGCATGGGGCTGGGGGCAACTGTCCACCTGAGCCAGGGCAGGACCTTGGTTCGGGGTGCAAGGAGCTGGGGTTTGGAGGGTGGGATGGGCAGATCCCCAGCGAGTGGGAGGTGCCACCAGGCCTGGTATCCTCTATCCTCATGTCCCTGGAATTTGGGGACCCTACTTCCTGGGGCCCCAGAGGCCACATCATGAGAACATGCCCTTGGGGGGACCTGGCCATCACGGAAGATTAGTTTTGATTTAACCCCAAAATAATAACTTCTCCGTTTCCTAATTGCATCCAGCCGCTCAGGGTCTCCAGACTCCGGCAGCTTCCCCTCCCACCTCCACCTCCACTGGCAGGAAGGGGTATAGGGGATAGCAGGTGGCAAGGAGGCTGTGACAAGGGGCCAGGCCAGGTGGATCGGCGGCCTTTCTGAAACCAAGGAGCTGAGAAGGCCCTCTGAAGGTGGCCCTGTCAACTTGTGCTGATGGGGCAGAGGGGCCTGTGTTAGCAAAGGCGGGGAGGCAGGGCTCCTGTGTGCCCAGGGAGGAGGGGCACCTGGGAGAGAGAAACCCCAGAGGCTCCAACATCCCCAGCCTGGACCCGAGAAGGGCGACTCCGGGACACAGGGGTGACAGGAGCCGGATGCCTCCTGTCTGTACCAGGCCCCACGTGGGCAAAGCTCCCCTCAGGCTCCGCCATCTGCTGAGGGGAACGAATGGATAGGCCGCTTACAATGCAAAGTCAGGCCTTCTAGAGCCTGCCGGCCAGCACTGACCTCTCCCTGCGCCCTCAGCCCTCTGTGTGCTGAGTGTCTCGCCCTGAGACGCTGTGCACCTCTTCAGGGCCACTGGGCCCCGCCCCACCCTCCCCGCCAAGCCCCGTGTCCCCGGGAATGAATCACTCTCCCTCGACCCAGGCTGCCCGGGAGGCTTGACATCGGCCATGTGTCTGCCCCCCAGCCTGGGAGACCCCCCCAAGAGCAGTGCCACGTCCTGTTCCTCTCCAGATCCCCAGCCCTGATCATTGGGTCAACAACAACAACACTACCTAAGATCAATTCAGTACTTGCTGTGCTCCAGGCGCTACAGCATCTTCTGTGTTAGTTCACTGTGCTCTGTGAGGTGGACGCTGTCATTACCCTTGCAGAACAGAGAGGTTGAGTGAGCCGCCCAGGGACACACAGCTGCATAGGCGGGGGCCTGGAGGGAGCCGGGCACTGCCCCAAATACTGTGCATCCTGCCCAAGGATGTCAGACAAGTGGCTGAAGGACCAGTGGCCAGCCCTGAGTGTGCTTGTGGCATGACCACCTTGGGCCTTGTTACTTATTTGACCTGAAGGCCTAGGTGACAGGACGGCAAAGCAACCACACCTGGATTACCTGAGTGGGTCCCCACCTTCCACGTCAGAGCACGCGATTCGGGTCCTGGCCCCCAGTGGACCCAGCTCACGACACGCTCGCTTCCCAAGTGTCTATTCACTCAGAGGCCAGTCTCCCAGAGCAGTGGGGGCTGGGGAGAGGGCACATAAAATCACTGGGCCCTCGGGTACTGGCCTCCGAGGCTGGGTCTCCCAGGGGCAGCCCAGGCTGTAGCAGGAGACCTCTTCCCAGTGGGAAACCCCAGGGGTGGGTGGAAGGGCTTGGGAAAAGTCCCCCTGCCCTGTGCCTGCCTGTCCTGGCACCCAAGTGCAGGTGTGGGCTCTGGGTACCCTCTCTCTGGGGCTGGGGGCCTCGGGAGCATGGCACCAACCCTCTCTCGCCCCTGCACCCAGGACCTGGGAGCCCATCCCAAACACACAGCTTCCTGTCCTGGTGAACTGGGTCCTTCTCTTCCCCACCCCCACAGAATAGTGAGCCCCAGCCTCCCACCCCCTTCTCCCTCCCACAGCCTCAAGTTGGGGGGCTGCTGATTGAGGTGGGGGCACTTTCCCACTTGAGGGGTCTGACTGCAAACGTCATCAGCCACCTGATGAATCATCTCCCTCCAGGGTCCACGCGCCACTCCCCACCCCCCAACCTCAGATTCCCCATCTAAAGGGGTAATCATGATACCCCACCTAGGGGAGGACGGAAGACTCAATCAGATAACGCAGGCGATGCTCTCAGCCAGGGCTCCTAGTGACGGCGCCTATGGCCCTGTGGGTTCCCCAGCCCTCTGGGTGCTCGTATTTGTGGGTGCCCCTGGGTCTGTGGGCGCTCGGGGCAGAGGGAGTGAACTGGCCGCTGTGTGTCACCGCAGCCACCAGGGGGCGGCAGAGGGGGGCGGTTCCGCCCCCGCGCGGCAGCCCGCCCGAGCCTGCGCGTTGGGCCGGGAAGGCAGGCGGGAGGGGAGGAGGCCGCGGGTCACTCGGGGCCAGCGGAGGCGTCTGGGCTGGGATCCTGGCCCTGCCGCTAGCTCCGCGCGACTGGGGTCTGCCGGCCTCCTCCGTGCCCCGGGCGCTGCGCTGTGGTCGCTGGGGCTCTTCCAACGCGGAAACTCGGGGCGAGGCCGCGGAGAGGCGTCCCCGCACAGCGGCAGGCCCGGGCCGGCAGCCCTGGGAGCTCCTGGCGTCCAGCTGAGGCTCCCCCCACCTCCGGTCTGCAGATGGGGAAATTGAGGCCCAGCCAGGAGCAGGGGCGCGATCGACGTCACACAGAAAAATTAGAGGCGGCCACGCACCCACCCGGCTGGGCCTGCCGACGCCGAGGCCTGCCCTGCCCCTCTGCACATCACTGGCGTCCCAAATCCCACCAGGAGCGGGGGTCCTGCCCAGCCTCCTGCTGGGCCCACCCTCGGGGGAGGTGACCCTCCCCCGGCTCCCAGGGCCCCCTGAGCGCCCGATGAGCTCTCGTGGGGCTGGTGTTCCAGGGCAGAGTCAGCTCTTAGTGTCCCTGCCTCCACCTGGGAGGTCCGGGTCCTGCTGGGTCCTGCTGGGTCCTGTGGCCCCTCCGCCCCCCAGCGCAGGGCCTGCGAGGTGAGTCACTGCTTGGGCCACTTCCCTGCGCAGTTCCCATCTCCGCAGCTTCCCGGGCCGCCAGGGCCCACCTGCAGAGGAGCCTGGCGGGGAGCCGCGGGCCGGGAGAGGCGCGGGCTCACGGGCACGGGGCTGCCTTCCCCAGGCGGGCGAGGCCGGGGACGCCGGTGGCCAGCCGCTGCAGCACCCCCGCCCGTCCGCCCGCCCCCGCTCGCGCTTCCTCCCGGCTGCTCGCAGGGGGCGGCGGCCTCGAGCTCCCCGCTCTGCGGCCGGAAAAGGCTGGGGTTCCAGGAACACGCAGCTTGGCAGGTCGGAGCAGGCACGTCGCGTGGTTCCCAGACGCGGTGCCCCCCGGGGCGCCCGCCCAGGCCTGCGCTGCCCCGCGGGCGGCGTGGTCACGGGGCGCTCGGGCCGGCGCGAGGCGGGGAGCCGAGTCAGTGGCCGGGGTCGCTCCCGCCGGCCCGGCCCCTCCTGGCAGCGCGCGCGGGGCGAGGCGGCCGCGGCCATCCCATCCCGGCGCTGGGCCCGCCGGCCGCCTTCCCGGCGGCCTCCCCCGCTCCGGGCCGATGACCTCATCGGGAAGCCATTCCGGAAAGGGGCTGCGGAGCCCCTGGGAGCGGGAGCGAAGGGAGCTTTCCAAGGGCCCTCCTGGCGGCCGCCGGTGCCAAGCGAAGGCAGGCGTCACCCCCGGTGTCTGCCGGCCTAGCGACCGCTGGGAGGCAGCTGGCTTTTGTCCGCTTTTCGGGGTGACCAGGCCAGGCCGGAGCAGGCAGGCAGCATGGCACTGCCCACGGCCGGCTGGCCAGCAGGCGGGCAGAGGATTCATTTCCAGAGCCGGCACTCAATGGCTGGCTAGGAGGAGAAGGCAGGTGCAAGCTGGTGGCAGACGCCAAGCCCTCCCCCTCCCCCGTCCTGGGCCTCAGTTTCCCCTCAGCCCAGCACCCCTCCCCCCTGGGTGCTTGCCCTCCCCCTCCCGTGACTACAAGGAGCACGAGACATAAGTGAGCACGTGACCTGCTCCCTGCTGCCTGCTGATGTAAACCAGAGGCCAGGCGGCCTGCAGCTGGCTCTGAGCGGGCCTTTCTGGGCCATGTGGTCCGGCGGGGAGGGGTGGGGCGCTGCGGGGCCAGCTGGGGTGCTGGGGAGGGAGGAGGAGCTTCCTGCCCTGCCTGAGGTGGGTCTGTAGGGACGATGGTAGGGGCCACACAAGGGGAGCTCCCGCCCTGGTCCCAGCCCTGCCCCCGCCCAGTTTGGACTCCAGAGAAGCCTCTCAGAGCCTCAGTTTTATCATCTGTAAAGTGCAGCGCCCGCCCCCCCCCCCCCCCCCGAGAGTGGCTGAAAACACTCTTAAACTGTGTAAAAGAGAGAGTCGGAGGCCCAGGTGGACAGGCTCTTGTGGGGGCCTGTGGGCAAGCACCTGGACCAGCTCCTCCTGGACCAGCTTCTTGTCTTCACACTGTTGGCACCACAGGGGACCTCCTAAGACATAGGTCTGTTTGGTGCACTTCCTCACTAAAAACCCCCTTGCCCCAGGATAAGTGAAACTGTCCTCCAGCCATGGCTGACCCCACACGTGCCCAAGCTCACCATACCTTTTTTCAAACTCTGGAGAACTCCTACTCATCCTGCAAAACTCCAGGTGAGCTGCCCCTTCTTCTGAAATGTCTCACAGGGTTTCTCTGAGAACCAAAACCCAAAGTACATGTGTGAACACATGGGCGTGGTTCCCAGGGGAGGAGTACCACGCTCGAGGCTGTCCTTATCATTAATTATAAAGATGGTGACCAAGGGCACACATGTGTGAGCAGGAGTGCTCCGAGGGATAGTGGTTAGCAGGAAGGTTTTCTGGCTTGGGTTTCAAGCCCAGCCTTGGCAGATGGGACAGTTTTCAGAAAGGAGAGGAGGAAATGGGAGGCTTGGAATAGGCTGTCATGCGGCCGGTTTAAATATGGCTGCCAGTTCCTTGGTCCTCCTCTCCTCGAGGACCCCTCCCCTTGAATCTGGACAGGCTTGTGACCACTTCAGCCAACAGAGCGTCACAGCCAAGCTGCCGCGTAGCTTCCCAGGCTGAGTCAAAAGGCCACACAGCTTCTACCCCGGAGTCCTGAGGCGCCATGTGGGAAGGAAGCTCAATGCTGGGAGACCTCCATGCAGTGAGGAAGCCCGGGCCGCCTGGAGAGGCCACGTGGAGGTGCGCTGGCGGGCAGTCCAGCCTTCGAGTCACCCCAGGCCAGGCGCCAGACGTGTGGATGAGGCAGCCACATCAGAGGCAGCTCCCCAGCCTCAGGTCTTCCAGCTCCAGCCATTTAAGTTGTGCCAGGTAGGGCCCCAGACATCAGAGCAGAGAAGAGCTGTCCCCACTGTGCCCTCTCAGAATGCTCGAGCCACGGAATTTGTGAGTGGAATCACGTGGCTGTCGTTTTCCATCGCTGCGTTAGGGTGGTTTGTCATCCAGCACCAGCTGACTCCAACAGGTGAGAAGCTCAGAACCTCTTGGCCCTTAAGGCCAGCTGCACGGCCCCGTGAAGCACGATGGTCCTGACCTGGACTCCAGTCCCAGCAGCAGATGCTCCCCAAATGCTCTCGGTGTTCCACAGCCCTGATGTCACCAGGGCTCGGGAAGGTTCGCTGGGTGGGTGAACCATGTCTGGCCTCACTGCAGCCCCATTCACAGAGCTGTTCCTGAGTCACTCCCCAAACCTGGAAGGAGGTCATCCCTCCTCAGAACCCCCATGGGCCTTTGAGGCTTGCATACTTGTGGACCCAGAAGCTCTGGGGAGGTATCCAGGTTTTGTGGCATCTCTGTCCTCTGTGTCTCAATTTCCCCACCCATGGAATAGGACACTGAACTTATCATTTCTGTGGTCCCTCTGGGCTCCTAATCTGCCTGACTGGGGGCAGTGTATGTCTCCCCTCCACGTCCCTTTATCCATGTGACTCCACTTCCCATGAAGGTGGGGATCATGATTGTCATCTCACCATTACCTGCTCAGCACCTGGCGCTGGGCCTAGCCCAAAGGATGGACACCACTGGTGTTTACTCAATGAATGAATGAGTCAATGAATGAATGAAAGACCTCTTTCTGTGCTCATTCATTCAATCAATTAATTTTCAGCCCACACAATAAGGATTCCCTTATAGCAGCTCTAGGAGTCTGCTCTTGTATGTCTCATGTGATGGGGAGCTCACCACCTTCCAAGATACCCTATTTTATATTGGGGCAGCTCTGATCAGAAAGCATTTCCCTGAGCTGGCCTCCTCCTTGGGTCCCAGGGGTGAGTGGCTGGAGAAGGAGGGAAGGGGGGGGCAGCAGAGGAAGGAGCCCTCAGTAACCCGGTCCTCAGGGCTCACGTCTGATGAGTGCTGGGAGCAGGTGAGGGGACTCCGGGGTGCTCGAAACCCCTTGGCTCTCTCTGCACGGGTCCGGTTGGGGTCCTGGGGTGGGTAGGTTGCGGGCAGCGAGTGCCATGGTGCCCAGGGCCCAGCACACCAGGAGGTCTGCGGAGACTAAGAAAGCAGCTGGGCAGAGAGAAGAGCAGGGCGGGACAGGTGGCCTGTGTTGTTTCCATGGCTTCAATGCCTCTGCCTGCCCGGCCTGGCTTGGGAAAAACAGGCTGGGCACCGAGCAAGCAGCGCCTGTGACCGCCCGGGACAAAGGCCAGGCTGTTTAGGCGCTCATGGCGGCCAACTGGGCCTGCCCAGCGGGACATGGGTTTAGTCTAGGCCAGTTGGGGCTGAGCTGCCAGGCCCCACAGCCTGTCCCTGGGGACCGAGCCGGGGCTGGGGGCAGGGGCGGGGGAGGCAAGGAGGTTCCTGGGGCAGGTGGTACCCCCAGCTCCGCCCTCCGGGTGCACAGTCCTCTTGCGCAGCCTCTCAGGAGACTGAAGACAGCAGAAGCTCCTTGGATAATGGAATAGGGTTTCCCCCTCCGTCTCTGGGTGAGGAGCCAAGAGACCAGGGTGTCAGTGGCAACATCCCAGTGGGCCTCCCACTCTTCCGAGGGGCACCCCCAAAGAGTGACCAGACAGGGGCCCATGTGTGAGGTATGTGTTTGCAGCCTCTGTGGACAGACGCTGTCTCTGGCCCCGAGCTGGGCATACCTAAAGTGGCAGCATGCTGGTGCCCGGAGCACCCAAGAAGCACCAGAGGCAGCCCCCTCCCAAGGCCGGATGGAGCTGGCAGACGAATGCCCTTCAGCCAGGCCAACTCAGAGCTGCGCTCTGCACAATGTCCCGGGGCGGGGGCACTGAGCCCCAGCGGCCTCAGAGGTGACCTGCTTGATGACATATGCTGTGCTGGCTGTGTCCCCTCCCTGCGACACTTCTCCACTCCCTCCCCATGTCTTCTGGGGTTGGCTCCCAAATAAGCCGTGCTCGCAGGAGTCGATGCTTCAGGGCTGCCTTCTGGGGAGACCCCGAGCAGGCCATGAGCTCACAGAGGGATCTCTGCAGCTCCCCGGGGCTTCTGTGTCCTGGAGCTGAGACCACAACGTCCTCCCAGGAACTGTGACCCTGGGGCGTGTGGGAAGCGTCACCGAGGAGGGCACGGAGGCCAGAAGCCCTGGAAGGGGGGTCCTGGGCTGCGCCTAAGGGAAGGAGGCTTTAGGCTGGAGGAGACGGGGAAGGCGCTGAGAGCTGGGGGTCTGCCCAAATCGCAGCTCTCAGGCCTCCAGAAGCCCCTTACTGCCCCTTCGTCCGTGCCTCCATGGCGGGTGGTGGAGCTCCCTGCACCCCTCGCCTGCCCCTTCCCCACTTGGGGCGGACTGCCTACCTGCCCCGTCTCAGCCTCCACAGCTAGAAGGGGTGGTGTGCTCTGCGCACACTGTGTGGCAGTGTGGGCTCCCAGGAAGCCACTCTGAGCCAGGCTTTAGGGAGCAGGATGTCTGTTGGGGATGGCCTGGGGTCACCACTGTGGCTGGGAGGGGAAGGAGGCAGGCATGGGCAGAGGCCTGACCCCGCAGGAAGTCTGGAACTAGAAGCCACCAGAGCTGGCCTGAGTTGGGTGGAAGCGGCCAGGCCTTGACTCTCCCTGCATCCGTCACTGGATGTGGCCGGCCCAGGGAGGTCATGACCTTGGGACAGGCTGGTCTCTGCAGTTTGAGGCCAACCCCGAAGGGGCTCAGGCGGAGGGCTGCATGCGCTGGAGGGAGCTCCGAAGTGGGGGAAGGTGAGGCTCGGGCACCCACAGGCAAGCGCTGCCTGGGGGTCTCTGTCCTGTCCAGCTGTCCCTGGAAATCCCCCTGCCCCTGACGCTCAGCCTCGCATAACTGAGGTCATCACCTTCCCCAGCTCCTCCTGCCTCCTGCTTGGTCCCAGTGAAGCCCTACTTCCACGGGGCCAGCCTGGCCCTCCCCACTTCTCCACCCCCACCTCACCTGTGGGCCTGACCTCACAGGCCCCCAGCCTCCACTTCTCAGCCAGAGTGACCTTCCCAAACGGTCCCTACCCTCAGTCACCTCCACTCACACTCTCGCTCTGCCACCCAAGTGGCCTGTAGCCCTTGACTGTGCGTTCCACTCACCTCCATTGCCACCTAACCCTCCGGCCCCCGTGAGTTACCCCCGAGCCCTGGGCTGAAGTCTTGGGAGGCCTTCCCTGGCCCTCGGCCCCAACTCAGGATTCTCAGCCTTTTGCCAGCTCTGCGGCTGCAGGCAGCTTCGCCTGCGTGGGCTCCCGGGGCAGGGCCGTGTCTGTCTCCTTCATGCTGTGTCCCAGGGCCCAGCACAGGCCTGCGACCCCGCAGGCCCTCAGCGAACACGTGGAGAGAAGAAAGGAAGGAAGGATGGGTGGAAGGAAGGGAGGGAGGGAGGGAGGGAGGGAGGGAGGAAGGAAGACATGGATGAGTGAATGACGTCTGGGTGACAGTAAAGGTGACTGTGAAAGTGAATGTCATCCCATTGGGGATGGTGACGGATTCCCTTTAGAGCCCCACGAGGGGTGAAGCCTGAGCTCAGAGGCCATGGGACCGGCTCCGAAAATGTCTTTGAACTCTGGGAGGAGGAAAGAAACCATCCTTCACTCAGGACTAAGAGACACTCTGGAACATTCCCAGGAAAGGACACTCAGGCAGGGCTAAGTGGCTTTGTGATGCTGGCAGACCCCACAGGACCCCCTTCACCTCCTCAGTGGCAGCCCTGCTGAGTCAGGGCCTGAGTCAGCTTCCGCCTCCCGCCTGCCTCCCTGGGGGGAGGGGGGGTCTGCTCGGGGCTGCACTCTGGCATCGCAGCACCGGCTGAGACCCGCAGCCCTGGGCGCCCGGCCACCCGCGCCGCTGCTCAGCGAGCTCTGTGTTGGAACTTGTACGTCTCTCAGCTCAGATGTCCTTCCAGCCGCCTTCCCACGGTGGTGCCACAGCCCATCAGATTGACACACCGATAAGTCATCACCCCGGTGCTGGGGGGGCAGGTAAAAGGCGGTCCCTTGACCTGGGGCAAGTTGCTGCTTCACCCACTTGCTTGTCGGTGGCATTCACTCACCTTCCTGCCACCAAACCCGCCACGTATGAGTCCACACCCTCCCCTCCATGTCCCCACCTGCTCGTCCAGGCCTTGGCCCGTTCCCTCCGCCTCCTTGGCAACCTCCTTGGCAACCTTCTTCTATCTCGGCTGCATCTCCCACCGCTCCCTTCCCTCCAGCACCCACCACGCTCAGGTCTCTCCCTCTTCAGGGAAAAAACCTCTTGACGCCACACCCAGCACAGACAGCGCCACTGTCCCTCCCTTCCACCTGCATCCGTCGACACCTCCCCCAGCACGCTCCTCAGCCGGCTTCAGTGGCGGGCTGCACTCTCCACCGAAATGGCTCTTATCAGCGTCAACGAGGAGCTCTATCCTGCCAGAGCCAAGGTGGCCTCTGATTCCATCTCACGGCATGTGATGCAGCCCACACACCTCCTTCCGGAAGCTCCTGTCCTTGGGCCTGCACGCTCCCCAACCTGGCTGGGCACGCCTCCTCTGTGCAGTGGCTGCCCGGCTCCTAGCTGACCTTAACCACTCCCAGACTTCAAAGACCAGAACCCCCTGAGGTTTCCCATGTCCAAAGCTTCAGCCCTGCCCCAGTCCCAAAGGCCAAGGCCCTGGGATGTTTCTGCAGTGTCAGCCGCCCAGACAGCAGGAGGGGGCTGGGAGCCTGTGGAGGACAGCTGAGTGAGCTGCAACGAGGCCTCAGCCATGAGATTCCTCATGCCCTGAGCTGCTGCTGTGCCGGGGGCGGCCGTCTGGCACGCGTCCACTCGTGGGCAGGCCTTCCCGCCTCCAGCCTCCTGTGGTTCCGCTTATCTCCAGGGCAGAGGAAACCTGGGCGCCCTACTGGGATCTCGAATGCCTCCCGGACGTCCTAACCCGCCCCATCAGGGCTTCTTGGAGTTGGGCCAGGGTACCAGCCATTTCCGGACCAGGAGCCGCCCTCATGACTTCTGACCTCTGACTCACACTTTGGCATGAGACTGAACTTGCCATTCAGGTCCCAGGGCAGAGACAGATGTCAGCCCCTCATGGTGTCACTCCCAGACCCCAGCCAGACTCCCCAAGTCATCGGGACTTCTCAGTGCGTTATTTCTGTTACCACCTGGATCTGAGCCACTGTCATCCCTCACCTGGGCCACTGCCCGTGTCCCCTATAGTCCATGCTCCCCACCCCCCAGCACCTGGAGAATCCTTTTAAGACGTTCAGATAAATCCGCTCCTGGCAAGCCTCTCCCCCACCATGGGCCCCTCCCCCAGCAACGGTCAGAATTTTGGGTCAATGGAAACCTGCTGTGACGGAAAAAATGATAAACTGATGTTTTAATTTTACTTTGTCTCATTACTAATGAGGTTACTTCTCTGTTTAAAAACTTTGCTCGTTTTTAATTGGATTTTTGTCTTTTTTTATGTGTAGGAGCGCCTTTTGTACTTATATATCATATATTATAAATTCAAATTCTTAAAGAGGTGAAATCATGATTCTCATGTAAATAGAAAATGAACACATCTAAGCTTTTACTTAACTCATTAATTAATGAAGGAAGCAGTAAGATGTGAAAACCAGTTCAAAGGAGAATTTAAAGGATGGACATCTGTGTAGGCAATCGAGAATGCTGAAATGAACTTGCCAATAGTGCAAAACTGGTTAATAGCCTACAGGGCAACAAACGGTACTGTTTGGGATTATCTTTACTATAAGGCAGAATTCAATTTCATCTCTACTGGGGAAATTCGTTTGCATTTCTACGGACAAGAATCATTTACCTTATAAGCAATTTTCTACAGCTTAACTTCTCCTATGACAGAGGTGCTACTTATAAACTTCTATAAGTGCTTTCTGTAAAATATACTACTTTTATAATCTTTTTATAATTGTAAAAACTAGTAGTATAGTGATTTTATAATTTTTCATAATTTTAGAATTTTTTTCTCTCTCTCCTGGGTGTTCTGAAATGCAATTATGTTCCTTCGTGTGGAATGTTGAGATTTTTATTTTATTATTATTTTTTATTATTATTATTTTGTGGGGTTTTTTGGTGAGGAAGTTTGTCACTGAACTAACATCTGTGCCAATCTCCCTCTATTTTGTATGTGGGACGCCACCACAGCGTGGCTTAATGAGTGGTGTGTAGGTCCATGCCCGGGACCCAAACCTGTGAACCTGGGCCACCAAAGCGGAGTATGCAAACTTAACCACTCTGCCACTGGGCAGGCTTGAGATTTTTATTTTTGTTCTTTCCTTTATGCTGCTTGGTGTTCACTGAGCATTTCCAATCTGAGCACTGACATCTTCCTTCAGTTCAAGGGAATTCCTGTTTAGTGCATGACTAAACATTAATTCCCTTCCCTTCTCACTAATAGCTACCCTTGGGACTCTTACTAGATAGATGACTACCTCTATATTTGTCCTCCTTGTTTCTTGATGAGAAGCCACCTGTTAATTACATTGTAAGTCCTCTTTGTGGAACAAGTGGGTTTTTTCTCCAAATCTTTCAAGATTTTCCCTTTTCCTCTGGCTTTCAGAAGTTTGTCTATGATTTATCTAGAAGTGGCTTTACTTGTCTTTACTATGCTTGGGGTTTGTTGAGCTCCTTGGATCTGTACGTTGAATCTGTTTTCCATTAATATTGAGACATTTTCAACCATTATTTCCTCAAATTTTTTCTGCCCCTATATCTCTCTCCTCTCCTTCTAGGACTCCAGTGACATCAGTTTGGACCAGTTAATATTGTCCCACAGGTCTCTGACATTCTAGTCTTTTTTCTCCAATCTTATTTCTCTCTTTCCTTTGGGTTGAATATTTTCTGCTGATTTAAGTTTACTGATCCTTTCTTCTTCCATCTCCAGAATCGGAGCCCATCTAGTGAATTTTTAAAATTTAGTTGTTGTCCTTTTCAGTTCTAGAATTTCCTTTAATAGTTTCCATTTGTCTGTGGAGACTCCCTATCTGCTCACACATTGGTACCATATTTTCTTTTAATTTCTTGAGCATATTTGTCTTTATCTCTTTGAGCATATTTACAGTAACTGCTTTGAAGTATGTGACTGCCAAACCTGAAATCTGAGTCCACTCACAGTTCATATCTGCTGACTTCCTTTGTGAGGCACGCTTCCCTGGTTTTTGTTGTTGTTGTTGTTTTTGATGGTCTAGTAATTTTTGGTTCAAACTGGCTATTGGAGATAACACATTGTAGCAGGTCTGCAATCAGGAGCTGAGTCAAGGAAGATCAGCAGAGACCAGAGGATGCCAGGAATCACGGTGTGAGAGGGTAGAGGACAGTCCCAGAGTTCATCAGAACTTTCACATTGCTGTTTCCTCTACCCAGAACTCTGCCTCACTCTTCTCCTCACTAAATCCTCATAGTGCTAGACTTGGCATCAGAACCACCCCCTTGGGGAAGTCTCCCCAATCATCGTGACCAGCTTAGGACCCCTTGTTAAACACATTTATGAGTACTTTCTACAACTGCTGTAATTACAAACTTGTTTGTGTACTTTCTTCTTTCATGTCTATCTCCTCCACTACACTGGAAGAGAAACGAGAGCAAGGATGAGCCGTATGTGTTACCACGTGCCTGGCACACAGAGGAGCCCCATAAATATTTGTTTAATGAGTGCATGCTGCCCACTTTGCCTCCAGGACATTTTCCCAATCTGCTGTCTCACCAGCATCACTTAAGAACTTTCATTCCCTGAACCCTCACTGGTACTTGTAACCTTTTATAAGTACTTTCTTTAATCTTTTCATAAGCTTTTCCAATCTAATAGCTGGAAATTTTATCTCAATTTGCATGCTTTGAAATTGAACATTTTTCAGAGACGTATTGGCAATTTTAACTTCGTTTTCTGTAATTTCTCTCCCATGTCCTTTGCAAATATTTTGTTCTGTTGATTTGTTGTCTGTATATTGAGTTAGAACTATTTTGTCTGGCATGTATTTTTTTCCCCAGTTTGTTGTTTGCCTTTCAACTCTGCTTAAACTCTTTTTTTTTACCCACAGGAAATTTTTATTTTTACATAACAAAAATCTCCATTATTTTCTTTATTTCCTGTCCTGAAGGCCCTGATGTGAGTGTCATTGCTTAGGAAGATTTTTCCCACATCAAAATTATGTAAATAATTGTATTTTTCCCCCATGTATTTATGATTTCATTTTTTTACCTTAAGATTCTTTTTTTTTTCTTTGAGGAAGATTAGCCCTGAGTAACTGCTGCCAATCCTCCTCTTTTTGCCGAGGAAGACTGGCCCGGAGCTAACATCCATGCCCATCTTCCTCTACTTTATACATGGGACGCCTACCACAGCATGGCGTGCCAAGCGGTGCCATGTCCACACCTGGGATCCGAACCGGCGAACCCCGGGCCACCGAAGTGGAATGTACACACTTAACCGCTGCACCACTGGGCCATCCCCTACCTTAAGATTCTTAATCTATCTCAAGCTTATTTTGTTGTAAGAAGAGAGACCTGGGTCTAATGTCATGTCATTTTTCAAAATAGTTACCACTTGCTCCATCCTTGATTTAAAAATAAAAAAGTATTTCCTAAACAGAAAAACTTGTACTCCACACCTTCATCTCTTTCTTTTATTTATTTATTTCCTTACTTATTTTTATTGCAGTAACATTGGATTATAATATTATATAGCTTTCAGATGTACATCATAATATATTTAGAATTCCGTGGAGATTACATCCCTTCATCTCTATCTAGATTTTCTATTCTGTTTATTGATCTACCATCCCAGTGACACTTGTATACTTTGTGTGTGTGTGTGTGTGTGAGGAAGATTGGCCCTGAGCTAACATCAGTTGGCAATCCTCCTCTTTTTGCTTGAGGAAGATTGTTGCTGAGCTAACATCTGTGCCAATCTTCCTCTATTTTATGTGGGATGCCACCACAGCATGGCTTGACAAGTGATGTTAGGTCCCCCACACCCCACGATCTGAACCAGCAAACCCTGGACTGTCAAAGCAGAGCATGCAAACTTAACCACTATGCCACCGGGCTGGCTCGACACTTCTATACGTTTTTGAAAATGTTTGCTTTATGATAAATTTTACTGATATTAAATTCCAATTGCAATTACTCAGTTGATTTATTCTGCTAATATTTATTGAGTTCCTATTTTGAGTCTGACACTGCTCTAGGTGCTAGAGATCCAGCAACGACCGAGGCAGACAAGAATTCTGTTTTCATGAAACTTACATTCTGTTCAGACACTCATTGCTCATCCCCTCAAAATCTGGCAAACGGTGGGTGGCAAGTACTTTCAGCGCCAGAGGGTGGGAGATCGACTTGGTCACGTGGTACCGTGACCCCAGTATTAAGAATACATCGGTCCAGGAGCCAAGAGGAATACATAGGTCCAGGAAGTTGGATTGGCTTTCCGCCATGCCCACAACTTCAGGCTTTGTTAAATTCAAGGTCCTGGTTCCTACAGGGGGATTCTCCCACCAGGGGACAAACAAGATTCTACGGATCTTGAGGCCTCAACTAACTATTGGTCATTGTGGCCTCCTCACGCCAGTGTACCAACAGGCAAACATTAGTCACCATACTGGCATATAATTGACCCTCATCTTCAAGAAGAGCTAGGCTTGAGGGCAGGCAGGAGTATGTTTCAGAACCAGAAAATTCACCAAGTGCCTCCTGTCACCTCCAAGACGGCAAAGAGTAGGCAATGGCAGTGACCACAGCCCAACAAAGGTGATGCCACTAAGGGTTTGGGTCCCTCAGTGGGGAAGGTCTGGGTCCTCTCACCAGCCAGCAGCCTAGAGCAGGTGAGATGCTCATCTGGAGTTTGTGCTGGAGGATGGAGAGCGATGGGTGGACCGGTCACGGCCCCAGAGCAGCTGCAATGGTGGAGACTGTAGCTTCCCCACTATTAGTCTTCATTTAAAAGCTTACAGAGCTTGCTGCTGGCCACCAACTTGAAGGGAACTCTATGGCAGATTAGACTTCATCAAAGGCACAAGCAAATATGAGTGATGCAAGGAGTGGACGCTGTTGGACACCTCCTGTGCACCATTTCAGTTCTCTGAGCCCCACCTCTCCCTTCAGCCACTGCAGCCAGTTCCCCAATGGCTTTGGCCAGCTTTGGACAGGTATAACTGGACAGCACCTTACCTTGGGCCCATCTCTTGCTTCTGTCCTGTGCTTCTCTGAGAATGTGACTTAGGACCCCTGGGGGAACCCAGTCTGCACTCACACAACCCAGGAGTACCGGGAAGTCAACATCCATGGAGCCATCCTTGACCAAGGGTGAGCAGGGGCTGCTGGGTGACTGCTTCCCCCTTTCATGCCATGGGTAGACAGTTCTGGGATGCATTTCGTAAGTACCCAGAAGTTCCCACAGGATCAAGTGCCAGCCTCCAGAAGCAATGATCCACTCGACACAGCATTCTCTATTGGTTTCTCCTAGGATCTCATTCCCAGCTGAGCTGCCTGCAGAGAAGCCTTTGTCTCCTTTTCAAGGAACCCAGATTCAGGCACATGCCATCACAGAGAGAAGGATTACGAGAAAAATAAGCTCACAGATTTGAACAAATGTAAAGGCTATGAAGAAGTAACACAGGGTGACGGGACGGAGATGTGACTCTCGATCTGTGCCGTCCAATATGGTAGCCTCTAGCACATGTGACTTTTAAATTTGAATTAATTAAAGTTAAATAAAATTTAAAATTCAGCTCTCAGTAGCACTGGCCATAGTTCAACTGCTCAATAGCGGCAGGTGCCTAGCGGCTGCCATATCAGACAATTCAGGTACAGAACATTTCAACCATCCCAGGAACTTCTATTGCATGGTGTTGCTCCGGATTATTTGGTCAAAACCTTCTGCTTTATACTAGATTGTGAGTATGAAAATGGCAGAGTAGATATCTGTTCAGTTTTACTGTCTATTTTCAGCAACTAGCACAGGGACCAGCACGCAAGCAGATACTAATAGAGTTGAGAGAGAGGGAGGAAGGAAGGCGGAAGGACGGAAGGAAGACCGGCTTCACCATGAGCACAGAGGGAGATTTCCTGCCGGCTCTGCGCGGACCAAAGCCTTCCTTTGCTGTGTCCCTCGTAGCCCTCCTGGCTCTCGGTGGAGCTGCGGGTTTCAGTGTCTGAGTCAGTTTGTGCCCTAGGACCTGAACCCCTCTCCCGGTGGGGTGGGGCAGAACAACCCTGCCCGTCCAGCTTTGCCTGGATTCCACCGACGGGTGTGGGAGACTCAGGCCCCTTCCCTCTGGCCCCCAGCTCATTCCTCATGGAGCACTTTGGGGCCTCAGGTCTGGGGACCAGAAGGAATGGGGAAGAAAGGACAAAACTGACCAGGTTCCATGATTGGGCGTGGGACTGAACGAGAGAGTCCAGGATGAGTATTGCATCAATGCGAGTGTTTACTGAGCACTTACTCTGTGCCAGGCACTAGGCTATGGTTACTATCTGGCTTCACAGAGGGGAAACTGAGGCCCGGGGAGGTGAAGCAGCCTGTCTAAGGGCACAGGACCAGTAAGTAGCGAGCCAGGGTCAAGCCCGGGCAGGCCGGCTCCGGCACTGGCTTCTTAACCTCCACGCGCTCCCAGGCCAAGAGTAGAACAGCACTGTGGGACCAGAGCCGAATGCCTGCTCGTCCTTCCTGCTGTCCTGGACCTGGGAGGCTCCAAGACCTTGTCATCACCCTCGGGCGCGCCCCGGCCAGCCCAGCCAGCCCCTCCAGATCCCCTTTGCCTGTGACCCAGCTCCCAGGGCAGTGGCAGCCAACGGGGGAGGTCGTACTGCCGCCAGCAGGAGAGGCCTCAGGGGCTGATTTCACACAGGAGCCCCACCCATGACATCAGCACTTCCCCCCTCCCCCTCGGGTGACATAACCCAGCTCCTCTGCACGGGATCGGTGGGGGACCCACCACATCCCAGGTGCTCGCCAGGAGCCAGGACGGAAAATATGACTCGCTTCTTCCCCCAGCGTGGGATCGCTTTTCCATTGCTAATTTCCGAGGAATCTGGTGAAGTAGTGGAAAGACCTAGAAGGCGGGAGAGCTGGTTCTCTCCCGCCCCATCTTGGCTTTAGACAAGCACCCCCTAGGGCCTCAGTCTCCCTCTTTCAGTCGATCAGAAAACAGAGGCCAAGAGGCCCAGGTGTCGGTGGGGCCAAGGAGGTTTAAGGACAGCAGCCGGCGGACATCTGGGGCTGCAACCTTGCTGGGTTTTCTTTGTTTTCGAAACGTGTCTTTGGGAGTGAAGACCAGTCAACCATAACGTACCAATTTTATTTCAGAAACCGTATTTCACTATTAGGAGGACAAAGGACTTGAGAATTCGAACGTGGCTTCTCCCTCCCCCAGCCACCCTCTGGATGTCTCCGCTTTGTCCCTGGAGCAGCCAGATTTTCAGCAAACCAAGGAGGGGCGTGCTCGCCTTTTGCCCCGGGATGGCAGGTTGCTCGCCGTGTGTCAGGCCTGCTCTGCAAGTGTACACCATTGTTATTGCCATTTTGCAGCCATTCTCCCTCTCTGCCAGAATCAGACCAACCCTTTGCCATCACTTCCTCCAGGAAGGCTTCCTTGACCCCCCCAAGCCCAGCCCAGGCGCCCTGCTGGGCATGTTCCAGCCGCGTGGACCGTACCATTCAGTGTGTGTCCCATCGTGTCGAGACTCTCCCCAACCCCCTGGGCTGTGCCCACGCTGAGAGCAGCAGCCCAGGCTTCAGCACCGCGCCCCGTGATGCTTGCTGCCCTGATTGCCAGGCCAGCTGAGGCCCTGGTGCCGCTTCCAGGGCCAGAATCAAACTGCCGCCACCTGTGCACGCAGCCGCTCCTTAGCCGCACGCACCCCGAATCTCGGGCTGCGAAGGCTGCCTTTGCTCTGAGGGCCAGAGGAAGCTTTTTGCTCACCTCACCCCCTTCCCCCATCTCATTTTCCTACCCTGACATTTCCCTTAGCCAGACTGGCTCCTATGTTTTATTTTAATTTTGGTGTTTCTAGTCCTGCGGGCCACCCATGAGGCAGCGTGTATAAATGCAAAGAAGTAGGAAAATTTTCCCAGGGAAGGGGTTTCTCTGAAGTGCATTCTCAGTGTCCTTTGTCTTTTAGAACACTCCGTCTGCCTGGAACGTTCCCTCTGCCAGGAGTGCCCCGTGTCCTGGAGTGCTCCCTACCCCTTGAGTACTCCTGCTTCCTAAAGTGCTCCCTCTGTCAGGATTGTTCCCTCTTCCAGGAGTGCTCCCTCTGTCAGGAGTGCTCCCTCTGCCAGGAGTGTTCCCTCTGCCACGAGAGCTCCCTCTGTCAGGATCGCTCCCTTTTCCAGAGTGTCCCCCATGTCCTGCAAGCTCCCTCTGCCCTCATTTTCCCTCTGTCTGAAGAGCTCTCCACTCTCTGTTCTTCTCCCGATGAGAAGCTATTCACTCTGCTTCAGACTCAGCTCAGGCAGCCCCTTCCCAAGAGCCTCCCCGGACGCCTCCATTGTCTCCTCTGTTCTCCACTACACGGTGTCGCCACCCACCACGCTTCCTCCCTCACCACACTCACCGTCTGCTTGCTTCTCCATCCCTCCCACCTCTCCTGCCTCCAGCCGGGCTCTGAGCTCCCCAGGGACAGGGACAAAGTCTCATGCCCTTCAGGGGGTCTGTCCCAGTGTCCAGCCCAAAGGAGGCCTCAGCGGGTGAGTTGGCTGCCGGAAACCAATAACGCCAGCACGTTCAAGAGCCTGGCTGGACGGACGCAGCCCTGTGCTCTACTCCCGTCCTTTAAGAAGGCATCCTACTTACTCATTTACATCTAAGAAAGCTGGAAGAACCCTTAGAGATCTTCTCTACAACCCTTTCATTTAACACCTGGGGAAACTGAGGCCCAGAGAGGAAGTGTCTTGCCCAAGATCACCTTCTCTGAACCTCTCACTCCTGTCCTGGGCCCTCTCTATGCAGGACTGAGCTCCCAGGCGCCTTAACGGAAATGAACTCATGTGCACTCCCTGCGCACACGCACGCACACACAGGGGCCCCCCTCACACCTGGGCAGCCTCATGGACCCAGAGAACCAGCCCTCACCCGCACTGCCTCTGCAAGATGGGCAAGCTGGCGCCAGACCACTTGTGAGATGTGGACACTGAGTCCCAAGAGGACAAGTGACTGGTCACTAGCCAGCTTCAGGGCTAGGACATGTGACTCTGGGCTGGGGATTTGTCTCCTACCACGAATGTGTCCAATTCAAATTAATAGAAGGTGCTAGAGTGGCCTGGTCATGCACATGCGCGTAAAAACCAGCTTAAGGTTTTTATGCAGCATACGCGCTTTCTGAGGTATTGCTTCTTGCCTACGCAGTCACATAATAAAGACAATATCCAGGCCGCTGAGGACAGATGCTGTAGCACCCACATTTTGGCCTGACACAACCCTTCTGGGTTCAATTTAGCAACTTGTAATTTAGCCACTCACGGAGAGGTCTCTCCTCCCTGTAGGCTACTTACGGGAGTGGTACAACCCTGTTGACAGGCTGTTGTCCCCGTGATGGGGACACCAGGGCGTCAGGGACCAGGCTCAGCCAAGGAGAACAATACAGCTCAGGCTTTAAAAGGGCCACTGGTGGAGGGTGTCGATGACAAAGGAAACGCTTGTGCCCAGTGACAAAGGCACGATGCTGAGTGGTAGGAGAGGTCACTCTCCCAGGGAGAAGGCATAAGCCTCAAGGAGCGAGAAGGCGGCAGGAGCTCAGCCCGGGCAGCACAAGTTCTCTCCGGGGAAGGCGCTTACTGGGGTCACGTTTCTTCTTCAGACGACCATTTAGAGGACTTACGAAATAAAAGGAATAAAACAAAGACAGGAGGGCAGGAGGGAAGGAGGCAGAGACCGTCACCTAAAAGAGCCTAAGATACCTGCGACGGAGCCACGAAGGCCAGGGCGCAGGGCGGGGGCGCGGGGCGCGGGGCGCGAGGCGAGGGGCGCGGGGCCGGGGCGCCCCCAGGCCCGAGGGGCGCCCCCGCCCGTGGCCCGCGCTCCCGGCCGCGCCGGCGGCTCCGCATTGGCATTCCGCGCCGCGCCGCCGGGTGCGTGCCCGCGCCGTTCCCAGCCCGCGGCGCCGCGCGGGGACAGTGGCGCATTGTTCGCCCGGACACCCCGGGCGGCGCAGCGCCCTCGGGGCTTGGCGCGGCCCCGGCGCGATTTGCATGCGCTCCAGTCACAAAGGTTCAAGGTCAGGAGCGCCGGGCGGCCGAGCCCCGCCCGGCCCAGGCGCTATTCTTCGCCCCGGCGGCGGGAATTCCTCGCCGCCCGCGCCCGGGCCGCCCCTGCGCGTGAATGGCCGAGCGCCGCCGCCGTCTGAGGCGCTTTGTGTCTCGGGCCTGGCCAGCTGGGCCCGCGGGGGACGTGCCAGCTCGGCCGGCGGCGCCCCCGCGCCAGCGCCCCTCGCCCATGCTAATCAGCCTGGCAGCGCGACTGGGCGGGCGGCCCGGCCCGGAGCCCCCACGGTCCCTGCTAGGAGCCCCCCAGCCTCCCAGTGCTGCCGAGAGGCCCCCAAGTCCCCTGCCAGGGGCCTCCACTTCCCACCCCTCTGCCAGGTGCCCTCCACCCACTCCACCTCCACCCCTCCTACCGGGAGCCCCCCAGCCCTCCTGCCGGGGACCCTCTTCTCCAGCTGCTGGAGTCCCCCTGCTCCAGTGAGAAAGGCGGGGCCACAGTGGGAGGAGTGGTTGGCCGGGGAGCCGAGGCCTAGGACCCTGCCCCTGCTCTGGCAGGACTCTTGTTGGGGCCTAGGGCATCCCCTCTGGGCCTGTTTCCCCCCAACGGTGGGGCAGGTTACCCTGATGGTCTCTGGAGGCCCGTCTGGAACTGGGGTATGTCTTCCAGCAGGCTGCTGGGAATGTGGTGGTTAAGACAGCCCTCCCCTGGGGTCTGGCCTCCTCTGCAGCCCTCCAGCCTCCCCCCCGGTCCTGAGTCTGGGGTTGCTGTCCGTGCCGACCTTCTGAGGGCGATCTGAGCTTGACAGGGCTCTGCAGGAGTCATAGTGTGGCATCGTTATCATCACCCCCCATCAAGGCCTTGGGCACATGGTGTTTAATTGTCCCTCGCTAGACTGGGAGCTCTTTGTGGGCAAGAACTGCTCAATCCCCACACACAGTAGCACCCAGGATGCATTTGTCCACTTCATAATCCGGTGGGTGGATGTCAGCCAGTGTGGATTACTAGGAGCCTTTCTTGGGAGGCGGAGCGGGCTTCCGAGCTCCCCTGTTCCCCCAGGAGGGTCCCCTCCTCCAGCCCTCTGGGGTGGCTCTGAAGTTGTGTTTCTGCAGGAGGCTGGGAGCCGGCACCCGTGCCCCACCCAGGCCCATCAGGGGGTCTAGAGCTGGTGCTGCAGAACCAGGGCCCCCTGGTGGTGAGGCTGCCAAGGACCCTCACCTTTCTGCTGCATCTGTCTTCATGACATCTGTATGAAGCCAGCAGTCCCTCCAGGCACCAGAGGAGGCCTGAAGGTTGGGGGGCATCATACACTGGGGTGCATTTCCATGGGGTTTCCAGCAGCAGCCAGGGCTGAGCTGGGCCTCTTGGCCAGTCCACCCCAGCCAGGCCCGGGTCCAGGAAGGAGAGACCCAGATGAGGTGGTGGCATGAGCCACCAAGAGGGAACCCCCAGCTCCAGACAGACCCTCAGGTGGTAGCAAGTGTGGCCTTGTGAGTCAGAAAGATCCAAGTTCAAATGCCTTCCCCAGCACTCACTGACTATGTGCCCCTGGGGGGTTCCTCCTTCCCTTCGGCCTCCCCTTCAAAATGGGCGCAGTGATAGTTTCCTCACTGCTCTGAGAATGCCTTAGGACCCTGGTGTTACACTCCCGAGCCTCCTTTCTGTCTCCTGAGCTTCAGTTTCCAGGGTGTCCCTAACCCCGTCCCACCTGGCCACATCCCAATACCAGCTGTATTTCAATCACCCAGCACATAATGCTCCCCTGCGTGGAACGCCTCTCCAACCTGTCCTCTCTCAGCCCCTCTCTTCTCCAGCCACTCCTTGCCAACTAGCGCAACCTATAAGGTTTGGTCCAGATACCACCTCCTCCAGGAAGCTGCCCCCCCCTTACCCTCCTCTCTTCTCCCACCAGAATAGACTTTCCATGCCATGCTGAGGAATTTGGCTCCAAACCTGAGGACAGTAGGGAGCCACAGCAGGCTTTAGACCCGGTGACTCTCCCTGGTGGCCTCAGCGGGGAACATGCAGAAAGCGGTCCAGAGACCTCCAGAATTCAGACTGGTCAAATTTCAAAGGAAACATCGCAGAGCTACTGAAGACAGCCAACTTTCTGTTTTTCCATGTTGGAACCTTTAGAAAAACAATTAATTATAATTTCCTTTTTTGAAAGGATATTTTTAAACCAAAAGAAGTAGGAAGACAACCTCCAGATCAAGGCCATCTTTTCAGGCGGAACAAACGTGGTGTTGGAATAACTTGCACGTGGTCCTCGTATTTGTCATTTCACCCCAACAGTTGCGAATGTGGTTACGGCCGGGCCCCTGCGAGGGTGGGTCCTCTTTCCGGCATCCCTTCCTCTCTGAACCGCTGCTCTCCTGACCCCGCTGGACCGGGGGCGTCTCCTCACAGCCCCCAGCTCCGCTGGGCCCTCTAACCTGGCGGCTCTCAGAGGCCTACCGGGGGCACCTGGGCTGTCCAGTCCAGTGGGCCCAGTGGCCTGTAGCTGTGACAGGGCTCTCAGGCCACTAAGAGGGACAGACGTTTACGAGGACAGAGAAGAGGAGACAGCGCAGATGCCCCTCCGTCCCCCTGGGGAGACGAGGAACGTGCAGATATGAGTGTCGGTGGTGCATTCAGTCCTCCGGGCACAGGCCAGCAGGCTCCAACCACTGGAGGGGGAGGGGAGGGCAGGGCCAGCACGAGTGACAGGTCTGCACTGAACCTTTCGGAGTGTTCTAGAAGGAGACGCATCCTCACTTCCAAGCGCAGGCTGCACCGTGGACATTTTGCTGATTGGAGGGTGGGCACCATCGGTAATTAGCATTGAGATCCTGCACCCAGCCTCAGAGCTGGGAGGCCCGCGGTGACCACTGAGGGCAACTTGGCGCTGAAGAGAGACTGAGGCCCAGAGAGGGACAACTCTTGTTCAAGGTCACACAGGAGGGTTATACTGGAAAAACAGTTGCTCTCTTAGGTGACATGAACTTGTAATCTTGTTTCCAGCTTTCCTTTGCCTTTTAATCCCTTTTTGTCAAGAACAGATTTCAAGCTTACCTGTTTCCAGATGATTGCGTGTTTAAAACTGGATGCTCTGAATTAGTTGCCCACCAGCGCTACTCCATCGTGCTTTCATCGGCTGCGCTGTCTTCGATTGCTCCCCAGACAGGATGTGACTTGACACTTGCAACAGGCCCTGGCTGGGCACTGAGGACACTGAAGGCTCAAGTCTTTGCTCTCTGGAAACTCACAGCCCGGTGGGGCTCCGAGGCAAGGACGTGCAGCTTGTTACCAAAGGCCAGAAGAGCCAGGCACTGCAGGAGTGGCTTGACATAGGGGATCCATCCCGGAAAGCTTCCTGGAGGAGGTGGTAGCTGATGTGCTCACCAATGTTAGCGGGTATTGTTATTCACAGTAAGACGAAGGGGAGGAGAAGCTGGGAAGGCAACATGGGTGGGAAGCACATCCCCTTCCGAGGGAACAGCTGTGAGAAAAGGCAGGCAGTTCTCTGGGGAGGGTGGCGAGGGGGAGGCAGTGATGGGAGCTGAGGCTGGAGAGAGAAGCAGGGGACTATCCTGGGGGGGTGGAGCATCTAAGGGTTTTAAGAAGGGTGGGAACAGGAGCTGTGGGTTTGGGGAACCACTCTGGCAACCGCACTAGAGGAGGCAGGCAGCGTGAGGGAGGCGACTGACCAGCTGAAGGAAGGTTGTGGCCCCAGAGAGGGGCGGATGGGCTGATTACAAGGGCCTCAGAGGAAGGATGGCCAGGACTTTGAGTCTCTAGTGTCCCTGGTGGTCTTGCTCGTAACCAGGATGGACAGATGTGGAGGGGCACCTCACACTAGCCCCAGGTTTGGGGCTGAGCCCGTGTGTGACCGGGCCCAGAGCAGTGGCCACTCTGTGCTGCCATGATGGGGGGCCTGATGGAGGGAAATTGCAGGTGTGTGGGACGGGAGGGTTCCTGGCGGTGACCACTTGATACAGAAGTCCTGCTTCATAGCAGAGATGTGTCCAAGACTGTTGGCCCTACAATGGTCGTTGCCACCCTCCAAGCCACAGTGAAGAGCCAGGTGGGCCTGGTGGAAAGTTGGAAGGCCTTCCACACCACACGCCTGGGAAACGGTCCAGGCGTCCCAAGACTGCCAGCAAACACAGGGAAAAGTCCTCAGGGGCCTCCAGGGGCAGGTAGGAGTCGAACCTTCCCCAGAGGCAGGTGCCGTGGGTCCAGGGCACTGCCCCAGCAGAGCTCAGAGCCCAGGGCCTCCCTGCCTGACTCTCTTTGGGATTGCTCAGCAAAAGAGAAAAGACGGGGATCCACAGCGGGCCTGTCCTGGGAAGGCGGTGTTCTGCTAGGACAGGCCTCCTGCAGGTAGAACTAAGACATCGCTGTGTAAAAAACACACCTGCACACACTCATTCACTGCCGGTGCTAGAATAAGCCATTGTCCTTCCTGCAGGGCCATCTGGTGATATAGTCAAGAGCCTTTAAAAAGCAAATCCTCTGGGGGCTGGCCCCGTGGCCGAGTGGTTAAGTTTGCGCGCTCCGCTGCAGGCGGCCCAGTGTTTCGTTGGTTCGAATCCTGGGTGCAGACATGGCACTGCTCATCAAACCACGCTGAGGCAGCGTCCCACATGCCACAACTGGAAGGACCCACAACGAAGAATATACAACTATGTACCGGGGGGCTTTGGGGAGAAAAAGGAAAAATAAAATTAAAAAAAAAAAAAAAAAAGCAAATCCTCTGTGAAGTTACCGTTACTGTGCTAGGAGCACCTAAAGTGAATTATTAGAGATGTGCAAGGAGGATGTTCATAGCAGCGTATTTGTAAATTATCTAGACAGACAACAATGAAGAATTAGGTACAAAAGTTATATATAGACATGTGAACAGTGGATTATTCTGCAATCATTAAAAAGTGGGCTATAGAAACATGTTTAAAGATAGGTGAATTGTTCATTGCGCCTTAGTGAAAATGCAGATGATGGAACCTGACACATGACGCCAATGGTTTAAGGTATGTATTATGAATAGAGAAAAAAGGCTGCACAAATTCACACTCGAATGTCAGCTGTGGTTTCTCCGACTTGGGATTCTCTGTATTTGATCTCTTCTCTTTTCTCATGAGTGCTTTTCTGTGTTTGCAAACTTATTGACAAGGAACATGTATTATGTTTGCCATCAAGACAAAGAGAGCTGTGTGTGTGTGTGTGTGTACGTGTGTGTGTATGTATTTCAATGGCCCGGAAAGAAAAGACCAAGTTCAGGTAAAGACCCATAGTGACTCATTGCTTCCCCAAAGGAGGTTTCTCAGTCCTAGCTTGGAAATTACTACCGAAAACGCTGGATGTTTAAAGCCTGATTGGGCTCCTGTTTCCCCAGAGCAGAAGGGTCACCCATGAGGAGCTTGCTACATGTGCGGGCCTTGTCCCACCCAGGCTTTCTTGTAACCATAATCTGGGAGAGATCTTCTCCCCCCACCCCAAAAATGTCTTTTGTGTGTGTGGGGTAAAACATACATAAGATAAAATTTACTCTTTATCATTTCAGTGGCATTAAGTACACGTACATTGTTGTGCAACCATCATCACCGTCCATCTCCAGAATTTTCATCTTCCCAAACTGAAACTCTGTACCTACTAAACAATAACTCCTCATCCTCCCCTCCCTCCAGCCCCTGGTAACCACTGTTCTACTTTCCTTCTCTATGACTTTGAATTTGACTAATCTAGGTACCTCATGTAAGTGGAATCATGTATTATTTATTCTTTTGGGTCTGGCTTATTTGGTTTAACATGTATGTTTTCAAGATTCATCCATGTCACAGTATGTGTCAGAATTTCATTCCTTTTTCAGGGTGAATAAAATTCCACTGTAGGTATAGACCACATTTGGTTGATCCACTCCTCTGTTGATGAACATTTGGGTTGTTCCTACCTTTTGTCCATTGTGAATAATGTTACTGCGAACATGGATAGGTACTATCTCCCAGAGTCCCTGCTTTCAGTTCTTTTGGGTATGCACCTAGGAGTGGAATTGTTGGGTCAGATGGTAATTCTGTTTAATTTTTTGAGGAGCTACCATGCTGTTTTCCACAGCAGCTGCACCATTTTGCCTTCCCACTAGCAATGCATGGAGGGTCCAGTTTCTTCACATCCTCACCAATACTTGTAAGCTTCGGGGGTTTTTTCCTTTAAATAATAGCCATCCTAATAGGTGTGAAGTGGTAGTTCATTGTGGTTCTGATTTGTTCCCCTAATGTTTAGTGACATTGAACATCTTTTCATGTGTTTATTGGCCATTTGTATACCATCTTTGCAGAAATGTCTATTTGAGTCCTTTACCCACTTTTTGATAGGGTTTGTTGTTGTCAAGTTGTAAGAGTTCTTTATATATTTTCCATATGAGAGATCATTTTTTGTATATATAGTATTCTTGGGTCATATCACTTGTTAAAATATTCATTTATTACTTTTTAAATTTGGAAAGCACATAAAGTAAAAAAGAGGGGTACAAGAAGCATTAGTGATTACATTCTTTGACTTAGCAATTCCACAGCTGGGGATTTGTCATAAGGCATTTTCGTGAACATGCACACAGGTTTAGCTACAAGGATATTCACCATAAAAGAAAAAGGAAGCAAGGAAGAGATGGAAAATATAAACAGCATCAATGTCCAATCATAGTATATAAGTTAAATAAAACACAAACCCCCCAATACAGGGCTGTGTGATTACAAACAACATAGTAGACGAACCCTCAGTGATGTGGGGACACTTATAACACAGCCATGCATGAAAGGAGCAAGGTGCAAAACAATATTTACACTATAATCCCAATTTTGTTTCAAACAGATGTTCAATTGTGTCAAGAGGAAGGAAAAATGCCAAAATGTTAATCTCACACGGTGGGATCAGGTTGTTTTTATTTTCTTCTTCGTATGTTTTTAATTGTCCAAATTTTCTGCACTAACGCGTGTCGCTTTACAGCCAGAAAAAGAGAGTTATTTTGTTAAGGTGCTTACAGGTGTATGGACCGTGTCCTTCCGATTACGGAAAAATACATATATTCACCAGAAAAAGACTCAAGACGAGAGTCGACGCCGAGCTCTCGGCCGTGGTTTGCGCTGTGAGAGCCTGAAAGATTTCTTATTTTCATTTGTACTCTCCCAGGTTTTTCAAATTCTCTGCTGTTTTGTTATCTGGTTAGGGAGAAGGAAAAAAAGACAAAATTGTTATACTTTAAAAAAATGAAAATCTAAAGGAACGACAACGTGAAGTAAACGAAACTCAATTCCAACATCTCGCGCCAGCGAGCGAAGGCCGCGGGACGCGGAAACTGAATCAGCACCGCCACCGCCTCCGCACAGAGGCCCCGCCCACTCCCCGCCCCCGGCCGCGTAAGGCTCCGCCCAGGTCCCCGTCCGCTTGGCGGCGACGCTACGTCCGCACCGCCCGCCGCCCTGGCAGCCGGAGACAGCGCGCAGAGGCCCCGCCCAGCCGCGTGGAGGCCACGCCCCCAGCCCGGGCCCCGCCCCATCGGCTGCGCCGCTGCGTTCGCGCCGCCGCCCGCCGCGCCCTGGCCCGCGCTTCCGGAGCCGGCCGCGCAGAGGCCCCGCCCCCGGGCACGTAGGGCCCCGCCCGGCCCCGCCCCCTCGCCGCCACGCTGCGTCCGCGCCGCCCGTGGCGCTGGCCCTGGCTTCCGGAGCGGGACGGAAGGGCGGGCGGCTGGCGGTGCCGAGGCCGGAGCCGCGTGGGGCCCTTCGGGGAAGGGCGCGGCTCCCCGCCTTGGTCCCGCGTGCGTTTCCTTCTGTTCCCCTCGTTCATGTCCCCACCCGCCCCCAGGTGCGCAGGACCTCACGCAGTGGCCGCAGTGGAGGCCGCACAGCCGGGGGACAGAGATCAAAGCGGGGCGGGCCCGGCGCGCCACCGGGACGCGCGCTGCTGGCCCGCCCGGCCAGGAGGGAGAGCAGGCGGATCAAAGCTCGCGGTGCCGGGGCCGGCCTTTCCGCGCGAGCGAGGCCGGGACGCAGCGCCCCTGGGCAGGACGCGAGGCTCCCTGTAAGCCAGGGCGTCGGCTCTCGCCCTCCACGGGGAGGAGGCCGGGCCCCGGCGAGGCGTCCCACTCCCGCCCTGGCCAGGCTCGGTCCCCGGTCAGGGATTGCAGAGCCCCCCTTCTGTCGGCTGTGACTCGGGCCTGAGCTGTGTGACTGTGCCGCATCAAAGTTTGAAGGCCCAGCGATCATAATAGCAGCTGCCAGTTATTGGGAACCACGTGCCAGGCAGGCCGGGGACCTATGCCTTTGTGTCGTCGCATTACTCCTCGTAGCAGCGCCATTAAATGCTGGTATGGCCCACCACCCCCTTTCGCAGATGGAGGGGCTGAGATCAGAAGCAGTTTGCCCCAGGCCTCTCGGGAGAAGCGGCACAGCCTGCATTTGGGCCGGATCCCTGATTCTGCATCTGAGGCTTTTACACTCTGCTAATCTGGCTCCTGTGACAATAGATTCAGGGGGCGCAGCTGGCTGCCAGCTCTGTTGCTTACCTTAGCTCACTGCTGCCTCATCCCCAGTAGGAAGACCCTTCTACCCAGAGCTAAGCCCCACTTCCCATTCTGACGATGCCCAGGACCTGTGAGCTCTATGCCAGGAGCCTGAAGATTCCATGCCAAGTTAGCACCCACCTGTCACACGGGGTCTCCTTGCTCAGGTGATGGGAAAAGACACGGTCTGTCCAGCATCTGAGGAGAGGCCGTGAGAAAGTGGGTGATTTCAGAACGCCCAGTTTGTTGGACCAAGTCTGCCATGCCGGTGTCATGAGGCTGGGAAGTGTGGGTGAGCGCATTTCCCGCGACGTTCACCAAACCCCAGCTACCCCAAGGCTGCCTGCCTCTCTCATCTCCACCCTCTCTCCCTGGGAGACACGGAGACGGGCATTTTGGCTATCCACGTGGCTTTCCAGGTTGGTATAAAAGGCCGAGTGATGCTGGACATTGGCGGCAGACCAGACACGAGGCCCAGCACAGGGTGCCCACAGCAATCCAGATTTTCCAGCCTCCATATGTATGTACCTCGGGGAGGAAGCTGCAAATTTGAATTTTTTTGTTTTTGGCTCCATATTAAAGAACAAAGCATGGGAACTGGACAGGCCCCTCTGTAAACAGAAAACACATGTTTTCTGAGAGAATGGGCTCTTCCTTTCCTGGTTTCTTCCCCCGTGGACAAGGCCTCCTTAGACCTGCTGGCTTCGAGAACGGGGAGGCCTTGGACCCCAGGCTGAGAGGAGGTGATTCTTTGTCCCCACTCAGCGAGCAACACTCACCTTAAATGGGGGCAGGAACAGGGCATTAATGGGTCTATTCAGTAGTGGGGTGGGCCTGGGGTGTGGTCCCAGGAAGGAAGTCCCGCAGGGACCTGAGCCCTGAGGTTGGTTCCAGGAAGGAAGCTCCTCAGGATTGAGTCAGGGGGAGGGAGAGTCTGGACCATTTGTATCCTCCAAGCAATTACAAATCATCTTGGGCTCTAGGTGAGCTAGCTTCAGACGAATGTGTGCGCCTTGGGGTCTGCCAGCCACACCCAGGGGCAGAGACCTTTCTAACTCAGAAGAGAGGCTGGGGCCTGATGTCTACAAAGAGCAGTCATGCTGAGACTGAGTGCCCACTGCTGTGTGACTTCAGGCAAGTTTCTTAACCTCTCTGAACCTTAGGTGTCTCGTCTGTAAGATGGGGATAACAATATTTGGTCATTGAGGATTAAATAAGATAACGGGTGTCTTAGATATGTAGGAGCCAATTAATGACTGAACGGATCAAACTTTGTCTTAGTTTTAGTGCTGAGCTGTTCCCACATCCCTAGAGTGGCCTGAGAGCCCTCTACAAGTATGTGGGATGCCTATACTCCAAGGAGCACCTCCACTTCCCCCGTCCTCTGCTGGGCCCCGTTGAGTGCCAGGGATCCGGCTGTCTCAGGATTGTTCCTTTGAATCCCCCCAACAGCCTGATCTTTGTCCCCCAGGGGAGATTAGATTTGGGGAAATAACCAGACGTCCTTTGGGCCAAGTCTGCTGAGTAGGTGCGTGGTTGCCAAGCCAGGGCCCCCTGTCCTGGGTCAGAATGTATCGCAACTGTAAAGTCAGGAGACCCTGTGGCTCCCGACTCTGAAGGCGGGTTAGAAGGAGAATCTGGACCAGATCATCTGGATGGGCCGCCACTGGTGTTGGTGTGTGTGAGAGTGCCAGTGTGCGTGTGTATAAAGACACAGAGATCGTCACACACGCTCAAGCTCGGTGGATGAACCAAACCAAAGCCAGACTAATTAACATGAGGCTGCCTTTCATCCCTCAGCCCACAATCTGATTTTCATGGAAATCTTTGTGGGAAAATTCCAAGCGCTTCTGATAGAGGCAGATGCGTGAGAGTGAGGCAGTAAGTCGTCTTGGAAGAGTGCGAGACTTCGAGGTGGGGGTTTCCTCCCAGCTCGGCCCCTAACCAGCTGTGTGACTCCTTGCTGGCAACTCCTTCTCTGTAGGCCTCAGTTTTCCCATCTGAACGATGGGGGTCACGATGCCTGTCCTTCTTATGAGAAGCAAATGGGGGGAATCTGGATAGGAACATGCCTAGAAGTCCTGACCTGGTGCGTCAAGGACCTTAAATGCATGGACACCCTTTGACCTAACACTCTTATGGGAATTTACCCTCAGGAAAGCAACACAGCCGTACGTAGAAGTGTCAGGATAAAGCTGTTCCCAGCAGCATGATTTACAGTAGCAAACACTTCAACGGGACAACATGTCTGACAACAGTGGCAAAAGTGATAACCCACCCAGGATGAACTCAGCGCGATGCTCCAGGCAGGAAACACACGGACCACGCCCACACGGTGGGTCTACCTCAACCTGTGCCAGTGACACAGCTCGTTAAAAATTTAAAGCATTCACAAAGTTCTGTTCGCAATAGCCAGAACATCAGAAATAACCCAACTGTCCACCCACAGATGAGTGGGTAAACAGACTGTGGGCGCCATACGATGGGATACCGTAAAACAATAAGGCGTGGGCTGGTGAGAGACTCAGCGACGTCCATGAGTGTCAGTTATGCTGAGCAAGAGATCCTACTCTCTGATCCCGCTTATGTTAAATTAAATAAAGGTAAAACTAATCTACAGTGGTAGGATTCAGATGGGTGTCTGCCTGGGACCTGGGAGGTAGGGCCCGCCTGCAAGGGGGACTAGGGGACATTTTGTGGTGATCGTATTTTTTTTCTTGATTGTGGTGCTGGTTACATGGGGGTATGCATGTGTCAAAACTCGTCGAACAGCACAAGTGAAAGAGATCTTCATGGAAATTACACCTCAGTGAAGTTGATTTAAAAAATTAGTTGATATTTAGATTTTATTTTTCAAATCCCATAGAGAATAATACTTAATGACACAAAATACTCACAACATATTAAGCGAAAAGGATCTGAAATAACCTATAGTATGATCATACAGACATGTCTAGTACATATAGTATATGGTTTGGGAAAGATACCAGAAGGACTTCAAGAAAACATACCTGGTAGTTATCTCACGGGTAATTTTTGTTTTCTTTTTTGTGCTTTTCTGTATTTCCAAATTTTCTGTAACAAACACTTTTCTTTTTATAAACAAATTAAATAAAAACAAATATCTCTATTTCTTTTTTCCAGCTGTGGCAGGTCAGGGACGCAGAGCTGGGTCCAGGACTGGGCTGCGAGGATGCCCCGGTCCAGCGAAAGGGAACCGCCTGGAAGCTGGTAGCAGAGTGAGAGGCGGGGCCCCTTCCCTGGCTCTTTGGCCGTTTCTGGGCTGGGTTATTCTCGAGGGCTGCCGTGCCCACTGGGCTCTGCCGATGAAGGGAGGAGGCCTGTCCCTGAACCAGCTGGGGTAGCCGTGAAGCCAGACCCTCCCGTTTGGAGTGCCGCAACCCTGTAGCTCTGAGCACCTCTCCCAAAGGTACCAGTCTCCCATGCTGCCCGGGAAAAGGGTGGGGAGCGGGGTTCTGGTCTCTCTGCCCCTGTGCCACTTTCCCCACCGGAGGAGACCCTCCTTGGTGAGTTGCAGGGACTGGGGGGAGGGCGGGGGGGGCAGACCCTGTGCCAGAGCCAGAGCACTCTAGCGCATCTCCTGCCCGGCTTGGCCTTGTGAGGCTGGGGCTATTGTTTACCGCCACCACTCTCTCCAAACTGGGGAAACTGAGGCTCAGAGAGAAATGACTTGCCCAAAGTCCCCGGGCCAGTAGCCAGTGGAGCTCAGACTTGGCCTCATGCCTGGATTCTCACCACCTTCAGACTTCAGTTCCTGGGAGCTTCTGGGCCCCAAATAGCTGGTTCATGGAGCGCAGATTTGGGGGCAAGGGCTGTGTTTCTCCTGTGTCTGTTGTCTGCTCTGGGTTCTTGTGCGATTTGTAATCTACTGCACAATCAGGGGGCCTGTCGGCTGGGCTTGGAGGTTAAAGGTGAGCTTCTTCGAGGAGAGGGCCCCGCCTGCTTTGGGGGCTGCTGGGACCCCAGCATCGCCCTCTCCCTCCGCCATCGGGCCCCCTCCCTCTAGCCAGCTGGCCTCACAGAGGTGCCAACAAGGAGACCAGATTGGCTTGGTTGCTTTTCCCTCCCTGACTGAAGGGGTTCTGCAGCAGACTGAGGAAACGAAAAAGAAGAGCCTGAAACTGTTACAAAAAAATTTTCTTTAACCAAGTCACAAATGAGAAAGATGAGGCAGCAGCAGGTTAAGGACACTTTGTGACGTCGAGTTTTTATCACTCGGCACTTCCATGACCGCAAGTGTCACAATTTATGGTCCCTGTGGCCAGGCAACCGCAGAGCCCGTGGATTTACCCCCGCGTGTGGAGCTGCGCTGAATGCAGTCGGCACACAGGAGCCCACTGTTGGGGCCGCAGCCGTGCACCCGTCCTCCTGCCGGCCTCGCTGCAGTTTCTGTTAAAAAGTAAGACCCTGGGGTAAAAGAAAAGAAAGCTTTTAGAATGAAATGTATTTGCATGTCTATTTATATAACTATAAAGAAAGAAATTGTAATGTCACTGGTGGAAGGCTTTGGAGTAAAAGACGAAGAGGTAAAGAATTGCTTGCTTTTTCTTTCTCTCTTTCTCTGTCTCTGTCTCTGTCTCTCTCTCTCTCTCTCTCTTTGTTTTTCTATATTCTCCAAACCTTCTGTAACAATGTGTATTACTTTTACAATAAAAGGAGTTAAATACTCTTATATTAAAAGTAGTCAGACTGCACTGAGGCTCAAATGATTACCATGACCATCAAGGGTACTTGTTACTGAGTAGCTGGTATGTGCCTGATCTTCTGCCAAGCTCTCCCACCGTCCCGGCTGCTCAGAACACCCTGCAGTGGGAGCTGTCACCCCCTGCACGCGGCAGCCGGCGCCCACACGGCGGAGCTGGGGGCTGAGCGTGAATGATTCCGACTCTCAGAGCTGTACTATTTCCATAACAACTTCCTGCCTCTTTCAGGTGAACGTTTTCTCTAATTACAATGATCTTCAATTAAAATATTTTATCTTGTTTAGGTAGAATCTGAAAGTATTCCTGTAAACAGAATGTAGTAAAAAAAAAAAAATCTTTTTTTTTTTTCCTACTTTATGATCCTGTTAACCAATGGCCAAAGTAGGGATCAGCTACATAATTTTCAGGGCCCAGGGCAAAATGGAAATGCAGGGCCGCTTGTTCAAAAGATGAAGAATTCTAAGATGGGGACAGCAGAGCAGTGAGCACGGGGCTGCAGCACAGGTCACACGCCCATGAAGCCTGCTGGGACAAGATCTTGACGGTTTTTGATGGAGCTAGGGTGAGCGACATCCCCTTTTGGGACGAACAGCACCAGTGACCAGATGTCAGAAAGCAAATGGGTGCAAGCTCCAGGAAGACGTGAGGTTCTCAACGCGTTTTCCGGTCCTGAAAACACCAAGTGGCGGCAGCTGAGGATGGGAGAGGGCGAGCCAGGCAGGCTTCCCTCCCCAGGAGAGGGCCAAGCCTCTGTGCTAGGAGCTTTCACGTCAGGTGAGGGGTATCTACTGCATATTGTTGTGAAATGTCACACCCTGGCACTGAGCCTCAAGACTCGATGGAACTTCAACCGCTCTGCTGGAGTGTGCACAGCTGGCCTGCCTACATCCTGGGGAGAAATGAGAAGAGCCGACGCCCATGCTTGCTCCTGTAAAAACACAATAAGAAACCTCATTCCACTCCCTCTGGGAAAGGATCCTGGGGTTCACTGGTGGGTGGATTTTACCCCCAAATGAGGCCAAATGCAGGCACTGGGGACAAACTGGCAGCCTGTGTATGTAAGCTGATGAGTATTTGCGGCTCTGAAAACTGGCTCCATGTCCCCCCCCCCCCAGCCAGCCCCAGGCACCACCTGTCCACCTCCACTACCTCCATGTCCTCAGCCCCATGAAAAGTTCCGGAAGTCTCCAGATGGATGGGCAGCACCATCAAGTGCCCCCGTGGCTGCACCCTCTTCCGTGAACCACGTATGGAGGTCCAGGACCGACTCCAGAAAGGATCACATTTGAGAATCGCTAGTGCTCTCTGGAGCTCGGAACACCGCCCACTTTTGTGGAACAAGAGACAACATGCTGCCCCCACCCCAACCCTCACCCTGGTGTCCACGGCCCCCTCACTCAATTTTAAGAAACAAACAGATAACCCCACGCTCCCCAGCCTGAAACAGTGCTCTGGGACAGCCGGCCTGTGATCAAGCGTCTCCTCCGTAAGCATGTCTGGCAGGGAAGGATGGACAGATGAATAGACGAACAGAGCAGTGCAGGAGCATCTCAAGGCCCATCGGCAGCTCGACATCTGTGCCCCTCAGCTCCTGTTCCAGTGCTCACAGGGCCCTCAAAGGGCCTGGGCTTGGCCACTGCACAGGTTCCCAGGCCTGGGGCCACTTGGTAGCCTCCCCCAGCTCAGACGTGTCCCCAAGGACCCTGCCAGGCAGAGCCGAGAAGGCAAAAAACAGCGCCAGCAGCCAAGGAGCTCCCAAGAAGAGGAGGCCCGAGCTTCCAGCTCAGGGTAAGGCCAGGCATCCTCCTGCCTCACACGCGGAACATCTGCCTGAAGGGCGAGAACAGGGTCCTACATGCACCACAGGTGTGGGCGGGAGCAGGTGGGCCTGGGCCAGGACCAGTATGGAGCCCACATCCTCTCCTGGACACCAGGGGTCCCAGCTGTCCCTCCACTCCCAGGACAGGAACACAGAGTAGCTGCTCCTGGCGGCTGGCTCAAGCCCCTGTGCTGAGGGGACAAGACAAGGGGTGTGTGGGGATACAGTCTGAGTGTCAACTACCTTTCAGCAAGCGTCTTGTACCCACTTTTCTCCCCCCTAAAAAATTTGCCCAAGTCGCTTTGGAGTGGGTTATGAACCAGGCAGGTGCCGAGGGAGGAGGGTGCCTGGGCGATGGGAGCAGAGCAGGGCTAGAGAGGACTGGGGGTGCTGGTTTATCCCTTAAGAAAAAACAACCGAAAAAACTTCTGGGTGGAATTTCAAGTTCTGGAGATTTCTAAGTAGCCGGCCCTTTCTCCACCGTATTTCTTTCTTTCCTCCCCTCTCCCGGCCTGCTTTCCCTCTTTGTTGCCAAGCTCAGACGTCGCTGCTGAAACCCAGCCCAGCGCCCGCGAAGCCCGGAAACTTCCAGCTCGCGATTGTGCGGAAAGTTGGGGTCGCGGGGCTGGGGTGACAGCGGCGCCGCGGGGCCGGCCGCGGAGGTGACCCGGGGCCGCGGCCGCTCGCGGCCTCGCTCTGCCCGGCGGCGCCTGGGACCTCGGACAGTCCGCCGTCCGGACGTGAACTTGACTCCGGCTGCGGCCTGCCGGACCGCGAGGGCGCTCCGGGACGACCTGGTAAGCGGCGCCCGCTCTCCCGCCCTTGCCCTCGGCGCCCGCCGCGGCCGCGGGGGTCCAGGGTCCAGGTCCGAGCGCAGGGGTCTGGGTCCGGGTCTGGGGTCCCGGGCTCGCGCCGGGAGGGGGCGCCCCGGGGGGCAATCGCGGGGGGCGCCCCGCCGCTGGGGCCGCCATCAGCGCGCACGGCGGAGCCCGGGCCCTCCAGCCTCCTCGGAACAAAGACGCGGGAAGTTCGGGAGGGAGTCTTTCCCGACACGTTCCCTCCCCCGGGCTGCTGGGTCTGGGCGGCGGCCATCAGGGCTCTGAAAGCGCAGAGAAGATCTCTCTGGTTTTCTTCTGCCCTCTTCTTTTTTGCCCACCCCTCCCCCCCCCTTTGGCTGGAGGGCAGAAGGAGGGGGCATCGATGCCATCTAGCTCTCAGATGTTAACCCTCCGAGGCGCGGGCCTGCCCAGGGGCCACACACGTGCTGGGGGACCCCACAGCTCCGGAAGAGGCACCCCCCCTGCACAGCTGTCTCCTTGTCCTGCAATGGAATCGGATCCTGGGGGCTCGGGGTGGACATTGCTCCTGATCCCCCCCACTTGCCTGAGCGGCTTTCCTGTGGCCATCCCCGGTGACCATCCTGAGCAGGACCTCTGGCCACCACTACCCTGTCTGTGCTGCCTGTGGCAGCTGTGCCAGAGCAGCCGGTGTCAATCCGCCATGACAGGAGCTGGGGGACACAACATGGCAGCTGTGGTCAGCCCTGGGGAGGAGAAGGAGCCCAGCCCTGTGGGGCCTTGTCCCTGGGGAGCACAGGGATGGGGACACTGGTGTCTTCCCTTGCCTCTGTCCACAGGCCCAGGCCCAGCCCTCGCGTCCCCAGCTGGTTTCTCTGCACACCTCCCTCCCTTTGCCTGAGACAAAGCCTCCAGCCCTCTGCGTGGCCTGATCCCTGGGGGGCACCCACAGGGTGGGGAAGCCACCCCACCATGGTGGTGGCAAAGCCTCAGAAGCTCCCAGAGCTCTGCCCTGGACGCTGGACCTGGGCCTGGGGATGTGAGTTTGACTTAATGCCCCCCAACCACAGAACGGACCATCTGGCTGTTCCTGCTCTTGGCAGTGGCCAGGTCCCCAGCCTTCCAGAGGCCATTGCTAACCTCACCTCCATCACCCGGACCCCAAAGTCCCTCCTTGGTGAGAGGCTGCAGGGGCAGTGGAGGGAGCAGCCGCACAGGAGTGAGAATGCCTGGGCTAGCCGGGGACTGGTCAGGTCACCCACCCTCTGTACCCTGGATGCTCCAGCAGGGTCCTCAAACGGGCAGCCTACAGGGTCCGGCAGGCCAGATGGGGCACAGTGAAGAGTTTGCGGGGACTGTGGGAACAGAGCGCCCAGGCCTGCCCTAAGGGGACGCCACACATCGGGTCGTCCAGTTGCTGCCAAGAGGGTAAGGGCCTGGAGTGCCAGAGCTTCTGACTCTTGAGGAGAAGGAAATCCAGATTTGCGAGTGGAATGTCCAAAATTTGAAACTACCACAGGACACAGGAAACATCCTTGGGTTGAACCCTGTGGCCCCCCCAGGTGGCAACCCCTTGTGTACACACGAGCTGGTTAGTGTTAAAAGGGAGGCCAGTTTCCTAGGGACCCCGGCCCCAGCCCAAGGTCTGAGGAGGATGCCCCCTAGGTGTGGGGCACAGGGAGG
Organism: Equus przewalskii; assembly: GCF_037783145.1. Classification (NCBI taxonomy): domain Eukaryota; kingdom Metazoa; phylum Chordata; class Mammalia; order Perissodactyla; family Equidae; genus Equus; species Equus przewalskii. The sequence goes on from NC_091859.1 coordinate 42,550,244, forward strand.
GAGGGGCGTCTGCACCTCATTTACCCCGCATCATGGGGAGGTGTCGGCTTCCACTGAGCCCTCCAGGTAGCTGAAGCCGGCCTGCCTCTTTCAGACCAGATCTGCTCAAGTGAGCTGATTTGAAGTTAAAGTCTCCCTAAAATGTGGTTCCTGAGCTGCTGCCCCATCCCCAAATCCTCTGGGGAGCCTCCGTGCCCACCCCACCCCCCCGCCCCAGGCTGTGCCCGAGGTGCTCAGTGTGTGATGAAGGAGAGACAGGATGCAGAAAGTGAACCTGAACTTGAACTTTTTTCACATCCCAGGCGGTATAGCCGCCACCAGTTACAAAAGCCTGGGCATCTCGTTGCATCGAAGTCTGGCTCTGCAATGAGCCAGGCCTGGCTCAAACCCCAGCACTGCCCCACCCAGTGCTCGCTGGGTGGCCCCGGACAAGTAGCTTCACCTCTCTGAGCCTCTACTGCCTCATTCATAAAATGGGCTTACTAATGGTTCTGACTCAGTTGAGTTGTTGGGAGACTTGTGATAGCCACGTGAACACTTAGCGTGGCACCAGCACACAGCAGGCTAAACGTTAGCTGCTGCTGTTTTACTGTTGTCAAGGTGGACCGTGGATCCCGACTCCTCTCACCCACCACGTGCTTCGGGGGCAGTTCTGGAATTTCTCTTTCTTGCATCTCATATCAACCTTCAATAGCTTGCCTCTCCTCATTTTGTGTGTGTCTTTTCTTATCTCCCCTGTGCCTTTAGCCCTGGGCTGAGCACTGGGCATGAGAGGTAGGTCGGACATGCACCCTACCTTGAGAAGCTGCCAGATGCCCGTGCAATTATAACACCAGGATGAGGTTCTCCAGGCTAATTTCCCATCCAGAGAAGGTGTTTTCTGTATAGTGCTCCTGCTGTTGGCCGTGCAGTCTTTGTTGAATGCCCCCACAGATGAGCAGCTCACCACCTCTCTGGCAGTGTTGCTGCAGAAGCTGTAGGAGGAAGCCTCCTGGGTATTCCCTGAGCCTTCACTGGTAGGACCAGGTGGAGGACAGGTCCGCAGCAGTGGCTTTGGGTCTGAGGCAGCTGGTTTTATGGGGAAAACACACACCTGGTAAGAAGGTCCTAAGAACTTGGTGAGGTGCTAATTTGAGTCTCCAAGAAAAGCTCTGCAAGTGATGGATATGTACTTTCACAGGACTCAGCCCCATCTCCCGTTTTTACTGGTGGCCCTTGTAGCAAGGAGAAGAAGAGAAGGAGGCACTGAGTGGGGAGTAAAACAAACCTGGTATGAAAAGCTGGCTGCTCGGCTTAGGAAGCTGGAAAGCAAAGTGGAGGTCCAGAGGCCCGGGGCTCCTTGCCGGGACTGGCTACGTAGTTTGCAAAGCCCAGTGCAAAATTAAAACGTGGAGCCCTTGTTCAACAGTGACTAAGAGTTTCAAGATGGTGACGACAGAGCATGAACCCAAGCGTGGGCCCTTTGAGCACAGGGCATCCCTGAGGGTGGGGCCCTGTGTGGCAGATCCGTCACAGACCCACCGAGCTGGCCCCACTCCTTGCACCTGTTCATGACACGTGCTGAGGACCCACAGGCAGCTCTGTTGAAGGAGCAGGACTCCTTTTCTGTGCCGATTTTTTTTTTTTTTTTTTTTTTGCCATCACTGATGTTGCATGTATATTTTAGAACATTTTGAATCCTCACAAAAGAAGAAAAAAAATTTTTGATCACCTATAAAACCATACTCAGAGGTAGCCAGTGGGAACACTTCACCCAGCTTTTATGTAAACATAGAATTTTAAACAAAATTAGTATCTTAGCATCTTATTATATGTATCATTTTGTCTTCTGCTTGTTTTACTATTTTATCACAACTCATTCCCTATGTCAGAAGATAGTATTCTACAAGTTGATTTTTAATAACTATTTAATATTCCATCACATGGATTTCTTAACCCTGTTACTGGACACTTAGATTATTTCCAGTTCTCCCTGTTATAAACAACCCTTTGTATGCACATTTCTGCTTATTTCCTAAGGGAGTGAAGGCTGTCACAAGAGACCTTTAGGTTCCAGAAGCTTCTTAGGGTTGTCTCTGAATTCTGCCCTGGCCAAGGGCTCAGCCCCCAGGGCCCTGTGTAGGGTCAGTACTGGGGGGCTAGCCCTGGCATCTTATTTTTAGAGAAAAACACAAGTCTCCCCGGAGCTGACTTGACAGGGCAGTGTTGAGCACTCACTGCATGCGCAGCACCGGCTGCCCATGTTGACAGCCGCCCTGTGAGGTGCTGTCATCAGCCCCTTATGAACGGGGACCCTGGGCCCGAGGAGCAGAGGCACTGGCCCAAGGACCTCCTGCCTGTCCTGTTGTGAGAAGGACACATGAATGATTCTGAAGCAGAAAACGGCCCCTCGACCTCCCAAACTATGGGCCAGGAATTGGGGGTTCCGCTGAGCCTGTCAGGGTGGGGATGGCACGAGATAATGCTTAGCACGGTGCCTGCTCATGGGCAACACTCAGTGAGTGGTGGCAAGGAGGATAGGCAGGAGGAGGAGGAGCAGCTGCCAGGAGGTGAGGTTAGAGCCCCTGGGACAGGAGGCTCTGCAGAGCGTCTGGCCGCCTGGTGGAAGGCTCCGAGGGCAGGGATGAGGTCTGCTGATCCCAGCCCTGCCCCGCCCGCGACAGATGAGCACGGTGCGTGGAGCACAGGTGTCAGCAGCCGCGTCCCCTCAGTCTCCCTCAGAGGCCTCTGGGGTGTTGGTGGGCAGGGGCTGTATGAGTTTCCTATTGCGGCCGTAACAGAGTTCGCTGATTTAGAGGCTCAAACAACACAAGTTTATTGTCGTACCATCGTGGAAGTGGGAAGTCTGAAAAATCTCATGGGCTGAAATCAAGGCGTGGGCAGGACTGGCTCCTTCTGGGGAGAATCCCTTTCCTAGCCTTTTCTGGCTTCTAGAGGTGCCACATTCCTTGGCTCATGGCCTCTTCCTCCATCTCCTAAGAGGGATGTTGTGCCTCTCTCTGACCACAGCTGGGAAAGGTTCTTCACTTTTAAGGATTCATGAGATCAGATTGGCCCCACCTGGATAATCCTAGCTGCTCTCCCAGCCCCCGGCCCTCAACTTCATCCACCTGCCGACTGGATTTGGACTGTTCTGGATTTGTTCCTGGGCTGAGGAGCTTCCTGCCAGAGGCCCCACCGGCCCCATCTTTTGCCTACCTCAAGGCAGAGGTTCTGGGAACTCGGGCAGATTCTCTGCTCAACCAGAAGCTTCTCTTCCTCTCCTCAACTCCATGGGGCAGGCACTATTATCCCCAGTTTACAGGTGGGCAAACTGAGGCCCAGAGAGGCCAGAAAATGTGCTCATTCCCCCATAGCTGGCAAGTACAAGGGCTGAACCGTCAGTGATGGTTGGACCCTAAACCCAGGCCTCCACGGGGCCCACCGCCTGCCTCTGGGGATATGGCCTTCCCTGGCTCTCACTTAGCCACAGCCCTGCATTCTTTCCCGAGGGTGGCAGCCCTTCCTGCCCCGTTCCCAGAGCAGCCGGCTTCTCTCAGGGACAGAAGGGCCGTGGGGCAGCCCTTGTTAGTGGGCTTGTGTGAGTGCGGAGGAATCTGGGAGCCCCACCGGGGCAGAGCCTCACCGTGGCTTGCATGTGGGGGTGAAGGTGTGGATGGCAAAGGACCAGTCTGTCCCAGCCAGAATGGCAGGGGCTCTTCCTGGTCTGGGCACTGACTGGGGGCCCTCGGGGTGTCTCTTTCCCCAGCTGCAGCACAGCATGCTGACCTGTGCACGGCTGAGCAGCTTTGAATGAGAAAATAAGAGAGCGTTCCCAGGGCCACGTTTGAAGCTGGGGTGGCACTCGGTCCACGATGGTGGGTGAGGATGTGCACCCCAAGGCTGGGACTCAGCGTGGGCACAGATGGCGTTCCCTCCAAGCTGCCTGCTGCAGCCACCCCCAACCCCAGGGCCAAGGCCTGGGCCTGGCATGGGAGGAGTTAAGCCACTGCGGCGGGCACCTTGGCACGGCGTGCTGCCCGCCCCCACCGCTTTTCTTCCTTTTTGCCTTTTTCCTTCTTAATTAATCATACGCTGCTGCCCAATTTAAATATGGAAATGCCCAGGCCGGGCGATGCCATTATTCCTGAGGCCGGGCGGGCGGTCCGGGGCTCTGGGCTGCGGGGAACATCATGGCATCGCCTCTTTTCTGGTGTGTGTGAAATTATGTGCACAAAAGGCGTCTCCTTATCTGAGTGTGTGAACTAAATAAATAAATAAGGGCTTTTGTTTGTTTGCCGGCTCCTGCACATGACTGTTTTGACTAAAGCGCCCGTGTTGTCTGTGCCTTTCTGGGGCTCAGGAGACGCGGGCAGGGGGAGGCCCCCGCGGGCCGGCCCGGGGCTCTGGGCGGCCGCCGGGCATCTGGGCCTCTCCCTCCCCTGGCACCGCCTGCACCCCTCACCCCTCCCCACACACCCCTCGCCGGAAAGTTCCCGGCCCGGGCTGGGCTCCCAGGCAGCCTGGCACCGTGCCAGGCTCGCCGCCGAGCGCGGGCAGCAGGGTGGGGCGAGCGGAGGCACCGCCGAGGACGTGGCCGGGCGCCCCGGGCGCGAGCAGGACCCGAGGCCGGGAGGCCGGGGCCCAGAAGGTGAGGGCACCCGGGCGCAGGGTGGGCGCGGGGCGGGCGCTCGGCGGGCAGCAGGCGGGCAGCCGGGCCGGAGCAGGCCTGGAGGGGGAGCGCGGCCGCGGAGGAGGCGGGCACAAAGCCGGGCAGTGCCAGGCATCCCCGCCGCTGCCTCCTCCCTCCTCCCTCGGCGGCCGGCTCCGCGGGGAGGCCGCGCGTGCACGGGGCCCCGGCCGGCCGCGCGGCAGGCAGACACGGCGCTGTGGCCGCGGGGCCGGGGAAGGCCGAGCAAGGCGGGGCCCAGCGCTGTCAAGGAGAAAAACATCCCAAGGCCTGCAAATTGCTGCTCTCAGCTTTTTTTTTTTTCTCCTCCTGCTTGGGAGGAAAAAAACGCAGTGCTTCCTCTGGAGGCGGATGCAAAAAGGATGCAGAATTTTAACCATCTCCTGCACCGCGTCCCTCTCCAGCAGGGTCTGGGCCCAGGCCTGGCATGGTGGTCCCGCGGGAGAGGGAAGGGCCAGAGCGTTAGATGCCTCTTTCTGGGAGATGCTGAAAAGCCAGGCCTTGTAGGCATCCATGTCCAGAAACGGCCCGATGCAGGGGTGTGAGGACTGGGGTCAGGGTGCCCAGGGCCTGCATGGCTCTGGCATGTGGTGGCCGCTGGGCCCCATTACAGTCACCTCTCATGTCACCATAAGGCATGTTTGACTGGCTCATCACCTGGTGCCTGGGCACCGGGTATGAGACCCCAGCACTGCACTGTGGGGGGTCTTGGTTCTTTCTGATTTGGGGCTTTCAGCCTTGATAGCATTCTGGGCCTTTCTTGTGACTGATTTTTGTGTTTTAAAAATAATACAGAAAGTTTTCTAGTGTCTGATGAGGGCTTCACACACCGTACATTCAGGGCAGGACTTAAGGACTGAATTCAGAGTGACGAAGGTGGTCTGGTCACCACAGGGATGGCAGACAGGCCCCCAGTGCAGCAGGAGGGGCCCACGCACCTCACAGGGTGAGGATGCAGGCGGGGAGTGGGCGCAATGTCAGAGCGATGGTCCAGGGAGGCACAGTGCATGGGGCCCACAAATATGTTTTAATTTTAACATCTTTTAGAATTAGAAGAAAAAACTGACTATAATAATAATGAGATATAATGATGACTTCAGCTTGGATTATATTCATCTTTATACCAATGCAGTCATAAAATATAATTTTTAATATTTATGGAGGAAGGACCATGAAAGTCATGATGGGGCCTTGGGCTGGTCCGGTTTGTCCCAGGACAAAGGGTCAGATGTCTGGCTCCAGGGGGGCCTTTGGGGGCCATCTGGGTGCCCTGTGAATCTGTCTTCTCTGAAGGCCAGCCGGGATGGGTTGGCACTGCCTGCTGTGAAGAGGGGCCAGGGCCCTCTCATGTGTGTGCATGTTCCTGTGCATACATATGTGTTTTACAAAGGATTCCCACACACATGAGTGTGCAAGACCTAATTATCAAGACGGGTGAACACAAGCCTGCGTCAGGTGTGGCCAGGAGGGCCTGGTGTTCCTGGCCCTTGGGTGAGGGGTTGTCACTGGGTGGGGAGACAACAGTGGCGTCTTCTAGCCATTGTCTCCCTGGGAGAAAGCAGGCTGCGAGGCCCCTTCACAGCCCACCCGCCATACCCACAGCCCAGCCCGGCTCTATCCAGTAGACACGTAAGGTGAGCCGCAAATGCAGCCACATCTGTAATCGAATGTGTTCTAGTAGCCACATTTTTTAAAAAGTAAAAATGAGTGCAATTCACTTTAATTATACAATTTATTTTATCTAATATATATCCAAAACAGTGTATTTCAATGTGTAATTAATATGAAATTATTAATGAGATGTTTCACCTTTTTTTCATACTACGTCTTTGAAACCCAGAGTTCAGATGGACTCTCCGAATTTCAAAGTCTCGATTTCCACATGTAGCATGTGGTCAGGGGCTGCTTTATTGGGCAGTACAGGTTTAGCTGGTCCCCAAGCTGTGTGTCATGTTGTCCCTGTCCGTGTCCCCCACCCCCCACCCCCCGCCTAGAGTTGGGGAGACTGATTTTTCTGCTTTTTTGCTGGTCGCCCTTCTTGACCAGAGTAAAGGACAGTTCCCCTGCTAGTCAGGCCCCCAGCAGCCCTGAGAGCTGAAAGAAAGGGTGTTGAGGCTGCAAGTTTCCAGGACGAGGGGGGACTGCTGTAAAAGGTTCTTCGGCCGTGCTCCCAGACGCCAGGGGGATGGTACAAAGGGTTGGCTTCAGGGTACAATAGTGGGGCGGTTAGTCACAGTGCCGGGCAGCGGGCAGGCAGACAGAGCTCCCTGTGTCTGCGCCTGTTCGGGCTGGGCCCTGCAGCCCAATTTCCCGGCCGGCTTCCCATCCCTGCCCTACTCCCCGATTAACCCCCTGCTGCCCGCTGCCTACCTGGCCGCCTGGCTGGGACATCCTTACCAGGCTCTGGTTTCTATCAGCCAGCCTAGCCAGAGGCAAACTCCTTCTAGAAGCCGGCCTCAGGCCTGCATGATTTCATTGGCATCTCTTGGGAAGGAGGAGTTGTAACAGCTCCGTCACCGTGGCTGTGCAGCCTTTGCAGCTCGAGGAAGGGTTTTCGTACGAGTTAGGGCGCCCTGTGTGCTTGGCTCCCTGCTTAAAGATCTCAGCAGCATTGGAGAGTATTCAGCAAGGGCTGTGCATTTCTGGAAACAATGAAAAGCCAAAACTGTGAAAAATTAAGGAGTGGCCCCGAAGCTGGTGCCTGCACTGCATGTTTTAAAGGGAGAAGCCTGATATAAATATTTTAATCCTGTGCATAGTTAGATGGATAAGATAAAATAAATTGGTCATGTCCCAGCCCTGTCTGGGGATACTTTGAAAGCAGGACTTCTGTCAGCATTTGCTATTTAGTAGTTACGGTTAAAATCTGCCCTTCTAAGTTGTAATCCTAGCGTCTCAAAGATGGAATTAGCTGTTTGTTGTGATTTGACAGTTAAATTATTAACACGGGGAGACAGTAACTGCCCCCCAAAAAGGTGTAAAACGCAGTTAACAGTCTCTCTCTCTCTTTAATTTAAAAATTATCTGTGCAGAGATTCTGTATTTTGGCTTTTCTTTGCTAAATTAAAGTGGCATGTGTTTTTATTGTAGAAGGCAGGGATGGTTTGCTGTGCCCTGTGTGAGGGGGGCAAGCAAAATAAAGACTCTTGAAAATGTGCCCATCTACTTAACAGCTTAAAAATTCCGAGTGCCAGGCATTTTTCTTGGAGGAAATAAATGTCTCCAATTTATGCATCTTACCTGTTGATTACATTTTGTGATTTAATCCTTGCCTCAAACTGAGGATGTCTTTGGAATAGAAGAAGCCTGGGTCTGTGGTCCACGAGATGTGGTTCTGTCTGTTAAAAATCACAGAACACTGACTCCAGGCCCTGTCCCCTCTTCGGACGGAACTCGGTCTGTGTGCCACAGCTCATCCCACCTCTGCCTCCAGAGGACAGGCGATGGGAGACATATGTTCCGCTCACATCATTTTGTTCTCATTTATTTTAAACCAGTTAAGATGATTTTAGCACAAAGAGTGGTGTATCTTACTTGCCTTCTGAGAGCCATTGGATTTTCAAGCTGGAGTACAATTTTTTTTCAAAATCCAAATTTAGAAATTGCCTTTTAGAGTAGAAAATAGCATGCTGATTTGCCTTTTAACTCACTTTTAAAGAAAGATACTTAAGATAAATACGTTTGATTTGTAGATTTGTTCCCAGCCATTGTTATCAAGGGGCTGGAAATGACCCGTTTTTAAAAAAATAAGAGAAAGTGTGTTCGCACACCGGTAGAATGAGTTCTTCTGGGGTGGACTCAAGCCCCAGAGGTTCCACAGACGTGGGCGTGAGTCACTGTCCTTTCCGTGTTCTTTCCTTCCCTGGAGGAGTGTGGCATTTGGCTCTAATGTCATCGTGTGAAAAAGACAGTCCCTGCCTGGCCAAGGCGTCGGCACACCTCAGCCTTGACACTTCCTGGTGCGACTGGCACGCTGGAGCACACCTCTCGAGTGATAAACAGAGCCTATGCAAATACTATCATTTTAAAGCAAACCCAACAAAATCTTCACTAATTGCAGTTCTGCCCTGGCTGCAGGCACCTCCTCCAGTAATGGGAAAAAAAAAAAAAATGGAATAACGGGAAACACACTAGATGCCTGGGGAAAATGTCTCCCCTGCAGGAGCCGGGATCTGAGGTCTGGGAGCTGCCTCGGGGACCTGGGAGATCCAAAGCCTCCATGCAAGGCCTGGGACTCTTCAGTTTGCTCTTCCAAGCCTCAGTTTCCCAGATGTGAAATGAGAAGAAAAGGGTCCCTCGCAGCCCACCGTGAAGGCTTGCTGCAGGAATATGACAACGGCAGCCAATGTTTGCCTAGCAAAGCTGGCCGGTTTCATTTTCTGTTTGAGAGTGTTTCTCTAAAGGGTACAGTGCTAGAGACACGTGAACTACCGTTATCATCTGAATAACTTTCCTGGCAATATATGATGATGATTATTTATGTTAAACTCATAAATATTAAAAGGAATTCATTTTATTCTTATAATGAATTATATCGGTTTTACTTAAAATAACTATAGTTGTATCGGTTGTATCCTTTTCTGATTATGAAAGCAATATAGGGTCATTGTAGGAAATTTGGAAAAGGCAGAAAACTGCTTGTAAGGGGAAGATGGTTCAGCATCCTCCCCATTCAAGCTCTGGTCACATTTCCACGTATTTCCTTCCAGGCTTTCTTCTCTGCCTTGTCGATTCTTATAGCATCTATTTTCGGATAACTCCGTGACACTTTTCGGCGGGGTCCTCCTGTCCTCTTGGCGCTTCTGTCTTTCAGGGGCAGTTCCTCCTCACTGGCCTGCAGGCTGCCTCCTTTAGGCAAGCCGGGCACAGGCCCTGGTGTTCGGGGAGAAGACCTCGGGCTCCCTGGTACCCAGCCTTCTTCCCCTGCTGTTGTGGGAGCTGTGTCGGGGCAGGCCAGACAGACTCCGAACACAGCCCCATGGCAGAGCCCAGGCTGACTCAGGACGTCGGGGAGAAGGGGCGAGTGGCATAAGACACAGCCTCTGGCAGGGCCCAAGCCGTGGAGATGGAGAGAGCCGGGCAGGAGAGGGTAGGGAGGTGGCAGACGGCGGGAATGTTGCAACATGGGGGCAGTGGTGAAAGGCAGGCCTGAGGTTTGAATTCTCGGCAAAGAAAGCCACTTGGGCCGAATGGGATGTGCTATTTCTTAGACGAGTAGAGTGACATCAGAACTGTTGAGATAATGTTTTCAAGGTGTTCAGCTTTATAGTCCTGACTTAGACCCACTAAGCAGTTGGGGGTTAGTGCCAAGGGACTTGGTAGAAACAGGCCAGCTTTTTCGTGCAAGGGCACAATTCCCGAACTCTGTGTCGCAATCAGGCATGTGCCTCGGCTGTTCCCACAAATCCGTCAGGCAAAAGTTCCACATCACCAGGCCTCTGGAGGGAAACAAACCGATTTCCATATTGCTTTCTGGAGTAACTGTGACCTGACAGGAATTCTAGAATTTCCAAGTTCATTTCTGATAGGATAAATGGAGTCTGTGGGGTCTGCCTTAACCTCCTTAGAATAATACAGCAGCGTCAATGTCTTAACAACAGATCACTAGAGATTTATTAGTAACCCACACTGCAGACAAACTTCACAGGCAAAGCCATTGGTTGTAGTGTTAGTTATAGGAGAGAAATTATTAGCAAGAGATGAAATCTGGAATAATAGGGAATGCTGGGGTAAATTATCACATAACAAAATAAGGGAATATTTTGTCACTGTTAAAATGCTGTTGACAAAGAGTTTGTAAGGGCATGGGGACGTATGGATACAACATTTCACAAACGGTAAATATGTATGTAAATTATGTAATTGTATGCATATGTTCACTGTTGGGAAGGAAACACAATAGAATATTATTTCTGGATAATGGCGTGTAGGTGAATCTTCCTTTTTCCATGTATTTTATACTTGAATTATTTATATTTTATACTCACTACTTAAATTATTTTAAATATCTATCTTTATATTTTACTCTGAAATTATTTAGCCTTTGCTCTGTCTTCTCTAAACACGTGGTATTTTTATAAGCAGGAAAAAAAATTTTTAAAGGCTCGTGAGTAGAAATATACACAAATGGCATATTTTTCTCCAAAGAGCAATGGATAGATGGCATGTAGCAGAAATATTCGTTAGGCAACGAATATGAACAGTAAGTAAATATTATTCGTTCTCTTATAAAAGATTCGTACACTGATAGATGATTAATCAAACACTGCATGGGTTCCCTTAACCAAACATATGTACTTGCACAACTCAGGCATAAGAATCTCAATTAAGATTTTGTGTGAACTTAAGAAGTGTTTTTGTCTCCTAAACAATAGCACTAAGAAGGAAAAAAAGGCATTTTCGTTATTCTTGGATACTTGGTCGGATGACCACCCTCCCATGGTTAGACTTTATGCTCAGTTTTGAGGTTGTGCTTTCTGCTTTTACTGTTTGGTGTTTAAAGGCAATTTAAAAGATTCTGCAGGGTCATATCTGGAGAAGTATATGGATCTTGGATTCATAATACCACATGATAAACTGTGGTCTTTGGGTGGAAATCTTAGGGGTTTATTTATACTCATCATTTGCCTTCTTTAAAAAAAGAACGAAAAAAATTTTTCCCCCAGTTTGTACTTCCCAGGACTTCTGTATCTCAAAATATTTTTCTGCACACTTAAGTCACCTGCTGATTCAGGGCCAGGGGTGCATCGCTTGTGTCAAGATAAGACACAAGAATTTTCCTTTTTAACCATAATGCTATAGGATTTTGTGATATGGAAAAATCTGTCCATGTTTCCATCTAAAATAGTTGAGCCTTCCAGCAAGTGCCATTTGCTTCCCGGTGAAATGAATTCCCGGGACCAGCAGCGTTGGGAAGGGTCGAATCTTTAACATGCAGGGGGGTTCGGGAAATATCAGTGCCCTGGTTGGCTTCAAAGGCCGGCGGGGGGCTCTCAGAGAGACCCCTGCTCGGGCTGCACGAGGCGCAGGTGAGCCGGACCAGCGGGGACCCGCCGTCGAGCGCAGAGCCCCCGCCAGGACGCGCGCGCCGCTCACCGCGCAGGCCCGGCCGGCGCAGCCTCAGTTTCCCCGGCTCCTCGGCGGGCGGGGCCGGCGGGGACCCGGGCCGGGAGGGACCGTGCGCGAGGCCGGCCCGGGAGGCGCCGGCTGGGAGGTCCCGCGGCCTCGGGGGCGCGACCCTCTAATCCGCTTTAGTCAATATATTGTGCGCTTTCCTTGGGCAAAGTAAACAGGGCGGGCGGACAAAGCGGCGGCCGCCGGCCCGCGACTCCCTGACCCCGGGGTCGCGCCCTTTGTTCGCCCTCAATGGGGCCGCCCCCCGCCGCCCGCCCGCGGCTAATTGGGGCGCGTGCCGCCGCCGCCCGCCCGGCCTGGGCGCGGACGCCGAGTCGGACCCCAGATCCCGGACCCCGACCTTCGCCTGATGCAGACTTGGCCGGGCCCCCGATTCAGACTCCAGGCCTCGGTTCGGACCCGGCCCCCGGCCCGCGTGGACCCGGCCGCAGGCTCAGACGTCAGGCCCCTCGCCCCCCTGGATGCGGACCCCAGGCCTCAGACCTGAGGCCGACCCGGCCCGGCTCTGGCCCCTCCCTCGTCCGGCCCCCTGCCCGCCACCCTGGGCCACGAGCCCGGGGCCTGCCTGGAGGAGGCGCGCGGGGCCCTCCCCGCCCCGCCCGGACCCGCCCTGACCAGCCTAGCCCTGGCCGGCCTCCCGCCCCGGTGGCGGACGCGCCTGTCCCGCAGACGGACCTCAAGCAGCCACGGCGGCCACGGGGGCTGCCTGTCACCCAGCGCGGGGTGAGGGGGCAGCAGCAACACTGCTGCCCCGGGTCCCACGTCGGGAGCAGCGGGAGGCGCCTCTGCAGGGCCCTTGAGGACCTCCGCCAGCCCGGTGGTGGCCCAGAGAAGAGAGGCCGATGGTGTCTGTTTTGCTTTCTTTGCTGTTTATTTCCGCTGGGAGTCCGGCAGGTGGGAAAGAAGAGGGGCCGGGGAAAGCAGAATCCCCAGGGAGGGAGGACAGGACCCCCCCAGACACCCTTTCTGTGTGGGCTCTCCCTCAACCCTTCTTTTCCCTCCACGTCACAGCCTGTCCAGAGGCTGGGGTAGTTCTGGGCAAGCCCGGGGATGCCCGTGGGTGAAGGCAGTTGACACTCAGTTCCGGCCTTGACTATTCCTTGTCCTCTGGGTTCTTTGTTTTTTCCTCAAATGCTGGACAAGGTTATAATTTTTATCCCAAGAAGCTTTTGAGACTTAGCTCCTTGTAACTTTTTTTTCCCAAGGGTTTTGCCTGTTTTTTTAAAAGCACTTTCTCTTGTAATTAGGTGCGAAAAGGAAGCAAGAGAAAGGGGTCTTGGAAGCCTTTGCCCTTGAAGACGGACTGAGTAGCTTCCAATTCTTGGCCAAGCCAGGCAAGGCCCTCTGGCCCAGTCTTCATTTACTTCATTGTTTTGTTCACCTGGCTTTGCCAGGGAGACTTTTAAAAATGTTGTTTGTTTCTGAGCTGGTCATTTGTGGGGTGGAATATTCTAGTGCGGAATTTGGCTCTGGGAAGACTCGGTGTTCTGGAGTCACTGGGCAGTGTCTTGCTCTCCTGAGGACGAGCCTGGGGTGGGGGTCCTGCGTGTGCCACGAGTTGGAAGGAGCAGGTGCATCAGTAAATGTTAGGGGTGGTGCTAATCTGCCGGAACGGGAGCCCTCTGGAGACGTGCCCTGCTCTTGTGGCCTTCCATAGACCTCTTCCCCAAACACCCCAATTCCTCTTTCTTTATCCCTTCCTCACTGTCCTTCCTCCCAATGTCACAGCGCCCACCTGTCCTTTCTCTTTTCTGAGGAACAATAACTCCATCTGGTCGGCATAGATGTGCCACTGCAGAATGCTGATGTCCGGGCCCGGGACCCTGGCCACGCTCCGGGAGAGAACCGCCACGGTGAGGCTCTCCGCAGGGAGCCATTCATCAGCCCTTTCCTTGCTGACATGAGACTTTGAGATTTCCCCAGGTCGTCCTCGTCACCCGCTCGGTCTTTTACGCTGAGACCACGGGCAGGGGCCTGCCAGGTTCACAGAGGCCCAGAAGCAGAGTGGGGCTCAGGTGGGGCTCAGAGCCCCCCTGGCTGCTTGGCGGGGAGCCCCTGGTTGCGGGGCGCTGACGCCCCAGCAGAAAGGGCAGTGGACAGAGAGCGTCGTGACCCTTCAGCTCAGGCGAGGCGGCTTTGTTACGAGGACTCTGGCAGGCCCAGCAGGGAGCTCGAGTCTGCGATTTTACACCGGAGATGGACTCGTCCCAGCCCAGTTTTGAGGGGGTGATCAGGATGCACCTGGCAGGGAAGGGTGGACACCTTGGATGACCGGCCGGCTGCGGGGGAGGGGGGTGCGAAGCTGGCCGGCTGAAGGCTGTTCCGAGACCCACGTTTCAATGGGGCTCTGTTTTGCCTGGGAACGGTTCTTACCTATGAAATAAGCCTATGTGTGTATGAGTGCGAAGAAGTGGGTGGTGATATTTTTCTTAAAAAAAAGGCAAAAATAACAAAGTGGCATGTGTGCTTGGGGGTCCCAGGTCTGTGCAATTTTGGGCCAAGTCGCTGCTTCCCCTCTTGGGCCTCGGTTTCCCTGGCCTGTAAGGAGATGTGACAATTCTGGTTCTGTCTTCCTCTCGGGTATCACTTTAGGAAAAACCCTCGCTGTGAGGCTGTTGTTTTGTGCTTAAAATGTTAGCGACTCACGTGGCACCTAGCACTTACAAATGCTTGGGAGTTTGTGTTGATTTGAACTGTATCGAAATCCTCTGCAGTGGCTGTCAGAAGGGTATGGGCCGAGCATGAGAAATTGAGCAAGATAAAGAGCATGCCAGTCCCCTCAAGGCCTTTGACAATGACAACAAGATGGCCCCCAACTTGGGGGATTGGATCTGATGGTTTGGAGGCCCTCCTTTTCCTGGCTTGTACACCTCGGAACCCTGAATGTTTATCCTAAGGTCCAAGGCCAGACTCTGTCTGCAGCCGCGCCCAGCCTGGCTAGGGTAAGGGTCCGAGTGCCCAAACCTGTACCCAGTCCACCCAATTTGACCTCAGGCTCAAGGGGTCAGGCTCAAGTGGCTTCCAGAGCGTCTGGGCAGAGAGTGCACACCTCAGCCCCGGGCCCCTTGCCTCACCCCCCCCAACGCCGAATGGCTGCTTTGTGCTAACGACGATGAGTGAGGTCAGCTTGGTTTGCCCTTCACAAAATTTCGTACTGCAGGGGAAGTTTTCTTGCATCTGAGGTCCATCCTTGTTATCTACAGCAGGTTCTGTTTTCACCGGCTTTGGTGTTTGTATGTGTGTACTGAAAAAGGGAGATGGCGGGTAGGACCTGCCTTTGCTGGGCTGGGGGCTCGCCATCAGCCCCTCAAATCCGCCCCAAGCCGTAGGGGCAGCAAAACTTTTGTTTCTTTACACACATACATACTCAAGTGCATACACATGCGCGCGCACACGCCTCCCAGGATATTATCCTCGTGTTGCTAACATTTAATGTTCTAATATTAAAGTTTGAGGCACCAGCAGACTGTCTTGAAAGGCTCATTCAGCCTGTCTGCCTCGGAGCTATTTTATTTATAAGTCTTCTTGTCACGTCAAAGAACTCTGTGTTTCTTGCAGACTGTGTTCGGGTGTTTGAGTGTTTTGGTTTTTGGCTACAGCTGGTTAATTTTTCCGAATCTGTAGATCCAGGTGTGCGTTGAGAAGTTTTTTCCCAGCGCAAGAAGTTTCCCAGTGAGCCTTGGAGTCCTCCTAGAAATTTCCGGCATTCTACGTGTGAGAGACTGCCAGTTTCGGAGAAATTGTGAGAGAGAGGGAAAGAGGCTTGGGTGCCTGCGTCCACTACCTCCAGCTGGACCAGGAGCCTGGGAAGGGCCCTCTTTGGGAGCAGGATCTTGGAGCATATTTAGAATTCAGAGTTGAAAACTGGTTAACGGATAAGATATGAGCAAGGGCGTTAACTTTGATGGTGGTTGACAATCCCTGCCCGTGATCATCGTCAAAAACCGAGCACGGGAGTGAAAATGCCTGTCCGCCTCTCCCATTCTGTTGAAATCCATTTTAAAAATATATGTTCATCATGGGGAAATTATATAGACTCTTATTTTCAAGGTTAATGCCATCCGTTGTCTGATTGCTTACATTACCACTTTCTTTTGGTTAAAAAAAAAACAAACTTCATGTTCTTTTAAAATTGGGAATTACACCGAAAGTTGCTCTATAAATAGCAGGAAACAAAACAGGACAAAAGCAGTGGCTTTCTTTTTTAGTATTTTTCTTTGCGGCTATTAAATATTATCCTGTTTTGCAGTGGTAGATTTAGTTAAGCTATTTCTTCACTTTTTGTAGAAAGGGCATATGTGAAAAATCCCACCTTAACCTTGTCTTTCTGTTAACTGGATCTAAAATCTATGATATTTAGACATAGTCAGGAGAATGAAACTATTACATATTAAAGCAAATTACTCACCTGTGTTGTATGAAATCATATTAGATTTTGTAAAAAATAAAATGAGAATATTTCAATAAATAAGCCCGGCGTGGTCAAATTTCAAACAGCTTGTAATTGACCCCCCCCAAAAAAAACCCTCATTCTGCATGTGATTATTTTGCAGGCAGTTTAGGTTTCGTTGCGACCATTTTAAAGAAGTGATCTGTGAAGTTTTGATTTAAAAAAAGTTCTTGCTGTCCCTTGCAATTTGACAATGAACTGTTTGAGTTCTAAATCAGGGTTTATTTCCTTTCCTTTTTTTTCTTTATTCTAGAGGGCTTATAATTTACTTAGCTCACTAAATAACTGTATGACTAAGAAATGATACTGAAGTTCTCATTTCATTTGTGGGGAAGAAAAAAATTAAACTGACTTTCATTAGTATTTCAGCATTATTTAAAACATTTTTAACTAAACATTTGATAGTTTTTAAAGTTTAAAATTGCTTTAAATTTTTCATATCTAAATTCTGCTTAGATGTAATTCAAAAAGCATATGGGGTCATTAAAATAACGACTATTTCAGGCCCCTTAAAGGACTGATATGATGCAAAAATACTTCAAATAAATCAGTGCTTTGCAACTGTGAAAGGAAGGCATTCTTTGGACATTTGAGGAATGAAATGCTTTTCAAATTTTCTGATGTCCTTTCATTTTCGTGGAAATCGGTACCTCCTTCTCCCAGAAACTGTTAAACTCCAAATTCTATATATCTTTAATTGCTAATAAACATTTCCTATAAGTGGCATGATAAATTCTTTAGAAAAATGTTAATTTCTCTAAATTTATGATGATTCCATTTTAGAAATTGCAGGATTGAGAGATTAAAATAAATTCAGCACCCACTTCTCTTTGAAAGGTAATTTTGATTTTTTCAAAATTTAGCTTGTATTGTGCTTTTTCTCATTCCTGATATGAAGCCAAGAATCAAGTTTTGGCATTTGATGTACGCATATAGAACTGGAGATCTTGGCCCGTCAGCCTCAATTCACATTTTCTGATTTGTGTTGTTAGTACATTGGAATGGAAAATATTAATCGTAATTCCTCATCCGTAAGGGGAAAATTTTCATGCCAGCATGTATGTATTACATACAGTATATTTCCATATTTATATATATAATTGAACACATGTTTATCGTAGACGTCTAGTTGTTTTATGTTCTCCTTTATTTGAAAAATAATAACCCCTCAAGAATGCTTTCAGGGTTGTTAGACTTTTTTTTATATATACATACACAGGTAACACATGATGAAAAGTGAATGTGTGGACTTCCAAATTGTGTAAAATATGGTGAAACAGCAGCTCACAGACCGTTTCTAAGCAGACGTGTGATTGCCCAGTTGTGGGGTTACTGCCCATCGGTCAGGAGGGAACAGAGGGCATGCTGTTGATCACTGCCGGCTGCAGGCACTCTAACTGTGTCCTTTCTATTTTTCTAAAAAGGAAAGAAGGTATAGAACTGGTATGGCAGGTGCTGGTTTTTAGAGGGCGAGGGGTTGCTAATGCCTCCTCCTGCCCGGTGCTTTGTTCCGCAAACACGCTTGTCCTGTGGCCAGAGTTTCATTTCTGTTGTTAGTTAACTAATGCCAAGTTTGACATGAAACTGAGTGAACTGAAGCGAAAGATTCGGAAAAACCCTTCATTACGTTTGGAAGGAAGAACCCTTTCTGTGGATGCTGCCTCACTTTTCCTTGCCCAGCCTGAGACCCTGTAAACTCTGTCTGACTTCTGTCTAAGCCAGTCGGCTTCTTTTCCCTCTCCTCTTCCTGAACTATCTGCATAAGAAAACAAAAATGCTTACCCAAGGTGAACTGATGATGATAGGTTTGTGCGTAAATAAGTGAGAGCAAAACTGGACCCTTCGTAAAGTGGGAGTACAAGTGATTACGACATAGGCATGTCAAAATGGAATCCCAAAGCTGCAGACTACTTTGAGACAAAGGCAAAAGAAAAAAAAAATATAGCTTCTTAGCGACTCCTCCAAAGGACGCCTTGGGAGGACTGAAGAAGTGGCATCTTACTCAGGAGCTGCCACCAGCTCGCCATCTCAAATGTCTTGGGCCGGCTTTAAAAACATCATTGTTCTTGGGTGTGCAGGTTGGATGTTCAAAATCAATGTGAAAATGTAAGCTTTCTGTTACGCTCATCCTACTTGCTTTAATTAGACTAGATGCATCTGTTTACGAAGTCCTCGGAATGCCTTGGAGACGAAAAATTTTAAATGATTAAATGTCACTACATTGAGATAAGAAAACCCCGAGTGCCCCCAGCCTTCTGAGGCTGAAGTGCGGCCGAAGCCTGAGCGGGGACGCATGGGCTGGGGGGCATAGCAGGAAGTTGCCGGTTGCATTCCCATTAGGCAGATCTTGGGAGAAATCAGGAAAAAATAACCGTATAAGGCTGATACTATAAACATCCTGGGACAGCAAGAGCCTTCCTATGACTTATTTTTCTGGTGTGGCCCAGAGCTCAGACCAAGTTCTGCCTTCGGGAAACTTGTCCATCATAAGGCTCACCAACAAAGTAAATTTTCCAGGTTTCCTTTTTGATAATTTGAGCACACTTTTTAATATTATTTATTTTGAATAATATAATATGATAGCGAGTTAGAAAAAGACTTTAAAAAACCAACCTGAATGGAATTCCTGAATTCCATTGGAATTACCTGAATCCTATTATTTTCCTTGACTCAAGCAGAATTTGATTTCTGAATTTGCAACCAAATTATATGTAAATTCTTGCCGAGTATAGAGGGGATTAAAAAAAAAACAGTGTGTGTTCTTGAATATTGTTCTGACTCACCCAATTTCTTGTTTTACCGAATAAAAGTTGGGAGGAGGAAAAAGGCATTAAATTAACTTATTACTGTGTGTGAGAGCAAGGAAAGATAAATCAGCTAATAAAAAGGTTAGTAAGCTGGTATGATTATACAATGATTTCAGGTGGAAATTGCAAAGCTAATATCCTGGCATTTAGTCATTGTAATGATACAGTCGTCAAATTTGTATTTGTGCCAATGGAACACAAGTTGTAAGTGGCATAATGGAAGATAATCTCTTTTTCTTTGTGGCTTTTTTAATTCAATGTTTTAATCCACCCATTTAATCACAAAACATATATCACATTAGTTATAATATTTATAGTGTTTAGGAAAGTGATTATAAATAGATTATAGTGTGGTTGGTGGATGCAATATTTTTATGTGTGTGTGAACATATCTCAAAGGTATGCAGTGTTTCCAGAGTTTTGCACTTGGGAACGGTTTTACGTGAGAACAGTAACCATATATTTATTTTCAAAATCCCCGTTCAGTTGTTACCGAGCTTGCTCATTATTTTGGAAAAACAAGATTCGGTATTAAAAGGGCCCGATACTTCTGATGTTTAGATCTTTGCATTCAGCCTAGTTTCAAAGCAGTTTTGTTGTTCTGGAGTCCTCAAGTTTGCTAAACCACAAAATATCTTTAATATGTTTTCTAAAGTAGTTGAGCCATACCGTTAAGATGAGGGACAGGCGGAATTTATAATGGCCGTTAGTGGCTGGGTTCTTCCTTGGTGTGGCCGGAGCAGGAGGAGGGTGATAGCGGGTTCTGTGTGGTTTTTGGGACTGCCCTGCACATACTCATCTCGTGGGGACGTGTTTGCTCACCCTGCACATCCCAGTCGGGCTGGGAATTATAATAGTGAAGAAAATTACAAAGGACTGTGCTAGACGAGAGATTGTTTTTCCCTGCGTGCGTATTGCTAGAATGTGGGTATGGCATTCCCGAGGCTCAGACTGCTGAGAGAACCATCTTTTTCTGAGAAAGGAGGAACACAGAATTCCTGGGCTTCCAGCTCTGGACCCCCCTAGCCCTCGAAACTGGGAGAGCCAGCCTGGACCTTCCTCAGGGAAAGAGTGAAACCCACCCCACTGTGAAATCACCCCTGTTTGGGCTGTCTCTGCTCCTTGTCAGCAGCTATGGAAAGTGAAAGTTGGTCAGGATTTCAGTGAAAAGATTAACCGGAAAACATGTCTACTACATTTTCAAAAGCTGAATTTTCTCATAGGAAAAAAAGCTATCCCTAGAAAGGAGAGGCCACAGTAAGAGTCTAACACCAAGGAAAGCAATTTGGGGAGATTTCTTAATATATCCTGGGTTTTTTTCCCTCCCTCCCTTTCCCGCCTCAAAATCATGTATGTCATAGAGTAGTGGCAGTGGTGTGGGGGTGTCCAGCACAATTCGAGGATGAGGTCCAGGGTGTCTCGAAGGTGGGCCAGTGGGCAGCTGAGGCCCTGGGAGAGCTGCTCCAGCTGCCCCAGCCCAGCCTTGTCCATGTGGCCATTCTCTCTTCCTGAGCAGTGAATCCAACGTGAAGTAGAGTTTCCTGGGAAGCAGGGCACACGAGGAACTTTTGAATTTACCAATGGCATAAAAAGTATATATATTTTTATGACAACGGGGAAGTTTCAATTGGTTGACGGAAATGGCGAGATGTGACGTCAAGGGACATTGGTTAGAATGCCAAGGCCGGCTTGGGGGGTGGGGGGCTGGGGGGGAGACAGGCACAGAAACGTTGGGATGGGGCCCAGGAGGCCTCGTTTCAATTGGGCCCCTGTCGCAGGCGTCTGGGGACAGCCAGGTCCATCTGACTCTGGGCGAGGGCATGCCCAAGCTGGGGGAGGGGGTCCGAGCGCAGTGACCTCGTGTTGGCGTCCCCCAGCACCAGAGGCCCAGGCCGGCCCCTCTGCGGGGAAACCACTCAGGCGCCCCTGCGGAGGCTGCAGGAAAAGCTGCTTCAGCCTCCTTGGCATTCTAACCAGTGTCGGGACCCTGGAGTCCAGCCGGTCGCGGCCCCGGGGAAGGGCGCGGGGAGGAACCGCGCTGCCAGGGGGCAACAGCGTAGTCGTCCGGCTCCGAAAGAGCAAAGCTGCGGCCTAGAACTTCTTCCCGCAGGTCTTGCGCCCTGGGCCAGGGGAGCAGGAAGTTGTCTCTGCGGGGAAGGAAGACAGCGAGCTCGGAGCTGGGCAGCAGCTCTGGGCACGGTGCCCCCGCCCATCCCACGCCTCCCGGGCCACCGTGAGGGCACCCCCCCCCATTCGCCAGGCACCTTGCGCACCCCCTCCATCTCTGGGCACTGTGCACTGCCCTCCTCCACTTCACCAGATCCCGGGCACCGTGCCCCACCCTCCACAGGGCCGGCGGTGTCCGGGAAGCCGCCGGGAGGTCGCCCCTGGTGCGCGCCCTGCCCCGGGGAAGCCTGCTGCCACCGTCGACCCCGACCTCTGTCCTGGGACCTCGTCTGGAGATCCATGGCGCACAGCGGCCTCGCAGGGACGAGCCCGGCGACTGTAGCTGCTGTCCGCGGCGCGCACGGGGCTGCGGTCAGGCCAGGGACCGTCGGTCCGCCCGGGATCCCCTAGCCGGGCCCGAGCGTGCGCGCGCGCGCCCTGCTGCCCGCAATCATGGCAGCCGGCGCCTCGGAGCGCAGCCGCCGAGCACGCTTCGGCAGCTGCCTCGGTGCCAGGGCGGCGAGGGCGGGCTAGGGCCGGGGCTTGCGCCTGTCCGCGCCCCTCGGGCGCGCAGGCCCCAGAGGGCGAAGCAGAAAGCTGATGGGTCTCTGCGGAGCGGTGCCCCCTGCCCCGCACGGGCAGGCGGGAGGGGCCGCGGGCCGGGGGCGCGCGGACGGGGAGCGCCCGGGGCGGCATGCCCGCGGGGGCGCGCACGCGGGGCTGCGGGACGAGGCGCGGGGCCCGGGCGGCGAATCCGCTGCTCGCCCCGCCCGCCCCGCCCGCGCGCGCCGGCCCGAAGAGGAGGGTGCGCGGCGGAGGGGGGAAGCGGGAAGGGGCCGCGCCCCGTCCTCGCCCGTAGCGGGCATGGCCGGGGGCCCCGGGAGGCCTCGTTGGTATTCTGGGCACAGCCAAAGTGTTGACCTCCCCTCGGAACAGGGGCGCCAGGGTGCGCGGGCACGGCCACCACCCCCGGGCGGTCTCCCGGAGCTGCGGGGCCCAGAGGCGCCTTGCTCCCCCCACCGTCCCCTCCTCTCCGGGTCTCCCGTACCCCCTCCCCTGCCTCGATCCGGCGGCGAAGGGGTGGGCAGGGAAACGCGCTCTCTGGGACAGGTGCCAACTCCGAGACAAAAGACATAAAATAGGCGGCAACGGGGGAAGCGCGGCCGGCGCGCTCGGGCGGGGACGGAGGCGCCGCGGGGGCCGCATCCTCGGTGCCGACCGGGGAAAGTTTGGGAACTCGCCGCAGCGGCTTCGCAGCGGCGGGGGACGCTCGGGCCGGGCCGCCCTCCGCGCCGCGCTCACCCTCTCCGCGCCGCTGCTGAATAATTCATGGCGCGGCCGCCGGCCATTAGCATGCACCGGGCGCGCGGCGCGTCTGTGCCAAGCCGCCGCCGCCGCATTCGGCGCCCGGGCCGCGCCAGACGAGCGGCCGCGCGGAGGCCGGGCCCGCGCTGTCCCCGCGGTCGCCCGGCGGCGCCCATTGTGCCCTCGGCCCGCGCCGCCCGGCCGCCCCGAGCCCGGCCGCAACCCGCAGCGCGCCCGACGGCCCGGCGCTGCAAGTTGGGGCCCGCGGCGCCGGCCCGCCCGCCCCGGGATGCACGTGAACTTGGAGAAAGTCGCGGGGCGCGCCGGCCCGGACCTCCGCGGCAGGGCGTGGGCGTCCCCCGCCAGGCGCGCTTTCGTTTTCGTCCGGGACAAAGGTCCTCGCGGCGCTGGTCGCAGACACGGAGACCAGGTACTGCGGGCCACTCTTCGTTGAGGTCCGGTCGTTCAATCCAGGAAAGCCGGAGCCGGGAGAAAGAGGAGCGGCGCGATGCGGGACCGGGGAAGTGGGGCCTGGCCGTGCGCTTCGCCGGCGCTGCCCCGGAGCCGTCCCCGCTGCGGAGAGTTGCGGGAGATGGCATCGCTCTGCTCTCTGCCGTTTCGGCGCCTGAAGGAGGGAAGCATTTGGAACCCAGGACTCAGACCGATGACCCAGGGCCTTTGCAGCCGCGGGCACGGCAGCCTAGCGCCGGCTGCTTCCGAGCGCGTTCCTCCAGCAAGGGCACGGCTGTCGACCTGCGCGCCCCGGGTCGCGATCGGGTTCAAGGCGACTCCTGAGAACGGTAAGTGCATTTCTCACTTTCGCTACTTAGTGGCTATTTAAATATTAATGAAGGGATTTCTAAGAAGAGCTCCTCTGTAGGGCAGGCCTTCCACCGACGAGGGGACACACGGACGAGGTCGCTCTGGAACCCGAAGCCGCACCAGCTTTCAAGAACTCCACGGCCGTCGTTAAGATTCTGGAACTTGGAATTTGTGAAATACAGCCGCTCATCTCAGGTGTGCGGGCCGTTTGCCAGAGAGAATTTTGTTGAACACGTAAAATAGCGTTAGCAGGCATCCAAAACAGAATAGAACGAGAAGAGAAAACGTCTGTTTTCAGGTTAGATGTGTTTGCAGGCTTGTTTGGAAGCTACAATTCTTTGTCGAAAAATTGAAGTCTTTCACTCACTTCCGAAATCTTTGCTACTTCTTATTTTTTTCTGCTGGTCCGGCGTTTATGGAGAGCTGATTCCGGGGGGCCCTCGGTCAAGCCTTGGCAGCGATGGGGCCGCTGGAGTGAAAGGCCCTTGTGTGGAAGCTGTTGTTTATGGTGGCATAAAACGAAAAACAACTCATAACTTTTCGTAATAAATCCCCCTTTATAGGTGGCTCACACACAGGCCTGGCCAGCGGCCCTGGGGAGTTTGTGGGGAGCGAGGCAGGGGTGAAGGAATGCGCGTTTGCCGTAATTACAGGGTTTTAAGGTAACGCCGAAATTAATTTCTTCAAAGTTGGGTTTCTGAGGCCACGGCAGTCTCTGCAGGCCAGCACTGTCCTCATTTTATTTTACTTTGTTGGTTCCAGTTATTGGGGATTTTTAAATGCATGTTTGAACTTGCAGGTCCCTCTCCTGTTAAAATGAAACCCATAACTGTGGGGGATTAAGCCCGCTTTTTAATATGATCGTATCGCAGGTGCGATTTCCCCTCCGCACTCCCCCACCTTATTGATGTGGTTTGGGCAACCTTGCTGGGGGCTTTGACCACAAAAAAATAGAGGGAGGGCTTTCTCCCATAACACCCCAGAGTTGTGAGCTGGCTCTTGGAGGCCATGTTTCCGGGAACGTGGACAGGGGCCTGAGTGGCCCAGGCCTGCCTGGCGCCTCCCTCTCCTCCGGCTGCCTGGTTCCCAGATCCGAGGGAAGAGCCCAGAGGACCGAGGGCACCGTTTCAGTAAGGTCTGGCCCACCCTGGCCCAGAGGCTGAAAGTTTGCGCAAGTGCCCTGGCTTTTACCCCCATCTTCCGTTCTGGCCCCCCGCCTTTGTGAATTTATCAGAGGCCGTTAGCAGACGTGAAACCTGAGGTGGGCCATTTGGGGGTGATCTTGGAAATGAGGGTGCAGCTGCCGAAGGCATGCCGCTCCGGCCGGGAGCCACTGCTTGGTGTGGTGTTGGTAGTGACAGGGTTAGTAATCGTTAGGAGGTCAATTTCCATCGGGACCTCGCCTGCAAAACGTGGAGACGTTTTCCCCGAGTCCACAGACGACCTGTAACATACGGCTAGATGGATGGGAATGGCGTGGCATTCTGCTGAGGCTGTTGGGCATGCCCAAGATGAAAACAGACCCCAGCACAAGGAGCGTCCATCGCTTCTTTTCCATGGGCCTAAGGAAGACCCCCAGGGCCACTTAGCAGGGGGTTCGTATTCGTCAGCTCCCAAGACCCCTCTTCTGCCACAAAGTGTGCCCCTGGCACATGGAGTGTGACAGGGTTGAGATCCTACAGCAAACAGTGGGGCTGCCCCACGGACAGAAACCTTGCCTCAGCACCACCGCGGCTCTGTCCTGCCTTTGTCCTTGTTCCTTAGATCCAGCCCAGTTCCCGTGGAGCCTCGGGTCCCACCAGGGGCTTCTTACTGTGTGGGGCTGTCTCATCCAGGCAGAGTTCATTTTTGAGGACTCTGGCACAAGAGACAAGGTTCTGAAAACGAAACTAATGCCTGCCTGTTTTTATCACTTCTGGATTTAATAGAAGGAATGTGCTAAGCAGGGGGACAGGGTCTCGTGGATTGTGGCGGGCTGGTGAGAGGATGGCCCTAATATTCCTGTTTTTGTTTTAAACTAGGGCCAGCCCCAGGATGGCCCCTCGCCTGCACTTCGCCATGCCTGGCCTCTGGCCACTACGAGGCCCGAGAACTTCCTGAGTGACGGGGCTCCAGCTGCTGGCAGGGGCTGGCTGCTCAGCATGGGCAGTGTGTGGTGATGAGGCCTCCACTCTGGCGGGTCCCGGAGCATGCTGCCTGAACTGGTGCGGACAGCACTCTGCTCAGTGGAAACAGCAGGAAGCTTTCCACTGGGGTGACTTTTGGTCCGTGTGCTTTGCACCTGACTGGGGCCAACTCTCTATGAACCAGTCTCACTTGCTCCCATCCTCAGCAGGGTGCTGGGGCCTGTCCTGCCCTGGCGTGGACTGGGCCTGACTGGAAGACAGCCCGTGGGGCCGAGGGAGGGACCAGGGACTTTGTCCGCCCTGATGGGCACCTTGCCTGGATGGGTGCTCTCTTGTACTCAGGGAAATCCCTTGCGAGGCACCGATGTGCGCTCCCACTGAGGCCCTTCCATGCCAGGCAGGAAACCATCTTAAAACCACCAGCCTTGGTGGTGGTTGTTGGGCTTGGAAGGGTGTATTTGCATATTTGGGGAGAAGGGAGAATACTCGTGCAGAAGTCCCATTAAGCTGGAGTGTCCCAGCTCACATCCGGGCAGCTGCGGTCCAGCCCCTGCCCCTGGCTCACTGTGTGACCCTGGACAAGTCACATCACCTTCCTGGGCCTGTACCCTGAGCTCAGGAGCAGGAGGGTCGTTGGGAGGGTTCAGATGACATTATTTCCACAAAGCACAGTTCCTGGCACGTGGCAGGGACGCGGTAAATGGCTGCTGCTGCTTGTTATCGTTGTAAATGGTAATCGCCATTTTTATTGCTAGTTACTATATTTTTGAGTTTCTAGGGAACAGAAAGCCCAGTTTTGGTTGCACCAGAAAAGACACCTGGAAGTTTCCTCCCCCTCCCCCCGCCAGGTGGTAGTGCAAGTGCACCTTGAGGATATTTTCTTCAAGGTAGACTGTCAGGAGCCTGCAGAGGGGGCTTTCCTTGTCAGGGGGACTTGGCCTGGAAGCACTGGGTACACTGGATGGGACCAGGCCCCTGGAGTCCTCCCAAGAGGTCCCCTGATGCCCCTCGCAAGAATGGCACTTGAAGAGCTCACCTGGGTGCTGGCCCCGGGGCTCAGACCCCGAAAGATGAGGGCAAGACATCCTGACTGCGAGGTCCGGAGGGGCCATGCCAGCCACCAGCATCCTTGCTGGCAACATGGGTGGCAGTTCCGTGGGAGGGTTTCACCATTCTGATGGGCTAATTGTTCCTTAGCCTGATACAAGCCTACATTTACCAAAATGCTGGCTTTGGGAGAATTTTATCTCTTAGCTGATCGTTCAGGAAGACCCAGCAAGATGGCCCTTTCTCAAAACATCTTGTTGGAACAAGAAAGAACCATAAATGGCATCAGCCATGCTTTTCTGATGTTATGCGGCCGAGGAGGGAGAAAAAGTAACAATTGTCTCCGAGTGAAGACAATGGACCTTTTATATGAAATATTTATTTTCAGGGCCAACCAGTGTCCCGTTGGCTGGGACAGTGGAGCTCGAGTGTCTGGGTGTTGCGGGCCCTGAGAACTCAGGGACGAGATTTACAGAAAAGGAAGAAAGAAAGTCCCCACCCGTGGTTCTTGGGAAACTTCAGTGGGAACGGCTGGCTTTCTTTATCAAGTGGAATTTAAACTTCCACGAGTTTCTTTTTTCTTCTGTGATTTCTTTTGAAAGACCCGCAGGGGCACATTCGCAGCCCCGGAAAGATAGCTGGGTTTTGGCTCTTGGGCTGGATGGCTCCCTCGGGCCAGGCCCTGTTGGCCTTTGTCTGCTGGGGGGTGGCAGAGTGCAAGTGAGAAAAACAGGACTGGAAGAGGAAGGGTCTGTCCCTGAGGGTTGGGGGGAGCCCGCCGAGTGCGATTTGGGACAGTATTTGTGGTTCTCCGGTGTCCTTTACTCCTCCCCAAATCCCGTTCTGTGATGAACTCAGGAGCGGCCTGCAGGTTATTGGAGTCTGGCCTGACTTGGCAGAGCCACACACAGACCCTCAAACACTGTCCCCAGCTGGAGAGGGTATGTTTGTAACTCTTGGATGGATGTTTTCTGAATTAATAGAATGAACAGAATTTCACTGAGGCCTACCCATGAGCCACCTCCCTCTTGCCTTCGCGGCTGCCGGGATGGTGCTGGAGCAGCTGGACTCGGTTCCTGCTAAATTCACAGTCTCAGTGTAGCCGGGAAGGCGCCCTGGGAAGCGAGGCTCATGTTAGGGACCCGAGGAGGAATTGATGGGGCTGGGGCTTGTGAGGAGAGTGTCAGGGAGCGGGTCTTCCCAGCATTTGGGGCACAATGGGAAGGCCTGGGACAGTTGGCCCAGGACCCTGGCCAACTTAGGGGGTCCTCAGTCTGGATGCCCCTACAAAGCGGATGGAGGACAGAAGGAGTCGCCCGGATCAGGGTGTGGGGGGCCCTCCCTTCCATGCGTCCCCTAACCCAAAGACTTTGTTGGCAAATAATATATTTGGCTTCAAAAAGGAGGTTTTGTTTTTTAAAGCTGCTGTCACCTATATTTATTTTTTAATCCTGGAAGCTGTTGACTGTGATCTCTTTCACCTTCTGCGTTAACCTGCCCCCAAAAATGCTATGACGAGAGCTCTCTCTCGGGGGTGACCACAACAGAGCCTCTGAGGCCATGAGTAGAATTGTAAAAATGGGAGTGGAAAAGACTGAAATTTCGTGACCTGGGTCAGAAAAACCCTAACACACAGGCTTTTATTCACTTTTGGGGAGGAAGGGTTCAAAGTAAAATGCTGCCCGGTCTTCTTGCGAAATTTTGGGTGGGAAGCTTGTTTGAGTCGGGGTCCGGGAGCCCTGCCTTTCGGGAGGGCTCAGAAACCCGCGTGGATGGATGAACGGAGCGTCTCGACAGCCGGTGGGGGCCGCTGCTCAGTTAGTGGCTGAGGGATTTTCGGAGTGGAGATGTGACCAGCGGAGGCCACGCTGATTGTCGTCAAATGAGACTGGTGGTTGTGGTTAGGAAAATGTGTGCTGTGCATGGGATGTCCAAAGTAAAAGGCCAATTTTTTTTTTTTAAGGGAGTAATAGAATTTTCTCTCAAGATTAAAACAAGAACGTCATCCCTGATGCCTTTGGTTTCCAGTGCCGGGGCTGGGTTTTTCTGTGAAATGCCTTCCTTTACGTCTTGGCTTTCCGATGGCAGAAAGAGCCTCTAGCTGAAATATTTACCTGCTGATTTGGGGCTCTTAAATCTAGATTTGCCTTTCATGTGTTGAAGAGCGATATTTACATTCAAATCAGCCTTTTATAATTACATTTTAAATTATAATAAAACGATGGTGGGGGGGGGGCTTCAGTCTTCCATGTGTTTAACAGGGAAAGTCGCTGGGCGAATGGCGTGTGGCTTGCACATCCCATCGCCAGACCTGCCCAGGCTCAGAGCAGGTGCCTGAAGTACAGATTCTGGCCTGCAGGGTCACACGTGTGTCCTGAGCATGTCAGGGTCCGTGGATGTCGCCTGTGGAGCCCTCCCCGATCTGCCTGGAGAAGAGTTTGTGGATGGGGATTCTGGCCCCAGCACAGTGGGGACGCTGCCAAACCTCATGGCATGCAGTTCCAGCCTGATTCGGGCCTGGCTGCCCTGCCGCCCTGGCTGATATGTTGTGTCCTGAGCTTCACGCTGGCCCGCAGGCCTCGGGGTGGAGGCCATTATCTCCTAGGTGGCCAGCTGGGCACAGCAGCGGCCACTCCTGGTCGTGGCGATACTGTGTGTGTGTTGGGGTGGGGAGTGCCCACCTCCTCCTGCAGCCGTAACCCAGGTTGTGCCTTCTCTCTCCTGTCAGGGCCGGCCCCAAAATGGCCACCCAGTTTTCAGGGGCTTCCCTCGTGGAGTATGGGGGGACCCTGTCCTCCCGGGGCCAGGCTGCTGGCAGCCGTGCCAAGCCCTTTCTGGAATGGAATTCCCAGCGTTCCTGGTCGGGCGCATGGCATCGGAATCCTACCTGCTTTGTCTCTGGCATCAGCTGGCGACTGGTCACGTGGCCTTGTGCATAAGACCAGAGCCCGAGGACCAGAGGGCTCCTCCTGGCTGCTTCCTCCTCATTCACTCGGTCCCCCCCTCCTTTCGCTTTGGGCATGACAGTCTCTGAGCAGGCATAAAGCAATATTAAAATAAAATGTACTCGAGGCCGCTGGGGAACTCCCATCCCCAGATGCCGAGGTGTCCAGGCCGCCGCTTACCTCCAGTCGTTACCAACAGAAAGGCCCGGAGCTGGGGTGTAAACTTACACAGCGGCCCAGCCACGGTCACTCGGTCACTCGTGCTGTCCCCTCCAGTTCAGCACGGAGCTGGCCCTGCCTGCCCGGGAGCCCCTTCCCACACTTGCAGCCTCGCGGCTCACCCTGCACAGGGATAGCCTGGCGGTCGTTGCCTCAGCTCCTGGCCGCATAAAAAGGCTGGAGGAGAGACTTGGGCAAACAGGTTGGCCACGCAGACCTGGCCTGCTGCCCGCAGGAGAGGGCAGCTGAGTCTGCCAAATCTCCGAATGAAAGTGCCCACATTTAAACCAAGCCCACTGACCCGGGTCAGATGGCCGAGCGTGGGCATGGGTCACCTCTCCCCTTGGTGGTAAGGATTGGCTTTGGTGAAACTGAAGGATTTGTGGTGGTCTGAGAGGGATATGGTGACGTGCCTGGACTCTGGACCCCTCGTGACTGCCTGGCCACCTTTTGGCCCCTGTCTGCATGGTGGCCGTGTCCTGAGTGCCGATGACGTACCACGTGCCATGCTCAGCACTCCGCTTGCAGTTTTGTCATCAAAGCAGCCCTGAGTGGCAGGAGCCATTATCCCTATTCTTTTTACAGATGGGGAAACTGAGGCTGGGAGAGGCAGCGTGGCTTGCCCTGGGTTAGGTGGCCAGTTGGGCACAAGGCCAGATTCAAACCTGTGACCACGGCCTCAGCTGCAACCGAACAGCCTCCCAGGGCCTTGGCTAGAATGGGCTCCCTCCAAGGGCCGGCCAGGGAGCTGTTGGGGTGGGGGCTCTCGGCCTGGCCCGGGGAGCACAGCCGGGGTGCCGGCCGCCGCCTGCTCCTCTGCAGGGCCCGGCATGGGAACAATGCGGCCTCTATCCCGGGAGTGAGCCCAGGCCGCCTGGACTCCCGGAGCAGCCGGCCAGGCCGCCTGCCCGCAACATGGCGCCCGGGGCCGCGCCACCCGTCCACGGGGAGGGCTGGCGCCTGGGCCGGGCCTGGGCCAGCCGGCTCCCGGCGTCCCCCTCGGGCTGGCCGCTGAGTGGCCAGACGCTCCTGCTTCCTCCTCCCTCTCCCGCCTGGCCAGCCCCCCCTTCCTGCTGGTGGGTTTGGGGGTCCGGCCCACCCGCCTCTGCCACGTCTGCCATCCTCCCGGCACCCATGAGCATCTTTCAAAAATTCCCGGTGGGCGGGGCCGAGCCGCAGCGGCCGCCTCTGGCCCCCCCTCCCCGGGCAGCCAGTGCCAGATGAGAGCAGGAGACAAAAGTAGCATTTTCCTCGTCCTCCTGGGCTGGCAGCAGGGCCTCCCCCAGCGCCACTTGGCTCCTGGCAGCCCTGCCCCCGGGTGCCGTGGTGGCCGAGGCCCAGGCCGCACCGGCTAGGACCAAGGGACCGATGGACGACGGTGGCCAGAGACCAGGAGGCCTGAGGGCCTGTCGGTCGGGGGCTGGCACCTGGAGACAGCCTGCTGGCCGGCAGGACCTGTCCTCCTCTGCCTGCCTCTGTGACCGGCGGGCAAGGGGACACCATCTTCACCTCCTTGCTTTTGAGAACGCCCCTCGTCCTCCTGCGCCTTGGGTGAGTCCCCCTCTTCCCTTCTCTCTAGCTGGAGACAAGCCGAGGGCTCTGCCATCTTGTGCTGATGCCTGTTACGTTTCCTTCTCTCTAATTGGTTATCCGAAATTCAAAATTCTATTTCAGACCCCCTCCCCCCCATATCCTCAGTGAAGTGAGCCCTTCCAAAAACTGCAGGGAAAATGCAGAAGCCAAGCCCATTTATTTTTAAGATCCAAAGCTGCAGCCTTTAGAAATCACAATAAAAATGAATGTTTGTTATTTCACAGTAGCTGCGTGTTCAATTATAATTTGAACGAATGTTTCAGGAGGTATTAATAGGCACGGCCTACTCTTTCGTGCTCAGTTGTATCGGCTTGTTGTTGGGGGGGGGGTCTCATTATTATTATTGTTGTTGTTGTTGTTATTTTAATTTTTGGCAGTGCCAGGAGTGGCAAAGGGGAAAAACACCAGAAGCGTCCACGCTCCTCCCAGCAAACTCCTCGTCAGGCAGGGCTGGGCTGGCACACGGGAGGGTGGACTCTGCATTGAGAAACTGAGGCCCTTTTGTTTTGTCCGGCATCTTTACTGCTGCTGTGTCCACAGTTTTGGGGTCCTGTTTTTTCTCCCTTCCGTTTTATGTTATTTCTTGGAAAAAAAAGCTCTTTTTGGCTCTCAGTTCAGTGTGGGGAATATCTTTTAGGTTGTTTTGGGCTCTGTTTTTTAAGCACTTATTTAAGCCTGGGGATTCCACCTAACAGTGCAGTGCCCGGCTCATAACAGCCCTGTCCACGGACGGCGCGTGGGGCACACGTGGGCACGTCCACCAGACAGACCCTTGGGGGCCTCTGAGTGGTCCAGGGCCTGCCTGTGCCCTGATGCCGTCCTGGTTTCCCATCTCCAGAGCTGTGGGTCGAGACACCCGACCATCCAGGGCCTGAACCATGGCCAGTGGGGGTGGGAGTCCCTCGAAGACCTTTGTGTCCCCGGGCCACGCTCCTGCGGCTATCCGGGAGCTGGGCTCCGCGGCTGCCCGCGTTTCTGTGTTCCCTTCAGACCTGCTGGACCTTTTCATTTGAAAGGTGGGCTCTGCAGAGTTCAGACCCGAGCTCACCTCGTCCTCTGGCAGGCTGACAAAAGCGCCCACAGTCACGGCCTGGTTTCCCCACCTTAGAGGGGAGCCAGGATCTTGATTTATGGAAAATGGAAAAACAGGTCCAGAAAGTTCTAAATTGCAACTAAGAGGAACATTCCCACGTAAATACATCTTTGTTTTCCTAATTCAGAGGTGTTTGGACCCTGTGTGTGCCAGCCTGAGCAGGCAGCTGGAGCAGACACCACCAAATATTGAAACTGAGCTCGGCTCGCACGAGGAATATCGGTGGTTGCTTTTGTTCTTAGATAAGACAGCAGTGGGTACGGGAGGATTGGGGGCTGCAGAGTCAGGCGCATATAGCAGAGATAATTAAAACATTTTCATGATTATGACAGCCACATTCTGCTGTGCAAGCTGGAGGATCGTTCCACCCAAATATTTAGCAAGCACCAAATAAAACACTGGGGACAAAATAAAAGTAATAGAGGGAAACAGAGTGTAATAAATTCTAAAAGCAAAAGAGTCAAGAGGAGAGAGAAACGGGGGAGAAGAAGGTTAGTCATTTTTAAAGAATTTCTACTTTTAATAGCTGCCCGCTCTTCATCGTTTTTAATTTTATTTTTTGATATAATTAATGTAGGTGAACAGGCCTTTAATCCTAAATCCTGGAATGATAGATAGTCAAATTTCCTGAGCATTAATTCATCTCCTTCTTGGACAAGGTAGGGGCAAGTAGCATAAAATCAATTAATTTCCATAGATGAGCGTTTTCATTCTAAATTAGTATTTTCCAGCGAGATTATGTTCAGCTGATGGTTTCAATGTATATGCATAACACACCTAGCGCACACCTTATGTAGCTGGGGTGGTTATATGTGATCAATTATCAGATCAGTTTTTTGACTTGGGTGATAACACTGTACCTCCCCCAAATCAGTAAAATTCCATAGAATCTTTTTTTTTTAAATCGGGCAAAATATCAGCATTCTCCATGGCACCCGGTACTTCTCAGCAGTATTTTTTTTTTTTTAAGAAAGTACCACGCATCGCAGTTTTCATCTCGTCGCTTCTATATAAATTCCACTATAGACTGAAATTATACATTCTCGCAGCACAGATGGGCTGGTCTGTCATTACGACTGCCGGGTCCTTGTTGGAACACACAGCATATTTCAATTGTGGAGTCGACAATTTCGAAGAACTGAGGTCAAAATAAACAAGTTGCATTTGTGTGTAAAAACAGCCTTATTAAATGATCTTCTCATCCCCTGAAAACTTCGGTAGAGGAGCAACCATCACCTTCAATTAAATTTTAATTTACGTTTTTGGTCTTCCTCTTCTCCTTTTAAGACTCCAAATGCCCAATGTCAAAGGACCTTAAATGTTTTAATTAGTCACTTTTTTATCTTGTTTTGCAGCACCAACAGTGTCACACCAGATTTAAATTCAAAATTGTGGGTTGTGGGACTTAGAATTTTAGTCTTTTTCATAATCCCTGTAGGAAAGACGTTAAATCTCTGGCTATTGTTTATAAACTGACATAAAATTATTTTGAGACGTTTATGAAAAATCAGATCATAAATATTTTGCGTGGTCTAAAGGCACATTTCAATAAAAAAAAAAATTCAACAGGTACACTACAAAGAGTAGCTATAAACTTATAAAAAAATTATCTCCCCGAGATAAAGTGCAGGATTTATTGGTCCCTATCGGCACACGTGAGAGTGGGGTGGTTTTACAGCCATGATAATTTGCAAATGATGATAACTGTTTATTTTGAGAATTTGCTCACGTTATGATAGAATTGGTTCTGAGGGTTCTTTCTCCCCCCTCGTTGTTTTTAAGTGTTTCCTTTTGCGTTTCCGAATTCTGGGTTCAGGCTGGGCCATTCTCAGTCCGTGGGGCTGCCTTCCCGCCTTGTGGCCGGAGTAGCGGCCCCGGTGTTTGTGGAGCTGAAACAGGGCAGGGGGCTTCCCTCTACTGCATCCTGCAGGCTCCCTGCCCCCCTTCCATTTGTTAATGGAAGTGCTTTATCGTGGCTTGTGCATTTTCAGGAATGTACCTGTCAGCGGAGAGGTTAGGAGTAATAGGAAAAGTGAAAAGTCAGTGAAATTTCCCAAAGCCATTTGGAAGCCACTTTCTCTAGTGGCTCTGCTCTTGGATTTTTTTTAACCATTTCATCCTTTCCGGTGTTGGTCTTTTATCCTGTTGATTCCTGTCTCAGCACCAGAACTGTGTTTGTTAGCAGCCCTGTGAGTTTGGCACTGGTCTGGGGCTCAAAGATCAGGCAAAACGAAGCAGCCCCAGGCTTTACGAGTCGGACTCTCAGCGTCACGGCCCTCATCGATGATGGTGATGATGGTACCCGTGCTCTCCCTGGGTCCGGGGCCGCTTTCACATTTGGAAAAGCAGAGTGGAGAAGGACTGAGGCTGGGCTTCAAATTGAGTTGTTTTATTTCCTGGCGGTGTTGATCAATGGCGACTCATTTCACCTCTCTGTGCCTTAGTTTCCTCATCTGTAAGATGGGGACAGTAAGTGTCCCTGCCTTGTAGTAACACAGGGAAAGTGTTTAGCACAACACCTAGTTCAGAGAGAGCACCCCATAAATGCCATTAATCCTCGGTTTATTTCTGAGTCTCAGGGGTTACCCTCACCTGCATTCCTCCCAGGGGGGTACCGTGCCTCCGAGGCTGAGGGAGGGAGTTCCCCAGGTTCAGCCAGCGGATGGGAGTGGGCCCAGGGTTCGAACCCAGGCCTGCTGTTCTCCAAAGCCCGTGTCCACCCAGCATTAACTGGTGAGTGTGAACATAGATGTCCACGTGGCAGCTGGTTGTGGATGGCGTGCCTGTGTCTGTGCACTGCGGCGTGTGCACGTAACGTGAGCGTGGACACACAGGTGTCCTGTGTTTTCCCTGGTTCATTGGTGGTTTCCAGAGGTGGACTGGTGTTTGGCGGCACCATGTCTGCTTGGGGCAGGCCCTCTTCGTGGTTTCTCAGTGGGCACCCTACGCCTCTGGACCACTCTTGGGGACGTCTGGACTGGGCGCTCCGCTGTCCCACTGTGATGGGCCCTTCTCCCCAGCCCTTGGCCTGCCAAAGCAGGTGGTGGATGGATAGGCTGCCCGGGTGCCAGGCTCCTGGTAGGCGAAGGAAGGCCCCTTGGCTGGTCTGGCTGTGCTCTGGGCCCTGGCCGGGCATGGCGCCGTCTCCTCGGCGGGACAGGCAGTTCCGAGAACGGCCATTTGCAGACTGGGAGGAATGGAAGTGAGTCTCCAGGCCCCGGAGAGGAAATGGCGGCGCAGGCGGGCCCAGAACAGGATCCGGGAAGGTGGGCTGAGGGAGGGGAGTGGCCAGAAGGCCCTGGGGTGGGCCGGTCAGCCCTCCTCCAAGAAGCGGCCAGCAGGGCTGGTTTTCCCAGGCAGGTCTGCAAGTGTGTGCGTGTGTGCACGTGTGTGCACGCGTGCACCTGCGTGCCAGGGCTTGGGGCGCTGAGCCGCCACACGGGGGAGGTTTAGCGGCCCTGTTTCCCCACCAGGAACATGGCAAGAACTAGGGGGGATTTGATGAGGCAGCCTAATGCAGCTTTGGGGAAAAGGCCTTGGTAAGAGTGATTCTTACCACGAGGCCTCGTTTTGTTGTCTTTAAAACGGGAGTGACAGCATCAGACTCAGGGACAGTAGCGGCCTGTCGAGAGGTCTGTGGTTGGTTGGTTTTCTCCCTCTCTTTGGCCTCGTAGGAAGACTGGAGGCCTGGGCTCTCAAGTGAGCTGCCTGCCCATCCCAGCCTCAGTTTCCCCATCTATAAAGGGAGGAGATAAATCCTACCCATGGGCTTCTCCTGGAATTAGATGTGATGATGTCACCCGGCATTGACCACGGGGAAAAGGGTCCCCGTCTCTGGTCCCCGTGACTCTTGGCTTCTGAGCTTTGCAGGGGCCAGATGGGAGGTAGAGGCCTGGCCTGCAAACTCCTAGAAGGGAGCAGCCGGTGGGGGCTGGGGGGCCTGACAGCTCCGGCATGTGGTATGCACAGGAACCTCTGGCCCAGTTTCCTGGGAGTCCAGCCCTGCCCCAGGATTCCTGCAGTGGGTGTGCCCGCACTTCCGGCTGGCGTGGGCGGAGGGATCCTGCAGGCGCCAAGTTCCCGCCCTTCCCACCCGCACCCTCCTGGTTGTGCTGCTGCTTTCGACTCTGGGGGTCGAGGAGTCCCCACCTGAGCCTGGGCGTGAGGTCCAGGCAAGCCCGTCAGCCGGGCACGGGCGCATGTGACTGGCAGTGGAGGGCTTCAGCGGCCACTGCAGCTCCAAGGGGCCTCCGCGGGGTGGAGGTGATGTCCTCCAGCCAGAGCCTTTGTCATGAATGCAAATAGGAAGTCGCCGGATGCCAGCACTTGGGCAGGCTCTCAGCCCCTGACGATGAGTGGGCCGCGAGGGTCTCAGGCTTCAATCCTGGGTGCTCCCTCACCAGGGTTGTGTTCTGCCTCTCAAGTGAGCCACACTCAAACAACTCATCCCCTGGCTGCCAGGCCTGTGTGACCAGCACTGGTGGGCGGCTCACAGAGGCAGCCTCCAGGTGTGCTCTTCTGGGCCAGGCAGCGTGGCAGGCCACCACGGCCCACAGCCTGGGCGCATGCCCTGCGGGAAAGGTGCGGCCACCAGGGTCAGCATCCAGCTGCCAGGAGAGGGGAGAACAAGACTGACTGGGGGCCCAGAGTGGCAGAAATCCCCTGCCTTGACCCAGTGGAGAGAGTTGGGGGCCACACTCAGTTCCCCCAAGAGAGGGCCAGCACGTGTCGCATGCTGCCAACAGGCCTAGCTCCTTGGGATTGGATGAGCTGCACTTTGTTGACCTACTAAGCGCCAAGCCCGGGGCTGGGTACCTTAATCCATTTTTTTAAACATTCATTTTTAAGTTGGATTTGCCCAATTGCATTTCATTTCAGCATTCAGTCAGAGCCAGTGTGTGCCAGCTGAACGTGGCGTAAACAGGCCGGCCACGGTCCCTGCCTGCGTGGAAGGTGGGTGTTAACAGTTTTCTGTGTGAGAAAACCGAGGCTCAGAGAGACTGAGGAACGTCCCCAGAGTCACACAGCTAGCGAGTGACAGATCCCGCCTCCCAAACCGAGGTCTCTGACAGCAGGACCCATGGTCTCCCCAGGCTGGGTGGGAACAGCCCAGCCCAGGATCCCTGTGTATTTTTTTTTTTTTTTAAAGATTTTATTTTTTTCCTTTTTCTCCCCAAAGCCCCCTGGTACATAGTTGTATATTCTTCGTTGTGGGTCCTTCTAGTTGTGGTATGTGGGACGCTGCCTCAGCCTGGTTTGGTGAGCAGTGCCATGTCTGCGCCCAGGATTCGAACCAACGAAACACTGGGCCGCCTGCAGCAGAGTGTGCGAACTTAACCACCCGGCCACGGGGCCAGCCCCAAGGATCCCTGTGTATTTTCAATCTCTCGTGGATGCTGACCTCGGTGGGTTCTCCCAAGCACCAGCAGTGGGGGCCTGTCCTTTGCTCTGGAGTTCTTCTGCCCCAGGGGCCATGCATCGTGCTGGTTCTAGAGGTCCTCAAGACTTGTCTCTGGCTGGGTTGCGGTTACCCCAGGATCCAGGGCCTGTTGGTTGGGCCGATGAAGTCCCCAAGAGCCCTGCTGGGTAAGGGCTCCAGGCCCTTTGTGGCTCAGAGTGCTGGCCGGGCCGCGGACAGTGCGCAGTGTCGCAGCAAGGACAAGGCAATGGGAAGGAGGGAGCCGTGGGGCCCTTGCTCTCAGTGTTCCTGTGGCCCAGAAGGGGGAAGATGTACGAGTTCGTGGGCCCAGGGGATCTTGGAAGCTCTGCAGAGTTTA
This sequence comes from Equus przewalskii, assembly GCF_037783145.1. NCBI lineage: Eukaryota > Metazoa > Chordata > Mammalia > Perissodactyla > Equidae > Equus > Equus przewalskii. The sequence continues at coordinate 42,588,397 of NC_091859.1, forward strand.
TCACTCAAGTACCGGGAATAAATACCTTTGGGAGATGCTGTAAAAACCCGAAACAGGCGAGACCATTTTGTGGACTTGAGCATTCTCAAAATGGCCCTTTCTGCTCTGGCCCAAATCTGGACCCTGCTGTTGTGCTGGGAGCCTGCGGTGTAGACGACAATCCCTCGGTTTTTGGCATGTTCTTCGTGTTGGGGCTCATTGCAGACACCATTCAGCACCTGACAGACGCTGATCCCTCTCCCGTGGAGACGCCCGCGCCCTGTCTCAGGGGTCTGTGGAGCGCCGGGGAGCGGGGGTCAGCGGCACCTGCTGGGGCCACTCTGAGGCTAGGGTCTCAGTGTGAGAGGGCTCCCTCCGAGCAGGCAGAGCAGAGGTACCCAGGCGCCTCGGAGCTGCTCAGTGTTCCCCTGATTCTCTAGGGCACCTCCCAGAGAGAGTGGGGAGCCTGCCATGGGCCGGCCCTGTTTCGGGGTACAGGAGGGGACTGGCAGCACCATCCAGCGACTGGATCGAGCAGACTTTCTTGAGCGCTGGGTCCTGGGCTAGAGGGATAAATCCATGACTGTGGGTCTGTCCCCTACTCACAGGCAGGGGGGCCTCACTCCGCGAAAGTGGTGCCCTCAAGGAGGCCTAGACCCAGGCAGAATCGGTGCTGGGCCCAGCCGGGTGGGGAGCAGAAAGGTAGCCTGGAGCATCCAGCACAGGTCTGAGCCCCTGGGGAATCCAGGCAGCCTCCTGGAGGTGGCAGACCTGCAGCCCCAGGCTCCTTCCCGCGTCCAGCCCCGGGCCTGCCACGTCCCAGGGCCCTGCTGCCAGGCCCAGGCGGAGCGCCGCCCCTCCCGCCGCCCCACACCAGCCCTGCACAGGCCACATCTGCTGCCGCAGCCACGCCAGAGCTCCGCCTCCTGGGCTCCGTCCCCATGGAAACCGTGGGGGGGCCCTCCCGCTGCATTTGGCCCGCTGACTGGTTTCCATTAGAGGCAGCCTGCTTTCCTTGAGCCCTGCCCCTGAAGTTCAAGGCTTCTCCCCAGGGGTTTCTTCCCACATTTACAGAGCACCCACCTCCGTGCCAGGGGACCCAGCGGTCTGGGCCCGGCTGCCCTGGCTGACATCCATTGGTGGAGTGCGGGGCTTGCATTTCCCCGTTGCTGGGGTCCTGCCCAGGGCCCTGACTGCTCTTGGTCTTGGCAGACCACAGGCTCAGACCACGTCCTTTCTCGCCCAGGACCAGTAGCTGCTGAGGATCAAGCGCTGGACGTGTCAGAGGCCCCAGGCTCCTGTCCTGGCTGGGCCATAGATTCAATGGAGAGCCTTGAATAGGCCTCTTCCTCTCTCTGGGCCTCAGTTTACCCTTCTGTAAAATGAGAAGGTTGAACCGTTTCTCCAGGTTCTCGCAATGCCAAACGAGAAAGAGAAAGAGAAAATGAAGCCACAGGGAGGCCAGCTCTTGTGGATTCTCAGTTCTGGGATTTTTGTTTGTTTTCAAAGAGAGACTTTTTTTTTGACGGGAAGGAGTCATGGAATTTGACTGCACATGGTTGTTTGAGAGGCCAAGAGCCAGCAGAACCCACGGACATGGGAAGGCCTGGGCAGCTGTGCCCGCCGGCCTCCACTTAGCATCTGCTGGGTGCCCAGTGACCTGGCTGTGAACGCAGAGAGCGGAGGCTTGGAGCGTGCCTGTGACGGAATCCAGAGGGCCTGGAAAACTACCCGAGGTTTCCGGAGGTCAGAAATGCGGGCAGAAAATGAGATCCGGCTTTAAAAAAAACCCGGCTGGCTCGTCCCCTGGGAGACCGGGGGGGCCGGGAGGGTGCAGGCGCTCAGTTAACTTTGGAAAGCTCAGCCGGGGCTGCTCCGTGGCAGCGGCCCCTAGACCCAGCCTGACGCCCTGGAGGAGGTGCTGCCCTCCCTCCACCTCTGGGGAGCTGAGGACTTTCACAGGAATGATGGGTGAGACTCAGGGACGAGCAAGTCCCCAAGTTGCCCAGCCTGCCGAACGGATGGTTTGGCTCCTCCCATGGGAGCGTGAAACATCCCTGGTATCATGGGGCCTGGCCTCGGCCGGGCCCTGCCGTGTGTGCTGGGGACACTTTCCAGCTTAAAGACGAGGAGCAGAGCCTCAGATGCGGCAGGCCTACACGACAGCCGGGCTGACCTGCCGGGTGGCTTGGGCAGACTGCTTTCCTCCCTGGGCCTCAACATCCTCATCTGTAAAGTGGGGATGGTAACACTGACCTCCACGGTGACTGTGGACTTTAGGTGAGAGTTGGGGTCATGGCTGGATAAATGGAGGTGGCATCAGAACCACACCCACCCTGGCATCCTCATCACGAGGGAAGGAGGCCGCACATGTCACATTCCCGCGCACCCTCGGTGGGGCTGACGCTCACCGGGCATGGCCCCAGGGAAAGTGGAGACAAGTTGACATCTCTCAAGGTGATCTGGAACTGCTGCTGGGAGGCCCAGGGTAGCCAGCACAGCAGTGTTTCCTCATCCTGGTCTGGACCGAGGGACCAAATCCATCCCCGACTCAGCTGCAGGCCCACCTTCCCACCCGAGGACACCTGGGTTTGCCGACAGAGCCTGGTGGCAGAAGAAGCAGCCGACAGACCCTGGGGACGTCATCACTGCAGCTCAAGAGATGGGTGCCGTGGCATTTTCAGCTTTCTGTCCTGGGCAGGAATGAACCTTTGGTTTGGAGGATGGCGTCCTGGTAGCCACCAGCTCTCTGCACCCCAGCCTGCCCCCCAGTGAAAGTAGGCCAGGGAGTGAGCTCGGAGGAGCAGGCTGCGGCGCTGCCCGAGGCTGATTTAGACATATGGGGAGACAGGGATAATGTAGGAAATGAAGGAAATTTCCCCAGGGGGAGGGGGAAGAGAAGAAAGAGGAGCTTAAGTGCCCAGATAATTATAAAGCCTGGCGGGCTGATTTATGGCAGGCGGGCAGGCTCCTCTGGTCTCGCTGCCCCCTCCTGTCTCAGTCCCCTGTGCCCCGGAGACCCGCTGGTGGGGGAGGCAGTAAGGCTGGCAGGCGCCACCCAGCACCCAAGCTCCTCTCTGTTCCCTGGGGACAGAGCCCCTCTGTGTGCCAGGCCCTGACGTCTGTTCTCCAGGGCAACCTCATGGATCCCCGACGTGCCACCATCTGAAAAGCTGAGGTCTGGGAGGCTGAGCCCCTCACACAGATCTGAACGGAGGAGTCAGACTGACTAGGGTCCCAAACTTCGGGCCTTCCTTCTGCCCACTGCTGCATTTGGGGCTTCCAGCGGGCAGGGCCCCTGAGGCAGCCCATTAGAACAATGACGGGTCAGATGGAGTGGCAGCCGTCGCTGTCAGTGCCACAGGAGTGGGAGCAGCCAAGGCCGTGGAGTCGGACAAAAGCAAGAAGGTGCGTTTTTCTGGCTCAGGATCTCGGCGTGCTGTGTAACTAGATGAGAACATTCCTCACGCACATTGGCCAGGGTGCAGGAGAGGCCGTCACTGCTGGTCCAGGCGGGCTGCCTGGACAGTGCGCCATTTTCAGCCTGGCCCGCCAGGGGCTTTCCTCTGCTGTGACCACACCCGTCCCCTCCCTCCCTCATATAATTCCTGGGGGACGATCCCCCAGCTGCTGACCTGCGGAGTCAGCCTTGACTCCCCTCCCTGCCACACCCAGACCATCCCCAAGTCCTGCCAGCTCTGCCGCCTTTAAGCATGTCCCCAACATCTCTTCTCCGGCCCCCGATGGTGCCTGCGTCTCGCCTATCCAGGGATGTGCGATCACAGTGCAGGCCTCTGCCCCATCTCCCACCTTGAGGGCCTCCCATCCACCTCCCAGCTGAAGTCCAGTCTCCCCTACATGGGACTTGAGAGGCCCCTGACAACTGCCCTGCCCCCCTCCACAGCACCATCTTCCACCTCCCCAGACTGCAGCGTAGCATCACCTCCTCCTGGAAGGCCTCCCTGCCCCACGCGCCTGTAGCCCCGAGCTTGGGTGATCAGTGCATGCGTGTTTCTGCGCCGGGAGGCCAAGTGCTTCGGGCAGGACGGCTGAAATCTCCTCTACCCTGGAGCCGAGCACTAGCCTGGCACGGGGCAGGCTCTCGGGGAACATCTCATGAATGAACAGAACTGCATCCAGTGGCAGAAATGGAAGAAGAGAAGGCTGTGAACCGCCTGTCTGCTTAGCACCGCGGCCCAAGCTGCCCGCTCACCGCATCTTGTGGGTCCAGACAGTCGTGGAAACAAGCGGGCGGAGTTTATCTTCCACCCCTACCGGCTACGGTCCCTTCCAGGACTACCCCGAGGGGCTTGTGGGACCACACCTCATCACAAACGGTGCGATAGCGCCCAGCGGACAGGCCCGTGCCCTGAACTCTGTGGCGCACAGAGGGGGACTGCGGGGTGAGCCCGGGCCACAGGAAAACCACGGCTGCTGCTGTGGGGGTTTTCACTCGGGGAGACCGGCTTTTAGAGGCGACCGGAGAAGCTGGGGGCCTTTCCTCTCGCATCACTGGTGGGAAAGGTGGTGATCCGCTGGCCCATCAGATTGTCATCAGTGGGTAGGGACACGTTCTGTTAATTAGGTCAGATATTTCCAATTCACAGATTTCCCCAACAGTCCTGTGGCCACCTTGCAGCTCACAGAGTCCTCCTCTTCTAGAAGGTCCTCACAAACTGCAGGGCCCTTTTACCTCCCCTCCCCTGGCAGTGGCTGGTTTCTGCCAGCTCAGCCCTCGGCCTGCCTAGCCCGTCCTTGGGAGCCACCACACCCCTTGTCTTCTCATCGTTCACCTTTGAGGGTCTGTGACGAACAAGGTGTTGGCACCCAGGATCCTTCAGAGGGTCCAGCACCTTTTTCCAGCTGAGGTGGGTCTGGGGCAGCTTCTGTTAAGGACTTTTAAAAAGTGTGCCTTGGGGGGCCGGCCTGGTGACAGAGTGCTTAGGTTTGCTCCCTCTGCTTCCATGGTCCCAGGTTAGCAGGTTCAGATCCCTGGCACAGGTATAGCACTGCTCGTGAAGCCACGCTGTGGCAGCATCCCACATAAAATAGAGGAAGATTGGCACAGATGTTAGCTCAGTGGCAATCTTCCTCACAAAAAAGAAGCAAAAACAAAGTGTGCCTTGGGGAGATCACCCCCCTGACCAGCCAGTAGGGGCCTTGGTCCCATTCCAGGCTCTGCTGTTGGCCTGATGCGGGATCTTAGGCCCGTCCCTCCCCAACTCAGAGCCTCAGTTCCCCACCTGCCCCACAATCTGTTTGACCTCCACCTCTGACATGTGATGGGTCTCTGGAAGGTTCTGAGGGACCAGGTTTGGAGTGGCTGCCTCAGGTGTGCGAAAGCGCTCCTGGGCCTTGAGGCAGGACCCCCTTCTGGGGGACGGGGAAAGGCTTATGCATAAAGACAGAGGCGTTCATCCTGACGCCTCGTACAAAGGTGAGGCTGGAAGCAGCCGGCGTTCTCCCGGCTGGATGTTGGAGTTCCGTAGTCATGCTGCGGTTACCTGACGGGGTGCTGCGTGGCTGTTCAGAACGACACACCAGGGTTCATCAGCGTGTGGGAAGTGCTCCATGGAAGGGGGTGGCAGCTCGCGTTGATGCACACGTGAGCCCCTCGCGGGAGGGAGAGCGCCGTGGTCTGGGCTCCGCAGAGAGGCATGAAGCGTCTGCTGCTGCTCCTTTTCTCGGTTTTCCAAAATCTTGTTTAATGAACATCTATTCCTTTTGCAGTGGGGGAAAAAATCATTGAAATTACAAAAGTAACCACGCGGCCACAGGGAAACGGACCCGCCCGAATTGTCAACGGCAGGTTCTCCCCAAAAAGGGCCATTCGCAAAGGATGCAAGGGGGTCTTGGGGGGCGGGGGGTGACAGCCCCATCACCAGGGTGCGTTTTGGTCATTCAAAAGGAACGGGCAACTTGGGGGTGTGGAGGGCGCTCTGAGATTGGGTAGCGAATCGAGGGAGCAACACGGCTGCTTTGGGGCAGAGCGCATCCTTGAGTCTGGGTGCACGTGTGCAAGGTTCCGAGTCTGATGTCTGGAAGTGACATCTTTAGAGCAAACAGGACTCCATTTTGTTGCCGGACTAGAACCAGGGGCCCACTACTTTGCCGTCACAGATACTGACATCGTTTGTGACAGACCCCAACTGAGCAGAGCCCAAGGTGGATGTGCACACGGATGTGTGTGGCAATGGCTTACTCTTCTGGAACTGACTGGGCAATTTGCAGGGTGTTGGCGGCTGCGTGATGTGAGGACCTACTGTGTGTGCTGCCCAAGCTGTTGGGAATTTCACTTTCATTCATTTCCTCTGATGTCTGTTTTGTACGGTGGGTGTAAATGGTTCCTTTTTAAGATACAAATCTGGGGCTCAGAAAGGCCAGGTTCCTGAAGGCTGCACAGCCCGGCAAGTTCTGTTCAGTCTGTTTGGCTCTGGGGCCTGGGCTCCTCCCTGGGCCTGGCAACTCTGCCATAGATGCCGTGTCCTTGGGAATCCGAGCTCGCCTGCGTCCTGATCACGCGGGCTGCCGTGGTAGCCACTGGCTGCCTAAATCTCTGTTAGAGCCATTTTGGCCCAAGTCAGGCAGTGGAGATGGGGGCACACCCCTAGTTTGTGCATCTTGCAGACTCAGGGAGATGGAGTGTATGACCGCCCACAGGCTCGCTGGCCTACTTTTGACCCCTCCCAACCTGTCTTTGGTCCCTCCGAGGCCTTGGGTGCCCGACACGGTATCACCCAGGGGCGGGTCTCGGTTCTTCCCACTGCATTTCCGCACATAAATCAAGGGCGTGTTCTGTGCACAATTCATTAGCAATTGGCACGGAGAGTGTTTTTCCTACATGTGACCTTTGAGAGGGACCAACTGTAGTGACGAAGACAAGTGTAGATGAGGCAGGGCTGAGTTCGCTGAGGGTCTACGTGCCGTGGGTCTGGGCCCTGCGTTCTGGCCAACGTTGGCGTTCCTGCTGGGGGCTCAGAGCCTCCTGCCCCACGGCCTGCCCTCAGCTGTGTCCACGCAGGCCCCAGGCCCTGGCGAGTTGGCCAGTTGTAAGATAAGAGGCTGGGAAGGGATTTCTCCAGGCACCAGAGCCTAGAGTGATTTTCACAAGTCCTTGAAGCCCCCTTGGGGTGGGGGGATCAGTGGTGGGCCAATCCACTGAGCCCCACAGTGCCGGGCCAGAGAGCGGCATCATTGCGAATCCTGCCTGTAAACATGAGGTGGCGGGCATTGCTGTCCCTGTGTTACAGATGAGGAGACTGAGGCCAGCAGAGGTGAAAGGGCTTGTCCAGGGTCGCAAAGAGCTAAGATTGGGGCCCAACAGCCCCTGGGCCGCCCTGAAGATGGACACAGGAATGTTACCAAGTCCAGGGTTACTCATGGGCAGGGGCAAGGAGAGGCCCGGCTGGGCATGGTTCAGCCTCTGGGGCATCCTGCCAGGTCCAGTGCTGGTTCTGACAGACTCAGCACCAGCCTCAGAGGGCCAGAGACTTCCAGAGGACAGAACTGCAACTGGAGAAAGAGCCACCAGGATGGGCCAGCCCTGCCATCCACGTGGCCACACTGTGCGAGCTGGCCCATCGAGAGAGAGGACAGCCCTGGGAGGCTCAGGCAGCCCTGCGGGGGAGTGATATACTCAGGAGATTATTTTAAAGGCTCTGGGGGCAGATAACAATGTTTGTCTAGGGAGCGCAGTGACAGGGGGCAGGCAGAGAGTGAAGGGGGTCAGGCCGAGGGAGCTGGGATTGCCTGGGTGCCAAACATCAGAGGGGGCCTCCCCTGCACGGGACCCCAGCGGTCACTCGGCCGTGCTGTTCCGTGGCCGTCATTGGGAGAGTGGGTGGAAGGATTGGGGAGCCACTGAGTGTCCCAGAGGGAGTGCATTCGGTAACTGCTGTTCTGAGGTTGGAGACCCTCGGGTGGCTGTCTGAGTGACTTTCCAGCCATGGCCATGGGTAGCTCCTATGTCTCTCAGTGATCGAGCCAGGGCCCCAGAGCCACACTTGCCCCTGCTGCTGGAGCCCCATGCACCCATCTGGATAGAAATTCCATGCTCCTCGTGTACCAGGGCAGGCGTGGGGTGGCCTGTGGGGCCACTAGCAACTCTCCTTGTTTTTCACAGCTGAAATGTGTCCTTGTCCCCTTTCAACCCCCACGCCCCAGCTCCTGTGCCCTGGAAGCCCGATTTCTGACGCTACCAGCAGCTAGAGTTATATTGAATCAGGCTATTTGCAAAAAGGGGGTCCTCAGCTGCCAGGCCCCTGTGGGCACCGTGTGAGCCCGAGCTGGGCTGTGCTCGAGGTCCAGAGGGAAGAGGCGGTGCGTGCTCTGTCAGCTGTCCCGGGCTGTTTTGGGGTGCCCCAGTCTGTGGTCTTTTCCTGGGGAGAGCCCAGAGCTGCTGTCCTGTCGGCTCCAGGTGGGGTTGGAGCTGCCCCAGCCCGGGTACAGCAGGCAAGTGTGCCGCAGACGGGATTTCCTGACCAGGCTGTGGTGGCACAGGCACTGGGCCCAGGGTTAGTGAGTGGCATCAGTGCATGCTGGGCCCCGCAGCAGGCCCTTTTTTGGCCCATCCTGATGGTAGCAGAGGCAGGGGGCACGTCCCGGCCATCCAGGCGAGGGCTGTGCGGCCTCAGGGCAGTCCTTTCTCAGGAGTGCTCCCTGTCCTGTAAAATAGGACAGTGACGTGCTCCAGGCCAGAGGCCCATCCTACAGCCAAGATAACTGAGGTCAAGAGAGGCTCTCAGCAGTGAGTGAGGCGGGAGGCAGGATTTGAACCCGGAGCCGCGTGACTCGTGGTCCTGGGCCCGCAGTGCATACACTCGGGGTGTGTCGGGCTCCCGGGTTTCTGTCTCCATCTTCAGAGAGGGCTTGATCTGGGCACACAGGGTTTAGGGTGAGAGCCTTGCCGCAGGCTCAACCCAGCTTGTCGGGGCCGGGGGGCGTGAGCACGTTCTTGGGTTTGAAACCACCAGGAAGTCCCCTCCGGCCTCTCAGGGCCGCACAAGTCCCATGAAGCCTGGTGTCGGAGGCTGCAGACCTGGTCGAGGAGGAGAGCTGTGAGCTGCTTGGGGTAGCTCTCGGCCCCAACGGCTCCCTGCCCCAGCGGCTCCCACAGCCCTCTCCCCCGGCAGGGACCGCCCTCAGAGCTCTTGTGACCGCCCCCAGCTCTCTGTCCCCCGTCCTCAGTGACAGGGTTCTGGGGAAGGTCTTGCTCCCGAGAGGACTGAGATGGCCACATTCTTGCAGCTGAGGGTTCGTGGGAACCGTATGCCTGCCCCTGGGTCTGTTCAGAGGGAGGACGGGGTGGGAGGGAACCAGGATGCTCCCGGGGACTTGGTACCTCAACTCCCCTCTTCCTCCCGGCCACCCCACTCATACTCGGCTTGGGGCAGAGGTTTGAGAAAGGAGTGGGCCTGGATTTCTCACTCGACCCATGAGTCTGGCCACGCCCCAGCAGAATTCCTAGCCATGGCGAGTCAGACCTCGGTCTGGATTTGCCGTTGTGTTGTCACAAACGATGAGCCGTTCCTGCTTTGGGAGAGCCTGCACATCAGCTGGAGGCCTGAGCCCGAGGCTGGGCCAGAGCAGAAGCTCAGGCCTTGGAGTTGCCCTGGGCCATATGCCAGCTCCTGGGCCTTAGCTCAGCCCTCGGGGCTTTGCTATCCTCACTCGGTTGGTCCCAGGATGTCCCCTCACTGGCTCACTGGGAAGACCCAAAGCTGTGTCTGCACCTTCTAAGTCCTGGAATGTGAGCATTGTTCCAAGAGTGAGTGGGGGGCATTTCCTGTCATCCTGGGTGCCTCCTGGGGCTGGGCACCGTGCTAGGCCAAGGGACAGAGCTGCATAAGAGACGCTCCCTGCTGTAGAGCTGCCAGCCTAGCGGGGGAGACAGGCAGTGCGAGCATCCATGAACTGATTTTGAGGACCCCCCGGCCTACTGCTGGAGCTGGGGAGATAGATCCTGACCCAGGAGGCCTCCCTGGAGGGGGTGACCTAAAGGATGGGTAGGAATTAGGCCTTTGATGGCAGGAGGACATTCCAGCCCCAGGGAACAGTGGGTGCCAAGGCAGGGCTGGAGCGAGGGCGTGGGGGCACCTCGAAGGGGTGACCGTGCTCCACCGGGAGCAGGCATCCTGAGTCCCGTCAGCCCCCTTCTCTGCAGACACTGGAGGTGTGTGTGGCTGGGCTTCGAGGGAGCCAGTGGTTGGGGTTTGGTTTTGGGTGCGAGCGCAGCACCCCAGGCGGGGTTGGGGCAGTCGGCCCGTCAGATGAGGCTTTCCTTGCTGGGCTTTGCCTCCGAGGAAAGCTCTTATCCTCTGGGCGCCTGGGAACCTCGGCTGCAGCATCTGCAGGTCAATGAGAGGCAGGGTAGGGGCCGTCCGGAGCCCCCTTCCTGTTCCCGGGGCCAACTGCCACCAGGCCTGCGAGCTGACTCCTTGGTCACTTTGTGTCTTGCAGAACGTGGCTCCTCCCAGGGCACCCCCAAGAAAGTGGGCACCCATCATGGCCTTTGGAAGATGCTCCGGGACTGCACCAGGTAGATGGTCTTGGCCCTGGGCCTGGGCAGGGAGGCAGCCCGGGGAGGTGGGCCGCCTGGCTGGGAGGGGAATGTGGACACATCTTTCAGAGACCCCAGTACCAGCCCCACCCTCGCAGGTCCCAACCTCTAGTCTGGCCCACCCTGCCCAGAGTGCCTGAGGAGCTCAGCCTGCCCCTGGCAGGTGGAAGAGACCCCGCCCCACAACCAGGAGCAAGGGAGTAGAGCAGAGGACGCCCTGGCCTGCTGTGGTCCCCCGAGCCCTGCCACCTGCCCTGTGCCCTGATTACGGCGCTGACTCGCCTCCTCAAAGCACATGGAAAAGGGGAGGGCGGGAGGGCCGAGGTGCTGGTGCAGAGACTCCTGAGCAAGTTCTGTGCTATCGCCACCTGCAGCCGTACTAAGCAGCGAGCACGTGCAGCCCCTAGCCCACCTCCTACAAGCCATGCAACTGGACAGACTTCTGTGGTGCCCAGAGCCTCAGTTTACCCTTCAGTAACTGAGGCAGGAACACCTCCTGGTGGAGTTTTGGGGATGGACAGCGAACCCCTGAGTGCCCATGGCTTGAGTGAGAGGGCGGGACACAGTCTTTGTACACCGTAGGCACCAAGAAGCAGCAGGGTTTATAATTCACTGAAAGAACTCCCCAGGCGTCTGCCCCTGGTGCTCTCCTGGCCTCCTCTCCCTCCACTGGACCTCACAGGGTCCAGTTCTATCCATTTCTTACTCCGGGATTGTGTTCTGGGTGCTGAGTGAGACGAGACGGTGGGTGGAGGCAGCGTGGGGACACGTGAGCAGCCTCAGCTCCAGGTGGCCGGGGACTGTGTCGGCAGGGTCTCTGAGGCAGCCAGGAGGGTCTCAGCAACCCAGGAACCCAGGCCTGCTCTGGCTACATGGCTTTGGGTCAGTCTCAGCCTTGGGGAAGGCATGGAGGTGGCCCGAGCAGCGAGGACACTGTTGGAGGTAGCTGAGTGGGCAGAGGTGACCACTCTCAGGCTTCAGGGTCTGAGCAGCTCCATGTGGTGGTCATGGTCTCTTGGCCCATCACCGGAACAGGGTGCCCACCGCCCACGGTAGGTGCTGTGTGGGGCCTGCCAGAGGCCTTGCCTAGCCATACTGCAGACCCTCAAGGGTCTCTGTCAGTGCCTTCTGCAGTGTCTCCTGGGATAGCACCCAAGGGCTCGTGGCAATGGCCACGCCGTGGCTGGGCACTAAGCCACAGCATCGGGCCAGGCTCCTGGGTCCCAGCCCCACCCGGCCTTCACTGCTCTATGGTCTTCAGAAAGCCACGGCCCCTCCCTGGGATTCTGTTTTCTCATTTGTAAAAAAGGGCATCCAGACTTCTTCCTGCCTCACTCCCAGGCCCCAGAGGAGCTGAAGGGGGGCCAGGCCTGGCTGAGAAGTGGGGGTCTAGCTTGGGACCAGTGCAGCCGCCACGTGCAAAGATGAAGCCTGCACGTATGACCCTCGCTGATTGGATGGGCAGGAAGAGCACTAAGGGGTCAGTTAATTTCTTGTTTTTGTGTACATATATATATATGTGAAGCTGCTTAGAGCAATGTGGACAGTGTAGCACAATAAAAAGAAACAGCTGAGGAAATTGGAGCCCAGGGAAAATCACAGGCAGGCCTAGCAGAAGCCGTGTTGTATAGGAGCCTTGCAGTTGCTGGTGTGACCTGTGAATTCAGCTCCAAGATTCCCAGCAGCCAAAGCAAAGAGGGGAAGACTAGCCTTTGCAGGAAGTGATGTTGGGGAGCACTGTCTTCAACACTGGTGCTGAGAGTGAGCTGGTGCTGACACTCAGGGTGTCCCAAAGGCCCCGATGAGGCCAGGGGAGAAAGAGAAGGAGGGAGCTCCCCGCTGCTCCATGCAGTCGCATTCCTCTCAACACGCTGAATGCCGCACTCGTCGTTTCATCTGATTCTCCCCAGCCCTAAAGCCTAGGTCGAGAGGGGCATTGAGGGCCCAGGCCAAACCCTCAGGCCTCACCAAGCCTGACTTTGAACTTGCATCTCTCTGGCCCCCAAATCCACATCCTTGCATCCCCATCTGCTGCCCTTTGGAGAGGGGTGATCCCAGAAAACCTGGGTGTTTCAGGGGTGACTTTGGGCACAAAGTCACGTAGATGGGGCAGCTTCCTGGCCCGCGGGGTCCCTTGGGAGCCTCTGGGTGGTCTCTGAGCTGTGCTGGGCTTCTCGGGGTCTTAGGGCAGGCTGGGCTGGAGCTCACAGGGCACAAATGCAGAACGTGACCCCCACACAACTGGGGGCTCCTTCCCAGGATGTAACCAGTGTCTCTCCTTCCTTCCAGGTCTCACCCCTTCTTTCCAGCTGCTTCATTCCCTGCGTGACACCGGAAGCTCGGACAACAGTGCCAGCTCAGGTCAGTGCAGCGCTTGAATGTTGAAAATCAGGGCTACCCATGCCCTCCCCCCAAGTGCCACCCGGGGCTGGGCGTGCCTGAAACAGGACACACGCACGTGTAACTTACACGTGTGCACACGCCCACGCGGCCTCTGGAGGACTGAGGAGCCAGGCAGGCCCTTCTCACACACTCGTCTGCCCGGGCTCAGCTGGATCTGCTCTGACCTTCCGCCAGCCTTTCTGCGTCCAAGGGATCCCGGTCTCCCAGAAGTTGGGCTCGCCCGGGTCTCACCCCGGGAAGCTGGACTCTGGACCGGCTTTCTGGCTCCTTCCTGCGCATGCATTGAGTGAAGCTCCCTTTGTGAGGAGCCAGCTGTCTGAGAGGGTCCATGGTGGGAGGACTTGGGCCAAGTGCGGGGACCTTACGTAACCAGGGGCAGTTGCAGTGTGTGGAGCTGGACAGAGCTCAGGGGCCCAGCAGGTGAGGAGGCCCCCAGCCTGCCACTTCCTATCACAGCAGCCCCGGGACCCCTGCCCATGCCCCACCCGCCCCCAGAGCCAGCCCACAGTGCCGACTGTCAGGCCCACTTGGCTGATTCTGGCCTCCTGGGGAGTGGGGGGACCAGACAGGCGTCATCTCCCCTCCCCGCTGTTGCCATGGCCGGGGGCAGGCACGCCTCCCAGGCCTGTGTAGAAAGGACCTCGGGCTGCTGTGTCTGGGCCTGGGACCTCTCTGCCATCTGGGCCTCGCGTGTCTGCAGGTCTAGCTTGCCTGCCAGACTCCACAGACTCTGCCCCTGGGGCTTTCGTGTCTGCACGCAGGGCTGGTGCTGGCTTGTGCCCGAGGGTAGGGCAGGACATGGGTGAGGAGGGAGGAACCCCCGAGGGACAGGAGGGACAGAGAGGACGGGAGACATCGGTGGAGGGGTGGGGATGACATAGGAAGGGGAAGAACAGAGTGGAGGCCGAGAGAAAGCAGAGTAGGGCTCGAGGGGGAAAGGAGGCACAGAGCAGGGCTACAGGAGGCTGCGCAGGGCTGTCGCTGGGGCAACGGCCTGAGGGTGCACCTGGCCCCAGAGGTCCCACAGGCCTGCTGGGCTCTGCCCGAACCATCTAGCCCAGGTGCTTTCCTGGGCACCACTGTGAAATCCTCCAACATCCTATGGGCAGCAATGGTGGCCTTCAGAGTCTAAATGAAACCCAGGCCCCGTCACCTCACACAGGCTTGGGCATCAGACTATGCACCTGGCTCCTGACCCTCTGGCCCTGACAGGCACGAGCTGGAGGTGGTGAAGGCGCATCCCCAGGAGCGGAGGAGGGGACTCCGGGGGAGGCAGGGCTGGCCCATCTGGGAGGCCAGAGGGGCTCCCAAGCCTGGGCGATGGGGCCTGTGCACAGCCACTGGGTCCCAGGACATGCAAGGAAGGACCCGGAGCAGAGTAGGATGGGCCTAAGGGGAGTGGACAGTCCAGGGTGGGACTCGTGTCCCCCGATACTGCACAATGGATGGAAGATGCAGCCCACACAGAAGAAGTAAGCCACACAGTGGGTCTTTACTTAGCGCTCATCCAGGGCCTAAGTGATCACCAGGATAACCACACAGCTCGGTCACTGTAAGGATGAGAGCATGGCCAGGGCCAGGGGGAGGACCCCATCTCCCACATATGTACGTACCCTCGTTCAGTGGCAGGACCACCAGCAAGGTAGGGCTTGTCATCTCCGTTCTGTTCATCCAGAAAGGGAAGTTTAGGGGCTGAGAATAGCCCAGCTCCGGCCTCGCCTGCGGCCCTTGAAGGCTGTGGGGACAATGAAAACCCTTTGGGAGGCCAGCTGGGGCTGCAGGAGCATTGAAGGTTTAAAGGGGACAGTGACTCACTGGGCCAGGTTTCTTTTTGAACCGACTTGAAATTGCTGTCCTTGCAAGTCTGCCCAGCCTGGACCGAGGGTGGGGACAGGTTTCGTTCGGCACAGGGCGGTGCCCTCGGCCTCCGCTCCCTGGTGCCTCGCCCATGCTCAGTGGCAGACAGGAGCCACATGGGCCCTCTCGGCACCCAGCGCTGGCCGGGTCTCTGAAGGGCACCATCCCTGTCCGCCCTGGCGCCCTGGGTTCCTGTGATGGGGAGGCTGCCCCGTTCTTCAGGACTTAGCGCACAGGTGGGTTCACTGAGGCTGGGGTGACAGGCCCGACACCCCATGGCAGAGCTGTGTTGAGAAGCAGCATCTGCTGGCTCCAAGACTGACCCGTGCTTGGTGCCCACAGCCTGGAGCAGGGCCCCACGGTGATACAGAGACGTGACCGCCAGTGGGCTCTGCAGGTGGCACACGCCGTACTTTATCTCTTTACCTTTGGACAATAGGGGGCCTCCCAAGGCAGGCCCAAAGGGGCAGGAATTGCTCTCACAGCACATCTCAAGCTGCCCTTTATTGACCCAGACAGAAAAAATGAAGGCCTTGAAAATACCTTGCATTTGATCTGGTCCCAGTGACAATCTTGATAAAACGCGGAACGATGGCCCTTGTTCAGTGCTGCCCTATCGGCTCTGCGCAGCATCCTCTGGCTGGGAGCAGGTAACCCCTGACCGCAAGGAGGGACGTGACAAGCAAACCCTGTCGGGACGAGGACGGGGTGCGAGGATATCCCCACCCTATAAGGCGCACCTGGGCACAAAGCAACTTTTCGATTCGGTTCGTGCTTGCTAGGCACTTTCTGTTCCTGTGGGCCGTGCCCTGAGCCTGACGCCCACCCTTCTATGCAAGTCATGGCTCTTCCTGGCAGCCCTGCTGGTGGGCATCTTTCAGTGCCACGCCCCTGTAGGGACTGAGCTCAGAGAGGTCAAGGACCAGCCCCAGGCCCCAAGCCAACGACCTGCAGGGCAGGGGGCTGGCTTTAACCTGCCCAGAAGCAGAAACACATCTGGGTTCCAGGAACGTGCGGTGTCCCCAGGGTGTCGGGGTTTCCTTGCGGGGTCGGGGCTGCCGCATCCTGGGGGTCGGCTGGGGATGGGGTCCAGAGTTCAGGCTCTTGTTGGGATGGTGCCCTGGGTGGCTAGAGGGTTTGTAAGGAGTCTTCCTGCTGGAGTGAAGCCAAGAGGCCCCCAGACCGAGGGTCCTGGGGTCCTGCCCTGGACTGAGCTCCGCCAGACACCTGCTCTCAGACATTTCTCTGTTTGGAGGCCTTGTTCCCCACACCTTACTGAGCTGAAGCTCAGCCGTGTCCAGCTCTGGGCAGAGAAATATTTGAACCCAGGCCTCTGGCAGTGAGGTTCCATCTTCCCCAGCGAGCTCCGTGGGGTGGCTCCCGAGGAGGAGATGTCCTACGAGAGGACGGCTGTTTTCTTCACACCAAGGGAGTTGTCCAGACGACTGCCATTACACGCGACGGTGGTACCCGCCCTCCATGCTGTGCTGTGTCGCCACGGCAGATCCCACCCTGTAGACAGGGCGAGGCTTCCCTCCTGATTCCACGCTTGTTTCGTGACACAGGCCCTGCCCTGGCTCTGGATCGGCTGGTCCCTGTCAGAATGCCAGGCCCGGGCTGTGCCCCAGGTGCGTGAGTAGCACCTCCCCCTGACCCAGGTGTCCTTCAGGGGCCTCACTGCCAGCCACAGCCAGGGCCAGAACACAGCAACCCCTGGGCCTCAGTCTGTCTGTCTGTAAAGTGGGATTGGTCTCGGCCCCAGGTTTCCACTCTGCACAGGCCGGGAGGGGTGGCCCAAGGCTGGACCCTCGGCTGCAGGGCAGTCTTGCTTGTCTGCCTTGTATTTGGGCTCTGGGTAAAACACCGTCATTGCCAGCCTCTGCTGCGGGGCCGTCTGGTCCAGCACGTGTCTGCTGGGGCCACAGGGCCGTGCCTCTTGTCCAGAGGAGGTAAGGAGGGGGCTCCGCAGAGGGGACACGAGCTAGGGGTGCTGGTCACCAGATGGAGGGTGGAGAAGCGGCTAGTGCTGGCGGGCAGGGAGTCAGGTACTGAGGAGGTGGGGAGGGGGTGCGGCTGTGCGTCCCTGGAGCGGGTCCTCCTGGTGCCCCCTTGGGGGCCACTCTGGCACGGCCGGTCCTGCCAGCTGCCCCTGTGCCAACCAACACTGGGCGGGAAAGAGCCGCTGGCCTGGATCACAGGGTGGGAGATGCCGGGATGTCCCTGGAATGCAGACCAGCTCCTGGGCCACCTAGTTGGAGGCCATCTTGACCTTGGGTAGAGGAGGATGGCCCTCCCCGGGTCTGGGGCTAAGTAGGATTTTCATGGTGGGAGGTGGCGAGCTTGCCTCACCACTGCCTCCCTGTAGCGGTCATTGCCTTCTGCTGGGCCGCCTCCCCGGGAGCACGCATGCCACTGCCCTGGGCAGGAGCCCATCATCCCAGCACCTCCTGGAGCCCCTTCAGGGGGTGATGGGGCCTCTGGGAGCCCAGGCGGCTGGGAGCTTGGGCAGACAGAAGGTTCCGGAGAGGGTGCCGCCTGCCCCGCTCTCTGGCCAGGCCCGCCCAGGCCTGAGCGCAGGACCGGCGGCCGCTTCCAGAGAGGAAGTTCCTCCTCCCGCCGCTGCGGGGCGCGGCCCTGCCCTCTGGCTGCCCGTCTTTGTCTTCCGCGGGCTCCACAAAATGGCCGCCGCAGCCCTCCGCCATTTTATGTCTGAGGCAGGTGGACGGCTGCCTTGGCGGGAGAGGGAGGGCACCCCCGGCCCGAGTGGCCTGGACAGAGCCCAGCGCCGCCCGCCACGGCCCGGCCTTGGCCGTGGCCACCCTGGGCTTGGCAGCAGCCAACCTCTTGGCAAGGTGGTCCTGGAACCCCAGCTCATCCCCCGGCCCCCTCGCCACCCCTCACGCTAACCCGCCAGCAGACGGAGATGCTGCAGAGCGGGCTGGAGAGCTGTAATTAAAGCCATGCTCCTGGAGGGGGGCCTTGGCCGCCCGGGGCCGGCACAGAAGGTTCTAGAAACAATGCTTGTCCTAGGGGGTGGGAGGGGGCGCCCTGGACACGCCGTGAATGGGGCGGCTGTGTCTTAGGCTGCACTGGGGAGCTGGCCCCCTCACCCCCTCACTTGCCCAACGAGCCTTGGGGCTCCCTGGTGGGCCTGTGCCAGGCACCGGGACTCACGGTGGCCAGCCAGCCTTCTATCTGGGCGCCGCCACAGCTCATCCTCTGGAAGCAGGGCCAGGGGGCTTTCTGGAGGAGGTGAGCTCTGTGGCGAGGGAGTGGCCACCGCCCTGTGTAGCCGGGCTCCCTCGGTCCTGGCCGGCTGGGGTTCTGCGACACCCGGAGCCGGGGGTGAGCCTGATCCTGCCGGCCCCGTGCCCTCCATGGCCCTCACCTCTGTGGGACCCACATCCGCCGAGACCCTAGTTACCCCAAGAGCACCTTCCGGGGCTGGGAGCAGCCAGGCATCTCCCTGCTCAGGGTGGCCTTCGGCCCCCTCTCGCCTCCTGCTCTTGTTCTGCGCGCCATGTTAGCTGCCCACCCCTCTGACGGCGCCCAGCGGATCCGCGGCAACGCAGGGCCAAGGGGAAGTGGTCAGGCAAGAAGCAGGCTGCCCGCTGGCCAGCGAGTCTTGGCAGCAGGGACTGGAGGGTGGTACAGAGGAGACACCATTGTCTGGAGCCAGCTCCAGGCCACTCGCTGTGGGACAGTGCACTCCGCCGGCCTCGGCAGGTGGACAGGGGCGCGGTGCCTCCAGGAGCCGCCAGCCTGCCGGGCATCAGTGGGTGCCCGCGGTCCCCCGCGACGAAGTCCCCAAAGGGCAGTGCACCTCCTGGAGGAAGTTCACAGAAATGTCCACGTAGAGAAGCCAGGAATGGCGTTTGAGGAAAGTGTGTCATTTTATGGAACTGTTCTCCTTTCTCTTGCCGTGTGGGGTCCGCCAGGCAGACCAGGGGACAGACCCTGCCCCGTATTCTTGCGTGTCATGGGAGAGGGACAGAAAGCACACGTGTGGCAGGCGGCCCAGGGAGCTGCGGAGTGCCTTCCCCAGACACCTGTGGCCCGCCAAGCCCTCCAGGCTGGGAAGGTTGCTGGACGCGGCCCCGGGCCCTTCCCAGACACCCTCTCCTTCTGGTTCCCGGAGAGAACATTCCGTGGCCAGGAAGCGAGGTCTGCTCAGGCCCCCCTCCCTCTGGGGAAACCCAGCCAAGGGCTGCGTGGTGGGACGCCCAGACGAGCACTATGGGTCCACAAGCCAGGCCAGGCCCGAGCCCCCCCGGGGGGCCAGGAGCCCGCAGCAGGAGGGCCGTCGGAGGGCGCTGCTGCCACATGGGGCTGCCGCAGGGCGGGGTTCACACTGGGCATTTTTAATGATGTGGTTGTGTCTGGTCACCCTTGCCTCCCCAGCTCTCCTCACCTTGTGACCCAGACTGCGGCTTGAACTGAGAATATTTTCAGATAAATACACGCCTTAGCGGTTAAAACTATTGCCTAATGGTTAAACGCCAGACGGTGACGCCTACAGGATCAGAGAGGGCTCTGCGTTCTTGCTTTTCCCCTTGGACTCCAAAGGGACTCCAGGCAAACCCCGGACTGGTGACGAGCAGCTTCCCCCGCTCCCAGGCACAGAGGCAGCTGAGGCCAGAGGCACTGACTTGCCTGAGGCCCACTGCTGAGCAGTGGAGGTCAGAACAGTGGCCTGGCAGCCCCAGAGCCAACTGTCTCCTTGCCCCCATGCCCATGGCCCCCGTGATGCAGGTGTGTCTGCAGAGCAGCGCTCTGCTTCCCAGGTGCTGCCGTCATGCTGGGGGCTTCCAAACTCTATGCGCAGTGACACTCGGCCCCCACTGTGTGCCTGGCCCTGCTCCAGGCTTGGAGCATCACGACAGGTCTGTGCCCTGGGGAGTGGACATTCCCCACACCTGGCCACCTTCTGCTTGAGAGCTTGGAGGTCTCTGGGGACAGGAAGGCAGGGAGCTGGGCAGGGCACAGACTCCGAGGGTGGGGGGTCCTGACCCAGATCATGTGGGCATCCATTTCGGGGAAGCTAGACAGAGAAGGGTGCTAACAAGAGAGCCTTGAGGAGAATGAAGGGTCTGAGGTCTGTCCCTGACTGGGGCTCCTGGCTGGAGGTGCCATGTCCCCACCTGTGTGGCCTGTGCCGCCCGGAGGTGTGCAGGCTTGTGGGAAGAGCCTGGGGTCAGAAACATCCGATTCCAGTTCTGGCTTTGCCCCTGCATGCTCGAGGGGTGCCCTTGGGGACGAAGAGGCCACGGGGCTTGCATTGGCTGGGCCATTGGAGCCTGAAGCCAAAGGAAAAGTCAGCAATCATGACCTATTCTACCTTAATTCAGCTTTGATATCTTTAGATCGTGGATCTTTTGCGTTCTTTTTGCAGTTTTTAAAATTTAACGTTGAAGTATTTGTCTTGATGGCTGAGTCTTGGCGCCCCATCAGTTGTGGCCCGAGGCAGGTGGCTGGCTGGCCTCACTGCGTCCTGGCCCTGCCAGGCACACGGTGGGCGCCCAGCCCCGGCCCGGCCTGGTCAGTCCCAGACTGCCTGGTGCACACGTCTCGTTAACTTTATGGGCCGTGTTTGCAGGAAGACCTGCCCCCCGCCCGGGCCCCCGGATGCCACCCCCGCGGCTTTTTCCCAGAATCCATTGTTGGCACGGGTTGCCGAGCAGAAACACTGGCTGCTTTATGGGGAGAAACCTAATCGGGGCAGCAGTGGGGGGCAGCCGTTGAGGGGGGGTCCCGGCTCCCAGTGGCCCCGAGCCAAGCCCGAGGTGACTGCTGGGTGACACCGTCTGTCTGCCTCACTCGCTCCAGACATCCGCCAGCCCTGAAAGGGCCACCTGCCCACTGAGGCCTCCCACACACCTGTCCCCGCCGGCCTGGCCCCTCCCACCCCGGGCCTGCCGGCACCCTGCCCACGGGCAGACACTGCAGGACATGGGCAGGGCCAGCAGTGGCAGCTGGCAGGTGGCAGGGGACTGCTCACTCCCCAGGAGCCCGGTTCAGGGAACCCCCTTCACACTGCGTTTCCTGCCCCTGCCGCCGGCCCTCATGCAGGGCCTGGGAAGGGTCCCTTTGGTCTGTCTCAGGACCCCCACATCCCCCTGGGAAAAGGGGAGTCTCTGCTGTTCCCATGGTCAGTCCTAGGACTGTTGGGCAGGTGGACCCAGCAAATCATGGCTCCCAACACACGGAACTGGGGCCTTTCTTCCACTAGCTCAGAAACAGCTTCACAAGCGGGTCATAGACCCAGAAATGTCACTCCTATTTGCTCCCCCTCCCCCTGCAAAAACCTGGGTTGTTCGCTGAAGAAAGCCAGGTTCTGTGCGAGGCATGCCTCAGTGGGGCAAAGCCAGAGTGGGGACCGTGCTGGGGTCACGAGATCTGCTTCCTGGTCACCTGGAGAGACCTGGAGCAGGCTGGGAGTGGGCAGGGAGCCCGCCCTGGGCCCGCAGTGGAGGGAGGCATGCGCTGTCCGAGGGCACCTTCACAGGCCCGGCTCACATGAGCTGCACTGCCCACCGCAGGCCCCGTCTTCCAGGTATGAGTCCTGGGTACCGAGCCAGGGCGGAGCAAGGGTTCACCTTGGGGCCCCCTGAGGCCTCCCAATGGGCAGTAAGGGAGGTGCCCGTGTGGGAGGAGTACAGGGCCAATGTGGGCAAGGAGCAGGAACAAGTGGGCAGTTGCTCCTGGCTGAGGATGAGCAGGGGGCAAAGGCCGAGAGGTGGAGAAGGCTGGCAGGCGATCAAGGAGGGTTGGGAGGTCTGCCCAGGGTGTTTCTCTGCTGGGGGTGAGAGCCAGGGCCAGCGGGGGTGGGAGGGGCGGTGTGCAGTGGGAGGGAGCAGAGATGTGGCTGCACAGAAGGCGTAAGCGCTGGCGATGGGCATCCTGGCCTCTGGGAGCACTGAGGGTGAGGCGGCAGGACAAGACCCCCACAGCCAGGTGGCCAGATCATCCCGTCCCTGTCAGGGGGAGGGACACCAGCAAGGCTCAGTGGTGGGCATGTAGCAGGGCTGGCCAGATCTAAATGGGTCTGGTGCCTGGTCCAGCGTCTTGGGCTCAGCCTCAGTGGCCCCCTAGCTGGTCAGCAGTCCAGCTGTGTGCTTGTCTTAACACCTGTGTCCCTTGCTGCAAGGACCTGCCGGTTTCCCCCAGCTTGCTGGTCCCAGGAGGGCACCTTGCCAGAGTGGGCTGGAGCCAGGTGGCACTGCAACTCACTGAGCATGTCCTGGCTGAGGCCTCGGGCGGGTCCTGGAAGCCCCTCTTCCTACGCTGGGGATTCTACTCTTGGGAGGCTCCCGGGCCTTACCTGCTGTAGACCGGAGCCTCTGGGAAGTGGAGATTTCAGCTCCTCCCTCCAGGGTCCCACTAACTGCCACGTGTACCCCATCCAGGCCCAGAGCAGCCGTGTAAGCCTGGCATGGTGCTGGCCACCCAGCCTGGGAACGCCGGTGCCCCTGACCAGGCAAGGACAAGGCCTGGGTCTTCGTCTCTGACCCGGTGTCGTCCAGCACAGGGTAGCCACAAAGACCATTCTTTCCAGGCCCTTGCACAGGGTGTGTACCCAGGCGAGAGACCGTGGTAAGACAGGCTGGGCCGAAATGCAGGATCTGCAGCAGGCGCAGGGCGAGGCCGGGTCAAGGCGCAGAGCAGCTGCCAGAGCTCAGGCGCGGCTGCGTCTCTTCTAAACCTGACGCTCGTTTCTTTCTTTCTAAAACCCAAACAGGTCAAAAAGTGGTGGCGAGACAGGAGCTGCTGACCTCGGCCGAGCTTCCTCACCGTGAGCTGGGGTTAGGGCAGGCCCCTGGGCCAGGCCATGCCCACCCTACAGGGCTACCTCACTGCCTGCCCCACTCGTCCCAGCCCGGCCTGAGCCCACGGCCTGGTCCCCGACCCCGGGGGGCATGCACGCCCCCTCTGGCTGGATGCCCGGGTAACATCTGGCACCACAGCATGCCCCTCCTACCATCCTTGCTCTGGGAAGTAGGGAGCCATGGAGGATTTTATGATGGGGAGGGACATGGTAGAACAGTGTCCCGCCTCGTTCATCTCCGAGCCCTGCTGTCAGGTACAGAGGTCCTTAGAAGGGGACCTGATGGTGTCACTGCCCAACCTGTGCCCTAGCTGTGCCCTCTGCCTTCAGCCATGTCTCTCCTCCTCCTCATGCCCCTTCAACAAACGCCCCTAGTTGACGCACCTCATCCGCCCACGATGCATTTGTGACATAGTAACCTTTGATCTGTTGTTCTGTGAAGGTTCCCTCTGGCCTTCGCCGTCGACTGGGCATGGCCTGAAGCAGCCACGGTCCACTGCCGGGTGTCTGCATGGAAGAGGAGCGCTCAGCCTCATCTCTCTGCAATGGTGAGGACTCGCTGTCCCCGGGTCACCCCCCAGGCTCGCCCTGCCTCGAGGGCCCTCTGGGGCCAGGAGTCCCTGAGGTAGCCCCTTCTCTCCTCCCAGCCGTGAACCAGCCCTCGAGGGTGTGATTAATACACACAGGCCGCCTGCCATCCACCTGAGATGCCACACAGGCGAATCTAACCTGGAACAAGAAGAAAGGCCGCATGAGGGAAACTGAGTCACATCTTCTCCTAGACTAGGGCACGGGGCGGGGCTTGTGGTGGCAGCCAGGATGTGTGTCTCTTCCTGTGTGCCCCTCTCTCCCTGCCTCTCCCAACCCTGTGGAGCCCCGCCCGTGGGCTGGCCCATCGCGTAGTCCCTGCCTCCCAGCTGGGGCTGGGGCCCTCCGGGGTCAGCACTGCAGGCTCTGGAGCTGAAGCCCAGGCCCAGGGGTGGGCAAGTGGGTCCAGGCCGCAGGGCAGGGGCTATTGGAGTCCGCCTGGCACACACCCGTGGGTTCCAGCTCTGATGTTAGTTAGGGTGGCCTGGCTGCTGCCCGGATCCCCCCAGCTGGCTCTGCCTGGAGCATCCTTGGGGATGCCCTGGTCCCACCGCAGCCAAGGAGTCCGGGTAGAGGCAGGGGACTGGAAGTCGAGACACTCTCATGCAGATTTCTTTCTGGGGCCTTGAGGGAGCACAGGGGTCTGTGCTCACAGGCCGACCAGGTCCTGGGTTGGGGCTTCAGGCTGTGCTGGGACGTTCCTGGTCCCCCCTCCCAGGTGACTGCGCCTCAGTCTCCCATTCTGGGTAGGCTGTGCCACGCATGGGCGCTGATGCTATGGTCCCTGGTTGGGGTTCGTGGGACTTAGTCCCGCCCCTTGTGGGCAGGGCACACGCCTGCACAGGGTGTTGTCAGCACAGCGCCTGACACCCAGGGGTTCGGGGGCAGCAGCTGCTTGCTGCTTGGGCCTGAGCACGAGACCTCCCTCTGCAGCCATGGGCAAGGCCAAGCCTGGGAGAGCCTGAGAGGGAGCCCTCTGCTGACCTGGGGTCAGGGACCCTGCCCATCTGAGCCTCAGTTTCCTCACCGAGAAATGGGATTGGTGATCCTGGCCTTACCAGGCCTGTGAGGACCAAATGGCACGGCCCAGCCTGGTGCCTGCCTGGAGGAGGCAGCCTGCTAGGAAGGGATGTGGAAGGAGGTTTGAAGTTTCAGAGCTCAGAGCTCTCTTTGCACTTGACTAGGCAGAAATCAGAACGTTCGGAGCTCTGCTCTGATGCCAACGGCTGCGTGAACTTCATGTCGCCTCTCTGGGTGGGCCTCAGTCTCATCACCTGTGAGATGGGTGGACAGTAGTCCTTGCCTCATCGGCTTCACAGGGTTCCCCAGGAAGGTGGTGGCCATGCCGGTGGCTGTTGTGGATGTTTATCGAGGCTGCCTCTGGGCCTGTGTGTCCCTCGAGGGTCCAGTTCTGGCCCAGCCACTCCCCTGGGAGCCAGGTTCCCTTTAGAAGAAAAGAACAGCATCCAGAGGCCTCTTGCAAAGTGGGGGCGGCTCAGGTCACCCTAGATGCAGGACCAGATCAGCAGAGCCTGCGGGGAGGGAGTCGCACCTGTCCCGGGGGTGGAGGGAGCAGGCCCGCAGATCACAGGGGCATCTGGTGTGGCCAGGAGCCGGAGGCTGGGCTGTTGGTCGGAGGGTGGGCAGCCATGTAGACACTCACGGCACCTTTCTGACATATGGCCTCTAACAATTGACAACCTTCCTCCCAGTGTCACTAATGCAGAAGTCCCTTGGGGACATGGTGACCACTCCTGTCCAGATGGGAGTGGTCCAGTCGCCTGTAAGAGTTTCCCAAAAGCCACCTCGAACTTCTCCCCATGCCCTCCCTCCCTCCCCTCTCTCTCCCCTTTTGGTTGGTGGCTTTCTCCTGGGGCACCCTCTCTGCGGTGGTGCTGCCGGCAGTTCGCTGGTGCCCAGGCCTTTTGCTGACCTGCCTGCCAGAGTCCCTGTCCCCTTAGCACCCAGATGGCCTGGCCCCCAGCCCTGGTTCCCCAGTGCCTCTCCTCCTTCCAGGAGGTGCCTCTGGAAGCCGTGAAGTCCGTCCGGGAGCCAAGACTGACGGCCCTTTGGGGTGAGGTAGTAGGTTGTATAGTTTGGGGCTCTGCCCTGCTATGGGGTAACTATACAATCTACTGTCTTTCCTGAAGTGGCCGTAATATCGACGGTGGACAGCATCCAGAACCCTGGCTGGGAGGGTCATGGGTGGCAAGCTGGGGGTGGGGAGCAACCCTGCGGGGTGGGTGGCAGTGGCTGCCATGCAGTAAGAAGACTGACAGGCCTAGGGTTCACTTGCTGTGTGATCTTGGGCAGGTCCCTTAATCTCTCTGGGCTTCAGTTTTCTCATCTGTGAAATGGGGGCAAGTGAGGATTAAAGGAGATAGTGTGTCAAGTGTCTAGGGTGGGGGGCTCGGAATTGGCCCTTACTTCTCTACCCACTGTGCTGAGACCCAGTAGATGCATGGGACAGTTTGTGCAGCCTGCTCCCCTATCCTGTGGGTGGCCCCAAGCACGTGTCTGGACTGTGCCCTCAGCTGTGTCCCTGTGGCCAGCGCTGGGCACCAGGAGGAATTGTTGTGGGCTTGGCTGAGGTTGCAGGGCAGGGAGACCCACGGGTCTGCCTTCATCAGTGCGTCCCCCAGACGATGCTCCAGCCTGTCCAGCTCAGCGTCAGGCCTGGGGAGGGTGGG
Organism: Equus przewalskii; assembly: GCF_037783145.1. Taxonomy (NCBI): domain Eukaryota; kingdom Metazoa; phylum Chordata; class Mammalia; order Perissodactyla; family Equidae; genus Equus; species Equus przewalskii. The sequence continues at coordinate 42,614,297 of NC_091859.1, forward strand.
AGCCGGGGCCATCCCTCCTTGTGGCTCAGCTCTCCCGAGCAGGAAGCGGGAGGGGCGTTGTCCCAGCCCAGCGAGCGCCCTCGGCCCCTCCGGCTCAGGCCCACCCTGCCCTCCAGCAGCCTGCAGGTGGACGGTATGGGCTGCACTGCGTGGGGAAACCGAGGCACCATCTGCATTTTGGCTCCTGCCCTGCGCCTGCCCAGCCCTCCAGCTCAGCTCTGGTGGCTGCGGACCACCGGGCAGGGCTGGGCTGGGCGTGGGGCAGCGGCGGGCCACGGACCCTCCCGCCCCTGGGCGCCGGCGGGGTGAGGTAGTAGGTTGTGTGGTTTCAGGGCAGTGATGTTGCCCCCTCGGAAGATAACTATACAACCTACTGCCTTCCCCGAGGAGCCCCGCGACACGTGCCCGCGGGAGGGCCCACCCCACGCGCCACGCTCCAGGGGGATGCCGGGGCTCTGGCCGGGCAGTGGGAGGCCACAGTGTGCACACCTGACTGTAATAAAAGCTGATGTGAAACTGGAATCTGGCCCCTTCTTCCTTCTGGAAGCCCATGGGCTGGACGGCGGAGAGTGTGTGCGTGTTGGTGGTGCCATGGGGTGCATGTGTGTGGCCGGACTGAGGAGCTGCCACCTGGACCCTTGGGGTCACCAGGCCTCCCGTCTGCACCCCCGGCCCGCCCATTCCAGCAGCCCTCAGACCCCTCCGATGGGTTCAGTCCTAGACCCAGACCCAGCCCATCCTCTACCCCACTCATACCCCCTCCGAGGGCGGGGCTGTGGGACCCCGGCCCCAGAGGTGTTACTTGGCCCCCAGCCTGGTGGAGAAGCCCACCGGACAGCTGCCTTGTGGGTGGTACAGACCCCACAGGAGCTCCGAGCGCAGTCCGGGGCCTGGCCCCCTCGGCCCCCTCAGTACCTGGGGCTTGACTGGAGCCCGGAAGTTCCCGTCGTCCCATACCCAGCTCCCCCAGGACATTTCCAGGGTCGCCCTTGTTTCAGGTGTCCGTCCTTGGGCCGTGTGCCATTGCAAGCATTCATTGTGTTTCTGCCTGAGGCCTTGGCTCTTGTGTTGGTGGCAGCCGCAGGCCTGTCCCTGTGATCCCAGCCTGAGTGTTAGAAGGGGCCTGTCCGTGCCTGACCCAGTGCTGAGAGCACCCCTCCGGGGGCAACACCCTCCCCTGTACCCACGATGCCCAGCACAGACCCCAGTAAGGCACCACCTTCCTAGCCAGAGCCAGCCCCTCAAGTCACCCCACAACCCCCTAGGAAAGACAGCTCCAGGCTGGCCCTTGCAACAGTGTGCACAGAACCGAACTCCACCGCACCCCCAAATGCTGCTGCCTGACAACAGAGCTGACAGGACAGAAACAGTCCTCAGTTAGTGATCTAGGACAGGGACCCTGTGACAGGGACCAGAAGAGGCTCTTGACCCAGCCAGGGGTCCGCAGAGGCCCCATGGGGAGGGGCCAGCTGAGCTGAGCACCTCTTGGCCATGCACACAGCAGCCTGGGGTCCTGGCGGGACCCAGTGCCCTCAGCCCTCCCACCTTGGTGACTGTCTCCAAGCTGCATCTTGGCCCCAAGCTCCATCCTGAGTCTCCTGGTCTCCTACTTGGTCTTTGAAGGTCCCCCCAGACCCACATGACCATGCCTGGGCAGACCAGCAAGTGCCTGTCTTCACCCTGGGCCTATTGCCCTCAAGGGGCTGCGGGAGCCCAGATCAGGGACCCCAAGAGGCAGGGCTTCCTAAACAGGAGCTATCTGAGCTGGGTCTTGATGGTTGTGCAGGAGTTTGCAGCTGGAGACAGAGTGAGGAGCTCCTTTGCCCTCTGGGGCCGGGGCCATGGCACACTCTGGCACCATCCACCTCCCCGACTACCCCATACCCAGTCAGTGGCAGAGTCCGGCCTCCTGTGTCTCCTGAGCATCTTTTCCTTCCCTCTCTCCATCCGCACTCTCACCACCAGGCCTCAGAGCCTCTCTGAGCAGCCCCTCTGCATTCTTGCAGGCACTCGGTCTCCCTGTGCATAGCCCCGACCTCGCACCTGTGCGCAGCCTCACCTAGACCCCTCCCTGTCCATCAGGCTCTGAACACGCAGCCCCCTCCTCTGAACATCCACAGCTCAGACACTGCCTTTGACCATGGTAACTGTGTGTGAGCCAACCGTGACGGTGAACACCCGGAGAAGTCTGTGCATCCTTTCCTTCCCGCACCTCTGCTGTGCCCAGCCCTGCGATTGGAGCCGGGCTCTGCCTGCAGAGCTCACGGCCTGATGGGAAGCAGCCAGGGACACACAGAAGCCACCCATTGTGGTCAGCACCATGAAAGGAATGGCCCAGGAGCTGGGAGAGCCCTGAGGAGCCCTGGACCCAGCCCTGCAGTGAGGGGTGGCTTCCTGGAGGAGGTGACACCTGGCTCACTCTGTCCCTCCCTACCTTCCAGCCAACCAACTTCCAGCCTCTCCTCTGCCAGCTGGCAGTTTCTAAAGACACTGAGATTGGAACCCACCCAAATGTGGGCAGGGGGGCGGGGTGGGGGGGGCAGGTGCTACCTGTCATCTGGTCATCAGCGACATGGAGAAGCACTTCAGTCCCAAAACAAACTGGGCGAAGTCATCAGTGTGACCAAAGCAGCTGGTTTGTTTTCATCCTGCCCGCCTAGCCCTGGGAGCCCCAACTTCAAGGACAAAGGCCTGGGGCGGTGGCTCTGCGCAGTGAGCCTCCACTCGCCGGTCCCACTTCACCGGGCGCACGGGATGTGCGGAGGCAGCAGCCCGAAGACCTTTGCTCTGGCGGGGGCACAGGGTGGGAACAGCACAAGGGCTGGGGGGCAGGGGGAACGGACCTGAACCCTGGGCGCCTGGCGCCACCTGCCGCCTCATCCAGGGAGTGGCTCCTGGTGGGGCTCGGGGCTGGTCAGCAGGTGAGCAGGCGGAGAGCAGGCTGGGGGCCCCAGGACTCGGCCCCACCAGACTATGGGCTCCCCAGGCAGGTGGGGACCGTGGTCAGAGATGTGGATGAGTCAACTTGAGAACAGCCCAGCTCAAGTCCATGGAGAAGAGTGAGGGACCCGGACCTTGAGGTGGCCCACACGGACCCCTCCCAGCTGAGGCGGGTCACCGAAGCACGGCTGTATTCCACAGAAAAGAGGTCTGTGTGTCCTTGCTTCTCCTGGGAGAGGACCGTTCAGACTCCAAGGGCTTCTGGGTGTCAAGCATAGGTCGTTTGAGAGCCTGTGGGCCCTAGGGTCCACAAGGCCACCTCTGACCCCCAGGAGGGACAGATGAGCCAGTCCAGCATTTAGACCGTACAGCCTGGAGCCGAGCTATGGCCTGCCTGGCCGCAGGGCATCGAAGGACAGGGCGTCACCCAGGGCCAGGACTACGGTGAGTGGCAGAGGCCTGGCGTCTCAGGGGCCCTCACTCTCGGGTCGGTGGCAGGGCACAGAGCCGAGGCCCGCATACTGTTAGGGGCCCAGAAGGCAGTTTCATTTCAATTCCTTTCCAAATCTAAAGGAAAATGAATACCACGATTTTCAATGTATCTAGTAGCGAATATGTATTATACATAATATATGATTACAGAGTGAATGTATATAATAATACGTGGTATATAATTTATGACATCTATAATAATGAATCCAGCCTGGATTATGTTCGTCTTTAACCACCCAGTCATAAAACCTGTTCTGTCATCTGTTTTATGGAGCAAGGACCCAGGAAGGCAGTGCCCCGGCTGTAAGCTGGCCTGGGCCCACCCGGGAGAGTGGCCGCTGCACGGCCTCCCCAGAACATGACGCCTCCTCCAGCTCCGTGCCCTGGGCTCCTCACTTGCCGGGCTGTCAACCCCGCAGTCCCCCTCCTGGCCACCCTTGAGAGAGGCCTGGGCCACGGCCAGCCAGACAGCCCTTCCATCAGACTGTGCATCTCCCGACAGTGACACCGTGTGGTGGCAGGAGGTGGTGGCAGCCATGAGCTGTGAGCTGCCAAGCCCTGGCCACACCCTCCGTGGCCTCAGCCCAAGGCTGTGGAAGGGGGTGACCCGTCCTGGGCCGGAAGCCTCAGGTTCAAGGTCAACTCGGGGAGGGGGGCCCGGGGGCACTTCCTGCTCCTCCGGTGGGTGGGGCCTGAGCGCAGACCGAGTAATAACTGAGCAGCTTCTGCTCACACCCCCTGCCCTTCGCTCCGTGTTCTGCACGCCCTGCCATGGTCCCCAGCACAGAGGAGGGCCCCGGTGACAGGGCTGGCAGCATCCTGCTCGCCGTCAACGAGCCCTCAGTGTCACTGCCCCATCTCGGCCCCCCTCCTCACAGCCACACCCAAAGCAAACCTGCCCCCTCTACTCACAGGGGACCAGAGGGAGCAGCCCGGGATCCAGACCCACATCTGTCCCCAGGTACCTCCCACTGGCCCGAGGTCAGGCTTCCTGCAGGAAGGGAGACCATCCCCAACCTGGGAGGATGGGAGACTGGGTTGTCAGGAGACCTGGAGAGGAGGGTGGCCCCAGCAGTGCCCCCGACCCCTCCCAGGGCTCCCACGGCCTCCTGGGCCCAGGGCCAGAGCCAGGCCTAGAACCCCCCGCTGCTGAGAGTCTACCTGGGGGCCAGATCTCTCTGGAAGGAGTAACTTCCCCAGGAATGGGGGTGGGGGGCTCAGGCCGTTGGTTTAAATACTGGTGAGCCAGCCGCCACTGGTGACACCATGTGCCAGCATGGAGTCTCCGGTCTTCAGGACAATCCTGGAGGGGCTGCCGTCCTGAGCCCATGTCATGGAAGCAGACACTGTGGCTCAGAGAGATGTGGCCACACAGCAGCCCAGGGCAGAGCTGGAATAGCAACCAGGTCTGTCCACCCCAGGGCCTGTAGCTGGGCGGGGAGGGACAGGTGCAGCTCTGGGGTCCCTTCCTTGTGACCAAGGGAACGGGCCAGGCCCAGGGCCCTCAGGTGCCTTAGCCACCCGCCTCGCACCTGAGGGTTCATTTTAACAAGAGAATAGTGGCCGCCTGTGCACCACGCGTCTGGTCCCCCAGAGGGAAGTGACCTGTCTACCCTCAGACTTGACCTGGCCTCAAAGGTGGTGGGGCCTGTCCCTGGTGGACCTGGACCCCAGCCCTCCACCTTCTCCAATCCTGGGTGTCCAGGCCCCTGGCCAAGCCCCAGGCAGGCAGTGCCGTCCAGATGTGGTGAGCATGTAGAGCTGACCTCCTGGGGTCTCGGGGGATCCCACAGAAAAGGGCACCTGTCCTGCGGAAGGCCTTCCCCCACATCAGGGGGCCCCACTGGGCCTCCCCTCAGCCTGCCCCTCTGCTGCCCATTTCCTCGGTCAGCCCCGAGAAGCCCCGGGCACCTGGCACCCGTGGGAAGATGTTCTATCGCACCACATCCGGCCAAGAGACTGGAGGGTCTGGGAGCGTCAGGGCCGGGGGGAACCGGTGGAGGATGATGTGAAGGCCTGGGTGGGAGGGGGAGGCCAGGCGAGGGGGCACGGGGGGAAGAGGAGGGGAGGAGTGAGGAAAGCCACCTGGGGCAGTGGGGGGTGGTCTTTCCAGAAGGAGGGAGAATGGAGAGGCTGAGGAGGAAAGAGGGCAGTAGGCGCCAGCTTCCTCTAAGAGATCCTGTGAGAAGGGGGAGGCTGTGGGGCCACAGCGGAGGGCCTCTGGGAGGAGGAGGCCCCCGCAGGAGGGTGCCCAGTAGGGCAGCTGACGGGGGGATGGTAGGGAGCCAATGGAGCCCCTGTCCCGGCAGCTCCGATGGGCTCAGAGCAGTTCAGAGAGCCGAGCAGGTGGGCTGGCTGGTTCCAGGAGCGAGCAAGGCTGTGTCTGGAGAGGTCACTGGAGGGCCAAGAGCCCCAACAGCCTGAGGGGCTCAGCTAGATGGCCCACTTCCCTCTGCCCAGCCAGAAGGGGGCAGAGTCTTCGGGAACACCCAGCAGGCCCCCTGGGTGCTGGGCACTGGGGGGAGGCATCCTGCAGGTGGCCGTGGTTGCCCACAGATGGAGGCACCCCCCAGAGGCCCGTGTGTCCCAGTCAGAGGGAGGCCAGCAAACACCTAGGCCCTCTGGCTCGTACACATTCACCCCAGCAGCCCCTGAAATGCCACAGAGGGGCCAGGGAGTGGCAGAAGGAACACAAGATCAGGAGACCACCCAGCAGAAGGGTCCTGGCTCAGCCACACACCAGCTGTGCAACCTACGGCAAGCCTCTGACCCTCTCTGAGCCTGTCTCCTCACCCAGGGTGATGACGAGAAGACCAGCTCTCCCAGGGCCCACGGGGCCCACGGACGGCAGACACAGGCTCGGCAAATGCCAGCCAGGGCGGGCAGAGCAGCCAAGCTCCTCCGAGGGCAGAGGACATGAAGGTCCCAGTACCTGCTCCCAGACAGAGAGCCACCCTGGTCCCCAGGCCCGCAGCACACGCTCCCTCCTGAGTCTCTCCTCTCTCCCCCAGCCCACTTTTCTTTTCCTCCATCGAGCTGTCATGACCCTCCAGCCAAAGAACGCTGGGCCCCAGGTGGTGGGACAAGGGGCTCACTGGTCTTTGCTACCAGGGAGACCCTGGGGCGTCTCAGGAAGAGGGCATCGGGAGCATGCTGCGTGCTTCTGGGGGGCCGAGGAGGCGGGGCTTTGCCCGGGAGTGGACGCTCTTGGGAAGGGGGTGATCTGTGATTGGGCGCCTTAATAAACCTGTCTACAGGGAGGGCCGCAGCAGGCACAGGCGTGGTGGTCCCCTGTAACCGGGACGGGCAAGGTTTGGACTTTCTACGGCGTGAATGACGTTCATGTGCTGTCTGCGTTCAGACGCCACTACAGGGGTCTCACTGTTGTCCTGACCCATCGCAGTCCCAGGGCGGCCTTGTCAGGGTCGGTGTTCTGTGAAAGTGTTCGTGTCTGCGAGAGGACCCCAGGCCCCACCGAGGTCCCTACCGGCCTGCTTTCCCTTCCTCAGCACTAAACACCGCCCCCCCTCCACCCCCCCGCCCCGTGTTCTATATCCGCCTGGGCGGGGTCTGTTCCTACCCGACTAGGCTGTGAGATCCAGGGACTGTGTCATCTCGTTCCTGCAGCCACCCAGCGCCTAGCCTTGGCACACAGCAGGTGCTCTATAAACGCCCATTGAAGGAACAAACGGCTTAAAGTGAGCACGTGGTCTGGTGGGGTGGAGCCCAGCGCCTCGAGGGCCGCTGGAGAGGTGGTGGGGCAGGTGGGCGACAGGGAGCAGTGCCTGGGACCGAGGCTGAGGAGGGGGCTGGCTGCCCTGAAAGGGCCGGGAGGTGCTCTCGGACTCTGAGGGCCCCCTGGACAAGTGGGTCCAGGGCTGCTGTCCACAGCATCCTCTCTGGAGTCACACTTTGGTGAGCCCATTGAAGGCTCTGACAAGGCTGCTCTGACTTGGTTTGGCCCACGGCTTCCCAGACAGGCCCCAGCTGGTCCAGTCACACCAGTGGCCGTCCCACAGAACAGGAGCCATCACAGCAGGCTGTGGCCCAGCCTGGCCTGGCAGCTCTGAATTTGCCAGAGGTCCCTCTGGCAGCCATGAGGGGAGAGGGCCCCACGGAGGCAGAGAGGCCTGAGAGGTGGCGGCCGGGTGGGCTCAGGCAGAAGCAGGTGTGCCTGGACCGTGGTGGTGACCAAGGAGAGCACTGAAGTGGGCCGTTTGAGAAACATTGGGAGGTGACACGAACAGGACCTGGGGGTTGACTGGGGCAGAGGTGGGGGTGGCAGGGAAGACCCAGGCCTTTCTGTGTCGACAGGTGGACCATCAGTGGGACAAAGAAGCGAGGCTGGGAACAGGTCCAGAGCAGGTGAAGTTTGAAACATGCCCCACGAGGTGCCCCAGAGGCTGACATCGGTGACCGCACATGGGTTGGAGGCCAGAGGAGCTTCCTGGGCCCACCCTGCAGGAAGCCAGACGTGTGGAGCCAGGCCCTGCCGCGCACCCTCCCCACACACCCAGCCACAGGGGATCCAGGAGACACTCCTGGGCCTCCTTGCCCGCTCGTCCTCGGCCTCAGGGTCAGGGAGCGCCCCTCACACCCTGGCCCCGTGGGAATCAGGCCTCGGGCAGTCTCGGAGCAGCAGCTGGAACAGCAGCAGGGTTACCCAAGGACGCAGCCCGGCCAGGCCCCAGGACAGGGTTTAGACTGGGCAGTGGGCCATCGCGTTCTGAGAAGACCCCAAGGCAGGGACTGAGGTGCAGTTCCCAGCGCTCCCGGTCTCAGGCAAGGCCCTCGTCCCAGTGGAGGCTCCCCCTAAGTGAGCTGGGCTCAGGGCTGGGCAGAGCCTGGTCCTCGTCCATCACTCGTGGTCAGGAGTTGGAGCATGTCTCCCTCTGGGATCTTGGCCAACAGCGGCTCTGAGAAGGGGGCTGGGGACGGCAGGGGGGCCTCAGCTTCGTCAGGGCAGACAGACCAGACCCACTGGCTTGGGGCTGCTCAAGCCCAGCTGTGACTTGGGTCCCTGCAGGGCTGGGCCAGGGTCCCCGTGTGCCCTCAGCGTCTTCAGCCCAGCCACCCTGCCAGGGGCCCTGAGCACAACCACAGAGAAACCGGCAGTGGCCCCACGTCAGGAGCCTTGGCCCAGGCCTTGCCTCCCTGAGAGACCCAGGGGGTTCCTGACCTCTCTGTGAGCCTCAGTTTCCCCATGTGCATAGCGAGGAGGGCGCGAACTTGAGGGTCCGGACCTTCTTTAGCTGTGCACCTAGGATGCGCAGGTTCATCGCCAGCCTCCGAGGGCGACCAGCAGGTGGCGTCATGAGCCTGATAAAAAGTGCTTCTCCGCCTCGCTGGGTCTGGGGATGAGCAGTCCCGGAGTCAAGAGTAGGAGGTAGCTGGGCACAGGGTGGATTCAGCATCGGCCTGGCCACCATCGCAGGAGTAGGGCCCCTTTTCCCTCATGGCATCCCCTGGGTGGGCACAGTGCTCTAGAGGCTGAGGTGGGAGGGACGCAGGGGGACATGGGACATCCCACCTTCCGGCCACCTGGGAGGACTGCCACCCCTTGCCCCTCCCATCCACTGAGCAGGGGTCTGACTACTGGGCTGGGGTCTGGCCCCGTGTCTGTCTGCACTCACTCCACTGTGGCATGGGCCACATTACCTCCACCTCTCTGAGCCTCAATTTCCACATCAGTTAAACAGAAAATAACTCCACCTCCTCCCTGGGTGGGCGAGGCCGGCCACCCCCTCCGCACAGTGCCATCCCCATCTGCCCCCGGCCACCACTACTGTCTGCCGGGCCCCTGCATGTGGTGGCCAGTCCCTAGCAAGGCCGCCCTGAAGTGGAGGGTGTCACCCGTGCCAGCTGCTGGAGACCGTGGGGCCCGAGGTCATGCCCGGCAGGGGCCGAGATGGCGGGAGAGGGCCAGGATGAAAGCCCCAGTTGTCTACCACTTGCTGGGCAGCAGGAGGCCTGGGTGGGGGCCCCGCTGGTCTCATCTGACCCCACAAGATTTCCCATCCCAGTGCTCCAGATGGGAACTTGAGATCCAGAGAGGTCAGCACCGTGTCCAGGGTCACAAAGTTGTGTCCCCTGAGGACAGGGGCCTCCCTCGCTCCCCTCTGTGTCCCTTGAGCCCAGCTATGGGAGTGATGGGCAGTAGACACTGACTGTCGTTACTAGCATAGTCACTGCTCGCTGGTCCCGGGCAGTGGCTACCCTCATAGAGCTTTGGGGACCCCCCACCCCCAAGGGAGTCCTGGGAGTGTCACACAGTGGCAAAGAGGCCCCCTAAAGCTCTGAGCTCACAAGGACACACTAGTGACAGGGGGGGCAGGGAGTGTGGGAATAGCCACAGGCAAGTGGGCAGGTGCCATCCCTGGCAGGTGGACAGGTGCCATCTCTGGCAAGTGGACAGGTGCCATCCCTGGAAAGTGGGCAGGTACCACCCTAGCAGATGGATAGGAACCATCTCTGGGCAGGTGGGCAGGTACCATCCCTAGCAGGTGGACAAAGGTGCCATCCCTGGCAACGATGGGAGCCCGGTGCACACGGGCATGAGAGCTCTTTCAGCCTGGCTACCCCATGGCCCAGTGAGGGGCAGGTGGCCCGGCGGGTGAGATTGCCCCATTGGCAGTGGGCGGGGGCGGCTGCTGGCATGGCCGAGGCAGCCTTGTGGGCATAGTGGGCCAGGCTGGGAGTCAGACCAGGCCTGGGGGGCTCGGCTGCTCTGGCAGACCCTGGTGGCCAGGGCAGCGCTCAGTGGGGCAGCCTCATCTGGGGGACCATGGGCTGTGTGGCCTTGCTGGGCCTGGGTGACGCGATCTTAAAGAGGCCGAGGCCAAGGCCAGGCCACTGTCCTCTCAGCACAGGGCCCAGGCCCGGGTAGGGTCAGATGCCCAGAAAGAGCAAACTGCTAGGGCCAGAGGGGCCAAAGGTCACCCAGTCCTCCCCTACCTGGTTCACAGCCTCAGCTTGATCTCCCCAGCTCTGGGGGGCTCACTTGCAACACGGGCGACCCTCGGCCTCCAGCTTCCCTCTGGCCACAGGAGGCTACTGCCACCCCGGGGCACGTGGCACCCAGCCTCTGCTCACACTGGGCTCTCTGCCTAGGATGCCCCTTCTCCTGGCCCTTCCCCTCGCTACCTCCGCTGGGCCTTCCATGACAGCCACCACTGCTCGCTTCTGTTAACTGCTAACCATGTGCCCCGCACTGTCACATTATCCGACTCTCCCGTGGGTGTGATATTTTTCTCCCCGTCTGAATGATGAGAAACCTGCCCGAGGTCCCCTAGCCTTGGAAGACGCCCACTCCGGAGCGCCTGGGGCCCCAGGCAGACTTGCAGAAACACGGACACACCCGGCCTCACCTCCATCAGCCCGCCCTGGAGGCAGGAGCCCAGCCTCTCTCACCTCTGGGGAACATCTCCGAGTCCTGGCACCTCAGGTACTTGTGGACAGTTCAGGTTGGAGGGGGAGCCGCTCATGGTCCAGAGCAACCTCGACTGCACATGGGCCAGAACAGAAGCTTGTCACCTTGAGGGGTCAGCTTGGCGGTGCAGCCCTTAAGACGACCTTCGTTCGCTATATTCCAGCTGGGATGTAGACCTGAAAACAGGCAAGGACTGCACAGTAGGGTCAGGGGAGAGACTCTGGGCCTTGGGGGCCAGGGCAGGAGGGAGGACCCACACAGCTGGGGTGGGGTGGGGGGGGAGTTCATAGAGAACTTCCTGGGACGGGTAAGTCTTGAGTTGGGTTTTATGGGATGAGTAGGAGTTTGCCAGCCACAGGGTAGGGAAAGGCATGAGAATCCCCCCACACTCACACTCTGTGATTGTACATGCGTGTCATGGGGACCTGCTATATGGTATACTGATGAGGTGAAAGGGCACCAGGGACCACACATGCCCGAAAGGGCAGGTCATTCCTAGAGTCTCATAATTAATCAGGAAGCTTTAGTTGCAGGTGATAGAAACCCCAGCCAAACCAGCTTAGGCCCACAGGGGATTTATTGGCTTATATAACAAAAAATCCAGGAATTGGGCAAGCATCAGGCATGGCTGGATCAAAGGGTATCCTCAGGACTCTGCCTCCCCCACTTCTGCTGACTGCTTTCTTCCACACGGCTCCCCCCACCAGGCAGGATCCCCCTACTAGGCAGAGATGGCCCCGCCTCCATCCTGCTGCCCCGCCCCCGTGTAAAGCGCTTTCTCCTCCTGTATTTGAGTTACCTCCGATTGGCTGGGCTTGGGGCAGGTGCTCAGCCCCAGCCAGCGGCTGTGTGGAGCCAGCCCTGGGCACCCTGCAGGGAGGGGAGCAGGTGGCAGAGGGAGTGGACGCTGGGTGGACAGAGCAGGCTGCGGCTCTGGGACTGGCACTGAGGTCAATGCTGGGTGGAAATGGCCCCAAGTGGGCAGGCTCCTTGCAGCAACCTTGAACTGTGGAAGATTGAGGGGACCTCCGTGGCTGAGTCAGCTGGGGCTTCCCTTCTGTCTCCTGAGCCTGTCTGAGCGCTCAGCTCTGTGTGGCAACTGGGGGCCATGGTTGGAGCCACCCTGGCCAGATTGCTGGAAGGGGAGCAGCCCTCTGGGGGGCCAGGCCAGTGTGGAACTGGCGGCAACCTCTGGGAGGACGGGGAGAGGGCATGAGCGCTGGCCATCCTGCTTTACTCTGGCTGCTTGTGGCTCCACAGGACCCTCCAGATGAGCCTCCAGCAGCCCCAGGGAGGCACTGTTAGCATCTGCCCCCTTCTATCGATCAGAAGCTGAGACAGAGTTCTGTGACCCGGCCAAAGAGAGCCTGGAGGCAGGGAGCTGGGACTGGCCAGCAGTCCTATCCCACCCATGCCTGAGCCGCGTGGGCCGGGCCCTGTTCCCGTTTCTGCCCCTGCCCCACCGCCCCAGCCCCCTCCTGGGTGGGGCAAGTGGCCGACTGGCCATGGACAACTTCACCTTCTCCAGTGAGAGGCCGGAGAGGGTGGCAACCAAGCCAAGCCCAGGAGGAGCCAGGAGAATGTTCAGCCTGGACGCTCAAACCAGGCGGGGCTGAGGCCAGTGGCGTCACCCTGCACAGCTCACAGCCGAGGTTCTCACTGCTGCCCTGGCGTCCAGCCTCCTGTGGGGCCACAGCCCCCGTGGGAGCTCAGGGTGTGGTGTCACCCACACTCTCTGCTCTGACCCCCCACTGTGGCAGGGGTCAAGTGGCAGGAGCCCGAGTCCAACGTGGAACCCCACAGACAAGAGGGTGTCTGTGTCTCATGGGTTCAGAAGACTCTGGGCCGCTGCCCCAGGAGAAAGGTCGGGGCCCCGGCTAGAGCACTTTCCTCTGTGCCCTGTGCCCAGCACAGAGCTGGTGCTTGGGGAACATCTGTCAGACAGACGGACAAATGAGGTGACGTTTGAGTTGGGCTTTGAAGGATGAATAGAAGTTCATCAAGGGGGAGAAGAGGGCCACATCCCAAGTGGAAGGCACATCCCAGAGGTGGGCAGGAGCTCTGTGTGTTCTGCTGCTGTGCAAGAACTTGAAGCCCCTCTCCCCTCAGTCAGAAGGAAGAAGTGGGGTCCTGGTCCACCAGGGGCCAATGTCCACTCCTTCCTGCCCCTGGCCTTGCTGGTACCTCTAGTCCTTTGTCCTGGCTCCCCAGCACAGCCCTGATCCCCCCTATATCTCCCTTTTCTCCCCTAGCCCCAGCCTCCTCCTCCAGGAAGACTCCCCTGACCAGCCTAAGCACTGGCTCTGGACTTCCTGCTCATCTGCCCTCCTGCCCCTCATATAGTACCCCGGCCAGCCTGTGGGACCCCCGTTAGAGGCTGGTCAGCACCCGCTGGGCACATGAGGACACCGAGGCCGAGGAGGGTGCCGGGGTGATCCAAAGTGACACCTCCAGCTGGGCTGGGTCAAGTTGAGGATCCCATGTCCCAAACCTGAGGCCGACTCTGAGAACGAGACACAGAGCCTTTTGGGGCTGGGTGCATGCACAGGGCCAGGGCTGGGCTGGCCAGGGGGCCTTGGGGGGCAAGCCCACCTGCCCCGTCCCACATGCCCTCTGGACCCCGGCAGAGCCTCCTTCTCTTAGAAAGTGACACTGCCTGGCAGCCCCTGCCCCCTCCCCATACCCTTCCCACCCAGCAGCCCTGCCCCATCGCCACCTGGGCTCCAGCCTCTCCCCTGGCTGGGGCTGTGGCATTCTTCCCAGGGGGAAAGCTGGGTCACCCACATCTGTGTCCCCTATGGCCCTCAGCCTTTCTGGCCCAGTCACTGCTTCCCTATGACAGATTCCCTGCATGTGTCACCAGTACCTGTGCCCTCTTGCTCCAGGCCCCAGCCACAACTGACCACTGGCACCCTCAGCACACCAGACCCCTTCAGGCTCCTGTGGGAGAGCCCCACCTGCCTGGCCCACCCTCCCTGCTCTCCCCACTCAGCGGGAACATGAGCTCCTTGGGGTGCTCATCCACCGTCCCCGAGGCTGGGCTAGCAGCCCCCCGTCCTTCTCCCCGGCACTTCCACCTGAGGCACAGCTGTCTCTGGGCAGCTCTCTGAGAGCAGGCCAGGGTCAGGCCCAAAGCAGGCGCTGGGAGGCTAGGCCCCCAGCTGCAGAGGGTCCGCCCTCAGCCTCCCATGGCATCGCTGCCCCTCTGACCACGGGCCTGGGAGGCTGTGAGCTGTGGGCACCTCCCCTCCCAGCCCCCCACCGTTTCCCCGGTGGCCGCACCAGGGTGGGTGGAAGCTGCCCTCCAACCTCATGGGTGAGGGAGACTCGGGGGCTCCCGGCCAGGCCCACTCCCCGGTGCCCTCAGGGAGGCTTGTCCGGGAGTGACATGAGCAGGCAGGATGCCTTGGCCCAGGCTGGGGCCACAGGACACAGCCTTCATGCTCCCACCTGTTCACTGATTGCACCCCAATGGCCCCCCTGCTGCCCCAGGACCACTGGGCCCAGCCTGAGCAGCCCCGTCCTGTGGAGTCCAGATCGTCACACCAGCAGGTACTCCACCTCGGCGAGAGTGTGCTCCATCACCTCGCATGATGCTCCCCTGAGGCTGTGAGGTCACAGGCCCATCCCAGCCAGGCTGTGTGTCTTCAGGCAAGTGGCCCACCCTCTCTGAACCTCAGCTGTAGTGAGTGGCCACATGATGGCTCAATAAAGCTTTAATGTACCAGCTAATGGGGACAAGCCCCAAGCGTCCCCTCCTCCAGGAAATCACCTGGGTTCCCTGGCCCCAGACCACATATATCACTCCTTTCTCTTCTCCTTGTGCCCCCAGCACCACCACCACCACCGCCCCACCCCCAACACACACAGGGATCGGCCTGTCTTAGAATTGGTTGGACCAGATGGGGGCCCCTTAGACAGGGCCAAGTTCAGGGCTTGGCATGGCGCTGGGGCCCAGGTGGTGTTTGGTGGGCCAATTACTCAGTGGAGAGGGGAAAGGATAGGGAAACTGAGGCACAGAGCATGAAGAACCCAGTGCAGGCAAGTGCTGTCCCCAGGTTCCAGCAGGAGCCCTTGTCCCTGATGGTCACCTCATTTACACCAAATCGGTGCCAGCCCCAAAAGTCCTGAGCAGCACCTGTCTCAGCTGGAGCGGCTCTCGGCCAGGGTGGGGCCAGGGCCGGTGGCCGGAGCTGACCCGCAGCTGGGGAGACGAGCTCGGCTCCTGCATGGAGCCGGAGGAGGAGGTGTTCGCCCTGCTTTCTACGGCTGCGATTCTGGTGCTGACAGCAGAAACGTGGCTTGGCCGGGCACCACGTTCAGCCCAGGTCAGCTCCCAGGAACAGCCGGGCCGCCCGGCCATCACCCAGGGCCCGGGACACAGGTGGACAAGGCTCTGCTGTGGGGCCTCAGAGGGGCGGTCAGCTGAGGAGGCCAGTGACCTTCCCAAGGGCGGACAGCCTGGCGAGGGCCGGGAGCAGGCCGCTGTCTCTGAACCGGCGTCCCCCTCCCTCCCCTGGAAGCCCTCCCCATGCCCACCTCCTGACCCTGCAGGCTGGGGGCTCCTGGCGCTCAGGTCCACGGGCCCCTGGCTCTAATGGCATCTGCTCCATATCACCCCTTAATCTTAGATTCTGGGTACTTCTGTTACACCCGCTTCACAGCCAGGAGACGGAGCCTGGGCATGGTCAACGCGAGGTCGCACCACGGTGAGTGACAGAGCCGAGGTTGAAAGCACATGCCAGACCCAGCATGCATTCTCACCCACCACACCCGACTCCCCCTGTGCTGGGGGACAGCCCGCCATTTCACAGATGAGGAAACCGAGGCTCGAGAGGAGAAGCAGTCCCTGAGGTCGCACACTGATGAGCAAGGGCCCTCAGTCTGTGGACTCAGAACCAGTGCTCCCTGCCTGCACCCTCTGCCAGATGCAGTCCCTGATTCAGGAGGCATGGCCTGTGCCAGGAGCTGAAAGTGTGAAGTGCCTCTGGTGGCCGGGGTGACCAGGATGCAGGTCCATGCTGGGAGCAGTCTCATCTGGCCCCTGAGTTCACAACGTGCATTCACACCCACGCCCAGTCCCAGGTAGGCCAGGAAGGGGCCTGAGTCAGAGTGCCCATGTTGGCGTCTGGTGCTGTGTGTCTGGCACTTGGGACCTGGATCCAGCAGCAAGATCCAGACCCCTGTGCAGCTGGGTGGTCTGCAGCTGCCCCTCACTGGACAGCAAGATCTGCGTGGTCTCAGCACTAGCCTCCCAGCCCCAGGCCATGTGTGAAGCTGCGCTCAGGGACCCAGCGCTCCCCACTCCTACAGAGGAGGCTCTGCCCCCTGGTCTGTCAACCTCGAACCAGATCCAACCTGGAGCTTCATCTTGCAGTTGTGTTTTCTGCGTGTCCGCTCTATGCTGAGTGGCACTGTGGGCAGTAGCCATCTTTCTGACTGCAGGTCGTGGGGGTCCTGGGGACACCCAGGGTCAGGGGAGCTGGGGGTGGGAGGTGCTGCGGGCAGATCGTCACGCTCATGGCCATCCCCTGGAGCCACTGGGCCAGAGGACCTCACTCGGCATCTGTGTGACGTGGCCCCAAGAGTCCGAAGGCCAGGCCAAGGTCATGCCGCGCCCAGGGCCAGTCAGGGCCAGAAGCTGGCTCTGTGCTCCCACACTGAGCCCTCTCCCCCGCAGCAGGCCACAGCATCCAGGACCGGCTGGCACAGGCTGTGGTTTTCACCATTCTGGTGGTCCGGGGTGTGGAGTGGCTGGGAGGTGACATGAGCCTGAGGACGCCCTCAGCTCTCCAGAGTGGGCTGGGGGAACAGAGGGGCAGGCAGCCAGTGTGCTGTGGAGCTCCAGCTCTGCCCCTCCCGTGGGGCAGCTGCCTGGCGGGGCAGCTCAGGGGCGGGCTGGGGGGTCTGAGCACCCAGCTTCCAGGGTGCCGTCACCATGGTCCACTTGGCAGCCTCTCCCAGCCTGGCATCTGTGTCACAAGTGTCCCTGGGCTCTGAGGGCCAGTGGGTACAAGCCCACACCTGGAGCCCCACTGCTCCATGGAGGGCTACAGGTGAGCTCACAGAGGCGAGGACCCCAGCGCCACCTCGGCTCCTGCCTTCTGCCTTCCCCTCAGGGGCCCGAGCGCTGCTGGCCTCTCCGCCCCATACCTGCTCCTGCAGCCCTCCTTCCAGGGCGAAGAGCCTGCACCCATCTGAGTCTCCCACCAGAATCTCGGCCCGTCCTGGGCTCCTCCCCCTCCCTCATGCACTCTTCTAATCCCCCTCGTCCTAACCCCCTCTCAGGGCCACCCAGGCCCCCACCTCCCCCGAGCCCGGCCTGCATCCCGGCGTGGAATGAGCTGGTCCCTGGAGTCCCCACGCCAGGCTCCGTCCCCCTCTCTGACAGGGGGATCTCACAGCACTTGGGAGACCCTACTCAGACCTGAGACCCTGGCTCCAATCCCGGCTCCACCAGTCCTAGCACCATGGCCTCTCTCTGCCTCAGTTTCCTCACCTGCAGAATGGGGGTCACTAGGACCGTCCCATAGGGTCAGGTAAGGAGTAAATGAGCTGATTCTTCTAAGCCTGCTCTCGGCCGTCCTCAGAGCCTGGGCCTCAGCAGGCTGGCCTCTGCCCAGCATACCCCTCATGGCTGCCCATCCTCCCTCAGGGCCCAGCACCCCGGGGCTCAAGTTTCCTCTGCAGCTCTCACCTCAGCCCCGTGAAGCCCAAACTGGCCCCTGACATGCCATGTGCAATTCCTTCCTTGGCTGGCTGCCTCCTACAGGCAGCCTGCCCGGTCCACGGCCCCTCCTCTGAGCACGTAGAGCTGCACGCTCCCCTGCTGGCTCTGTGGCCGTGTCTGCCTCCACCAACCTGGAGTCCTGAAGACCCCCAGGCCTCTGCTCTGGTTGTCCCCACAATGCCTTCCCCTCCTCCACCCCTTCGACCCAGAAAGGTCACCCCTGCTCCCTGACTGCCCAGGCATTGTTACTGGGCTCCCCTCTGGCCTGGCACTCCTTGGGGTCAGGGCCGGGGCCTGGGTCACCTCCCTCGGCCCCATCCCTGTGCGCTCCTCCGTCATCCCTGCACATTCCTCCCTCCTCATCCCTGCGCGGTCCATGCCCCCCGCGATCCCCCTGTGGGGCCTAGGGGTTGAGTTGGGAGACAAGCCTTTCTCCTGTGGCAGTGAGAAGGCTCGGGAACATTTGAAGCTATAGAGTG
This sequence comes from Equus przewalskii, assembly GCF_037783145.1. NCBI lineage: Eukaryota > Metazoa > Chordata > Mammalia > Perissodactyla > Equidae > Equus > Equus przewalskii. Next base: position 42,632,367 of record NC_091859.1, read on the forward strand.
ATAGGATCAGAGGTGCTTTCAGAGGAGGGGTTCAGGGGCAGGGGAGCCCAGGTGGGGGCTGTTTGGGGAGCCGGTGGTGGCTTGGCCTGGGCGGGGTGGTGGTGGCTGTGAGGAGGTGGCAGTAAGGAGAGAGCTGCTCTGGAGAGGAGCCTTGGCCAGAGTCGGGAGGGTCAGTGGGGCGTGGGAGTGTCTAGGCCAGCTCCTCATGTCTGGCTTGGACAGAACTGGCTGGCAGTTGGCGCTGTTGGCCGAGATCGAGAGGATTGAGAGGCGGCAGGCTTCTGGGCAATGGCGGGGGGCACCCAGGAGGGCTGGCTGACTGGAAAGAGGAGGACTGCTGGGGGTACAGCTGGGAGTGACGGGGGACAGCACTTAAGTCCTGAGCAGAGGCCAAGGAACCCAGAGAGGAACCTGGAGGAGGAGGGTGGGAGAGGCCAGTGTTGGGAGAAAGAGATGCCAAGTGCGTCCCAAAACCCCCATGTGGGCCGTGGGCAGGTGTCAAGGGACAAGATGGACGCCCCGGGAGGCACAGCTGGCACAGCAGGAGCCATGGCCAGCACTGCACCCACACCGCCTGCCTCGGCCTTCTCCAAGAAGCTGCTTCTGAATTCCCAAGCAGCCCATGGGCCTGGTGTTAGGACTCAGATCAGGGAAGGAAAAAATAAATTCTTTGTGTCACATGAACTGCTTCCCCTTTCCCAGAGGCTGTGACAATTCTGTCTTTGTTCCCAGTGAAGTAAATGGTAGAGAAACCGAGGCTGTTCACGTTACACTCTGTCAAGAAGTCCTCTGGAACCCGGGGAAGGCTTGAGGCTCAGCAGCAATGGAGGCAGGTCAGTGGGGAAGGGGACTCCCAGAGGCTGGCCTGGAGCAGGCTGCGCCCGGCACCCTCACGGGGTGGGGACGGTCCCATTGCTACTGGGAGACAGAGCTCCCCCAGCGACGGCAGCGCAGCAGCTGGCCCGTAGATTGGGCTGGGAACCAAAAAACACAGGCAAGATACCCTCAAGTGGGAGACGTTGGGAAATAGCAGTGGAGATGGTCAAAGGTGCTGGCAGCGTGTCCTGGGAAGCGTCCTGCCCCTGTGACCTTGGCTGTCCCGAGTGCAAGGTCCCAAGGCCTTTGGGGTCTGAGCAGACTGTGGGCGGATGTAGGGCGGGACAGAGCCCAGCCGGCAGCTCCTCACCAGGCCTGCCTTTGCATCCGTCTCCACCGCCCTCTGGATTGCTGCAGGGAGTAAACGAAAAACTCACATGTGTGCACACACAGACGTGCACACAGACGCACGTGTGCAAAAGCACATGCATATACTCACATGCATACATGTTTGCACACAGGTGTGCATGGGTGCATGCACATTCTCGCTCAGGTGGCACACAAGTGCACACAGTCACATGTATGCGCACACATGTGCACACACAAATGCACACCTGCTCATGCACGCATGCATATGCAAGAATATACACATATATGCATTCCTGTGCACACGTCCATGCTCAACGTGGCCCTGAGCTGAGAGTCAGGGAAGGTCACCTCCTCTCCCCACTCCACCGGTAACTTGGCCATGTGGAGTCCAGTGACTCTCCCACCCTCATCTTTCTCCTCTGTTGGATGAGGAAGCAGAACCATGGTCCTGGGGGGCTCCTGCTCAGCCGAAGGTCGGACACCCAGTAGCGGGCTTAGCTCCCTCTGCTCCAGTTCTGGACTTCCCAGGGCAGCTTCCTGAGTGGGGCACAGAGACGAGCCCTTGGGGCTGCCACCTCCCGCAGCTGGGGGCTGGTTGTGCCCACCCTGGGGGTGGGGAGAGTGATTTGCTCAAGGTCATACAGCCTGCTGAGGCCAATGTTCTTTTTATTGTTTTGAAATAAATCCCCCTTACATTATACATTAACTGAGAAAAATGGAGGCTTTGAGACCGGGGGGAGAGAGCCTTATTCCATCTCTTCCCCAGCACTTGGCCAACGGATGAGTCATTGTCCAACGAGTACACATTCAGCGCCTGCGACTTCCAGCAACGTGGGAGGACGTCGCATGGAAGGAAAAGCAAGTCCTCTTTCTTGTAAACCAGTTAAATCCAAGAAGAAGCCCTGTGTGGCTGTGGCGGCTTGGGCCACCTCCTGCCCTCCCGTCCCCCACTCCGGGGTGAGCCTAGGTGCTCTGAGTATGGGAGCAACGAGCACCCAGCCAGGAGGGGTGATGGGCAGATGCACAGGTGTCCTGCCCACTGATCCAAGTGGTCTGTCCCTCCTCAGCTACACAGGCTGCGGCCACGGGACTCCCATAAACGCTGCCCCTGCCCACGTCACACACCATTTGCCAGGAAGTGTTATAGAAACAGCAGTGAACCAGGAGGCAGGAGCCCAGTAGCAGGGGGCTGCCCCTGACTAGCCCCTCCTCTTCCGGGCTCCATCTCCCCACCTGCACAGTGGACACCCCCCTGGGGCTGGCTGCTGCGGTGCCGTCCCCAGGAGCCTCCCCAGGTCCTTGGGGAACTCTTGCAGGTCAGGCGTGGGAGAGGGTGGCTGGGCCCCCTGGCTCTGGGACACAGATGGGCCTCTCGTCTAGGGCTGCATGTTAACCCTTCCGAAGCCACAGCAGAGCAGCCGCAGGTGCGGCGCTGGGGGCTTGTCAAGGCCGGTTTCCTGGACTGCGAAGGGCAAAGGGCCCCTGCCCACAGGCCCATGGCCAGTAAAGCTCAACCCTATTGGAAACCACTGGACCGCTCAAGGGCACACCTCCGCCTATGTGCCAGCACTCCTTAAGCACCAGGCCCGGCCCTGACGACCTTATGGATCCTTTCAACAGCCTGATGAGGTCCGACTATCATTAACCCTTCTTTACAGACAGGGAAACTGAGGCATGGAGAGGTGAGATGACTCACCCAAGGCCCCACAGGTGGCAAATGGCAGAGCCAGCCTGCTCCAGTGGCCACACTCCTGACTACTGTGGTTGACACAATTATGGCCCCCCCAAGACATCCACGTCCTGATCCTCAGAATCTGTGAATATTTCACCTTACATGGCAAAAGGGACTTTGCACGCGTGACTGAGTTAAGGATCTTGAGATGGGGAGATGATCCTGGATCAACCGGGTGGGTCCAAGGTCATGCTAACGGGCATGAGAGGAAGGAGGACCGAGGGGAGAGCGAGTGGAAGACGCTTCCTTGCTGGCTTTGAAGATGAAGGAAGGGCCACGAGCCGAGGAATGCAGGGCCCCTTCAAGCTGGAAAGGCCAGGGAACCGGATTCTGCCCTGGAGCCTCCAGAGGGAACACAGCCCTGCCCGTGCCTTGACCTTAGCCCCGAGAGACCCATGTCAGACTCTGCCCTCCGAAACTGGGGTTGTTTTTCCACTAAGTTTGTGGTCACTTGTTACAGTGGCTGCAAGAGCCTGGGACCATCACCGTGTTCTTGACCTCTTGGCCTCTGTCTTGTCTCATTAACCACGGTTCCCAAATCCTTCTCCACGTTTCTCCAGGTGTTTTGTATCCCCATCTTGGTGGACACAGAATCAGGCCGCTGCGCTGGGCAATGGGGATGCCCTCTCTTTTCCACGGTGACCATCGGCGCTGAAAGCCCGCTTCCCACGTGGTCTTAGGTGGGAGGGCAGGAGGCCACTCAGAGCGGACCTGTCTGCGGGGCCTGAGGACTCTCCTGATGGGACCGAGCCTGCCTGCCACCTCCCCTCCCGTGACATCTCCCCATCAGGTGTGGGGGGTCCTGGTTTTATCCTGGCCTGAGCACACTCCCTTCAAATGCGCTCCCAGGCCCCAGGGGGGAATGGACGGTGGTGAGGGCTGTGTGCCTCTGTGAGCCTGAGTTCTACGGCACATGAATTACACCGAGATAAAGCTGCGATGTTAGAACAGAAAAGAAACATCCACTGGATAAATGGATCCCCTGGAGCCACTGGGCCAGAGGACCCACAGTTGCCTGAAACCGCTATTAACACGCCCTGCCTCGTCCACCTGCTATTCATGTGAGGCTGGCTTTTCTTCATAGACGTCGACAAAAATGACCTGCTGCAGTAGACGCGAGAATCCAGCTCCCCTGTGCCAAACCAGACGTTAGAGAGATTTGCAAACATGTTTAAAAACAATTTTTTGGCTTTGAAAAATATAATCATTTTCATAAAAGTGTTGTATGTGTTATGTGAATGGCTTATTATTATTTTTATATGGATTAATAAATATTTAAAGGTTTTTTCAGTTTTAATTTCTAGTATTGGAAATATCGACAAGTATAGGCCAAATAAACATTTTGGGGTTCTTAACAGCTTTTAAGAGTATAAAGGAATATAACGTTATAAACCAATGTTAACTTCAGTTAAAAAATAAATTAAAAAAAGAGTATAAAGGAGTCATGAAACCAAAATGTTTGAGAATGGCTGTTTTATACGACCAGCGTACAACGACTAACATCGAGAGTTAACATCACTGCCATACTATCTGTTACAGCCCTCATTCTGATTTCACCAAATGTTCCCAAAACCTCTCACAGCTACTTAAAATCCTGAATGGGAAATGGGGAGTTACTGTTTAACAGGACAGAGTTTCAGTCTGGAAAGGTGAAAAAGTCCAGGAGAGAGATACTGGCAATAGTTACACAACGGTGTGAATGTGCTTAAAGCCACTGAAGTGTCTACTTAAAAATAGTAAATTTCAGGGGCCGGCCCCGTGGCCAAGTGGTTAAGTTTGTGTGCTCCGCTTCGGCAGCCCAGTTCGGATCCTGGGCGCAGACATGGCACTGCTCATCAAGCCACGCTGAGGTGCCATCCCACGTGCCACAACGAGAAGGACCCACGACTAAAAAATATACAACTATGTACCAGGGGGCTTTGGGGAGAAGAAGAAGAAGGAAAAAAAGAAGATTGGCAACAGATGTTAGCTCAGGAGCCAATCTTAAAAAAAAAAGAAGTAAATTTTATGTTATATATATTTTACCACAATAAAAAATTACTATGTTAAAAAATAAATAAGTAAAAAGTTTATTTAAATATAGTGAATATCATATGTATCATAATAAAAACAAAATTTCAGAGGGCATAGGTGATATATTTCACTATAAAATAAGATTGTAGTATGAGTAAAAGCAAGCACCAGAGAGAGTTTTCTGCACAGAATAGCTGGGCATTGTTAAATCTGAACATGTGGGATGTAGAATATGAATAAAATGGTGATTTTTTTATTCCATCATTTCTGTTGTTATTATTGTTATTAATAATCTCAGATAAGATCCTAATCCCCAAGAAGCTTCCAGTCCAGTGAGGAGATGAAGTAGTGAACAGACAAGAGTGAAACAGGGAGACCAGCAGAGGCACTGGTCCTGAGGAGCTCAGAAGAGGAACACAGCCTGGAGAGGGGGGGATCAGGGAGGCCTTCCTGGAGGAGGCGGCACCTGAAGCAATCCTTAAAGGAAAAAGAGAAGTGAGAGGAGGAGACATCCTGTAGAAGCAAAAGCAAGTGTGATGTGGTGGATTGCAAGTGGAGAGGCTGGAGAGAGGTGGGAACATAACCATGGGTGACCCCAAGTGTTGGGCCCAGGGGCTCTGCCACGCCTGTCAGGCTGCCAGCAGTGCAGGGATGTGGCGAGAGGGTGGGCTGTGCAGGGGGGACAGGGCCTGGCAGCCGGTGGGAAGTAAGAAACAAGCGCCCAGTGGAAAGCACATGGCGGGCCGGGTGGAGGAGAATCAGGGCCTGTAGCCAGTTGACTGGGCCACCTCGACCTTCATGACCTCTGACCCTGACAGAGACCCCCCCAAGGGCGGCCTTAATTCTGCCCACAAGGAAATGAGGAGCTGAGTGGTGAGGCCATCAGCCAAGTTCACCAGCAGAGCCGGCATTAGGGCTCGGACTCAGCTCAGCTTTGCTGCCCTGAACATAACTGGCGATGGGGAAAGGGGCTCTGTCAGTGGTGAGCCCTAATGTCACCCTAGTGACACCTACGACAGCCCTAGTGTCACCCACATGGCTGCCTGAGTCTTCCTTTCAGGGCCTGTGCCCGGCCCCAGGGGCCCAGAGAGAATTCCATGGGGTCGAGCTCTTAAAGAATCCCCCAGTCCAGAAAGATCCAGCTGGACCTCGGGTCCTGCCAAGAGACCCCTCCCAGCCGACTTCTTGGGCTCTCTTCCAAGAGGGCAGAAGCAACTGGGCGAGGAAGCCCCGGCCCAGCTGGGAACTGGCCTTCTGTTTCCCTATCGTCCCAGTGCGTGAGCGGAGGCCTCGTGGAGCGGCCTAGCCCCGGGTCGCTGCTGTGCCGTGCATTCACCGAGGCATGCACCACCTGGCAACTTCTTCCTCTTATCAGCAGGATCCGTCACCTCTGCTGGTTTCCAACAAGAAGCTACAGCGTATTTTTGGGCCAAAGCAGTGGTTGGGACTGGAAGAGCAAGTCGGATGGTGGGAGGGCACCGAGAGTGTCCCCTCCCCAGGATGGGGTTGGAGGGGATATGAAGCCTTTATCTGCTCTGTGTTTGCAGAAGGCAGAGGCGGGTGACTTTCATTTGACCTGCCTTGACCTGGGAGCTTCCAGCCAAAAAGGGGGCTGATTTCCCCCCGGGGAACACGCGTGGAGGCCCATCCCAGGCCTGGAGGCCGCTCCTGAACGCATTTCCAAAGCACAGAGCACAATACACGGATCTAATTCACTGCAAGGGCTCAGCAGGACAGTCATGTGCCTGCTTCCGCCCAAGTAAGGCAGGAAAAAATGACTCCCTCATGGGCACTGGCAGCTGGCTCCTGGAGCATGTCACAGTCACATCTCCGAGCACAACTCGGAATCCCGAGCTGGCAGGGGACGTTTGAGATTATCCAGCCCAGCCTCTCAGTTTACAGTTGGGAACAGAAGCAGGGGGGTCGCAGCTGTCCAAAGTCACAGTGCCCGGGAGGGGAGCAGTAGGCACAGTGGAAAAATTGAGCACACGTGAGCCAGGTTGTCGAGCACCCGGCCCAGGCTTGCAGCTCTCAGGTACTCGGCTCAGCTCTCAGCCTCAGTTTCCATGGCTGGGAGCAGGGACAGGAGCGGCTGCCTGCAGGGCCACTTGAGGCCGAGCGTTGCTGAGTACAAAGGGCCCTGTACACAGGCGGCACATCACCAACGACCTCTACACAAAGCCAAGCCAGGAGGGAGCTCGGGGCACCTGACCCTCTGCCTAGGAAGAGGGACCATGACCGCTTTCCTCTGGGTCAACACTGCCCTTAGGGGATGTGCTCAAAAATCCCTGATTAGTGACCACCTGCCCTGTGCCAGGTGAGGTGAGGACACCTGGAGCAGAGCAGGCTGAGTCCTGAACAGCTTTGTGTCTGAACCAGAAGATAAACAGACACCATCGACCCCTGAAAGCAAGGTTCAACCTCTGCGTCCGGTAATGGCAGGCCAGGTTATTCCAACTGCCTCTCTCCCTGCAAACAAGTAAACATTTTGGATAAAAAAATCATTAAAAAAAAAAATTATGTCAAAAGCCTGTAAGAAGGGCCAAGATAGTGGAGAACCCCAAGGCTGAGTTGGGGGCAGCAGGAAGCAGGAGATGGAGCTCAGCCCTTCTGTCCCAAGACCTTTGTCAAGCTGGCAAGGTTGGGACCTTGACCTGGGGGGACGGAGTGCGAGGACAGAAGTCGAGGTCTGAGCAGTCTCCCTCCTGGTAGGCTGGAGGCTCCAGTGGCCAGACGCCTGGGAGTTGGGAGTGGGGGGGCACCCGGAACTTTCCGGCAGCCCTGCAGGAGCCCAGTGCCCATGGCGCCCTCCTAGAGAGAGTCAGCACTGTGGGCGCTGGGTGGTGACATGGGAGTCACACTCAAGGGCCAGCACAGTACCTGGCACCTACTTAGCGACTACTAGAGCTTTGTTTTTGACGGGGGCGGGATTTTGGGTTTTTTTTTTAAAGATTTTATTTTTTCCTTTTTCTCCCCAAAGCCCCCCAGTACATAGTTGTATATTCTCCGTTGTGGGTCCTTCTAGTTGCGGCATGTGGGACGCTGCTTCAGCGTGGTTTGATGAGCAGTGCCGTGTCCGCGCCCAGGATTTGAACCAACGAAACACTGGGCCGCCTGCAGCGGAGCGCGAGAACTTAACCACTCGGCCACGGGGCCAGCCCCTCGGGGTTTTGTTTTAAAATTACACTCAGTGCTAACATTCGCAGACTTAATCTAACGCATCCTCCTGGAGAGATGAAATGACAGGCTACAGTCTCCCAGTCGTTGGCCTGTCCCACCAACCATCCAGGAACCCCTCCCGCCAGGGTGCTGGCCCCGAGTCCTCCACCTGGGGCCACCGTCACCTTCTAGGGAGCGTTCCCCTGGGGACTGCCCTCGCACAGCACACAGAATTCACCTTTCTTCCTGCCTCCAGCCAACTCCCTCCCCCGCAGACCTCAGGCTCCCAGGCAGAGGGTAGGCTCGTCCCCAGGCCGGACCCCCGCCCCAAGGGTGCCCAATGGCATGTGAGCCAAGGCCCTGCGTGGGTGTGTGACTGACGCAGGCTCCCCAGGCAGCGGCCCACACTCTGCCGCCTCGCTCTGCCTAAGATGGAAATCAGGCCCTCACGAGCGATTTTACGTTCCATGTGCAAGTCTCGACACTAGCCCGAGCCCGGGTGTTGACTTGAACACAAATATCGTAAGTAAACCTGGAGGAGAGAGCTGGGCAGCAGAAGCCTGGAAAAATGTCAGCAGGCCTTCACAACCGGCTGCGTGTTTATCAGTAAACAGAGCCCACCTGGGCCTACGGGCCCTCGACTTGGGGATTTATGAACCAACAGCACTTTACACAGCTTCGGGGTCTGTCGAGTCAAAACATACCAGTCCCTGTTATCAGCACTTCATCTAAGACATTTTTATTCAGAAAAAGCATTTTGAATAACAATGCAAGAATGTAAAGGACGCTCTCAGGGAGAAAAGGGGTATTTCTTGACATCAACTAGATGAAGCTTTACAATCTCTCTGCAATGTCCTGGCTTTTCTTCTCCATTTTGCTGCAGACTGGGAACATTCTGTCAGACATGGTCTGTCCCTTCAGGGGGCTGGGCACCACGGGCCACCTCCTCTAGTCAGTGATGACCAAGGCAGCAGGTGCCAACAGAACAGCCTCGCACACTCACGGAGGCTCCTGTGTGCCAGGCCCGGTGCTAGGCTCCCGGACTGAAGAACTGGGTGAGGCTGGCCCAGCTGGCACAGAGCTCTCTCCTGGAGCCGCAGCTGGGGGCTGGGGGCTGGCAGGCTGCTCGGGCTCAAGTTCACGCTGCCTCCATGGCTGACAGGACTCTTCTATGAAAGGCAGATACCAGGCTAGATCTGAGGATCACGTGAGGGAGCAACACACAGGCACCTGGCCAGGTGTCAGGGAGGTTCGAGGGCTCAATCAACGTCCGCCATTTCGAGTGGCAAGACAGGACTAGGCACCAGAAAGGCAGCGCTGAACTAGACAAAAGCCACATGGGAGGCAGCTGCGACCCAGGGAAGAGGGCAGCTTTGCGGGTGGGATGGATGCCAAGCAGGCTTCCTGGAGGAGGTGATCCTTGGTAGAGGCCTCTGGTAGGTGATCACCAAGTCTCAAATCTGACCCATCTTTCAGGTCCTGACCCTGCGCTTCCCTCAGGCAGCCTCCTAATTCTCACCCCAGAGTCTATGGAGGCAAGCATTGCTGCCTCTTTTAGAGATGGGCAAGTCGTGTGGCCAAGGCTGTGTTATGAGTAGAAGGTAGAGCATGGTTTGGAATCCAGGTCTGTGCGACTCCAAACCCCAGGTTCTATCTGTTGACCTCAGGAGGGAAACGGGGATGCCCCAGGCAGAGGCAGTGACGTGCATATCCACCTGCCTTTATTGTGCATTTGGGCATCAACACACAGGGTCCCGTCTCAGTCCCCCAGACCTCGCCCACCCACAACAGTGCAGGTCCCGGGTGGGACCCCTCCTGGGTCAGATCTCCATCTCCAGCAGAGCGGAACGTCCCCGATCAACCGAATTCGTCTATCCATCATGCTTTACGGCCAGACTCTCTTCACCAGGTCACGGGGGTCCTGAAGCTCCACACTCACCCTAGACAAAGGACGTCGATGACTCAGGCCCTGTCCCAAGGAGATTAAGCCACCGGGGGATGGAATAGCGAGTGCTGACGAGGAGAGTATCTGACTCTCTGGAGGGAAGGGGACGGGGGCCGGGCTGCTGCGGGTGCGTTGTTGCGTTGTTGCGGGCTTCTCTGGAACGGAGAAGCCACATTGAGGTGGACACTGTAGCAAAGCCAGTCTGTAAACTTTGGCTGGGGACAGGTTATTTATCAAAGGGGTGGAGTGTCTATGACAGCAGCAGCTGCTGGGCCTGCAGAAGGTTCCAGAACCTGCAGACCTCAAGTGAGCACATGGCTTTACCTACCGCCACCACCACTTCTCCTTCAGTAATAACAATTAGTTAACATGTATCATTTATTATTTGTACTAATCTGTTGGAGTCGAGCCAAACTCCCCACCTGGCCACAAGGTGCTACCTACCTCTGTCCGTCTTGTACCATTTCCACTCTCTCTCCCCTTGAATATGGCCCCTCTCTCCTGCCACTGCCACTGTGTCACAGCTGCCTCTCTGGAGCTCTGGGACCGAGACTGATCCTTAAAACCGTGCTCCTGGATCTGCCAGAGACAGCCCGGGTATCAGGCCAGGAAAGCACAGGTTTCTGAACCAGACAGCCAACCCCTGGGGGTACCCCGGGGCAGGTGTGGATGGTAGAGTGGGTTTGGACTCTGAGAGCCGGTTCTTGCTCTCTCTTGGAGACCTCAGCGAAGTGACGTCGTCCCTGGTTCTCAGTTTCCTCATCTGTAAAACGAGGACGAACCTAGTTGCCTTGCAGGACTGTTGCGAGTTCTGTGCCTTAAAGTGACAAGACTACATTACCTGGACCCATGAGGTTTTGCTGTCATCACTAAGACGGCAGCCATGCACATGACCATGGCTGGTCCCCACCGATGTCCTGCTGCGGGCCACGGAGCGGCTCTGTCCTTCCGACAGTGAACTCTCCCTTTCTCAATTTGCCTCCCCCCGCCCCGACAACTTCCACCACCTGACCTGAAGGCACGCTTCCAGGAGATCAGAGGCCACTGCCCTGGCTCACAACACTCAGGAAGCACAGATTCCATCTCATCAGGAAGCTTTGTGGATCAGCAAAGGGCAAGCAAGTGACCCGCAGAGGCCCTGGACAGGCCCTGGAAGAGGGCTTGGCTGAGTTGTAGGGCAAACAGACAGACTCCGCCGCCCGGACCCCCAGACCCCTGGGGGAAGCTTCCCCCGGCACAGGCTGGGGCCAGCAGTTGGGTCTCACATTCTCTCTGAACACAGACAGCTGACCCTACCTGCTTACACGTTTGGGGTGTAACCTGCTGCCTAGTATTGGGGGCAGACCCCTATCACTTCAGGTCACCACCCCCTCCTCTGAATGTCCCCACTTCCTGATTCTCCCTGGGAGGCCGAGGGAGAGTCTCGGCTGCGCTGGTGGGACTGGACAGGTTGGGGTATCCCCGAGTGGCTCAGCGGGGCAGTCATGGGCTCCAGAGACCCACCTCCTATCCTGGGCCCCACAATCTATGTGACCTGGTGCAGTGGGCGCCTCTCTGTGCCTCTGCCTCCCCATTGTAATGTGGGCGCCATAATAATTATTTCTCCGAACATCCTCAAGATTAGAAAACATGAAACGGGCCCTGGAACAGCATCAGCACCAGATAAATGGAAGCTACAAACTGAGATACATGTGCCCCCAAATGCTCCAGGATTGACGAAGGCTCCAAGGGGAACCAGGTGGGGCTCAGACGTGTTTGCGAGAGCGCTGATTTGTCCCTGAAGTTACAGACTTCTGCTCAGGCCCTGCACAGACGGCCGTCTCTGTTCTGCTGTGTTGCCTACGCTCCATCAACATTGAAGGAGGTAAGAAGGGAGGGAGAGATTTCCTGCAGCTGGGGGCGGCGCAGGGGGTGTCCTTTGTGGAAGTTTCTCCTATGCTGGGTGAGTGACAAGGTCTTCACGGCAAACAGGAACCCACAGTTCCCCAGGGGGCAGCATGTATGGAGCCATTTCCAGCCAGGACCCTCCCATGAGAAATTCCTGCACTTCCTTCCCCTTTCTACCTGTGGGGGCCTGGCTGGAGCATTTGCTCAGCGACAACTATCAACACATGCATGAAAAACAAGTTTTGTCTCCCTAAAACCTTGGGAACCCCAAGAACCCCAGAATATCACTTCTCTGTGTCTGCTGGATGTGCACACCACTCTGTTGAACCCTGCACAGCTTCCTTTGTCCTCGTTCAAAACGACCGTTCCCGGGTCTTTCCAGCTTGCCTGGTTGAGCTGGATTTATGGCAGACCACTGCGGTGCAAGTGGGAAAAGAAGCCAACACACCTACGTTTGGACTCTTAGTCCTTGACAGCCTGGGATCCGGAGTACATCAGGTGACATCTTTGAGCCTGAAGGTCCTCATGAGGACACAAGCTCCACAAGGGGAGGTGCTCGTCAGCTTCCTTCACTGCTATATCCATGACACCCAGCACACGATGGCCCCTAGCCGCACAAATAAATAATACTGTCGCCTCCCCACTCAACAGATAGCCAGGATATAACGTACGGGGAACACTTCCTAGTGAAACATAATACAAATATTGGCTATTGCTAGTGTGCAATAAAATCTGGACTTGTCTGGCTACAAGTGGGAAGGTTGTGTGGGTGTGTGCATGGTGGGGCAAAGTTCACCCAGGCATGGAGCTAACCAACCATCGTGAGTTTAAAAGGCATCTGCGAAAGGGACCGCTCCGGCCTGTTCTCCAGCGACTGCCTGATGCAGGGATTTGCTGGAGCCGCGTTGCCTGCCCCGAGTAGGTCCTCCTGGGCGCTTGCCGCTACAAATAGATCAGTGGCAGGAGCAGCGGGAGGGCAGGGAGGAGGGCTGGCATAGCACACATTTCGTTCCCAAAGGAGGGGCATCCTGATGCCCTGGCACCAGAGGTTTTGTGCTTTCCCCGCAGGGAGCTGGGCGTCGCCGCGCAAACACAGCCGTTTTGCAGCTCCTCCCCCCCGCCTTGCTCCTAGCTATTGGCTGTCGGGGCCGCGACCTCCCCTTGCGCTGGCAGAGGCCCAGCGCCTTGGCTGGGCACAGTCAGCCCCTCACCCGCGACGCACAGGGGGAGGTGGCACGGCTCTTTGGCAGCCGGCTGTGGGGTGGGGGGCGGGTGGTCGGAGAGGGCAGCGCCTCCCCGCGCCCGTCCCCTTTGCCCTTCATCCTACCCGTTCCCCCGCCAGCCGCACCTTCGCCACCTGTTGATGCGTCCTCCCAGCTCGTGTTCCCTTTCTCCTTCTTTGGCACCCTGGGGTCCCGGGGACAGGTCCTTCCCCGCCCGCCCCCGACTCCCCACCCCGCGCACCCCCGAGCCTCTAGACCAGATCCTCGTACAGACCGGCAGAGCCGGGCTCCCCGAGGGAGGAAGGGCCTCGCCAGCGTGGCCAAGGCGCTGGGCGGGAACGTCCACCCGTCCCGCAGCCTCGCGCCCGCCTCCGCCTGGACTTCAGCCCCTCCCGACGCGCGCGCCTAAGCCCAGCCGCCCGCAGTGTCCCATCGCGGCACCGTTCCCGCCCGCCCGGTGATCTTGGCAGTCCCTCCGCCTCCCCAGCCTCAGTTTCCCCACTGGTGCAGCTGCTGCAGGGCACGAGGTGAGAACCACCCAGCGCGGCCCCGTGGTCTCTGTGGTCCCCCCCGCCCCCGCGAGAAGCCAATCGGGAGCCGCCGTCCGGGAGGTGTGTCCCGCCCGGGCAGCGGCCGGGGACCCGAGGGCGGGACGGGAGGCCCGGGGGCGGGGCTTCCGGGTCGGCCACCCGCGCTCGCCGCCCGCGCTGCCGGGGTCGGGCTGGGGCCCAGGGGGCGGCGCTTGCCGCGGGGGCGCGGCTGGCACGGGCGCGGGGAGGCGGTGCCGGGCATGGGCAGGGGACGCGGCGGCCCCGCGGCGGGGGCAGTGGGCGGCGGGGGCGGAGGCGGCCGCTAGCGCCCTGCCCGGCGCCGCCTCCCTCGGCGCGCTCGCCCGGCGGACCGGCAGGCGGCGGACCGCGGCCCCAGGTGCCCAGGGACGGGCGGGCGGGCGGGCGCGCGGGGGTCCGCGGGCCGGGCCTCCGCTACCCGGGGACCCAGGGTGGCGGCGGGCGGGGGAGGGGCCGGGGCCAGGCGGCGCATGCGCGGGGCTCGGGGCTCCGGCGCCCGCCGCGGACTTGTGTCCGGGATCCCCGGGCCCAGGGGGCCAACCCGTGCTCGGCCTCGCCCCGAGTGCCGGGGGCCTGCCCGGAGCCCCGGCGTCCGCGGCTGTCGGCGGGGCTGCGCTGCGCGGCGGGCGAGGCCGGGGCCCTCAGAGCCTCTGGATCCTTAGGTTGTCCCCTGGGAGGGATGGCCCACCGGGCGGGGGCCTCGGGCGCTCCCTTCCCTCGGCGCGGTCGAGTTTGGGCGTCACCGACTGGGGGTACGTTTCCCAAGACCCTTGGGGATCCCCGAGGCTAGGTAGCCCCAGGCCCAGACAGACCGAGCCCAGGGCCGTGCGCCCGGCGGCCGCGGTCCGACGGGAGAAACTCACGCGGGGCAGTGCGCCGGCCGCGGGGCGCTTTGGCTGGACGGCCCCGCTTCGCGCCGCGCGCAGTCAGGCGGCCCCGGGGCGCAGGGGCTGCCGGCGGACGTCCCGAGGGTCTGTTCTGCCCCCACGCCCACCCCAGACTAACAGCGGACAGCAGCGCGCCTGTGCTGTCCTCGCCTTTTTCATTTAAAGAAGGACGGCGTGCCTCACATGTCAAGGTTCTTTCTAAGAAAGTCCGTGGTGGTATACTGTCTTGGGTTTCGAGGGGCGCTCAGGGACCTTCGGGGCTGCACGCCCACCTCCACCCAGCCACCCTCCTCTCCCGGGCCTGCTTGGGAAGGGGTGCGCGGGCAGTGGGGAAGGGAGGCGGGGCCCAGGGCTTTCCTGGGAACAACCCTCCTGCCATGCCGTTGCCGTGGAAGAAGCCGGGTCACGGTGACTTTCCTCTTCCAAGGTGGTGGAGAGCTGGGGAGAATCCAGAGGACGTATCGCAGTCGTTTCCTCCTTTACCTTCTCCGTGCCAAGGCTGCCGTGAAAGGCCCTCCCTCCCCTGGGAAGTAACAGTTTGTGGCACAAGCGCAGAACCCAGACGTTGGCATCGCAGGTGAAATAGAGGGTTTGATTTACTTGTTTCCAGAATGAAATGCTTTCCGCTGCCCTACGCAGCATTTTGGGGGTTAATTATCCTTTTGTGATGTACCTGAGATATATTTTCAGTGCTTTGAAAATAAGATAAACGTGGATAGATTCCCCTTTAAGTTCTGAAAACTTTATTGTGTCTGTTTCGCTAGGAACTTCATTTCTTCATGGCAGGCTGGTTCCATGTAATTTAAAACTAGGTCGTGTAACAGAGAACTGTTATTACTTGGTGGACCCTGAAGTTGCTCAGGCTGACAAGGGAAGAGCAGCGTCCTGGCCTCTTAGCTGTCTTAATTCTAATCTCAGTGTCAAGCAGACGGCTTGCTGAGATAGCAGGTCAGGTCTAGAACTGCCATCAGCTAGGACTGCGACAGCCACGCTGCAGATTCGAGAGGTCACTGTCCGTGAGGGGCTGGACAGTGAGCCTGACAAAATTCTGTACGACTTTGAAGGAAAGGCAAATTGACAGTAGAAAAAAAGTTTTCTCTCTCTTTTCTCACATCTTAGACGTATAGGTCATTCTGTAACCATAAAATCAGTTTTTTTACTAGCTCGTGTTTGTCAAAATTGTGAACAGTTTTTTAAACATTGTATGTGTGTGTGACAGAGAGAGGAGAGAAAAAAAGGTTTCTTCTATATAAACTATTTTGTAACCTGCTTTATTGACTATTAGGTTATGAAAAGTCTTTCCATGTGAATAAATGTTTGTGCTTTATCATCTTAAATGTCTATAATATTCCATTGCGTTCAGATACATTAATTAGTCAGTTCCTTTATATGTGTGTGTGTATGTGTATATTTATTCATTCTTTCTATAAATAGTTATTAAGTAGCTGCTGTGGGCTGTTGGCTCACTACTGAGCAAGGCAACTTTGGATCTGCTCGTCAAGCTGATTTTTATGTCAGAATATGAAAGAGAAATGTAAAGATTATCCTCACCTTCTTAAAGGATGAAACTGGAGTGCAGAGAGGGAACTCTTCTTGCCTAGCATCGTGCTGTTTGGCGATTGGTGAGCAGTGCTTTTTTCCTTGCATGCCGTCTATGAGCATCCATGTTTTCATGATAAATATTCTTTAAGTAATCTTTAAAAAGATTTTATTGAAATGTTTCTCTGCTTAATGTAAACAGATTTTAGACATGCCAGATTCTCTGCTCTTTTTTCCCCTCTCGCGGTCTCTGTGTGTGAGTGGATGTATTCTCAATGGCAAGTGGGTTGAGTATCTTAAGTTCCAAGCGGCTGGTGTTTTTGAACAATTGTAGTAATTTTGTTGCCTTGCAGTTAGAGGATGTGGCCTGTGTAATTTCTGCTTTTTTGGAATTTGAGGGCCTGTTTTCGGTGGCTTGGCGTAAAGTCAGTCTTTTAAATGTTTCATAGACATTTCAAAAAGAGGCATAGTTTCTGTTTGTAGGAAAACATTTGCTGTATCTGCTATTTCTACCTTATTAATTACATAAAACAAGCCAATCCACTTCTAAGGCTATGTGGTTAGGGAAAATTAGGCAGAGAATTTTAATTTCCGACTTGGTGTTAAGATAGTTTTAAGGTAAGAGCCAAAAAGGAGAAGTCCTGGATGTCCCAGTGGACCTTATTTAAAAGAACTTGTTTCTTCTTCCAGGTGTTTCTGTTGCTGGCGTGCAGTGAGCTTCTTAGGGAAATGAACACATGGGCGAATTTTCCAGCCTCTTCTGTGGGTCGCAGGCGTAATGTAGTCTGATTTGCTCGTTATCTGGAGGTGCGTTTGTCCTTTGCTTCTAGAGGATTTAATTCCTTAGCATCGTGTAGTTATGATACGGTGGGGTCTCGAAAGTGAAGAATTTACTCCTCACCGGGTCAGCCCTGTTCGAGCTGTTCCTGTGTGTGAGCTGCATTTGCTTTGAGATCAGCGTATAGACAAGAAGTATTGGAAGATTTTTGGTTTGCATCAGGAAAGCAGCTTGTTCTGGTGGAAAAGGCGTTAGGTGGTTAACCTTGAGGTTTGGATTTTCGTCCCTCAGCTGCTGCCTGCCAGGCCTGGGGTTTTTGTCCACATCCCTCCACTGCTATTTTCTCATCAGAAAATGGATTTCCTCTGCCTTCCGCCTCTAAAGGGTCAAAAACGGTGGATTACGTGAAGATTCTTTATAAAATCTGTAAAACCGTCTGTGGCCCAGGAGGCGTCTCGAGAGGACGAAGCTACACCCTGAGCTGCCCGCCCCTTTCCCTCAGCCACATCTGATTCCTGTATGATTTTTGCTCTGACCATTTTATGATTTTTCAAAGGCTTTCAGAAAGAAACACACCTCCTCTCCATATGCAAATTTTTAAAAAATTTCTTAATAGATACTTGAGAGTTCTACACCAGTTAGAATAAAACGTCACGAGTGGCTCGTGTTTTCTCTGAACGTGGACATGCCTCAGGTTTGGATGGTGATGCATTTTGCATTTGTCCTGACTCCGGTATAGCTAGACCATACTGGCCCTCCTCCTTGCCGGGTCTGCGAAATCGCGGGCTCGGTGCAGTCTTCCTGGACCTGGGCGCGCCTGTGTCGGGCGGCTCCTGGGTGCTGCCCTGCATCGGGCTCCTCGTTAGTGTCACTCTCCCCACTGGTTCTAACTTGCTGACAGCGGAGTGTACCTTGCTCATTTCTGCGCAGCTGGTCCTGTATACTGAGTCGGCACTTGTAAATGTTCATTAACAAATAAGTGATGAACAGAATTTAATTCAACAAGTATTTATTGGTGGGCCTCTGTTTTCTCCGGTACTCAGACGTGGCGGGGAGCTGGCTGGGGCACTTAGAAGCACAGACAGCAGGCCTACCCTCCACAGGAGGACTCCACCTGCCGTTTTGCCCCTTCCCTGGTACCTGGGTTGGTGAGAGCGCGTTCTTCCATCAGTGCTAGATGGGTGTCCTGTACGCCACACTGGACTTCCACGTGAAGCTTCTGTTGCGTCAGGGCTGTAAATGTGGTGGTGGCAGTTAAAACAATTCTATGCGTAATTATCATTAGGTTTGGGGTATATCATGCATTAAGTAGACTTTTTATGAGATGGTTTGAGAAGCTAATGAAGTAAAATGCTCTTTCTTTCTGCGAGATCATGGATTCAAATCCCAAACAACAGACTCAGTTGGACAGCGCTATGTTTAAACCTTTGTGCGTTGGGATGTGCTGATATTTAACATGGCAAGGGTCCTGCAGACGCTCCAGTTGTGGACGTGAGATCTGCACAGGAGAAATTAGAGAAAACACGGATTAAACATCTTCTGTGTTCCAGGATGCAGCTCTCTTCTGACTGCTTTTACTTTGCTGTATTTTAGGAGATTTGCAAATAAAAAGGAGTGGCAGTTTCTATTCTGATTGATTTACGCTTTAACTTAGAGATCCCAAGTAGGCTTGTGAAGAAGTATTGCATTGAATGGTAGGAGTTAGGAAAGCAAATACAGAAGGACTAATTGTCTCAAAGATTATGAGCTTCATGGGAATGATTTGAAGTTATAATAAAGTTAAGTAAACAGTGTATTGCAGTTCCCTTTTTTCCCCCATTTTAAAGAGTGGGTGAGGCCCCAGGTTTTCCTGCCGCCATTTGTAACTGAGTCAGTCTGTGGTTATGTGATAACCACGCTGAGGTGACAAATCGCCAAGCTCCAGTGAAAGAGACCTGGTTATGGTGAGGTTGACATGTGGCTATGTCCCTTTCTGAAATAGTCTAAGTAATTAGTTGTCAGCCTTATGTGAAGATGTAAATGCATGTTTACAGTTGAGCAATAGGCTTATAAAATACAAGATTGCAGAATCAAGGGACAACCACATCTTGATGATCTGAAAGCAAGTTTTTTTCTATTACCTGTATGCCAGATGGGGTTTTTTTCACTGGAAGAATTCTTGGAAGCATTTTCAGGCAGCTTTCCTTATTGGACAAGTTGACATCTATCAGGCTGCCAATGAGAGGAGCATATTCCACTCTGTCTGCGATTATCAGTACGTTTGATAAATTCGAGACGGCCGTCTCATTGTGGCTCATTTTGCGGGACAGCATGATGACCGGGCTAGTGTCTTCTTTATTCACTGTTGTCTACTCACAGTCTATTTCTGTTTTTCTGTCTGTGCATTGAGGATAGGATTAACGTGAATGATGTTTAAACGGAAGATTGTTCAGAGAAATTTGAAATTTGGGTTAAACAGAATCATCTCTGTGTGTGTGGAAGTTATTTATAATAGAAACAAACAGGGCTGCATTTGACACGTGCATGGCTCCCGTAGATGTTAGGATCTGTGAGGGGAGTATTTTGCTTGAGTATTATGATTGCCCTTATTTTCCACTTTGAAAATGTTACAGAGTCTCTTAGGCGATCTAGGCAAGGCAGCTTCCGCTCCCGTCTCTGCCGAGCCCTCCTGATGGTGCACAGCAGGCAGACCGATGTGCGTGCCAGTTCAGAAAACGACCTTTGTTCTCTTCTTTCTTTAGAAAAACTCCCTTGTTGAGAGTATTTTCTAGAAAGGAAGGCATTCTCTTGCTGTGGTTCTCAAATCATAGAAATAACCCTAATCGTTATGTTCAGTACGGAGTGCTAGAAGAGACAAGTAGTTTTTAAAAAAGTTCAATTGTGCAAAGAAATTGACAGTGAGAGCTTGATGGGAGGTGAGACCCCAAAGAAGAAGGCGGCTTTGAAAAATAAGAAGCGTGAAGAAGAGAAAGGTATTGGAGAATTTAAATGCACTTGAAACTGATGTTCCTTGAGAGACAAGACCAGCACAAACAGGATTAAAAGAGCATGTGTGGGGGCCGGCCCCGTGGCTGAGTGATTAGGTTTGCACGCTCCACTTTGGCAGCCCGGGGTTTCACCAGTTTGCATCCCGGGCATGGAGCTAGCCCACTCATCAAGCCATGCTCTGGTGGCATCCCACATAAAATAGAGGAAGATTGGCACAGATGTGAGCTCAGGGCCAATCTTCTTCACCAAAAACAAAAAAGCATGTATGACAAGTGATGATGAAAGAACTTGGGGTGGAAGTATTGGTGCCTGGAGGGTTTGTCCAAGTCAGAGAAAGAAGGTTCTAGACCTAGGGAAAAAGGTGGGTGAAGGCGCATGCACTCAGTTGTGTGTGGAGCATTTCTGAAAGAGATGGGAGGGTGGTCACCAATGGCAGGTGAAGGATGCTGACCGAGCCCTGGAGCAGCCTGGAAACCAAAGCTCAGAACCGGCAGCGAAGAGACAGGAAGTGCGGATCAGCGCTGATGCGTTGACCAGAAGGAGGAAGGTTACCATTCCTGGCTGGGGGCGACTGCGGATGGTGGCAGAGGAAGGTTTGCGTGGAAAGCTTTCGGGGGAGAGCAGTAGCAATTCTTCCTGAGTCCTGGCCTTCGTGTGTGAATGTAGAGTCTAAAGAATGCTTAGCAGGATTTCAATCTAAGAGGAGAGAACTATGAAATTTTTCTCTCACTCTGGAAACTGAAGATTATCAACTTTTTTTCCTCCTCTCTTCTCTTTACTTAGATGAATCTAACAAAGTTAGCTTTCAGTGTCTAGGTCAGAAGTTGAGGCAGGGTGAATATTTAACCAGATTCAAGGACGGCTGGTAATCTTTGATACGAAGAGAGGTACAACGCTTGAGAGAAAGGAGAATCTAGGAGGAAAAAAACCCAGGTATATCCACGGCTGAATCATGGACAGATTAGAGAGCATGGTACCTAGGGAGCATGGGGTTGCTGTGTTTGGCGTGAATGAATTCAGATGTGGGCTGTCTGAGTTGAATAAACCATTTTCTAGGAGACAGTTCAGAAAGATACATGCCCACTTAGGGTCTCGGATCTGGTTCAGTCCCTTTAAGGAAACGTGAAAGACAAGCCAAGCCATTAAAACTCAGAACTCAGGGACGGAATTACTTTCAAGAGATGAAAAGGTGCAGTTCCAACCTAAGGCATTAACACATCCACCGGCCTGTCATTCTAGACAGCTGCTGTCATCGTGTTTACACACGTGACGTTGAATTGCCAAGGGGCCGTGGGACGGCTGTTCCCTTTCTGGTCCTCTGTGTGTACCTTCCTCCGAGCCCTCCTGGCTTTCCCTCCCCCTGTGCCAGCACTTCGTCTCCATGGTGGCCTGGATCCAGCCCACCTCGCCACCTCCCTAGAGGTCCCCTGCTCTTCGTCATCCTTGTCGTGACGTCAGGCCCAGCACCCACTGGCCTTCCCGACACCACCACCCACCCTCCCTGAGGCTCAAACTTAGAGCGTCCGGTTCTGAGCCACCTGTGTTTGCCCTCCCTGACCGTGGTCTTCGTCCTTGTCCAGTGAGTGGCCTCTGCTGGGGCAACAGAGGCAGGACAAGTGCAGGGTCCCGACCCTCAGCTCTCCGACGCACGTGGACTGCTCCTCTCACCTGTGCCTCAGTTTCCCTGTCTCCAGATGGGGCAAATACTAGTGCTTTCCATGGGGGGTGGTACCTGGCATAGTAAGAACTCTGTAGATGTTTCTTTGCTTATGGTTCGCTCTCCAGCCTTAACGCTGACTCACTCATCCTCATTTGTCAGCTCCCGTCCTGACTAGGAAGGCCTGGCCCTACGACTCAGGGGCCGACTTTCTTTCTACACTACTGGTTCCTCCCACCCACCGTGCTTCCTGCTTCATCCCTGGGGCACTCCCTCACCCTCGTCCCCCACCTCACCCCCATAACCTCTACTCTGGAGATCTCAGCTTCAAATTGCTTTCTTAGGAAAACCTCTCTGAAGTGCGTGCCCAGGGCGATCTCTCTGATAGAAGCACTAACCAGCTCAGGGCTTTTTCTCCAAAGCGCATGCAATTTGCCTGGCAGCTTGATGGAAGTCCCTCTCCCAGATGAGTGATGAGTCAGTGGGTCACGGACCCGAGGGTGGGGGGATCCCTAGCTGCCTCGCTCACCATCCTCCTGGAGCGCACTGCCAGCAGGCGCTACAGGACCGGCTGTGCGAGCTGCAGCTCCTGTGGGATCTCCTCCGTTTGAGATTCCGTCAAGGCCTCATCGGACACCACCTCCTTCGTGAAGACTTCCTTGATCCTCCCCCAAACCAGATGCAGGAATGTCGCCCCTCAGATACCCTACGGCAGTTTGAATCTCTCTGATTTGACAGATTCTGCCTTCACTTCAGCAGCTGTTCAGGGGGCACTTCAGTCATTTCTTCCTGAACTCATTCATTCATTCAGCACATGTTTACTGAGCGCCTACTCTGTGCCAGGCAGTGTTCTACGTGTTGGGAAAGCAGTGGGAACACAACAGGCCCAGTTGCCTGAGCACGACCGCAGGCTCAGAGGGGAGGCAGGCACGAAGCCCAGGACATGAGCTGTGTGGTAAGAGCCAGCTCGAGGCAGGGCTGCTCCCTGGCACCGTGGCGGCTGCCGGAGCAAGCAGCATTTTAACCCCGAGCAGAATGTGCAGCCTAGGAAATGCTTGTCTTTCAAATTCCCTAAAGGAACTAAGTTGGGAGAGAGGAAAGAGTAAATAAAAGTCACCCAAGAAATTTCAGAACCCATTTTAGTTGTGAGGCTTATCTTAAAGGCATTAAGTGATACGTGAAATCCTTCTGACCCTCTTAGGTCAGCAGAATCCAAATCTCAGGTGGATGTTAACTGTCGTCGTGCTACTAATGACTGACGTTCAGGAAACACTGTGTGTTTAGTCACTGTGTCTGTCTCTCCTTGTCGCCAGTAGTTCCAGCATTAAGAGCAGATAAGCCTTCTGAGCAGTGAGTCTGTGTTAATCACATGAGTGTGATAATTGCTTCCTGACAGGCAGACTTGAAGTGACATGAGCTGGACGGTGAGTGCTGGTAGCTTGACACCATTTGGTTTGATAGACGCGAACGAGGCAAATTATTTCCTAGACAAATGTGAGCCCTTTCCTAGGATGGTAGTGAGTGATGTCAGCGCCTCGGGGGGGGGGTGCGGTAGGGCAGGCTGGCTTCTGGCTTTGTGGGGTGGGGGGTGCAGAGGGAGGGAGGGAGGCAGCCGTCTCCCGCCCCGGGGTCCTGAGCCCTGTGGCTGCGTTCGGGGCTGGCTGCCAGGTGTTCCTGGGAAACCCCCATGGGCGTGATGATGTGTTGGGCCAGCTTCCGACACCAGCCCCGCCTCTTTCTAGTAGGCTCCCTAAAAACCAGGCAATGGAGATGGGTTTGAAGGGCTTTTTTTGGTCAGGTTTATTGAGGTATAATTTACATACAGTAAAATTCATCCTTTTTAGATGTACAATTCTGTGAGTTTTGAAAGCCCCCTCTGGCCCCTGTTTCTGCACTGGGTATCAGCTGAGGGGCCCACATCCCTTTGCTCGTGGCCCCTTTGTTGCCCAAACCAGCAGCAAGGGTGGAGTCCTTCTCATGCTCTGCATCTCTCTGACCTCCCTTTTCTTCTGCCTCATTTCAACCAGAGAAACTTGTCTGCTTTTAAGGGCTGCAGCGATCTGATCGGGCCCACCAGGTAATCTCGGTGATCTCCCCTCTCGGGGTCTGTACCTCGGTCTCCTGGGGCTGCCCTAACAAAGCACCACGATCCGGGGGCTTTGAAAACAGAAATTTATTCTCTCGCTGTTCTGGAGACCGAAAGTCTGAAATCAGGTGTCAGCAGGGCTGTGCTCCCTCTGAGCCTCTGAGGAGGAGCCTTCCTTGCCTCCTCCCAGCTCCTGGTGGTGGCCGTCCTCCCTGGACGTTCTTTGGCTTGTAGAAGCATCTCTCCGGTCTCTGCCTGGGTCTTCCCCTGGGTTCTCTGTGTGTGTGGATCTGTGTCCAAATTTCCTTTTTTCATAAGGACACCAGTCATATTGGATCAGGGGCCCCCGACTTTAGTATGGCCTCATCGTAACTACGCCTGCAAAGACCCCGTTTCCAGTAAGGTCACATTCCGAAGGACTAGGGGTTAGGATGTGGATGTATGTTTTTGGGGGACACATATCAGCCCATAATGGTACCTTAATCACCTCTGCGGAGCCCCCTTTGCCATGGTGACATGTCCATAGGCTCTGGGATTGGAGCGTGGACATCTTTGGGGGCCATTGTTTGCCACCACACCATGGTCCTGCCCTCCTGGAACTCACAGTCTATTGGCACCTAACACCTGCTCAAGGAGGTGTGGGGTACTGAGACCACTGAACGTGTCTTACCCACACTCGAGTGTGGGTGACCTGTTCATTGTCCAGCTCTGTCAATTAAGGGCTAATCTGTGACATCAAAGATAAAAAGTGGTGACCAGCATTGCGCAGTGCCTTAGGCAGCTAAGGTGGGGCAGGTAGTGTGGACCTCGCCCAGGCCATGAGAGTTTTAGGAGACAGATGTCAGGAAGGACAGCACAGTGAGCGCAGAGCCTGGCGGCTCCTTCCTTCCCTCCGTTAGGCTGGTGCTGAGGGGGCCAGCTGTAGGGGAGGCTAGAGTGCTGGGTCATGGGGTCTGTAGGACTCTCCCAGCTCCGTGTCCCTGTTCATAGAAGGAGGAATGTCATGAGGGATGTCATGTCATGCTCATTCCCCTGGGGGAGGTCTTCTCTGAGCCCCTTCCCCGCACTGTCTCCATCTAACATGGCAGCTGCTTTCATTGTCGTCTTTCCTCTGACTCCCTTGCTGGAACAGCAGCACCGTGGGCCATGATGTTTGTCTGTCTCCTTCACTCTGTGCCCAGAGGGGCTACAACATGGCCCAGCATGGGAGGTACCTAAAACTGTCTGCCCAGTGAACAGAGCCTTCCTCTCTACTTAATGGTCTGTGCCCTCCTGCTTGTGGAAAAGATGACAATTTTTCTGTCCTAAAATTTTATTAGGAAGCTGTTGTTTGCCTGAATCTGAGGAAAACCTTAAGAACATCTAATTGTTTCCCTATATTCCAGTCTATGGATTTCATTGAAGAGACAGAAATACTTCTTGGTAGCTCTGGAAGTAAAAAAATAAAGAGAAAAAGCACCATTTCAAACTGTGGAGCTGATAAATATTCATGACTATTGAGTGCTTTGTACATGTTAAGATGCTGGCTCCATTTCTGGTAATGGCTTAGTAGTTTGGAAGTCAACTCAAAAAGGTGGACAGAGTCGTTAAACACATGCCGAGGTGTTGGAGAGCTCATGAGGTAGTGAACCCTTGCCAGGCTGAGGTCTGGAGAAGATGGAAACTTGACATTTGGGGTCATTTTGTCTCTGGGTGTTGGCCAGTTTATGGAAGATGCACTTAAGAACCTAGTAGCACTTCTGTGCGGCCAGGAGTCAAAGTTTGGGATATAAAACCTGTGAGAAGGGAAAACCCTGGTAAACATCCCAAACTTTGGGTTGGGACCCCAAAAAGCTGCCCTCTAGAAGTACAGGTGATCTGGAAATGGATCAGCTGCTCAAGGACTGACGCCCGGTTCTACCTAATCTCAATCCTTGAGGTTGGATTAAGGTGATCCCAGATCGCTAGGGCTTCCCATCCCTGCAGAAGCAAACGGATATGCTCTCTGCAGGAACAAAGCAGCACCAAGGCCTCTATTTCTAAGAACACATTTTCAAGTACAGGCAATCCTTGCTTTGCATAGTTCCATGATGCACGAATTTCAGTGACCACAGGTAGTTAAATAGTAACACCAGTCACCCAACAACGCGGCTCAAGTTTCAGTAACCAGACATAAGAACTATGAGCAGTTGCATAGAGCACAGGCTCTGCTGTCAGCTCTCCACAAATCACGACACAGATCACAGACGTGCGTCAGGATCAGTGACCAATCCCGTCACTCCTTTCAAAGCCAGTCTGTGATTGGTCACTGCAGTCTGTCATTCTGTTCCCGCGCAGAGAGCAAAGTGCATAGTTGTGTTGCCTCCTTGTCTCCCAGTGATAAGCCCACGTGGCATTTTATGAAAACGGAAAAGTGGAAGAGGAATTGGCCAACAAAGATGAAAGTGCATTTATTTAAATGAAATATGAAATAAAATAAGTGAAAAATGGTAATTCTGGAAGAATCAGATGTAAACGGAATTGTAGAAAAAATAGGGGACCATGGAAATGTGGACACTGCTGACATTCGAGACTCTAGATGGGCAGCCAGAAGGACTTAGTGAAAGTGACTAAACGTAAACAAAGAAAGCAGTTGGGATGAAAAAGATGAAGATATCCTAGAGGAAGTGATCCCAGCAAAAAAATCACTTTGAAAGGAACTCGCTAGATAGTTCATGACATTGAAAGTGCAAAGGATAAAATGTTGGAAGGTGATCCAGGCTGAGAAGTATGACCGTTCGCTAAGGCGTAGAAAAGATCTTCACTCCGTACTGGAAGTTATACAATGAGAAGGCAAGCCTGGTTCGAACTATTCTTGATAAGTTTTTTACGAAGAAATAAAACAGTTTAATTCTCAGTGCTCCTAATGTTTTAAATTACAATGTACTAAATAAACACTAGTTTTACCATATTTTTTATTTCCCTGTGCATTTACGACTGATAATAAGAGATGTTTCATGTTTTGACAAAAAATTTTAAAGATCAAGGAGCAGTTGTAATCTTTGCCATTAATTAATAAAATCACTTTGCACGTTTCTGCTTGCATGATTTTTTTTTATGGTCGTGCACTACTATGCAAATCAAGACTGTTTGTGTACACTAATGCCACACAACAAAACCAACGAAACCTACGAGGAGAGAAGACCTCATGAACCAGCAGAAATAATAGATGATAGCAACAGACCCACATGACTCTAAATATTAGACTTGTAAAACAGAAACTTTAAAATAACGTTGCTTACTATATTCAAGAAGAAGTAAGATAAGGTTGGTAATTTTGGTAGAGTACTAGACATTGTATTTTTAAAAAGGACATTGACTTGAAAGATAACCAAGTAGAAATTATAAAACTGAAAAATGCAAAAACTGAAAGTACATTCTCTGGAGGTAGAGGTAACAGCAGAGTAGACACAACTGATGAGAGAATTGGTGAATTATAAGATAGGTTAGAAAAAAAAATCTAAAATGAAGCACAAAGAGACAAAAGGATGGAAATAAAAATATGGAGGATACAGTGATGAATTCTGTCATATGTGTAATTGGAATCCTAGGAGGATAAGAGAGAGAGAATGGAGTAGAGGCAATATTTAAAGAGAGAGTGGCTGAAGTTATTCCAACACTGATGAAAGATGTCAAGTCACAAATTCAAGAATCCCAAAGAACTGCAAGCAGAATTAGAATCAAGGAAAAATCCGTACCTAGACACACTATCATAAAATTGCTGGCAAAAAAGACAAAGTGATAATCTTAAGAGAAGCTAGAAGTTAAAAAAACAAACAAACAAAAGCCTTTCAAAGAAGCAACTATTCAGAGATAATTTCTCAACCAAAACAATGGAAGCCAGAAGACAATGAAAAGACATCTTCAATGTTCTGAAAGTTGGATTTATTCCAGGAATACAAGGTTAGTTTAACATTTAAAAAGTAATCAAGCATCAAAAAAGATGAAATGCGTAGGGATAAAATGCATGAGACCTGTACAGTGGAGTCTGCAAGCCCTTCTTCCCACAACGATCTGCAGATTCCAAGCGATCAGGGTACAATCTCAGCATGCCTATCTGTAGAGTCTGACAAGCTGATTCTAAAGTTATGTGGAAACATAACTAAACAACTTGGAAAAAGAACACAGTTGGAGGACTTAGACTACCTGATTTCAAGAATCGTGATCGAGCTGCAGTACTCAAGACAATATGGTATCGATATGAAAAAATACAGAGAATGGAACAGAATAGCAAGTCCAGAAATAGACCTGCACATATGGTCAATTGATTTTCAACAAAGTGCCAAGTCACACAGTGGGGAGAGATACTCTCTTCAACACATGGTACTGGAACGATTGGATAGCCATATGCAAAAGAACAAACCTCAACCCTCACCTTACACTACATTTACAGAAAGAAAAAGAAGAAAAACTTGAAATGGGGCAGACCTAATTGTAAGAGTTTAAACTATAAAATTTCCAGAGGAAAACATAAAGAAATCTTAGTGATTTGAGGTTTAGCAAAGATCTCTTATAACTGATTCAAAAAGTGTGAACTATATGGGGCTGGCCTGGTGGCACAGTGGTTAAGTTCTTGCACTCCACTTCAGTGGCACCGGGTTTGCAGGTTCGGATCCTGGGCATGGACCTAGCACTCCTCGTAAGCCACACACTGTGGTGGTGACCCACATAAAACAGAGGAAGATTGGCAGCAGATGTTAGTTCAGGGCCAGTCTTCCTCACAAAAATAAATAATTAAAGTATGAACTATAAAATAAAAAATAAATTGGACTTCATCAAAATTATAAACTTTTGCTCATCAAAAGACACTTAACAAGATGAAAAGGCAAGCCACAAACTTGGAGAAAATATTTGCAAAACATATATCTGACAAAGGACTTGTATCTGGAATATATAAAGAACTCTTACAATTCAATAAAAAGAAGACAAACAACCCAATTAAGAATTAAAGCAAAAATGGGCAAAAGAAGGGCACTGAATGGCAAGTAAGCACATGAAAAGATGTTCAGCATCATTGGTCATTAGGAAAATGCAAATTAATAGTAGTAGATACCACTATTAGTGGCACAGAGATATCTACACACCGACTAGAATGGGCTACAATTAGAGACTGACCAAGAGTGGCTGAGGATGTGGAGCAACAGGAACTCTCATACACTGATGATGGAAATGGAAAATGGTACAGCCACTTGGGGAAACATTTTGGCAAAGATATCACTGACATTATTATCGAAAGTATCATATAACTGAAAGAAGCCCATCTGAAAAGGCTACATACTGTATGATTCCAACTATTTCAGAGGCCGAAAAAAGCAAAACTATAGAGACAGTAAAAAGATGAGTGGTTTCCAGGGGTTAGGGGAAAGAGGGGTGAATAGGGGGAGCAAAGAGGATTTTTAGGGCAGTGAAACTTCTCTGTATGAGTCTGTAATGGTGGCTACATGTCATTATACATTTGTCCAAATCCATAGACTGTACAAGACCAAGAGTGAACCTTGATGTAAACCAGGGACTTTAGTAAGTAATAATATATTGTTATTGGCTCATCAGTGGTAACAAATGTAACAAATGTACCAAGATGTTACTAATAGAAAAACCATGGAGGGGAAGTGAGGAGAGGAGGGCGTATATGAGAACTCTGTACTTTCCACTCAGTTTTTCTGTAAACCTAAAACTGCTCTAAAAAAGTCTATTAATTAAAAATTACATTAAATATATATATAGTACACCTAGGTATAAATCTAAAAAAGTTGTGCAAGACCTACTCAGAAAATTGACGTTATTGAGAGAAATTAAAAATAGCCCAATAAATAGATGGCTATACCATGTTCATGGAAGAGACACAATCGGGAGGGTGTAATTCTCATTTGAAAGGCCACCTGTGCCCCTCGAGGGATATGGCATGCAACACGAAGTACCTGAGGCATGTCAGCTGTGTTCAGCTGAACATTGTGGCCTCTCAGAACTGATGACAGACAGTTGAAACGGCCCTGCAGCCCCTAAATGCACCCTCCCCCAGAATGTCCTAGGATGCACTTCAGGAACTTTACAGGAGAAATTTCTATATTTTTCTTAAACAGGTTGTTTCTGTTTCCTTAGCATTCTTGTTGCTTTAAGGTGCATTCTTCCTTGTTTCTTTAGAAAAGCATGTGTTCTACACCCAGCCTTTGCCCTGTAAACACGGCTGGTCTCCTCTGTGTAAGCTCCTTTCATAGGTTCATTATTTAAAATGGTAAGAGTGCTTTTTTTTTTTGTAAGAAAAGGAACAATGTTCAGAATGTACCAGTGTTAGATTGACTCACAGTCAATATTTATTGAACACCTGCCGTGTATGAGAGGGGACCGTGCCAGACGTGAATTCGGCCTTAAGGAGTTACGGACAGTTGGGCAGAAAAAGCGTCAGTTGATACCTGTGATGTGAGCAGTGGGGATGCAGAGGAGGGAGGGGGTCCTTCCCCGTGAGTGGATCCAGGAAGGCTTTTGGGGGCAATTGGGACATGCTAAATGTGTGGGAATGGGAGGCATTCCAGGCAAAGGAGTAAGATAGAGTATAGAGGCTGGGAAGCATGAGGTGAGTCTGGCAAATGCTGAGTAGTTTATTTTGACCAGAATACAGGATTTGCAAAGGGAAATAAAGAGAAGATTGATTTATTCAGGATCAAACTTCATCAAATATTTATTAAGTTCTTTCTCGGTGTCGGGCATCATTCTAAGCACTATGGGTATGTAAGGGGGCAAACCCCACAAAATCCGTTTTCTCATCGAGCCAGCACTGGTGGGAGAGACAGGTGATGAGCAGAGGGAGCTGGTACCCGGCTTGGTGTGTTTGAAGATGCTAAGTGCAGGGGGGGAAGCAAGCATGGAGTCGGGGAGTCGGTGAGCAGGTCAGGAGCACCAGGGAAGGGGAGGGCTGCAAGGGTGGCCTCGCTGAGAAAGTGACCTTTGAGGAAGGACTGGAAGAAAGTGAGAGCGTGACTGGGCAGACGCCAGGATGGGGAGAATTCTGGCAGAGCAGGCAGCCAGGCCAGGCTCGTGCAAGGAGCATGAGGAAGGAATGTCCCAGAAAGGAGGAGGACGTGAGGTCCCAGAGGAGAGGTGGCAGCGGGTCACCGTGGAGGACCTTGGGGGCATTGTAAAGGTTCTGGTTGTACTCCATGTGAAAGCAGCCCCACGGGAGGAGGGGATGTGACACGCTTGATTTAGCTGTTAAAGCCTCCCTCTGGCTGTTGTCTGGGGCCAGGGACAGAAGCTGCCAGCTGGTCATGAGGCTAACAGGGCTTACAAAGGTCCTGAAGGTGTGCAACTCCGGCAGGCAAGGTGGCGCGATGGGAGAGCGAGAGCCCTGCGCCGTGTGGGGACAGGGGTGGGGGAGGGGGCGAGGGGAGCGGTGACTTCAGGTCTAGCTTGGCATTTAAGCAGCTGCGTGACCTTGGATGTTGCTCATTCTTGGTCTGTTTCCTTACCTGCAAACCCAGGTATTTGGAACTGCGCTTTTCAGAGAGGTCTCTAAGCAGAGGGTGGTCTGATGAGGGTTGTACTTTGGGATGCACCTGGCAGCAACCCCGAGACCCTTGGAGAGGGGAGACAGCCTGCGAGGGAGACAAGAGGAGGCTGTTGCCGGAGTCCAGGTGGGAGGGAGTGACGCTGTGTGTCGGGGTGGAGATGGGTGGATGCGAGTGATTTAAGAAGAAAACGGTCTTTCCAAACGAACAGCAGACAAACAAACCAGACCATGCTAAGGACCCTAAGCTGTAACTTTGTGCAGACGTAAAACACCAAGGTCATCTCAGGGCGTGCTGGGTACATGGCATGTTGACAGCTGTTCCCGGCTCAGATATGCCCTCTTGTTGGCAGGGTGGCCACAGGGAACCGTCTGCACATAAAGCTTTGTTGCTCTGACAGGCTCCTCAGCAGGCTCGCTCCTGAATTTGGCCACCGGGAAGCACATAATCAGTTACCCCAGAGGCATGTCTGTCTCTGTCTTCAGATCGCCAGCTCTGGGTCTTATGAATAAACTCTTAGTGGGTTTCCTGTTTCTCTTATTTTTATGCAGAGTTTTACTTTATAGCAGAAAATTCAAATTTTTTTTCTTAAACAGATTGCTTCTGTTCCCTTAGTGTTCTTGTCACTTTAAGTTGCATTCACCCTTGTTTCTTTAGAAAAGGATTTGTTCTAAGACAGGCCAGTGAAGAAAGCGCTTGGTTTATTGTTACTAACATTTGCTAAATGTCTGAACTATGTCAGGCTGCTTAAAATCAGTGTTGGGTAGATTTTGTTTCTGTTCTTTTACTCTGTTCTTACTTAGGGATTTACAGAATAATTACATTTCTAGTGTTCTTTTATTTGTCGTGGTGAGTAGGAATTGGAGCTGTGTAGCTCCGGGAACCTCTAGTTCCGAAGAGGAAAGGCTTGTCAGCGTTTCCAACTGGCAAACTGACAAGACCGAGGGCATGAAAGTTGCTAGAGAGGCTGGGAGCCTGTGGAGGAAGGCAGCCTCAGAGGGGACGAGGACGCCGCCAGTGAGAGATCCTCATCCACTGTTGCTCCTTCTGTGCAGGTACCAACCGAAAGGAGAATTGAGTACAAATAAGTACTAAAGCGGTTTCTGCGTTCTATTTGGAAATGGAAGGAGAGGTAGAAATGGTATTCCTTAAAAATGCCAATATTGTAAAAGAGAAATAACAGCTTTCGAAGTGTTTCAGAACACTAAAAGAAATGACAACAAAATGCATTATCTGACCCTAGGCTGGATCCTGTACTGGAGGGAAAAAAATGCTATCAAGGACATTATTGGGTCAACTGGCAAAATTTGACTGTGAATCATAGATTAAAGTGTGGTGTCTTTGTTATGTTTCCTGATACTGGTAAGGGCACCGTGGTATGTGAAAGAACATCGCTATCCTTAGCAAGCACATCCTTCAGTATTGAGGGAGTTGGGGCCATGCTTAAGTAACTACCCCCAGATGCACACACACACACACACACACACACACACACTTACGCCATGGCTATCTACCCATAAAGAAAAAGCAAGTGAAAAAGCAGATTGGTAGAATGTTAATCGTAAGTGAATATGATAAAGGGTTTACAGTGTTCTTTGTAATA
The DNA here is from genome assembly GCF_037783145.1 of Equus przewalskii. Lineage (NCBI taxonomy): Eukaryota > Metazoa > Chordata > Mammalia > Perissodactyla > Equidae > Equus > Equus przewalskii. The sequence goes on from NC_091859.1 coordinate 42,665,138, forward strand.
TTTTGTGTGTGCAACTTTTCTGTAAGTAAAATTACCTCCAAATAAAAAATGAAATGGCAAACAAAAAAGACAGTTTCTACAGTATATATCCTAGCTACATTTATTACCATGTTTGGATTCTGAAAGCTGCAGATCAGAAAATATGAGTAACGGCTCACCTATTCTTAAAATATCACTCCTAATTTACCTGCCCATTAGTACTTTTTCTAAGTTAAAAATTTTGAGATAATTGTAGCGTCACATGCAGTTGTAAGGAATATTACAGAGAGATGCCCAGTCCTCTTTACCAGTGTCCCCCAGTGGGAAGGTCTTGGCAAACAGCAGCCCAGTCTTACAGTCAGGACATCGACATTGATGCCGTCCAGATACAGAACATGTTCACACCCAGGGATCCCTCGTAAAAGCTGCCCCTGACACTCACCCTCTCCCTCCCACCCCACCCCTTCCTTATCCCTGGCAATCTGTTCCCCATTTCTATCCCTTTGTCGTTTCAAGAATGTTATATAATGAATCATGTGGTATGTAACTTTCAGGGATTGGCTTTTTTCACTCAGTATAACTCCCATGAGAGTTGTCCCACTTGTTGGGTGTATCAGTACTCATTCCTTTTTATTGCTGCGTAGTATTCCATAGAGTGGATGTATACAGTTGGTGGAAACATCCACTCGTCTAGTTTGAGGCTATTATGAATAAAGCTGCTATGAACATTTGTGTACTGGTTTTCAGTTTTTGTTTCATATAACTCTGTTGAGATGTAATTTATATACCGTACAACGCTGGTTTGAAGTGTACAATTCCATGGCTTTTCTTATACATACAGGGTTGTGCAACCATTACCACAATCTAGTTTTAGAATTTTTCCATCACCCCTGAAAGAAACCGCATACCCATTATTGATCCCTCCTCATTCCCTGCACCCCCCACCCCCACACAGCCCTAGGCAGCCACTGATGTGCTTTCTGTCTCTATGATTTGCATATCGTGGACATCTCATAAAAATGGATTCGTACCTTCTATGTTCTCCTGTGACTGGCTTCTTTCACTTAGCATAATGTTTTCAAGGATCTTCCATGTTGTAGCATCAATCAATACTTCATTGCCTTTTATTGACAAAAATATTATACATTGTATAGATACAGTCCATTTCATTTATCCGTTAATCAGTTGGTGGACATTTGAGTAGTTTCCACTCTTTGGCTGTGATGAACATTCATGTTTGAGTTTTTGTGTAGATGTCTGTTTTCATTTCTCTGGAAGCGGAATTGCTGTGTCATGTGGTAACTGTGTGTAAGTTTTTTGAGGAGCTGCCAAACTGTTTTCCAAATGGCAGCATCGTTTTGCAGTCTCACTAGCGAATGTGTGAGGGTTCCCGTTCCTCCATATCTTTGTCGATGCTTGTTACATTGTCTGTCTTTTTAAATACAGCCTCCTGGTGGGCGTGAACTGGTGCCTCATTGTGCTTTTCATTTGTGTTTCCCTCATGACCAAGGACACCAAGCCTCTTTTCATGTGCCTACTGGCCATTCGTGTATCTTCTTTGGAGAAATGTCTGTTTAAATCCTTTGCTCATTTTTCAATTAGGATATTTTCTTTTTATTGTTGAGTTGTAAGAGTGCTTTAGGTATTCTGGATACGAGTCTCTTATCAGATGTATGATTTACAAATATTTTCTCCCATTTGGTGAGTTGTGTTTCCACTTTCTCGAGGTAGTGTTTATAGCACAAAAATTTTTAATTTTGATGTCCAATTTATTAATTTTTTTTCTTTTGTTACTTGTACTCTTTGTGTGTGTACAGGTTTTTATGTGAATATAAGTTTTCATTTCACTGGTTTAAATGCCCAAGAGGCACTCGCCGGGTCAGATGGTAGTTGTACGTTTAATTTGATAAGAAACCACCCAGAGTGGGTGTCCAGAGTGGCTGTCCCGTTTTACGTTCCCCCCAGCATTGTCTGAGCACTCCTCTTCATCTGCGTCCTCACTGGCATTTGGTGGCGTTGCTATCTTTTGTTTTAGCTGTTCTGATAATCGTGCAGTGATATCTTTTTTTTTTTTTAAAGATTGGCACCTGGGCTAACAACTGTTGCCAATCTTTTTTTTTTTTTTTCTGCTTTATCTCCCCAAAACCCCCCTGTACACAGTTGTATATCCTAGTTGCCGGTCCTTCTAATTGTGGGATGTGGGACGCCGCCTCAACGTGGCCTGACGAGCGGTGCCATGTCTGCGCCCAGGATCCGAACCCTGGGCCGCAGCAGCAGAGTGCGCAAACTTAACCACTCGGCCACGGAGCCGGCCCCTCGTGCAGTGACATCTTATTGTGATTTTCATCTGTAGATCCCTAGCGGCTAATGATGTGGGACATCTTTTCCTGTGATTATCTTGTCATCTGTATGTTCTCTTTGGTAAAATGACTCTAACTGCCCATTTTCTAATTGTAGTTTTGTTTTTTTAATTGTTCATGTTTGAAAGTTCTTTATATATTCGAGATACTAATTCATTGTCAGATAAGTGGTTTGCAAATATTTTCACCCAAACTGAGCTTGTCTTTTTATCCTCTTCATAGGGTCTTTTGCAGACCATTTTTAATTTTGATGAGATCCAATTTATCGATTTTTCCTTTTAGGAGTTATGCTTCTAGTGTCAACCCTAAGAACTCTTTACTTAGCCGTAGATCCTGAATATTTTCTCCTATGTTCACTCTAAAAGCTTTATGGTTTTACATTCTACGTTTAAGTCCATGATCCGTTGTGAGTTAACTCTTGTGTAAGAAGTGACCCTTACGTTGAGGTTCACTTTTTTATCGTGGATGTCCGTTTGCTCTAGCACCCCTTGTCGAAAACGTTGTCCTTCCTGCATTGAATTGCTTTTTCGTTTTTATCGAAAATCAGTTGGGCATATTTGCGTGGGTCTGGCTCAGGGTTTTCCGGTCTGTTCCATTGGTCTGTGTGTCCGTCCCTTCGCCAACACCGCGCTGTCTTGATTACTGAGCAGGTCTTCAGGTTGGGTGGCGTCATTCCTCCCACCTTGTCCTTCTCTGTCGTGGTGGTTGTAACCCTTCTGGGGCATGTATCTTTCCGTATAAATTTAAGAGGAGACCTGTCTGTGTTTCCGAGAAATCTTGCTGGGGTTTTGACGGAACTGTGTTAGGCCTTTGCTTTGGGGAAAATTAACCTCTTTCTTGTGTTGAGTCTTCCAATCCGTGACCAGGGTATGTTTCTTCTTTATTTAGGTCTTCTTTGACCTTTTCCATCAGCACTTTGTAATTTTCAGTATACAGATCCTGTATCTGTTTTCTTAAGCTTCTACCTAAGTATTTCGTTTTCTTTAGAGTGACTGTAAATGGCATCGTTTTAAATGTTCGTTTCTGCATGTTTACTGTTAGTAGATAGAAATATAATGTATTTTTGTGTGTTGGTCTTGCAACCTTGCTGAACTCGCTTACTAGTTCCAAGAAGTTTTTTATGGATTCCTGGGGATTTCCTACCTAGACAATCATATCATCTGTAAATAAGGATGGTTTTATTTTTTCCTTTTCATCTGTATGCCTTTGGTTTTTTTCTTGCCTTGTTAACAGTGGCTAGAACTTCTAGCACTATGTTGAACGGAGTTGTGCAAGTGGGCGTCTTTGCCTTGCTCCTGATCTTGGGGGAGAGCATCGAGCCTTCCATCCTCGAACATGGTGGAAGGCTTTTGTCGGTGTTCTTTACCAAGTTGAGATAGATCTTCTCTATTCCAAACTTGCTCTGAGTTTTTATTATGCATGGGTATTAGATTTTGTAAAATACTTTTTCTGCATTAATTAATATGATTATATGATTTTCTTTAAATTTTTTTTTTTTGTGGAAGATTAGCCCTGAGCTCACTACTGCCAGTCCTCCTCTTTTTTGCTGAGGAAGCCTGGCCCTGAGCTAACATCTGTGCCCATCTTCCTCTACTTTATACGTGCGACACCTACCACAGCATGGCTTGCCAAGTGGTGCCATGTCCGCACCTGGGATCTGAACTGGTGAACCCCGGGCCGCTGAGAAGTGGAACGTGCTAACTTAACCGCTGCACCACCATGCCGGCCCCTGATTTTTCTTTTTTAGTCTGTTGATGTAGTGGATTATGATGATTGGTTTTTTGTTTTGTTTTGTTTTTTATTAATATTATGGTAGATTACAACCTTGTGAGATTTCAGTTGTACATTATTGTTAGTCTTGTTGTGGGTACACCACTTCCCCCTTTGTGCCCTCCCCCCACCCCCCCCCCCCTTTACCCTGGTAACCACCGATCAGTTCTCCTTGTCAATATGTTAACTTCCACCTATGAGTGGAGTCATATAGAGTTCATCTTTCACTGTCTGGCTTATTTCGCTTAACATAATACCCTCGAGGTCCATCCATGTCGCTGCAAATGGGCCAATTTTGTCCTTTTTTATGGCTGAGTAGTATTCCATTGTGTATATATACCATATCTTCTTTATCCAATTGATGATTGCTTTTTGAATGTTAAACCAGTCTCGCATACCTGGAATAGATCCCACTTGGCCATGTGTAAATTCTTTTTGTATGTTTTTGGATTTGATTTGCTAATAGTTTGTTGAGGATTTTTATGTCTAAGCTCACAAACAAAATTGGTCTGTAGTTTTTTGTTTGTTGTTGTTTTCTATTGGCTTTTCTGGCTTTGATATCAGAGTAATACTAGCTTCATGAAAATGAGTTGGGAAGTATTTCCTCTTCTTCTGTGTTTTGGAAGAGATTGTACAACATTGGTATGGTGTTAATTCCTCTCTAAATGTTTGGTAGAATTTTCCATAAAAACAACTGGGCCTAAAAATTTCTTTTTCAGGGGATTTTTAATCATAGATTCAATTTTTAAATCGTTATACAGCTATTAAGATTGTCCATTTCATCTTGGTTAAATTTTGGTAGTTTGTAGTTTTTGAAGACTTGGTCAGTTTCTTCAGAGCTGTAGAATTTATGAGTCTTAGATTGTTTCTAGTCATTTCTTATTAACTCTTTGCTGTTTGAAGGATCTATAGTGATCTCCTATTTCATTCCTGATATTGGTGATATGTATGTTGTCTTTTTATTTTTCTCGATTTTGCTACAGGTTTTATCAATTTTGTTGATTTTTTTCAAAGAACCAGCTTTTTGTTTCATTGATTTTCTCTATTGTTTTCCTGATTTCAATCTTTTTTTTTAAAGACTTTATTTTTCCTTTTTCTCCCCAAAGCCCCTCAGTACATAGTTGTGTATTTTTAGTTGTGGATCCTTCCAGTTGTGGCATGTAGGATGCTGCCACAGCGTGGCCTAATGAGCGGTGCCATGTCGGCGCCCAGGATTCGAACTGGTGAAACCCTGGGCCGCCAAAGCACAGCATGCAAACTTAACCACTCGGCCGTGGGGCCGGCCCCTCCTGATTTCAATCTTATTGATTGCTGCTCTGTATTATGTCCTTCCTTCTGCTTACTTTGGGTTTATTTTGCTATTATTTTCCTAGTTTTTTGAGGTAGGAACTTAGATTATTGATTTAAGACCTTTCATCTTCTTTATTGTAAGCACGTAATGCTATAAATTTCCCTCTGAGCACTGCTTTTGCTGCATCCCACATATTTTGATATGTTGTATTTTTATTTTCATTCATTTCTATGTATTTTTAAATTTGCTTTGTGACTTCCTCTTGACTCATAGATTATTTAGAAGTGTATTGATTTATTTTCAATATTTAGAGGTTTTCCTGTTATCTTTCTATTACTAATTTCTAGTTTGATTCTATTATGGTTAGAAAATATACCCTATAAGGTTTCAATTCTTTAAAATTTGTGGATGTTTGTTTAATGGCCCAGGATGTGATCTGGCTTGGTGAATGTTGTGTGCGCACTCGAAAAAAACTGTATTCTGCTGTGCTTAGATGGAGTGTTCTGTTTATGTCAGTGAAGTGCTATCAGTTAATTATGTTGTTCAGATCTTCTGTAACCTTGCTGACTTTCTGTCTTTTAATTGTGTTGGTTGCTAAGAGGGAGGTGTTGAAGTCCCTAACTATAGTGATGGATGCATCTATTTCTCCTTTCAGCTCTGTTGGTTTTTGTTTCATGTATTTTGAGGCTTTCCTATTTGGCACATACATATGTAGGATCGTCGTGTCTTCCTAGTGGATGAATCCTTTTATCATTTTGCCATCCCTTTAGTTCTTTTAAAAATAATATGAAAAAGATAAAAATAATCTGCTTGATGGCCTGCTAGTCTTCTTCCTTTCCTGTTCTAGTCAGCTTTCATTAATCCTAACATTACATCAGAACTGACATTTTATGTGAAAATTTGATAGTATCATACCCTCTAAGATTCAGAATGAACTCTGAACACTCTTACATAATCTTGATAAACACGGGTTTTTGGATGGGTGTCAGTGTTGGGTTTAGGAAGGGGTTTGAGTATATCTTAGGAGAAGGAGGTATTTTAGGATCTTGGGCATATACACAGGAGCTATTATCAGGTTCTCAGGTGTACATCCGAGAAAACATATCAGAATCTTGGGTATTCGCCCAAGGAGGAGTAGCAGAGCCTGCTGCTTGAGAGAGGTGGGACTTGAGAGGGTTTACAGGCTACGGTGCAGGTGGAGGGGGGACAAGCAGAGCTTGGCAGACTCTCTTAGTTGAGGAGATGGAGCTGAGAGTCTGGAGAGACCCAAGTGTCTAGTGTTCCCTGGGCAAAGTACCAGAGGAGGATGCCACACAGAGAGCGCTCTGGAGGTCTGCTCAAGTGCTGACTGGTACATGGATATGAGCAAAACTACCGGAGGCCAAGAAGAGAACCATCTGAGAGGGTCAGAGGGAACAGAGCCCGGCACTCACACTGGGCCAGGAATAGTGCCTGGCACTCACACGGGGCCGGGAACAGTGCCTGTTCCACCTGCCAGTCTGGAAAACCTCATACTTCAAGGGGAATTGGACAGAGTACTCATCAGGATCTTGCCTCGGTAGTGGGGAGTGAGTATGCTGGACTACATACTGCCGTGCTTCTGCCTAGCAAATGTCAAAAATAAGATAGGAAAGGATTGAGGTTTTTTCCAAGTAATGTAACTGCATTCCAGAGCAAAGATCAAGACTATTCATAGGGGGTCCAGTCCCTGCTGTGTGCAGGCGCAGAGCAGAGGGCTCTCCTCGTCACTGGGCACTGCTTGTGAGCTTGTGGCTCTGTCACAGTGGTGGCCACTCGTCTCCGGCAGCATGAGAGGCTTCAGCAGCAAGGAGCACACCGCGCCCTTCACCCTCAAGTACTGAGTCTTCCTCAAAAATGAAAAAGCACTATATATCTCTCTCTCCATTTCGTGATATTCCAATTTATGCAGATGAGGATGTGTTCCACACGGTGGTTGAAGCGCCACTCTGGTCTAAGACAAAGATGGAGATTGCTACAAAGGACCCTTTCAAACCAATTAAACAAGAAATGATGAAAGGAAAACTTCGTTATGTGGCAAATTTGTTCCCTTGTAAAGGATATATCTGAAACTATGGTGCCATCCCTCAGACTTGGGAAGACCCAGGACATAATGACAAACACACTGGCTGTTGTGGTGAACATGACCCAATTGATGTGTGTGAAATTGGAAGCAAGGTGTGCTCAAGAGGTGAAATAATCGTGGTGAAATTTCTGGGCATCTTGGCTATGATTGATGAATGGGAAACCACCTGGAAAGTCATTGCCATTAATGTGGATGATCCTGATGCAGCCAATTATAATGATGTTAATGATGTCAAGCGGCTGAAACCTGGTTACCTGGAAGCTACTGTGGTTTAGAAGGTACAAGCTTCCTGATGGAAAACCAGGGAACCAGTTTGCTTTCCATGCAGAATTTAAAGATAAGGACTTTGCAATTTATATAATTAAAAGCACTCATGACTAGTGGAGAGCAATGGTGACAAAGAAAATCGATGGAATAGGAATCAGTTGCATGAATACCAGGGTGTCTGAGAGTCCCTTCAAGTGTGATCCTGATGCTGCCAAAGCCACTGTGGATGCTTTACCACGGCCATGTGAGTCTGCCTGCACAGTCCCAACAGATGTGGATAAGTGGTTCCATCACCAGAAAAACTAAGGAAATGTCTCTGGAATACAAGCTTATATTGCCACATCCTGTTCGTCTGGAAGTATTAGATACAAAAGTAGTAGCCTCTCAAAGCTTTAAATTTATAGAACTAACATAACTCAAGCAATTTCTGCTGTGACCAATCCAATATATTCAAAATATATTCCAATAATACATGTTATCCATCTAAAAGCATTTTTCATATCTCAACTGAGATAACTCTTAGTACATGCTTAAATATCAAAGCAGTTGATAAACTTCTGAGGAAGCAGTTAGTGAGTAAATGTGTAAGGTAAGTAAATATTGGATGTATATATTTACCATGTGTTAGGAAATAAAGTTATTTTGCTGGAAAAAAAAGAATATAGGAATACAAAACTATCCAACACTGAACAAGATAAAATCACAATATTTGGCATCTAATCAAAGATTACTAGGCATGCAAAAAAGCAGGAAAAGAGGATCCATAATGAGCAGAAAAAACCTGATAAATCAAAACCTACTACTGACCTACAAAACCTAGAACTGATAGAGAAATTTGATTTAGCAGACAGGGACATTAAAGTAGCTATTATGATGTGTTTCAGATGTTTGAAAAGTTGAGGAGACATAACAAAAGATACAAATTGTTACTACACTGAAAACTATAATGTCTGGGATTAAAAATACAGTGGATAGGATTAACAGCCGATTAGACATAGCAGAAGAAAAGATTAGTGAACTTGAAGGTATAGCAATAGAAACTGTCTGAAATGGCATACATAGAGAAAAAAGAATTTTAAAAAATGAAAACAGCATGAGTGAATTGTAGAACAACTTTAAGCAGCCTACTCTATGTATAATTGGAGACCCTGGGGAAAAAAGTGGAGGGCATAAAAAAATATTTGAAGAAACAGTGGGGTCAGTTCATTGGGAAAATCGAACTGGTCTAAAAGTTGATGCATCTAATAGCAAAGCTTTAACATAAATGAGGCAAAAACTGGTAGACCTGCGAGGAGAAATAGACAAATACACAATTATAGTCAGAGACAATTCATAGAACAAATATGGAGAATATCAGCAAGGATATAGTAGAAGATTTGAACACCACCATCAACTGAGTTGATCTAATTGACATTTATATAGAGAACAGTCCACCCAACAACAGCAGAATATACATTATTTTCAAGCACACACAGAGAATTTACCAAGATAAACCATATTCTGGGCCATAAAACAAGTCTTAATAAATTTGAAAAGATTCTAGTCATACAGAGTAGATTCTGTAGCCGTAATGGAAGTAAATTAGAAATCAGTAACATAAACATGACTGAAAAATCACCAAATATTTGGAAACTAAATGACACTCTTCCAGATAACCCATGGGTCAATAAAGAAACCAAAAAAGAAATTAGAAAGTATTTTGAACTGAATGAAAATAAAAACAACATATTAAAATTTGTGCAATGCTGCTAAGCAGTATTTAGATGGAAATTTATAGCACCAAACACCTATATTAGAAGAGTAGAAGGGACTCGAATCAATGTCCTAAAGAAACTAGAAAAAGGGGAGCAAATTAAACCCAATGTAACAGAAAAAAAAATAGTAAAGATCAGAGTGGAAATCAATGAATAGAAAACCAAACCACTGTAGAGAAAATCAATGAGACACAAAGCTGCTTCCTTCAGAAGATCAATAAAATTGATAAATCTCTAGCCTGGCTGATCCAGAAAAAAGAAAAGACACAGATTAATCAATATCTGCAATGAGAGAGTCATTACTACAGATTCTACAGATATCAAAAGGGTAACAAGATAATATTATAAACAACTTTATGCCAACAAATTTGACAACTCAGATGAAAAGGACAAATTACTTGAAATACACAGACTTCCAAAACTGAATTCAAGAAGAAATAGGTCACCTGAGTAGCCATACAGCTATTAAACAAATAGAATTTGTCGTTTCAGAGCTCTCCACAAAAAACCCCAGGATCAGATGACTTCACTGGTAGATTCTACCAAATATCTAAGGAATAGATAATTCCAGTTCTACATAAAATCTCCCAGAAAATTTAAGAGGGGGGAATACTTTGCAATTCATTCCATGAGACCAGCAATATCTGATACCAAAACTAGACAAAGGCATTACGAGTAAAGAAAACTAAAGACCAATATCTCTTGTGAACATAGATGCAAAAATTCTAAACAAAACTTTAGGGCATTGAATTCAACAATATATAGAAAGACTATTATATCATAGCCAAGTGAATGTCAGCCTAGAAATGCAAGGATGGTTTAATAGTAAAAAATTAATGTAATTCATTCTTTTAACAGAATGAAAAGGAAAAGCTTTTTTATCATTTCAATAGATACGGAAAAAGCATTTGATAAAATTTCGTACTTGTTACTAATAAAAACAACTGCTTTTTTACAAAGGTGCAAAGACAATTCAGTAGATAAAGGACAATGTTTTTCAACAGATGGTGCCAGCACAATTGGTTATCCATATGCCCAAAGGGAACTTTGGTCTGTACCTCACACTATATACAAAAATTAACTCAAAATAGATCATAAATCTAAATGTAAAATGTGAAACTATAAAACTTCTAGAAGAAAACACAGGAGAAAATCTTTGTGACCTTGGACTAAGCAAAGATTTAATAGCTATGCCAGCAATAGCACCATCCATAAAAGAAAAAAATGAATTAGTTGGACTTCATCAAAATGAAAACTTTTGCTCTTCAAGAGACAGTTTCATCAAAATGAAAACACGAATTATAGACTGAGAAGAAATCTTTGTAAAGCATAAACCTGATAAATGCAGAATACAGTAAAAACTCTCAAAATTTCACCTGTAATTTTTTAAATGGGCAAGAGATTTGAACAGACATTTCCCCAAAGAAGATAGATGGATAGCCAATAAGCATGTGAAAATGCTCAACATCACTAGTCATCAGGACAAGGCAAATGACCCTACAACCCCCCTGCTGCTGTTTCTCACAGCTTCTGCAGTGGTGGTAGGATAGCACTGCACGCCCAGGGGAATGGCCAAAATTACAAAGACTGAGCATACGAAATGTTGGCCATGATGTGGAGGAGCTGGAACTCTCATGCAGTGCTGGTGGAAATGTAAAGTGATACAAACACTTTGGAAAACAGATTGGCAATTTCTTAAAAAGGTAAACAAACATCTGCCATTTGATCCAGCAATCCCATACCTAGGTATTTAGCCAAGAGGAAAGAAAGCATATGTCCATATGGAGACGGTACGTGAGTGTTTATAGCTGCTCTCTGTCATAGCCAAAACTTGGAAACAATCCAGATGTCCACCCACAGGTGAATGGATAGTCAAACTGTGCTTGCCCACACGTTGGAACAGTACTTTGCGACAAAGAGGTATGAGCTACTGATACACGCAACAACGTGGATGAATCTTGAAATAATTATGCTGAGTGAAAGAAACCAGTCAAAATGAGTACATATTGTATATGCTATTTATATAAAACTCTAGAAAATGCAAACTGGTGTGTAGTGACAGAAAGCAGACCAGTGGTGATGGAGGCATCGGGGGCAAGAGGGAGAGATTATAAATGGGCACGAGGAACATTTTGGGGGTCATGGATGTGTTCACTATCTTGATTGTGATGGTGGTTTCACAGGTGTGAAACTTATGTCAAAGTATGTCAAACCTTATCAAATTGCGTGTTTTATTTATTTATTTAAAGATTGGCTCTGAGCTAACATCTATTGCCAATCTTTTTTTTCTTTCTTTTTTTCTCCTTCCCCTTAAAGCCTCCAGTACATAGTTGTATATTATTTTTTTTAAAGATTTTACTTTTCCTTTTTCTCCCCAAAGCCCCCCAGTACATAGTTGTGTATTTTTAGTTGTGGGTCCTTCTAGTTGTGGCATGTGGGACGCTGCCTCAGCATGGCTTCATGAGCAGTGCCATGTCCGTGCCCAGGATTCGAACTGGTGAAACCTGGGCTGCCAAAGCAGAGCATGCAAACTTAACCACTCAGCCATGGGGCCGGCCCCATAGTTGTATATTCTAGTTGCAGCTCCTTCTGGTTCTGGTTCTGCTGTGCGGGACGCTGCCTCAGCATGGCCTGATGAGCGGTGCTATGTCTGCATGGTGAGATCCGGGGCCACCTAAGCGGGGCGTGCTGACTTAACCACTCGTCCACGGGGCCAGACCCTTAAATTGCATACTTTAAATAGGTACAGATTATTTTATGCCAATTATATGTCAATAAAGTCAGTTTTAAAAAACAAAACAGAACAAAATGATTGGCTGATAACTGGCGCTGGAACTGGGTCTTGGGTCTGAGGTCTTCGGCTAAGCACTCAAGCACTTCCTCTCAAGTGGCCCAACGTGAAGACGCTTACAGAAGCGCCTCCATCAGCGGAAGGAGTAGACAGTTCTCCATGAAATATGCAAACCGTTAGCAGCGTGAGTACTAGGAATTCCAGTAATCCTCTGGATTTCATTTTGCCGTTACGTTAAACCTCCAATCTTTACTTTAAAAGCAAATCAGAATAATTCTGGGTTTTTTTCCCCTCATCTCTAAACTTTACTAAAGACTCTAGCAAAGAATTATATTCATGCCACAGGCCGTCTCCTCTTAATGTAGATAAACTGGGAAGGAAAAACAGCTTGCAGGTGATTCAGAAACTAGATTATCAAATCGCTAACTCGTTGATGGTTGGATTGAAAGCAGGGAAACATTAGCCCTGGGAGATGTTACGCAGTAAGTTATACAGAGGATTATAGCATGGTAGTTAGGAGCGGTAGTTAGGAGCAGAAACTGGAAGCTGGTGGCTGGATTCAAACCCCAGGCAGCTGGTTCGGTGACCCTGGGCGCATTATTGTAACGTCTCTGTACTTGTTTCCTTCTCTGCAAAGTAAACGTTGAAGAGTGCCTCCCTTGTGGAGTGGTTGTAAGGATGAAATGAGTTAATACGTGCTCGGCACATGGTGAGGACTCAAGGAGTGTCAGCCACCGTCATCAGCGTCAACAAAATCTCCAATTTATAGCAGCGTTGTGTCTGAATAATAGCTGGTGATGACACGGTCCTAAAGTTGGCCCGCAAAGTTCTATGAAACTATTAACATGATGCCAGTGAAGTGCAAGCAACTTCTAACGCTGCACTATAAGTTAGACGTCTAGAAAGGGTGCCGTGAGTTAAATTCCATAACTCCATAAAAGGCCATGGTCCCCAATAATCACCCCCAATATAACATCAGTACCGCGTGTGACAGCGGGAAGGATTCTAGAGTCTGAGAGAGACACGGTTACCCAACTACAAGAATAGGAAGCTTCCCGCCCTCCCGCCTGATGGATGGTTTATCTGAATACAGAGTTAGGAGTTGGAAGTAATTTTCCTTCAGCATTTTAAAGGTCCTTCGCTTCCAGTGCTGCTGTTGAGAAGTCCAGAAGCATTCTGACGCTGGATCTTTTCCATGTGACGTGTTTTCCCCCCTCTGAAAGCTCATAGGATCCTGTAGCATCTTCTCTTTGCCCCCAGTGTGTTCTGAAATTTCCCAGTGATCTGCCTCGATGTGGGGCTGTATCCATCCGTTCGTTGGGAAGGTGGTGGACTCTTTCACCCTGGAAACTTACAGCCTTCATTTCTGGGAAATATTCTTGAGTCCTCTCGCGGCTAATCCCCTTGGCCTGTCTTCCCAGCCCTCTGCTGGGACGGCTTCATTTGGGTGAGTCTCCCTCCCGGACTGGTCCTCTTGCTTTCTTCTCTGTCGTCTTGCATTTCCCATCGCTGTCTTTTCATTTCTTTCTCCTGAAGATTATCTTCGAGCCCCTCTGCTAAGTTTGTGATCATATTATTAATTCCCGAGAGGCTTTTGTTCCCTGAATGCTCCTTTTGGTGGCCTGCTCATCTCTTTCCATGAGTGCAGTGTCCTCTCTTTCCAAGGATGTTAATAACGTTCCCCTGCTGGCTTTGTGGCTTTCTTTCTCCTGTGTATTCTTTTCTCCACGTCCAGCTTCCTGTATTCGTTTGTTTGATGTCTGCTTGCCTTCCTCAGGGGTCTGTGACTTGGGGTCGTCTACTTTTGTGTAAAAGTGAGGAACTAAAAGGCTGACTGCGGTCTTGGGCAGAAGGGTGAGATGACCATTGGGCTTCCTTGTGGAGATCAGGCTGGGAGGGGTGCGGATGGGCTCCTGATATGCTGACCCTCAGTGCTTGAGAGCTTCCTTCTTCTTAAGTGAAGATACCCCCCAGATAAAATGTTTCAACCCCCTGCCGTGGAAGGAGAGGTGGAGGGAGGGAGCCCCAGAACTCCGTGTTCTGCAGGGAAGAAGCTCCAGGCTGGGAGTCAGCGTTCCAGATGCAGGAACTCACCGAATGTCCGCTTGTGCTTGGGTTGTGGAGCCCCTGCCTTCGCCTGTGTCTGCTGGCCGCCCCCAGTTCAGATCCCGGTTCAAGTTGACCCTTCCCAGAGAATCAAGCCCCCAGTGGCCTGTTAGGACCGGCTGCCAGCGGGGTGGATGGGGGAGGGGATGGAGGACTGGCCTGCTGCTCAGAGCTTCTGCCCGTCCCCCCGCTTCCCCCTACTGGGCGCCGGGAGGTGCTGGGGCGCCTCGTACCCCATTTCCTGAGCTCCCGGGGTCTGCAGGACTAACCACGTGCTTCTTGCTTTTCCCACGGCTAGTTGTTTGCATTCTGCTTTCTCGTTTTTGCCTCCGTCTGCTTTCCAGCCTCCAGATGTTTCTATTGCTGTCTCCTCCCTGCTCTTCTCTTCTTCATGGATTTGTACTTTTTGTTTTTGTTTTTTTTAAATCTCTTTACTGTGGTTTCAGAGGGGATTCAGAAAAGAGTGAAACTAAACACATAGAATTCACCGCTGCATCTCCAAGGCCACCTCTCTTTTACAGAGAAGGAAATGGAGGCTAGAAGCGTTAAGCAAACGGTCGAGGAGCTCAGTGTTGCACAGCTGGTGAGCAGTGCTGGCCGTTTCCACCAACTCCAAAACCTGCACTTCCTAATTATGAGGCTAAGACTAAATTTTGAATTTAAAAAAAGTTCTGCAAAGCTCAGCTTCCATTTACTTCCTGAGTGTGCTAACTGCATTTCTTCTTTGAAGCTGCAACCTCCCCCACACGGCACTCGGTGCCGGCTCTTATTCTGTCTCCTGGGTGATTATTGGGGAACGCCTCTTGCCGTCCACCATCCCCCCCAAAGACTTTGGACTCCTTAAGGGTTAAGAGCTATGTCCTAGTCAGCTGTCTCCCCAAAGTGCCTAATGCAGGCCGTGCACAGGCCAATAACGCTGGAGAGAAACGATAGGAATAAAGTTATCACGTGACATGTCCATTATCTAACTAGAACTGCTCAGGAGAAGTGTTTCCTTTTCCTCTCTCCTTATCCTTATGGAGAAGGATGAAGCCAATGAAAATATTATATTGAATATCCCAGATTTGAGCTTTTTTCTTCCCTTTGACTAATTTGCCATAGAGCGGAACACAGAATGAGAAGAACAGGCATCATTGTTAGTCGAGCAGGAAAAGCGGAAGGCACACGCTCACTTTGTACCTTAGTGTTATTCATACAAATGTCAAAAAAGTGCTTCTCACCTTGCAGGAGGCTGAACTGTATCGGCCAAGTCATTATCCTGAGTGCGGGCTGCTGAGGAGTTCCCAGAAGGTTCCCTGGGCCTCGCGGGCGCTGGGTGCTCAGAGCCATGCTGGGCAGCTTTTCTCTCATCAGAAACTTCTGGTATTTACCAGTTCCCATAACTTTCTAAGAAGAGTGAGGATCGTTTCCCTCCGGAGTTCCCTGGCTTCCGGACTCTGTTGTGGACCCTGTTCTGTTCTTCTGGTGCTGCTTTTTGTCCGACTTTGAAGAAGTGGAAATACATTCAGAACTTGTCTGCTCTGACAAAATCCAATACCGTTGACTTAATCTAAAAACCGAAGCAGAAAGTTTTAGAAATGGACATATCTCTTTATCAGCTTCTTCTGTCAACAAAACCAAAACTGACCTCCAGGATATACAGCTTCACCAGAAGTCGTTATCTTGCTCCCTGGCTCCTCGGGTCGGAGCACATTCGGACTTCCGCTGAGTTGGCCCCAAAAGCTAAGGAAAAAGGGGAGGAACTTTTCTCTGTCCTTTAAAACCAGTATCACACGTTCGTCAGCGACTCTAGACACTGTAGGATCGGCAGTATAGAAATATGGTGAGATAGAAACACAATATTCTAAAATAGAAATACAATAATAAGTAAAGTAGAAGTACATTCTGAAATATCCTAAAATAGAAATTCACTATGTAGCTGGATGCCATCTGTCAGCTTGAGTAATCTGCTTCGTGTTGTGTGATTTTGTTTAAGTAACTGAAGTCCTTCATGTGTCTCAGACATTTATCCTTGGTTACTTGCAGTTTCTACTCTGAATTTTGTCTTCTTCCCCTTCCGTTTGTGGTTCAGCTCAGTGCATCCAAGGGTGTATTTTGTGCAATACGCTTGAATAAGGCCTGGTCTTGCCTTAGGGGACATTCTAGTTCGAGGAAGAGCAGCCAGGCAGAGGGAAGAGCGTGGTGAAAGGATAAAGGTGTGGGGTGGGGGTGAGGACGAGGGATTCCCAGGAGGGAAGGAGGGAGGAGAACCCCCATGTCCGGTCCATCGTCCGCAAACATTCAGAACAAGCTGCATGTGCATTTTACCAACCCCGATTTACAGTTATTGAAACTGAGGTGCAAGTATTCAAGGTCATGGAGAGCACTGCCCTCTCCCCTGAGGACGGGGCTTGATCTTGCCTAGATGCTGCTGCTAATGGGAACCGTACGGGTGAACACCGTCAGCTCCGTCGGAACCTCCCGCAAGAGGAGATGAGGTTGACAGAGGCCAAGCCCGTGTGTCCCTCAGATGCCGTAAACACTGGTTTACGTCTGACCTTGCCATCTTTCCACCTCCCAGCAGTCTCTTCACCCCGGAAACCTGCTCCTCTCTTCATATTCCGGATTTCGTGGATGTCACCTCACCTGCCCAGTTACTGAAGCCAAAGCACAGGTTTACGTAGACTGTGTCCCAGATCCCTGGTCCAGTCGGCCACCAGCTGTCCGTGTTAGCTCCTCGTCTTCTTCCAGTCCTCCCGGCCTCCCCAGATCAGCTCCCAGGGGCATCGTCACCTCTCACGGGGACAGTTACGACAGCCTCATAAGGAGTCTTGCTGCTTCTCGCCTTGTCCTCTTTAAATCCAGGTTACCCCCTGCTGCCAGAACAACCCTAGTGCAGACCTTCCCGCGCCACACTCCTGCTCAGCGCCCTTCCGTGACTCCTTCCTGCTTGTTGGGTAAAGTGCACCGTGGGGAGCACTGCCGTCCTCTCCACCTTCTGCAGCCTCATCTCTGGCCACTTCCTCCTTGTGCTACATCAAAAACGGTCACAAATTCTCCGAGGCTCCCCCCAGCAAAGGTAGGGTTTATTCCCCCTTGGATCTGAGCTTGCCTCGTGACTCACTGGGACCCACAGAATGTGGCAGAAGTGATGTTGTATAATTTACAAGTGAGCCCTCACTGTTTCTGCACTCGCTCTCTGGGAATATTCTGGCATCTTAAGAAGCCCTGACTGGCCTCTGGGCGGATGAAGGACCTCCTGATGAGAAAGACCGACCGCAGCCAGCACCGACCTCCGCCAACCATCCAGCTGTGGTCACGCTGCCAGATGAGCACAGCTGTACGAGTCACCCCAGAAGGCCCAGCCAGCTGAGCCCAGCCCAAATCGCTGACCCAGAATTGTCAGCAAATAAAGTGGTTTTGTTTTAAGCCACTGGATTTTAGGGTTGTTTGTTATGCAGTGATGCGTACCTGACACAGTTCTCAAAGTGGATTGGCCAGCCATTCTCAACAGCTTATTCAACGAGGTTTTAGGTTGTATGTGCACAGAGGCTGTTCCCTTTTCCTAGAAATGCCCGTTACCCTCTTATCTGTCATTATTTTCTGCTGCATTCCTTCCTTCCTTCCTTCCTTCCTGCCTCCCTCCCTCCCTCCTTCCTTCCTTGCTTCCTTCCTTCCTTTTTTGAAGAAGATTAGCCCTTAGCTAACATCTGCTGCCAATCCTCCTCTTTTTTTGCTAAGGAAGACTGGCCCTGAGCTCACATCTGTGCCCATCTTCCTCTACTTTATATGTGGGACGTCTGTCACAGCATGGCTTGCCAAGCAGTGCCATGTCCGCACCTAGGATCCGAACCAGCAAACCCTGGGCCACGGAAGTGGAATGTGCACACTTAACCACTGTGCCACCGGGCCAGCCCCTCTGCTACATTTCTTTCTAATGACCTTTTGGGGTTCCACTTGAGAGTCCCTTCCTTTAGGGAGCCTCCCTGACCCTCCTGGACTCCCCAGGTAGCACGCATCATGCAGCCTCTACAATCATTTGTTTATTTGTGTCTCCCCTTCACCTATCAGCTGGGCAAATTCTTTGTCTCTGAACCTCTGCATTTTATCCTCTATAAATTCGGCCAATACTCCCCCACCCTGCCCTGGTATTGGGAAGATTAAAGAAACAGTGCGTGGAACTGATTGAGGGCCTGGCCCATGGTGGGGCTCCATCAATGTTGCTTGTCGCCTTTTCCCTCCCCTCCAGCCCCATCCCATCTCCCTACTCACTGTCCTGCGGCTGTGGTCCCTCCAAGGCCGAGATTGCCTCTCTGCGTCTGTCCTCCGATGTTGGGAGTCACCAGCTCAGGTGCACACTCATCTGTTCCATGGAGTTCATGAAACGTGGCCTCCATCCCAAAGGGAACCATCCGTTTAGCTCTGAAAATGAAGGCTCAGCCTGATAAAATTTGCCTGTTGAGTGTCTGATACATTTCTGCCAAAACCCATTAGGCCGTCGTTGTTCTGGAATGTCTTCATTCAGTTCTGTAACGGGCAAGGCCCTTGGTCCTCCGTCGCTTCTCCGTCATCTGGCTAGTGAACGCTTCCACGTCTTCCCCGTTGCTGCTGGTTCCGTCCGTATTGGGTCAAAGCCTTTGTGTGGTAGATGGGAATTTCTTTTCCGTTGGCTTTCGATTCTGTGACAGGCTTCTCAGCTCACTCAGATTTCATTGCAGCAGACACAAAATGTGTCCCCAGTTGCAGCCTCCCTTTCTTTTGACATCCCCACCAACAAAGGTAAGATTCCGTTTAAAAACAATAAGTCCACTTCCAGGAAAATGGGAAAGAGTGTTGGGTTTGAAGTGAAGTAATAAATACTATCACATAGTGTGACCTTTGTGTAAAATTGGGGGAATTTCTCTTGGAAATGGTTGAGAACGTTCTTTTTGCCCCTGTACAGAGAAAGGTACAGAGGCTCGCAGCTACTCTTTTGTGCCACGTTGAACTTGTCACCCATTTCACCTGCCAAATTCTTTTGATTACAAAATTTTAAGGTGTTGGGCATTTTGAGGAAAGCTCTAGATCGCTCTGGTTAAGCCTGTGTGCTGTGCGGACTATTCCTAATGCCTTTGAATTAATTCATTAACAGCCAGTCATTAGCTTCTTTACCACTGCTGTTCCCTGGTACTTTTTTCTTCCGTGTTAAATATTTCTGTAGGCAAGTTCTGTACTTACTTACTTAACAGGTGAATCATTCTACAGGTGGTAATGATTAATCTACTTCGGTGAATTCCTGGGGCCAGGTAAAGGTACAGAGGGCATTTTAGGATTCTTTTGTTTATTTTAAAATGTTGTTTAAATCCTAGCCCACAAATTAAGCCAAAAGGCTTCTAAATATTAAATACGATCTCTAGAAAGTATACAGAAAAGTATAAAGAATCTGACAAGGTGGTGAATGAGAACTGGTGGAAAACAAAAATTCATTGATAGTTGTCTTACCTGCCCCATAAATGGTACTCCTTTGACAAAATTTCCACCTTTTACCTTTAAATCACTCAATGAAGTCTTCTCAGGCTTAATTTAGCAACGGAGAATGTGAAGAGATTTGTACGAGGTGGCCCTTATTAAGCGTGATAATCGGAGAGGGTTCACAGTACAATAAACTAGGGTTGGTTACAGAAAGACGAGTAGAGCAGAGTCAAAGTCTAATGTTTGTGGCTGTTCATCCCGACCCTTTTGTGTCCGAGATAAGTTAGGAGTGTGAAAATTCAAGCCCAATTTCATGTATTCTTTTTCTTGAGTATCTGATTCCGTAGCATAAAAACCATTTTGATAGCTCACTGTTATTTAATGTTTAACTTCAGGAGGTGTTTAGGGAGGATCTTCTGGGTCTAAGAAACCCTGTTAACAATGTGGGGGCGCAAAGATGGGTAAGATACAGTAATGCCCTGGGAGCCGGCAAGACAGTGGTCCAATCCGATGACGAAGGTTCTTTATGCCTTCAAAGCACCTAATTGGTGTTATCACAGAGCGTTTGCCAAGTTCTCTGTTGCTCCTGAGGTAGAGAGTCAGTTGATGGTCTGTGCGTGCCTTTACCTGCATCTGTATTGAGCACCTCCTGTGCGCCCAGCGTGGGCACGGTCCTCTCCCTGGGGATACAGTGTTGACGAGCAGCTCGTCTGCTCCCTGCATCCCCGTCTGAAGCATCCTCTTTCCTGCCCACAGGCTTCTTTGTTCAC
This sequence comes from Equus przewalskii, assembly GCF_037783145.1. Classification (NCBI taxonomy): domain Eukaryota; kingdom Metazoa; phylum Chordata; class Mammalia; order Perissodactyla; family Equidae; genus Equus; species Equus przewalskii. The sequence goes on from NC_091859.1 coordinate 42,685,760, forward strand.
TATTTTGCTTTGATTTGATTTGTCCTCTTGCTTTGTCCTTCAGTCCCTGCGATGATTGCGATTCACTCTGCAAATCTGTGATCACTTTCCCAACACAGAACCACTCTGACTTCTGCTCTAGATGTCCTTAGGGTTTGTTGTCTTTGGACGCCTGTGTGTGCCGTTTTGCCCTCGGGGTGACGGCAGCCTGTAGATGCTAACGCAGAGCCGGGTGAGTTCTCACACACCTTCACCAGGTTGCTGATGGAGTAATTCGTGAGTGCGGTCTATACCAGCCTTAGCTAAGTGTTAGAAATGGAAATCGAACACCTACTGCACAGTGGAGATTGTGCCAGAAGTACGGATACAAAGATTAGCAAAATACATTCCTTACCCTCGGGGAACATATATAGTGGGAGACAGATGTGAAAAGTTCCAATACTGCATGTCATTAGGGCTCTGTCAGAACTGGGCCCAAGGTGCCATGGGAACCCAGAGGGGAGTGTGCCGAGCCCTCCCTGGCTTCACAAACTGAGAGCTCATTACACCATTAATAACTCATTTTAGCTAATCTTCCAAAATGGAAAATACCTTAGTGTGAAAGGTTATCAATTAATGTTACAATTCTTCCAGTGTTTTCACCTGCCCTATGTTTAGGTAACATAAAACAGTAACAGAATTCTCTGTTTCTTCGTTTCTTTTCTTTTTGATTTCTTTTTTTCCCGTTTTGGTGAGGAAGACTAGCCCTGAGCTAACATCTGTGCCCATCTTCTTCTACTTTATATGGCTCAATGAGTGGTGTGTGGGTCCACAGCCAGGATCTGAACCCACGAACCCTGGGCTGCTGAAGCAGAGCTCATGAACCCAACTACTGCACCACCGGGCCAGCCCCTTGATTTCTTTTTTTTTTTAAATATTCTGTAGTTTTCGTATACTCTGCTCCATGGTTCTCAAAGGATTATTTTGTTTTGTTTTTTCAAAGGATTATTTTGATTGCAAATGTTCAGTTACTAAGACCTGAAGATTGAATTGCAGCAGTTTCCATTTGTTTCGATATACAGGGTGCAGCTCTAACATTTCGACTGGATGGGGAAAGAAATGCATTGAGAAACCCAGCAGGCCTCAGGTGAAGGAGGAATGCCAGGATTACACAGAACATCACGTCTGCCGGGACGAGGACTGAGCCACTCCTTTTCTCAGTTTTCCTTTGCCCCCTGGCTCATATCTCGGCTCGTGTGAAACTCTCTGTGCCAGAAACCGAGGAGCTATTTCACTTCCATCTGCGTTTGCTTGTCCTTTCTCCAGTCGTTTTGTCTTGCCTCCTGGGCCAGATTGGCAGCTGCTGAGAAAACACATTGTTTTCTGCACCTCTTTGTCACTCCAGAGCACTGGGGGCGTAGGACACAGTGACTGGCCCTGGTCCGCTCTTCTCCGTGAAGCAGGCTGTGGCACTGTTATGTGGATGTTAGAGGCGGGGGCTTCCAGTGGTATTTCTGCTCCCTGAGCAGAAGCCATAGTGATGGGGCAGAGCCAGGTGCCAGAGCCTGCCGGGAGCCACAGGGCAGGCGGGTAGAGTGTGTGCCCGTTCGGCCTCAGCCCTTTACCTGGGGACGCGTTCAAAGGGAACTGTTCCTTATCTGCTGTAGCTGGAAGCAAGAAAGGGCCAGCGTGTCCAGTGATCTGTGCAAAAGCCAGTCCCCTGGCCAGAGTTCAGGTGTTGCGTCACTCTTTGGAGGGACTTTATCTCCTTCAGCTCTTCATGAACAGGAAGACTGATGTTCTGTAAATAAATCTCAAGTTTGCTTTGAAAGCGACTGAAAAGTAAGATGATAAGATCTCAAAACATTCCGACTCCCTGATTGTAACGACAAGGAAACTAACATCATGACGTTAGTTCCTCCTGTTCCGGCTCTCCCGGCTGGAAGATGGAATACCTGCGGGACTAAAAGGCTGCCGTCCGCGCGCTTCCATCGCGGCACCGAGACTCTGAGGGGTGGAGGAAGAGGTGGTCCCGCTCCAGCGGTAACACAGCCTCTGCCCAGTTAGCTGATATCTATTAGGCTGGACTTTATGGTTAATGTAGTAAGTTAGTGACCACAGTTTTGAACCTTTTGTTCATGGTGAAAAATACTTTAAGTGCTGCTTACCCCATTATCTTGCTTGCCATTTGAGGAAATCTTTCTTCAGATATAATGCAGAATAAAATACGATAGAAAAATGCGCAGATTCACAGCCTGATTTATACTAATAGATTATAGAGAAAGAAGGTCTTCAAATCCCCTGAAAGATTAGTGATGCTGTTATAGTTTTCCTTGTGTGTTGTTGTCGACTATGATAACTTATGGTCAGAATTCCAAGCATGAGATGTGAATCTCACAGATGTGTGGATTGTACCCATCTTTCGTTTCTAAAGGAAACCAAACATCCCTTCACCTTTGCACTTAAGTTACTATTTCCTTTGAGCAAGGCTGAAGTGTGAAAATGATTTTACACGAGGACCTTCCACAGATTTGCTCTGGAATAGTATTCTCACTCCACCCCAAGAGCCTGGCGTTCTGTGGTCACGATGGATGGTAACCGTATGCACCCCTTCTGGTCCTCTCTGCCATGCGAGCTGTGGGCTTCACTGACCATTTCAGATGGGAAACAATTTCGGAACCTAAATGTCACCTCGTCAGCCTCATTGGGTGATGAGTGACTCTGCCGGGCTCAGAGGAGTGGACCTGGAGCGCAGCCTGAGGAAGGCGGAGAAGGGAGGGCAGCTCAGGAGGGTGGAGCCGGGTGAAGGCCCAGAGATGGAGCTGTGCAGGCAAGGCCTGCGATAGGAAGGAAGGACAAGGCGATAGCCCAGCGCCGCTGATGCCGTGGGCACAGGGGGACGGGAAAAGGGCCAGACCAGGAGGGGCCACGCCGTGAGGGCCCCACTGCTGTGCTGAGGAGCCTGGGCTCTAGTCTGGACGTCACAGGAAGTGGTTTCACGAGTCTGAGCGAGAACAGGAAGCCGGCCAGCATGGGAAGAACCGTTGTTTTGATTTTGTACCTGTCACTTTGCTGGAGCCAGCCTAACAAAGTCCCACAGACCAGGCAGCTTAAACAACAGACATTTATTTCCTCACAGTCCTGGAGGCTGGAAATCCCAGATCAGAGCGTCAGCAGCTCTGGTGTCTCCCGAGGCCTCGCTCCTTGGCTTGCGGGTAGCTTCCTTCTGGCTGTGACCTCACGTGGTCTTCCCGCTGTGCACGTGCATCCCTGGGGTCTCTTTTTAAGTGTCCGGATTTCCTCTTCTTATAAGGATCCCAGTAAGATTCGATTAGGGCCAGCTTTAAAGACCCCATTTTAGCATCCTCACCTCTTTGAAGACTTTATCTCCAAATACAGCCACATTCTGAGGTCCTGGGGGTTAGGACCCCAGCATATGAATTTGGGGGGGGACACAGTTCAGCCCATAACAGGCCCACATGGAGAGGGTTCTTTCGTTTGCTAGTTGAAACAGTCCAGCTTTGTCAGGGACTCGCCCATGTAGATTTTTAGAACTGTACAATGTGTTTTTTACAGCGCAGTCATTTTTTTAGGAATACCTACATGACTTACCCTGTGGGCACAAGGGGAACGCATGAGCTTGCACCCAGGGTGTGTACTGACTGCTCGTCCCTCCTGCTTCCCTGCCCCTCAGCCTGAGTCACACTGGCCCGATCCTTCTTGGGATGTACTGACTGGCGTGCTTCCATCCTGGGGCTTGCTCTTACTGTTCGCTTTGCTGGGGCATTCTCCCCCAAGACATCGGCTCAGCTCACTCCCTCGATCCTTCAGGTCCCTACTGTCCCCGAGTCAGGGAGGCCTTCCTTGGCCTCCTGGTGTACAGCAGTGTCCACTCCCCAGCCATTTGTCCTGCATGATCGGGTCACCATCAGACATTCCGTAGGTGTGTTTGTTGACTTGCTCACTGTGTCCCCACTGGAAGGGGTGTCTGGGGAGCAGGGATTTTGTGTCCGTGGCAGGTTTTTTCCATCTCAGATACAGTGGATCGAGGTCAGCACACAGTGTGCACTCAGAGAGAATGAATGGTTCCTGGACTATCGGCTCTGGCTCCTTAAACATTTTGCGTTGGAAGATTTTCATTTTCTTAGAGTGCTTACCAAGATGCAAGCTGAGAACAGGTGGTCAACAAAGTTGCTTTTTAGATTATGGATTTAGATTGTGAATTATGAATTTAGATTATGGATTTAGATTATGAATTATGAATTCAGGTTCATCTTCATTGACCAATGATGTTTTCATTCAGAGAAAACCAGTTCTCCTCTGCTGTTTTCACCAATTGCTTCTCCCTCCTCCCAGTAGGTCGGAGCACGTTGCGAGATCAGTGCGTCTGTCGCGATGGTGGACACGGAAAGCCCGATTTGCCCTCTCTCCCCTCTCGAGGCTGATGATCTGGACAGCCCGTTATCGGAAGGATTCCTGCAAGAAATGGGAAACATCCAAGAGCTCTCGCAGTCCATTGGCGAGGACAGTTGCGGAAGCTTTAGTTTTACAGAATACCAGTATTTAGGAAGTGGTCCAGGATCAGATGGATCTGTTATTACAGGTGAGTGTGCTGTCTCCCAGAAAGCTTTATTTAGAAATGTTCTTTCCACAGAGGAAATTGTTCTCTCTAGCCGGACAAGGAGTCGCGTCCTTCTGCAGGGAAATCTCAGACAAGGGAAAGCATCGCCTCCAGGGCCGCTGGGCCCTGCAGCTTTTAAGCTGTGTCTCGCTTCTCATCGTATGCCTTCCTTCAAAGGCTGCGCACAAGTCAAATCATGCTGGGCATCCAGTCGAGATGGTCGGCTGCACTTTAAAGATGCTGTGAGTTTATATTTCTTAGAAGCAGAGACTCCTGTTGTAGTAAAAATGATGCCCTTTTCTCTGGAAATGTCTGTGAAGCCCCTCCCTCCTTCCTGCACCGCGTTAGGAACTACATCAGGTATCGGGCAAGGTGGGTACAAAGCAATGAAGTGCGGGGTCTGCTCAGCTGACCTGCGGTGTTGTTGGCAAAGAGGAAATCACGAAGCAGCCCACCCTTCCAGGCGACGTTTAAGCCAGCCCCGGATAACGTGGTATGAACTGCAGCCTCGCTGTGATGGGAGCTCCCTCTGGATGGACTTGGCTCCGCCAGGCTTCTTGGAGAGGAGGGTCTTGGGTCGAGACTGAAGGCGTTGAATGTGGATTAGCCGGGAGGAGGAGCTGTGCTTGGTGACGAGGCGTGTGTACGGTCTTCCACTGTGAGCGTGGAACAGAGGGGCTCTCGGGCAGTCGAGAGAAGGTTCTCCCTGGCGGCGCTTGGTGGAAGTCTCTGCTCATGCCCTTCCACGCCTGCCCGTGTGTCAGGTTCGCGGCCTGGAATGCATTTCTGCCAGCTGTCTTCTCGCTTCCTCCCACTCCCTGAAGATCATTTCAGTGACTGTGCCGACCCTCGAGGCAGGGCAAGGGAGCGTTTGCGCTCTGCTGGAAGCGGTGTGCTGACCACTGCGTGGAGACGGCACCTGGACGCGTGTGTGCTCTGAACCCCAGCAAGCCCACGGGGTGCAGCCAGCATTGAAAGGGAGACGTGCAAGAGGGCGTGCATTGCAGCCGTGTTCGTGATCTCAAAGAACGGAAACAAGGCAATAGCTGCACTGTGGGAGGTCCTACCGCTGCACTGTGGGAGGTCCTACGGTGGGAGACTTTATAGCAACTTAAAAGGATGAACTAGCTCCCCGTGTGTCAACAGGAGTCCGTCTAAAAAGCAGTGTCGAATGAAAATAAACAAGCTCGAGGCCATCTTCAGTGTGATTCAGTTCATGTGACGTCTCAAACGCCAGGCAGTGCGCCAGCTTTAAAGTCTTGGGCGGCTCCCGAGAGAGACAGAGGTGGGACTGGGGAGGGGTCTTCAGGGGCTTTAACTCTCTCCAGGTTGTACTTTTGAAAAAAGACATGAGGCGGTGGGCTGAAACATTACCATTTGTAAATCTGGGTGGTGGGTGTTATACTGTATGTTTTTCTACATGTTGGAAATACTTTAAGAAAAATCAAAAGAGTGGGAAAGAGCATTCCTGGCAGAAGAAAAAGGCAGCATGTGCCAGGGCTCTCCTCATCCTCACAAACGCTCAGTGAGAAAGCTTGTTGTGGTTGTTTTCCAAAGATGGGAATAAACTCGGAGAAATTAGGTAAGTTGGCCGGGTCACACAGCCAGAAGGAGAGGGTGCCGAGACTCGACCCCACGCTTCTCAGCTGGCTCTGAAGCCGAGCTCTGTGCACGTTAGCATGAGCGTCCCTTTTGAAAGCCAGCGGTGTTCCCAGCTTAGTAAATCAGCAGTCACGCCATCCATGTGAGACCATGAGGACATGACAGGTTAGTGGACTCGGGGGACCTGCATGGCCCAGCAGCCTTTGTAGTGTCCCTGACGGACCTTTAACAATGGTTCAAGCTTTGATTCCCTTTCTCACGACACGTTAGAGGGGATGTGCTTTGGGGGAAAAGAGCAAGCATGCGGGGTGATGGCAGCCTCCAGAAACAGTCAGGGAGGGGAGCAAGGAAATTCCTCCATGGTGTGGGACTGCCTTGAAGAGCCCAGGCAGGTCACCGCGTGGTCAGCTTGCACTAGTGACAGTGACAGCCCAGGTTACCGAGTGCTGTGTGAGCCACCGCACATACCTTATCTCACTGAATCCCAAGAACAACGCTTTAAGTTCGTTGTTCTATTTAATGAAGGAGGCAGGCCCCAGGACATTGGGACATGCTGGAGATCAAAACCCAGGTCTTAACCCCTCAGAATGGGTCCTTTATTCCCCACATTATAGCCACACCGCCTGCTGGTCAGTTGTTTTCTTATATTGACTATTTTTCAGAAAATTGTTATTTTTTTCTTTTATCTGGATTTGAAAAGATTTATCTGTTTTTTGTTCATTTTTTTCCTTCTTTTTAAGGAAGGCAGTTTTTTTTCCCTTCTTTGGAAAAAATGTAGTCCCTTTTATAATGAAAGAATTCAGGAGTATACTTTTTTCTTTGGGTCAGCCAAACCCTAGAGGTTGTTCTGAAATAAAGAATTTATGTGAATGGGGTGGATGTGCAGTTGTAAAGCCTCTGGAAAGTTCTCTCCCAGCAGGGAACGGGAGGGGTGCAGAGACGCCCTCCTGCCTTCTCCAGGAGGAGTCCAGAGAGTGACACTCTGCCTATGCTTTCTCTCTCCCAGAGCCTCGCCCTCGAACAGGAGGAATCTGAAATTATGTTCTTCTGTCTAATTTAATTCAAGGTTCCTTTGCTAAAACTAGTGTCTTTTAGCTCATTGTCAAGAACTACAATCTAAAATAGATTTCTAACTCATCTGAAAGTTCTGACACAGATAAGACTTGGGAATTTCGTATAAACTGGCCTTGTGGTCTGCACAGTCCATGGAAAGCCACAATCGAGCCAGCTCCACGAGCTGACACGCACTTTCCCGTCTCAGTAAATTACAGACAAGTTCTTACGGGGAGAGAAAGCCCTCCAAATTGGTCTTTAACCAATTCCAACAAACTTTATAGCAAAAAGACAAAAAGGGAACTTACAAAAAAGTGGCCACATGGAAGTGTAGTGGACACACATCCTTCACTTTGGGCCACTGGCTGTTGGGGTGGGGGTGCGATCGTCCACGTGTGCTTCCTTCCAGCTTCTCCTTACTGTTGGTACTCATCCTTTTGGTTGTTTGGAATCATCTCATAATTCTTAAAATCGTGCTTTGTTTCCTTTGCAGGTTTTTCAGTGTTGTTGTTACCAGCTAGTTTGAGACATAAGGTTATTTCTTATTTGCAAATTAGATTTTTCTTCTTCGTATCTGATCCTTTGGGTGATATTTCTAAGTTATGTAAATTGCTCACACGGAAGTGCCGTATAGACAGCGTATTCACTTTAGACTTTACTCGAAGAGATGGCCTGGCTGAGGCTGCTTGCTCAACCAATCTGTCTTTACCTCTATTTTTCTTAGGAGCCTTATTGGCGTACAGTAAACTGCACTTATTTAAAGTGTATCATTTGATGAGCACACACACACATTTTTGCATGTGAAACCATCACCCCATCATAATAGTGACCAGACCCCAAAATTTCCTGGCGTCCTTTTATAATCTCTCTTTTCCCCTCTCATGCCTCCCTCCCTCTGAGTAACCACTGCTCTGCTGTCCATCCTTATAGATCTGTGTGTATTTCCTAGAACTTTATATAAATGGAATCATACACTGTGTGCTTTTGAGTCTGGCTTCTTTCACTCGGAAAGATCATTCTGGGATTAAGCCATGCAGTAGCCTGACTCAGTAGTTCCCATCTTTCATCCGGCGTGTGGCTGTGCCGCTGTTTGCCTATACAGGCACCTGTCCGTGTGGATGGACATTTGAGTTGTTTCCAGGTTCTGGCAGTCACACGTGGAGCTGCTGTGAGCATTCGTGCCCAAGTCTCTGTGTGGACTTGTGCTCTCGCTTCTCTCCGTCATGCCTCAGGCGGAATGGCCGCGACTTACGGCACACATTTGTGTAGCTACTTAAGAAACTGCCAGAAGCTTTTCCAAAGTGCCGTCCCATTTTACATTCCCACCTGTAGCGCGAGTCCAGTTCCTCCGCACTGTCGTCAGCGCGGTCAGGCTTTGGCATCTCAGCCATTCTAGCGGGTGTGATGTGTGCGGTCTTTCATCTAGCTTCCTGAACATTTAAAATACAGTCATAATAACTTTTTTAAATGTCTTGTCTACAAATTCTATCATCTGTGTCATTTCTAGGTCACTTTCAGTTCATTGGTTTTTCTCCTCATCATGGGGTATATTTTTCTGCCTTTTTGCATGTTTTGTAATTTTTTTATTGGATGCCATATATTGTGAACTTTGTTGGTGATTGGTGTTTTTGTATTCCCATAAATATTTTTGAGTTTTGTTTGGGACGCAGTTAAGTTACTTAAAACATGATCCGCTCAGATCTGGTTGTTAAGGTTTGTTGGATGGAACCGCGGCAGTGTCGACTCTCAAGGCGATTTTGCCCCACTCCTAAAGCAAAGCCCTTTTGAGTGCTTCACCCAATGCCCTATGCATTCTGAGATTCTCCACTCTGAGGTGGAGGAACAGGACTTACCCAGCCCCATGTGAGTCCTGGGTATAGTTCCTTCTAAGCAGTTCACCTTCCTACAGGAGTGTCTTTTCCTTTAGGCTCTTACGGCTCACAGAGCAAAGACGCATATGTGTGTATCCTAACCAGTGTATATGCACATAATCTGTAGATATTTCTACATGTAGCCATCTGTATCTATATGAAGTTAAACATGAGTTCATACTGATGTCTGCAACTCTAATCCATCACCACATGGATCATTCTAGACTCCTTCTTTGCTTACCTGTAAGCTCACACTCCAATAATAAGAAACCTGGTTGCCACCATCCACCATTCAGTTAATCGCTTGTTCATTTCCAGTGTACGTGTACAGTGCTGCACAGGTAGCCCCGGGGGAAGCAACTGTATCAGCTAACGCCCAGCGCTTATGTGCAGTTCCTTTTGCCTTTAGTCTTACAGATGCCACTCGTTTCCAAGGTCACTTAGGGCACCTTCTTCCCACCTCCCTCAGTGAGGTTGTTTCATTTAGTTGTGATGCAGTTCGATTGTTTTGTCGCGTTCTGCCTTCCTTCCTGGAATCCTAACCCTGCTGACTCATCTTTGCTTCATTTGTACACATTACGATTCACTCTGTACTGTGAAGTTCTGTGGGTTTTGGCAGATGCGAACTCTCATGTGTTCACCACTACGCTTTCATGTGAATAGTCTCACCACTTCGCCTATTCAACCCTGCCTCCCCCATGCCCACCCAGCAACTGGTCTTTGTACCCTTCTGCCTTTCCCAGTTATCATATGTTTAAAATCATACAGTAGATAGCCTTTTCAGACTGGCCTTTTGTTTATCCATTCACCTATAAAAGGGCATCTTGGTTGTGTCTAATTCTTAGCGATGAAGAGTGAAGCTCCTATAAACAGTCTTGGAAGTTTTTTGTGTGGACATCGTTTTCAGATTGCTTGGGCGATCTCCAGGAGTGTAATTCCTATAAGACTGTTTTGCTGCCTAAGAAACCACCAGACAGTCTTCCCAAGTGGCTGTTATTTGCATTCCCACGGCAATAAATCAAAGTGCCCGTTGTTCCACATCCTTGCCAGCAATTGGTGTTGCCAGTTTTTTTGGATTTTAGCTGTTATAATAGGTATGCAGTGAGTCTCATTGTTGTTTGAATCGCAGTTTCCTGATGACCAGTGATGTGGAGCATCTTTTCATATGCTTACTTGCTGTCTGTATATCTTCTTCGGTGAGGTGTCTCTTCAGATCTTTTGGCCATTATTGAGTTGTTCATTTTATTATTGTTGAGTTTTAAGCCTTCTTTGTATATTTTGGTTACAAGTCTTTTATCAGATGTGTTTTACAGATACTTCCTCCCAGTCTGTGGCTTGTCTTTTCATTTTCTTAATAGTCTCTTGCAGAGCAGAAGTTTTTAATTTTAAGAAAGTCCAATTTATTTTTTTTTCTTCCATGGGTTATGTTTCTGGTGTTGCACACATGGATTTTGATACTGGTGCAATTTACTGAGCTAACAGTTGCAGACCAGCTGGAAGGAAGCAAACACAGTAACAGGTTCTCTGTAGGATGCATCAAGTGGGGAGGGCTTGGGGAGCCCGGGGTGGAGGGATCTGTGAGGCAGCCGATGTGCAGCTCCAGAACCCAGGGACCCCTCAGCAAGAGCTCTGGGGATGGCAGCACGATGGTAATCGTATGAGCACAGAGCAGGTGGGACAGCCTCAGGCAGGGGCCGACTTAGGACGGCAGCTCTGCCCATTAGCTGACGCCCCCTCCCTCAATACCTCACATGCAAAACCCTAGCCTCATAGACCTAACTTAGACATAGGATGGGGATGCCGTGACTGTTTGCACATCTTTCCTCTTCTGTTCTCAGATACCCTTTCACCCGCTTCGAGTCCCTCGTCAGTCACTTATCCTGTGGTTCCTGGCAGCACCGATGAATCTTCCAGCACAGCATTGAACATCGAGTGTAGGATCTGTGGGGACAAAGCCTCGGGGTACCATTACGGAGTTCATGCCTGTGAAGGCTGCAAGGTGCGTGGACCCTGGAGGAGGAGAAAGGTGGCTGGCTTCAGGGACCGTGTGTGCTTCCTTTTGTCTTATACACAAATGTTCGTCGTGACTAAAACAGATCTGCAAAAAATCATAGATAAGAAACTGACCTAAATAACACATTAATTTCCCTCTTCCGAGGGTCTACGGCGCATTGTTGGACTGAACTTTGTAAATAACTTGAAGTGTGTTCCTTAATGACCCTTTCGTTTGAACATGGGGTCAGAGAGTTTTTGCCCACTTTTTCTCTCGATCCTCACCAGAAGGTCAGGTAGGATAGTGGATCTCATGGCCATCAGAGATGTCGAGTGTCTTGCTCAGGATCCCACAGCACATGCCAGGTGAGGACCAGACCCAGTGCAGTTTCCTCCTGCAGCTGCTCCCGACTCCCCCAGCAGTCCCTTCCTGCACGTCAGGGGTCTCTCCACCCAAACCGTGGGCGCCATTGTGCTCACCCTCATTCTTATGCCCGCTCAGCTGGACCTCTAAACGTGTGTGACCCAAGGCCAGCAAGCCACGCCCTCCAGTATTCTGCCCACTGCATCACTGGCCCTTCTATGACTTTCCAGCATGATGAGAAGGACCACATACTCTTATATCCTGAGCCTCCCCTGAATCATCGCATACTTTTAGAATGATGTGTACATTCTCAGGTTTGGCCCTTCACGGATATGATACATGGGAGATCCGGTAATCTGAGTGTGGGGTTAAAATCAGAAATCCCCTTTCCTTGCGCACGCTGGGGTGTTTCCTAACTTTGGAAAATGCCGCAGCCTTTCATGGCATGCTACCTAATCTGCATTATGAAACCCTAGCCCTCTGCCCTGGGCCAGGCCTGGCCTCAGAGGTCTGCTCACAGGCCGAGTGGACCACATTTGTGGGGCATCGCTGTATCCTGACATTTAAAACCCTCTCTCCTCACCCCTCCTCATCATCCCATACGTTCTTTGGCCATCCTACTTTACAAACCTACATACCGATCAAGTGAAGACATCAGCCTTCTTAGATTCCCCAAGAAACGGCTGCCCCTTCTCATGCGGGCCGGTCAGAACCCCCCACATCAGAAATATGCAAGAATGACTGCAAAGCAGAGAGGAAAAAAGAACCCAACGCAGATAGAAAGTCCCTCCCAAGTTAGAAAAACATGTACCTTTAAAAAAGCTGCTTGCAAAGTGGCCTTTTCTGCATGGCCATGGTTTCATTACTTTTGTTTAGTTTTATCTTTTGTGTACTAAATACTAAAGTTGTTTCTTACTGGCGAAAGTTTAAGATGCTTTTATAAAGCTAGAAAATTGTTTACAAACAGCTGGCTGCTGTTTACTATATTTTATTATAATTTCTGTCTTTAAGGGAGTTAATATTCTCTTACGAAAATGCCTAGAAAGTTTTTCGTCACAAATATGGTATGTTATACAAGAGGAAAAAGTTACGTTTGTATAAATCTGAACAGGGCCGAGTGACTCTTTAGGAGACTATAATTGTGTCTTCCCGAGCCAGATGAGGACATTTTGAACTTATTTGAGTCCACCTCATTTTACTGTTTTTCATTTTACGTGTTATGAAATTTAACGTTTTCAATTTGTCCCAATTATGTCAGACTTTTTAGAAGAGCTATTTCTCTAAACTTACTTCATTTTGAAAGAAATAATAAATGAACGGTAAGAACTGTGGATGAAGCAACAGCATTGATTCGCTAGTGGGTCGTTCTCTTCAACAAACTGTGTGTTGACCGCACAGGGCTTCTTCCGGCGGACGATTCGACTGAAGCTGGTATATGACAAATGTGAACGTAGCTGCAAGATCCAGAAAAAGAATCGAAATAAGTGCCAATATTGTCGTTTTCACAAGTGCCTTTCGGTTGGGATGTCCCATAATGGTAGGTAAGGCTGCCTACTGCATTTTCCCAGTCCATGCCTCAGTTCACCTTCCTTGTTGAGTTGAAATGGACTGTCTTTTGAATGAATGTTCAACAGTTAATACTCACATTATTTTGTAACCGTAATACCTTAAGAAAATAAAAGTCTCAAATAGCTGAGATTGAGCTGAGCACTTGGGATCACGGTTAGAAACTTCAGATAAGACGGTGATAGAGGATAGTAAAACCGATCGGAAGTCACTGCGGATGTCTCTATGTTCATATCGTACATATGAGGCTTGTGCCATTTTAAACATTTTAACATATTATGAATTTCATTTATTCAATCAGACTCTAATTTTAGAACATGCTAATTACTACATGAAGGTAAATTTACAATAACTAGTTCATGAGAAGGGCATGTCTACCTTCTGGGAAAAGAAAAACATTATGTAAGCTCATTGTAAAGCTTATTTCCATCTCCTTAACCTAAAGGATCAATTAACGAGAGTAAGCGGCCTTAAGCCCATCCTACTGGTGAAATGAGTAATGTTGTTACCTTTTAACCTTTTTAAAAAGTCCGGGATTTATGGAGTTTGAGTTTTGCCTTCATCTCTCCAAAGCACAAAGTTGGATCGTGTTGAGAAGTGGATTTCAACTTGCCCGCAAATTTTTATTCATTGTTTAGTTCATGGTGCGAACTTTTCGTTCGGCTGTTAGTCATTATCCCGAGCTGTGTTGTTCATTTCTGTTTGTTTTCCGTTGTTCCATTCTCTCCCAACTCCCCAGCAATTCGCTTCGGACGAATGCCAAGATCTGAAAAAGCAAAACTGAAAGCAGAAATTCTTACATGTGAACATGACATGGAAGACGCCGAAACCGCAGATCTCAAGTCTCTTGCCAAGAGAATTTACGAGGCCTACTTGAAGAACTTCAACATGAACAAGGTCAAGGCGCGGGTCATCCTCGCGGGGAAAGCCAGCAACCATCCAGTAGGTGTTTTCCTGCTGTTTCTTACGAGTCTACAGCGTTCTATTGGCAACCTGTCAACTAGAGTCCTAGACAAGGATTGAGGAAACATGTGTGAAATGTTGAGAAAATAATATTTATTCCCAAGGCAAACCGAAGACAATGGAGTGGAAACGTTTTCCTCAGAGACTCTGAGATGTAGCTTAACAACAACTCCTGTCTTCTGGGTTTGAGCCACCTCAGAGCTCCTAGCAACCAAGTTATTATAATGGCTATGTAATTAATACACTAAAAAAAACCTGAATAGCTTGCCAGATTCTAGAGTCGTTTCTTAAGTACATTTTTAAAAAAATCCCTATTTTAATGCTAGAAAATGAAACCATTCACTTCCCACTCAAAACGTGCCTTTGCCTCCCTTCTCCTAAAACCACTCCGTCCTTTCCTCTGTCCCACCCCTCGCCCCGCCCCGCCCCCCTTCTTTTTCTTCAACAAGAAGGCAGTGACATCTCAGGGCTTAGAAAGGGTCGTTTCTTTACGGAAACTTCAGTGTCTTTTTGGGCAGTTCTGGACCTTTTCAGTAGCAACTGTGAGTGTCCCTCGTGGACCCCCAGTGCTTCATCACCGCCTGGCCTCGCGTCGTCTGCCCCCACCCCACGGTGACCTCAGTCTCTGTCTCCATTGCAGAACTAATCTCAGAGCTCCCTTCAAAGAGGGGGCTGGTCCACGGCTGGCAAATAAAGATATTTTGCCGTTTTGCTATGGACATGGTGAAACAGGTTTAATTTGTACTAATGAATAGCTTGAAGCAATCCTTACTGGGAATTATGAGCTGGAATTTTTAGTCACAGGAAAATAAAGTATTTCACAAGCTGCTTACTTTCATGAACAAACCAAACCCCTTTTTTACTGCATCTCTTAATTCTTCAGTGAATTCTCTAGTTAAATAGGCTGAGACGCCCCAGAAGGGTTCGAGCAAAGTCTATTAAGTTGGTAAAACCGCACCCAAGCTGGGCGGCCCAGAGGCTCCTTCCTGGAGCACAAGGGTGAAGGCAAAGTGAGTTTTAACTTTGAATTTCTATCCTGGAAATGATTGGTATAGCCCCAAATTAGAGTTTTGGTCTCTTTTAGATCTCTCTGAGAGCTTCTATTTCTCCAATGGAGTCTCAAAATTTAAAGCAAACTTAAAAGTCATCTTTTCTCTTAGCTAAACACTCTTGGTTAACATTGATCTGCTTCCCATCGAGTACCCTCTGCACGCCCACTGGGATCCCCAGGCCTTGAAGGAGCCCCGTCACCCTCGGCCGGAGCCGCCGAGGCCTGGGCACTGGAGGACCCTCGCGCACAGTTCCTCTTGGAGAGGAATCTTTATTTTGTTCTTAAGGAAACAAATAACAGACCAGTCGTCTAGGATTAGGCTTCACCGTATCGGAAAAACAGAATTTGGTGTATTGCCTGCCCCCGCCCCCACCTCCAGACCAGAGCACCTTGACAAGGTCCCGTCTGACAGGGAGTGTCCAGGGTCGCTTACTGTGTCTGACTGCACTGCTGCTCCAGGCTGAGCTCACACCCCACCCGTGTCCTCTGTGTGTGAGAGGCACGGCTCTCTCGTCTCCTCACCCAGCCCCGTGCACCCCAGAGCTCAGAGCTCCCAACAGGGGCCACAGTCTCTGCTTTTCTGTCTGTGCTCAGTCTGGAGGAAGAGCTGACAGGTGGCACGCCCACTGCCACTGCTGGAGTCTCTTCACAGAGCCCTGGTTTTGTCACTGCAGTCAGTGGATGTCGGGACCATGGCCTGCATTTCTTCCATGGTTTGGAAGGCACTTCAGTCTGTTGGTGGGAAGCGGGTCGGAGAGACCAAGCTTGGTCCCTGGCATATTCACCTTGACCTGCGCTCACCCCTCAGTAAGCTTTTCATGAAAGTTGCGACCTGGGAGGATGTGACAGCCCTCAGTGATGCTCAGGGACATGGAGTGGGTCAGAGAAGCGGAGTCTGTTTTGCAGACATCCAAGTCTGCAGGCTTGGGGTGCTTCGGAGAGGCTGTGTCTAATGTTAACATGGCTGCAGAGGGGGCGCCAACCCACCAGAGGGTGCGTGGCGGGGCAGGGGGACGTGAATTTGTCTAGGCTGTAAACTGATTTATTCACACAACCATGAGGACCGCGAGCTTGTGTGGGAGCACAGGCATCGACCCCGGAGCAGGCCAGGGCTGCTGTGCCACCAGCTCAGGGCTGGGCGCGCTTCCCGGCCGGCCCGCGAGCAGCTTCCTTCCGCAAGGACTGCTGGGCAGGGCCACCTGAGCTCCTGAGCTCTCCCCACCCCGACTTGGCCCTAAGATCTTTGGAACCTTGATAGAGAAAGATAGGTGCTGGACGGACTTTTAATTTGAAAGCGGGGCTCTGGTTTGCTGGAAGTGGGGAGCTGAATTTATCCTTGCAGGAGACCGGTCTTTGTTCTGTAGAAACCACTTCCATGACCTGGAGGTCAGAAAAAGCAAAGACTGGCTGACCTGGAACTGGTTAGGGTGCTGAGTAGATGAGGACGGGGACCCTGCTGGGCTGGCAGGGAGGGGTGGAGAGGGGGCCTCAGGAGGAGGAAGGGAGCCGCACGGGAGCCACAGATTCAGTCGCTTTAGGGGAAAGTGGGTTTTAGCTGAAGGAAGGGGGAAGATAGGATGGATAGCGAATGTCTGTTTCTATCTGGACACGAGCTGGGTTGAGCCTGAGACTTCAGCACCATGGGCCAGAAAATGACCAGGCCCTTAGTTGTCTGGTCAGAGCCTGTCAGGGGAGCTTGCTGCCCCTGGATTTCAGGGTGACAGGGACAGAAGCAGAGGTGGGGAACGGGGCAACAGTAGTCTCCTCTGAGCATGGCTTCCAAGAGAGGCACTTTTCAACAGTGCTTTAAAAAGATGTGTTGATCTGCCATGAAAAGACTTTCCCGGAGGCAAGGTGCAAATGAGACTGTGAGGAGCGTTGACGTCAGCGCCTGTCTGAGGGTGTCTGCTTCCCTGTGTGCGACCAAGGACTCAGACCCCAACGCACAGGGACACACGTGCGCACTCACGCACTCACGCACTCGCACACTCCCACACTCTCACGCACTCACTCTCTCTCAGGCTCAGCTGCTTCTGGTTCTAGAAGCTGGCTGTACCTCTGAACAAAGGGGGAGGGTGTTCAGTTAAAAAAAAAAGCCGACTCATAGCACTGACTGTTTCGACTTGAGCAGTACAGAGCAGAATTAGGTGACGGGAGTGCAGTGCTGCTGCCGTTTAAATCTAACACACGGGTCAGAACTTTATGCGCTTCAAATGAAGGGGACGGCGTATGTTTATGGCAAAGATTCCCGTATTGCTCAGAACTGTCAGGAATTATCTTTAGAGTCTTTGAATACCTTCAGGTATGGAAAATCTTCATCCTCTGAGGATATAATTGAGTTTTAGACAAGACCATAAATCAGTTGCAGCCAGCCTGTTCGCAAACTGGGATTAAACAGAGTAAAATGTCGTATTTGAAAAGAAATAAGTGAAGCAAGGAGACTAATTTTTTACATGTGGCTCAGAAGGGGTTCTAAAACTCGTTTTGAAAGAGGAATTCCAACATTATTCTCAACATTGCCAAATCTTTGGGACAAGGAGGCCTCCCGGGCACCGTCCCGGGACAGCACTGCCCCTTCGGATGGGCGTTGCCTTGCACTACATCGCGGGGTTTGCCTCCTGTGTTATGTTGAAATATTATACAGACTACTTAAGGTGTCTTTAGATACTTAAGATTTTATACTGTTTCTAGAAATGTGTAGTAAAACTTAACCAAAAGCTTATTAAATAATTTCATCCAAAGCAATTCTACCAATAATTCACAACTAAATTTCTCCTACAAAATGGTGCTGCCTAACTTTTCATAGAAAATGCTGTTCAAATGTATTTTGGAGGGGCCAGGCTGGTGGTGCAGCGGTTAAGTGCGTACATTCTGCTTCGGTGGCCCGGGGTCTGCCGGCTCAGGTCCTGGGTGCAGACATGGCACTGCTTGGCAAGCCATGCTGTAGCAAGTGTCCCACATATAAAGTGGAGGAAGATGGGCACAGATGTTAGCTCAGGGCCAGTCTTCCTCAGCAAAAAGAGGAGGATTGGCAGTAGGTGTTAGCTCAGGGCTAATCTTCCTCAAAAAAAAAGTGTATTTTGGAGATGAATTCTACACATTAACACACATGGAACACCATCGGCTGTCAGCAAGAGTAATCTGTGTGGTTAGGGGCACCTTCCGGTCTTGGCGTGGAGTGATTGGAGGGGACACTGGGCAGCTTTCTGCCTTGTGCTGTTTAAAATCTTTACAACGTGCTTTCTTTATTTGAATCGGCCACCTGTAATGTCAGATATATTCATATTCAAACCTGAGAGTAGAAGGCACATACCAAAATTAAATATAAGCTGCATGGATTTTTTTAAATAGTCTTCTCAAGAATGTTTATCACTGAAGTTTGGCAAATTTTCAAGTGTTTTACTATACAATTTCTCTTTAGCTTTAAGAAACTTTGGTTTCTTTTCTTTTTTAAAGATTGGCACCTGAGCTAACATCTGTTGCCAATCTTCTTTTTCTTCTTCTTCTCCTCCTCCTCCCCAAAGCCCCCCAGTACATAGTTGTCCATTCTAGTTGTAGGTCCTTCTGGCTCTGCTGTGTGGGACGCCACCTCAGCCTGGCCTGATGAGCGGTTCCGTGTCTGTGCCCAGGATCCCAACTGGCCAAACCCTGGGCCGCCGAAGTGGAGTGCACTAACTTAACCACTCGGCCGCGGGGCTGGCCCCCAGAACTTTGGTTTCTTACTGTCGGCACTTATTTTGAATTCAAATGCTTTCTAATTTTGCCTGTTAGTGAGACTTGCCTTCTAAAATCCAAGTGATAATTTTATAAAAAGGCCATGAAATATTTGTTACTGTTTAAGGCCCCATTTATGAGAGTCTGTTTCACATAAAACTAGTCCAGGGCCAGCTTCCTGGGTGTGTGACCTGTTTGCAAAGGCCCCCGGCTTGGCAGGGCCCCGCCCTGGGGTTTAATGCGCTGCTGTTGCTGTCTTGGAGTTCTGGATCATTTGTTTAACACAGGGCCCTTACATTTTCAGTTTGCACTGGACCCTGCAAATTATGTAGCTAGTGTAGTATGCGCTAGTCCTGTGAGATGCTCTACCAAAAAGAAAGAAAGAAGATAAGCCTTTGGTAATCAAACACCTTGGGAACTGCCACTTGCCCTGATTTATAGAGCACACTCGTTATGTTAAAGATTCTGGGAGGCCCTAACTTTGTTTGACTCAGTGCTTCTTGAATTGTTTTGACCATGGAACTCTTTTTTTTTTTTAATTTAACACCTTAATTTCTGCTAAATGTACTTTTAAAAAGGCAGTGATTTGCATAAAGTCAAGGCAGCCTGATGGTGTATTTTCCTGAATTGAGGGAATATTGCCAGCTATCCTTTAAAAACATTTCTCTGTGCACCCTATAAATGTTAATTTCTTAAATCTGAGCTCCAACTTCCTGTGAAGCAGAACGTCCCCCCCAAACTTCCCCAAAATAATGGGAATCTGACTTGCTTTTAAGGTCTTTGGAGAGAGATCATTTTAGTCTTCCTTAATCAGACTTGAGATATTTAGAAATTGGGCTTTGAATTTTGTATTTAGAATATTTTCACTTATTCATGGGTAATTTTAAAAATAGCCCTTTTCCTCAGATGTGGGATCAGACTTTTTTGTCTGACACTCATTGCAAATTCTAATTCTGTTTAAAATTTTGAAGACAGCCCATGGGATCGTTTCAACACCTCCATCGTGCCCCTGTGCCAAGTGGACCCCACAGGTGCCCTGAAGATGGTTTTGGGCTGTGACTCCTCCAGATGCTCTCGTGAGCCCACACACGGGGAACGTGTCATGCCGTGGGTCCAGATGCATGTCAGTGATGTGTTTTGCCCACTGGCAGAGTGATTCTTAAAACCACTGGGCTGCCTGTGCTCTCTTTGTTCATGTCCTCCAGCAGGGACTGAAAATAATGCCTCAGCCCACTTGATCACTGGTCTGTAGAACACGTATCAATCAAGAGCTCCCTTAGAGGCTGTCATCTCTTCTGCTCCGCACACAGATCTGGCATACAATTTGGCCAGCGGTGGTGTTTGTGCCCGTTCTCCGAAGCCCCACCAGACATATAATCCTTGCTGGGGATGTTGGCTTCAAATATCATAGCCAACCATCTCTCCTTTCCTCCACTAGATCCTTATAAAATGGCAGGACCAGTGGGTTTGGATACAAATGGTATGACAACATATAGGGAGCTGCCACGGGGCTTTGGCACTTGTTCCAGAACATGGAGCACCCATGGAAGGCTTCAGTCTCATGCACAGGGAAACACAGGCTCGTCAAGGCTTTTCCAGTTTATCTCCAAAGAGCAAGCGTTTAGTAATGCTTGTTTGCTTATTTCTACACAAATGCCAGCTTTCTGAGTTGTATATATTTCATGCCAAATTTATTCATTCAACAGTCAGTGTTAGATAATGATGGTTATCTCTAAAGTTCATAAAATGGTAAAAGTAAGAATTATTGTAATTAAGCCTATTGCAGTAGAATTTAGGAGTTCAGAGAATATTATAAAATATTAGAAGTGCTTTGCTGGTATTCTCTTGTTAGCTTTATTGCCAAAATCAGTACTTCACTTTCGTAGCACTGAAACCCTTACCCAACATCGGGCAATGACAATTACTATCTTACTGATTTATATTGTTGGTTCTCTATTAATGTCGTCTTGTCTGGAACTAATTTTGAGGCTGTTGAAGGATGAGGACTGTGTTTGGTACCTATTTTGATTTTCCACAGGTGACTTGGGCGCGGTGGCTGCTCGTCAGTTTAACGACAGTTAGGAAGACAGTTTGTTCCCAATTACCTGACTTATTCCAATGTCTTTCTTTGCAGCCTTTTGTCATACATGACATGGAGACATTGTGTATGGCTGAGAAGACTCTCGTGGCCAAGTTGGTGGCCAACGGTATCCAGAACAAGGAAGCGGAAGTCCGCATCTTCCACTGCTGCCAGTGCACGTCTGTAGAGACCGTCACGGAGCTCACGGAATTCGCCAAGTCCATTCCCGGCTTCGCAAACTTGGACTTGAACGATCAAGTCACTTTGCTGAAATATGGAGTTTATGAGGCCATATTTACAATGCTGTCTTCCGTGATGAACAAAGACGGGATGCTGGTAGCATATGGAAGTGGTTTTATCACTCGTGAATTCCTAAAAAGCCTGAGAAAACCGTTTTGTGATATCATGGAGCCTAAGTTTGATTTTGCAATGAAGTTTAATGCACTGGAACTGGACGACAGTGATATTTCCCTTTTTGTGGCTGCTATAATTTGTTGTGGAGGTAAGTTCTTGATTTAATCAGCTGGTGACATGTCGTTTACAGCTTCCTATCTTGAAGAATTGGACAGTGGTAAATCTGCGATGAGCGGGAGCCGCGCTGTGGTGGAGCGAGCGTTGGCAGGGTGGGACGGCTCCTGAGCCCCACGTCGCCACTACCAGAACTAAGTGAGATTCTGGCAGTGTCGGACTGTGTTCTAGCATACATTATGCTATATAAGTATGTATTTAAACATTATAGAAATAGGTTCTATTTATAATTATAATATTATATAAATATATATTCTACTTATAATCATAATATCAAATATTATATTAGGTATAATTAATAATTGTAATGTATCTAATAGCTAATATATATATTAGGTAATATATATTATCTAATATATAATAATTATAATTATATCATAATGTATGGTATATATTATTATTATATACTATAATTATTTTATTATAATATTACATCTGTATTACAGACAGTATTCTATAAAGTGCCATGCAGATGTTAGTTCGGTTGCTGTCACTATTGGTATATTTATGCTATTTTGAAAAGTATCAGGAGCTAACTGGCAGCAATTGCAAAGTTTGCTTTGCCAAAGGAAATGGATCCCAGTGAAGGAAAATCTGGGCCTCTCTTCAGGAAGGTGGCTCTGCAGCCCCCACATTTTTGGCTCAGTGTCACGTTCCTTTAAATAGCCCTGTCCCGGGTGTAAGAAGGTCATCCTCTACCGTAAACTCAGCTGACCTTGCCCGGCCTTGGGGGAGCCGACGGGGCCACTGCCCCGCGAACTGCCAGCAGCTGTACTGCACCCTGTGATTTACCGACTCGCGGCACTGAGGCTGGCCGCGACCGGCAACGGCCCGGACTCCAGAAGTGGAGCGGGGTATGAGCGGCCCAGCCCATGAGGTCTGTCCCTGTTACCATCCAGCTGGGCAGAGTCAAGTGGGAGGGCGTCCTTCTCTCTGACAAAAAGGGTAAAACAACTTAGCAGCTGTATGTAATCGATCACTGTCCTTCGTACACTCAAGATATAGTGCTGTGGGTAAAAAGCAATTGCAGAACTATTTATAGGCAGTATGATCACAGTTTTATAAAAGAAATGCTAATTATACATTAATCCTATATAAAGAAAAATGTCTGGTGAGATATACATTAAACCTCTATGATGAGGTTAGAATTATGAGGGGGGGTCACTTTCTTTTTCTTGGTTGAGGAAGATTAGCCCTGCGTTAACATCTGTGCCAGTCTTCCTCTGCTTTATACTTGGGTTGCCGCCACAGCACGGCTAACGAGTGGTGAAGGTCCATACCCGAGATCCGAACCTGTGAACCCAGGCCGCCGAAGCAGAGCGCTGAACCCAGCCGCTACGGCACAAGGCCAACCCCAACTTTCTATTTTTTTAATGTTTAAAAACTAATTATTTTACAACCAAAAAACTATAAAAAGTTCCCATGATTAGCAACACTTTTGAAAATCCTAGTAATGAGTGGGGCTTTAAAGCACTGCCTACTGAATATGGATGGGGGATATTTTCCAGACCAAGGGCGGGACATGTGGGCTGAGACTGAGGAAGTCCCGCGTGCACGGCTGAGCTCCCCAGGTGGGTCACCTGTGCGAACAGTGGCCCTTGCTGCACCTGGTCTCAGAGCTCCCCACGCCAGTTCCTCAGCATCCTTTCCCCTGGTCTCTGCCCTCCTATTCATATCTCGCTCCACTGTCTCTTCAGCTGATTCATGTCAGAAGGTACCTGTAACAGTACTGTATATCACAGAACCCAAGCCTAACGTGATCACACTCCTTAAATATTAGTAAAAAACTTGAAACCAAATATCCGGTTTTGACTCAGGAGGAAGAAGTTCATTTCTCATATTTTGCAAAATTGGTTGTTGTAATCCTCATCAGAATGTATACTTACTCTTACTGTTTTGGGGTGTTTACCCTCAGACAGGTGGTCATCAGGTAAATGCAAAATGAAAGGGCCAAATTGTAAGGCAGCCAGTCGGTTGAAGGTGATATAAATATTTAAGAAGGGGTATTTGTCTTTCTGCCCCTATTGGGCCTAGTGACTTTGAAAACATCTAGTTCTATCTTCTAGTCACGTTGGCAATATCTAAGGCCGCAAAGCTTTTTGTAAGAAAGGCCATGTGAAATAAGAATGTTTGGTTTCTCAAAGTGATAAAGTTATTAGGCGTTAACATGGTGATGATCACATCTCTTCTTTCTTTTGAGAATAGATCGTCCTGGCCTTCTAAACGTGGGACACATTGAAAAAATGCAGGAGGGTATCGTGCACGTGCTCAAACTTCACTTACAGAACAACCATCCCGACGACGTCTTTCTCTTCCCAAAACTTCTTCAGAAAATGGCAGACCTCCGGCAGCTGGTCACCGAGCACGCGCAGCTGGTGCAGATAATCAAAAAGACCGAGTCTGATGCAGCTCTGCACCCGCTGCTGCAGGAAATCTACAGGGATATGTACTGATTTCTTGTAAATGAACAAAAAAGAGAAACTTTTCGAGGTTTTTAAAGTTGACAGCACTACAAATGACAATTGGGAGCAACGCAACTTTGCACAAACATCCACCATTTTAACCTTAGAGAATGGAAAGTGTAAGCTGTAGGTAACCGGAATCCTAGTCCACAAATTTCTTTCTTTTTTTAATCAGTACTTCTAAGAGCATGCAAAGAATTGAGATGCTGGTGATAAGTGGCTAATAGTCAGGACTTGGAAAATTAAGGAGAATGATGTTCAGTAGTCTGATTTTAACGCGCCTGATGTTAATCAATGCAGATTTCTTTATATCACACTAGAAATGTACCGTTGAATCCACCGGCAACCTCCACACGTGGTCGGTCTTCCCATTTTACCACACTTTGGCTATCGTGCTCCTGTGTAATTTTGAGAACTAATCAGCACTTTTAAACTTTTATAATCCTGTAAATCTAGTTGTATCCAAAGGTTAGGTATTTAAAAAGCAGCAAAATATTTATTTGGAAGACTTCAATTCTGTTTCCTGAATTTGAAGAAAGACAACAGGCTGTTTTTTAATCATAGGATTTCGAGTTTCAGAGAATTCTTTGATAAGCTATTAGGATGCACAGTCATTCTGTTTTCGGGTCACTGTTTTCGT
Source organism: Equus przewalskii (assembly GCF_037783145.1). Taxonomy (NCBI): domain Eukaryota; kingdom Metazoa; phylum Chordata; class Mammalia; order Perissodactyla; family Equidae; genus Equus; species Equus przewalskii. The sequence goes on from NC_091859.1 coordinate 42,710,225, forward strand.
GGTCGCAGTGAATACGTGGAAAAGCCAGTTTCCAGATTTGCGTAAAAGATCCTGGAAAACCACATCTCAAGAGACCCCTCTGGACTTGACCATGTCCCTGTGTAAGCCAGCGTCTGTGGCAAGCAGGTAAAGCAAACTCTGCAAGCGTGCCAGCCTCCATTCCTCTCACCTCCACTTCCTGTCAGATCTGAACTGACTGAGTCAGGCTGTTGGGGGCCATGATAGTGTTTTTAGGGGCAAACTGACAAGATATTTGTAAATGTCCCTCTGGGCCCCGTGTGTCAAGGCAGCTCCTTGGTCTTTTCCAGTGTTGCTATTTAAAATATGCAACTTTATTTTTTTTAACTCTTGGTGGTAGTAGATGCTCCCTGGAGTGGAGAAGGCGAGGCCAATGGGATTTTATAGGCTGGGCTGGGGTGAGGTGACCTGGAGAACGAGGCGGGGTACAAAGTCCTTCAAAGGGTGGTTTTACTTAGTCTCAGGATTTGCAACAGGCTGGTTGTTTTTACAGAGATTTAGAGAGTTAAGTCTCCTTTTCCAACCACACATGTAAGGTGGTTTTTCCAACATCTAAAATATCTGTTTCAGCCTTAAAGATCGACTTCTCAACTTCGGTCCGGTTGTGAAAGCAGTGTGGATTGTGCTTTTTGCATAGGCCATATGGACCTGGAGACACTTTCTCTTTCTGGCCACCATAGTAGATAAATTGTCCCGTGAGAGAGCTTTTGGTAGTCCCTCCCTCCAACCCAGACTGGGCTGAGCCTGCCAGTACTGTTGCCTCCCTGGGGTCACTGGACGCCTCACCAACAGCACTTACGATCTGGTTGTACCCTCGATGCCCCTCCCACGCCATCTTTAGAAGATTGGACTCTAGAAGGGCATTTTATTGCTGTTAAAGAATTGATTAAGATTGATATTGATAAAGTTCCCAAGATCAGCATTGTGAAAATGCAACAGTAGAAAGAACAATAAAACTGAGACTTGAACTAGAAAAAAACGAAAGCTACAATTAGGACATCCTTTTAAAAATTGCACATTTAGTGGTATGTTTTTTTAAAGATCCAATCAAAGGATATGTTGGAAGCAAATAAAAGTATTTCCACATATAAATGACACCAATCAAGAAGTCATCCTAAGTCAGAAAGGAGCTAAGCTTTGAGGCACATGGCACATCCATTTCACCATTCTTTCCTAAAATGAGAATTCCTTGGACTGATAAGACTGGAGGGCTGTGGTTTGTCTGAGGTCGCGGGGTCAGTGGATTCCAGTGCCAGGCCCGTGTTGCCTCCATTGACCACCAGCCTCTCGCTCTGGTGTACGCTCACAGATGCCACTCAAGTGGACATGGACTTGGAAAGTGAGCCTCAAGACCCAGGCTTTCAGAAAAGTCATTCATTCTGTTTAGATTTTCATAAAACCTATCTAAAATAGCTCCTTATTTCCTGCTTTCTGCAGTAACAGTCAAGATGATGGAAGACACAGGATCTGCGTTAGTGGTCTTCGAGAGCACTTGGTTCTCTTGGGGCCTAGCTGGACTACCAGCAAGGAGAGGCCAGAAAGGAGGCCACAGGGACCTCGGCTTGAATGTCATTTGATGCTGTTCACTTTTCTTAATAGGACGAAAATCACGTGTTCCCATTCATTTAAAATAATACAGCATCAATAATGGCCACTCAGAATATTTTGGGTCACCTAATCAAAGATTCCTCATAGCATCGATAGTCAAATATAGACGAATTATTCACCAGTTCACTGAGCTGTAGTATTTCACATAGGAACTATTGAAAGAGTGCTTGCTGGGTTTCAGTAGACATCAGCACAGAGTACAACAGCAACTTCGTAACAGGCTCAGGAAGCTTCCGGCCACAGGCGTGCAGCCCGCCGCCTCTGGTGGTGAAAGCAGGTCCGGCCTCCTTTTCACAGCTGTGACGGATCTTCAAGTCACTGCTTGAACCTGGCCCTTCATTTTCTCCACCTGTAATAGCAAAACGTGCCAAACTCCTCAGAGACCACAAAGTTACCAAAAGCTTTTGTCTCGTGTGCTGATGAGAATGAAAGGATAACTGGGGCTCATCCGAGACGTGCCTCCTAATCGTGCCAGCCAGCTCTGGCTTGGGGTCCCACCTGGTCCTCCCACCCCATCCCACAGCGTGTCCCTCCTTTTCCGCCTCCTGAGAGTTTACGCTGAATTCTGCACCTGCCACCCCGCAAGAAGCCTGAGGGCTGCACGTGCTCGAGGCCATTTCGGTGAAGTCCAGTATTGCCAAAAATAGGAGGCTCCCAATTGCATCAGCGAGAGCGGGATTCAGGAGCAGTTGTCAGAGCACTAGTGAGCTGTTCCTCTCTTCCCACCTGCTCTCCAGTTTCCCTGTGACCTTCCTACAGTTGGCTCATAAGTTGGCTCATAAGTACAGAGCAGGTATGGATATGCACAAATAATGAACATGAAGTCGAGGAGAAAGAAACTCGGTGCTCAGTGCATTCAAGAACGCCGGCGAGAGCTGTCCCTGTTTTAAAGGGAGTCTTTCTCTTCATTTTAAGAGCACAGAACATATCTTTCTGCTTGTACTGATGCGTTTCTTACATAGGCCACCCAGAACTCTAAGGAAATAAACGGGCTTGGGGACTGTGCGATCCAGGGACGGGGTAGCATCCTAAGATCTGAGCAGAAGCTCAAGGCACAAGTAAAATCTTTTGTTTGATGTATGATAAGTAAACTATTAATTTAGCAACTATTTTTTCCCCAAATCAACAGTATAACAGCTACCTCAATAGACATATCACAAACCACTGTTAGAATTAAGGTACACCAGCTCGGGGGCCCTATGGTGCATCTGCAGGCAGACCGTCTGTGCTCAGGGCTCAGAGGCTGCATACTCACCTCTGCTTGTCCACACGCTGAGAAATGAGAAGTTATGACTTTCTAAAGGAAATTCTGTTGTTTAAAGGGAGCGTCAAAGATACACACGTGCAGAAGTTGCTGCCCCGTTTTAGTGAGACTGAGCACGAGCATGATGCAGGGTCAGGAGAAGCAGTGATGGTCTTGGTCTGCAGTGACCCGCCCACCAAGGGCCTCCCCGTCGTGTTCAACTATGCCTGCTGGCTGTGTAGCTGTCCAGGGAGAGACTGCCGGATGAGGATGGAAGGAGATGCCTCCAAGCAAACCTTAGGCGGATGGTGACTTCCCGCAGTCTCACCCTGCTGGCAGCACCTGTCCCTCTCTCCAGGCATTTCCTGCCTCATGCTCCCTTTTGCAAACCATGCTGACACTGGGCACATCTGATGCTTAGCAGCCGGATGCACAATGGAAGGTTTTTTTGTCTTGACCCAATGGCCGTGCCTGTCTTTGGAACATCTTAATGAACTCCTGTTTAAATATGGGTCCATTGTTTCAACCAACCAATCCGGCGCTCCCAGCTAAGACTGACTTGACCGCGGGCCTGGCCTTTTGGGGGGCTTCCATGGCCCCAGGGAAAGCCAGCCACCTTCAAAGTACCTCTTCAACCCTTGTGGCCTTTCAAAACACAGATCCCACTAGGAAAACATGTCAAGTGCTCACGACTCCCCAGCTACACCGTGGATCTTCACAGCTCTCAAAGAAGGTTCCTGCCGTCTCCTGCAATTCTCAGCCCTTTGAGGGGATCATCCCCATTTTAAAGTGGAAACACCCAGGCTCAGGGTGAAGGGCCGCCTGGCCCTGCAGGTCTCTGGCCCCCAGGTGTAGCGCACTTTCTCCACCTCCGCACTCTTGCCAGCCGCTTACAGCCCGGCCCCGGCCCCGGCCCTGTCCTCCACCCACGCTCTTGTGGGTCAGCCTGGTCTGCCTGACGCCGCTGTTCCTGGAGGAGTTACTTGCTTAAAGCCTTCCTTTTAAGCTCACAACAGTGGTGTGGATCCAGGAGGGGCAAGGAAATTCTATTGCCCATAGAAGGCACAAACTAAGATGAGGCCACCAGTGGGGGCTTCCTGAGTATTAAAAAGTGTCCCTGGAAGATTTTTTCCACACCCAGCGTTTATGGCATTGGCACTGCCAGGCACTAGACGGTTCCAAAGCCAGACTCTGTATTTGTTCTCATTTTAAAAGTGGCCCAGCTCCTCTTAGCTCTTGGTCCAAGCTGACTCATAGGGCTCCCCTGGGATTAAGGACTCTTACCAACCAAATCTTTGCATCGAGTTGTCAGCTAAGGAGACTCTTGCCTTCCTGACAACAGCGACCTTCAGACGGCACAGTCTGAAGTAAAGTGTCCGTGAATGGCTCTATGGACAGCTCAGCTGTGCTGTCGCCATGAGGAGCAAAAGAAGGGGTGTGACAAATGTTGACTAATCTGCCTAAAGTGGGCTGGCAGCTCCTCGCTAACCAAGGAATTCTTTGACGCCGTTGCGCTGTGTAGCGGCCTTCCTTTTCCTTTCTGAGTGCAAGGACTTTCCCCAGGCAAGCCCTCCTCTGGAAGACCTTCTGCCCAGGAAGATCTAAGAGTGGGCTCCAAAGATTGACGTCTAAGTTTTTGCTGAGATTTATACATATTTTAGGTGCCATTTTAATAGAATTCAGGAAAATGGTCACTGACCTCCAGCCTGTGAAGCACACCAGAGTAAGAATAAAGTGACAAATCTGGTGTGACTCAAGACATAGGGGATCCATATATTTCTCAGGAAACCACAATACAAACTAAAATGTGATATTGGAAGTTTTGCAAGAAAAAAAAAGACAGAGTCTTCATGCTTTAGTTTAAATAGTTGCATGCTTTCCGTTATGCTGTTTTTGTGGAATGCAGCAGGTTCTTAAACTTTATTTCAGTAGAGCGGGCTACAGGCTTATTTCTTTAAGAAGCTGTGGTGCAGGCCCGCTGGTTGGAACAGAAAGCGCGTGGCCGCCGCCCAGGGCTGCCTTCCGCACGCCCCTGTCCCAGCTTGAGGGGCCTGGGCTGCCTTCTCAGATCTAGAGTGGGACTGGCCACTGACCGTCTGCTTCTCAGAATCTCAGTTTGAAGCGTGAGAAATAGAACCATTTACTTCCCCTCCCCAAGAAGGGGGAGCCATAGCATATAATGCGGTCCAGCTGAAATACACACAGCCACATCCTTTTGGAATCCTTTGCCAAACAGAACAGACCAAACTGCATCCATGTGCAGTGTCACATCTTGACTGAAGCAATTGAGAACATCAAGGCCTTCAGTGGCCCCATGGCTATTACATGCATTCTTTCAAAAAAAAAAAAAAAATGAAGAAACATCAATTTTTTACATCATAGAGAGGAAATTAAGACCTGGGTCAGATTTTTTAACTTAAAATGTTTGCTAGTTTGGGTCAAATGTGAAAACCTTCCATGTCTTTCTCCAGAGAAGGGAATTACCAGCCTCCTCCTCTCCTGCCCTTCTCCCTCCACCCAGCATCTAAAAGTCATTACTAGGCTGAGTGGATACAGCATCATGGAAGCAGGTGCACAGCATGAGCCCTGCCTCCTAGGACAAGGGGTGAGCTGCAAAACCAGGGGCACGTGGCCAGAGGGGCCTCAGGCCTTGACTCAGCCTCCTCGAGGCAGGGAGGTCAAGCTTCAGGCCTTGAAGACAAGTGAGTGACCATTCTTTTCAAGGTAAAACCATTCACTTTTGGGAACTGTCTTCTCTTAAAGGCACAGATGGTCTGTTCCTTTTTTTCAGGCCTGAAAAAAAAAGTACCTCACAAAAGATGCATACCACTCAGTCATACCCTTTTCGGTAAGATTACAGTATTCGCGTTCGAGTATCACGATTTTTTTCTGCACTGTATGGTGAAAAGAACTATGTTAATAGCTGTATCTTAAATACTGTGATTTGAGGGGTTTTTAAAATGCTAATATAAATATTTTACTAACTTACAATCATGCATCTAATAACAAACGTTCGGGTTCTTTTGAAATCAGTGTTAATTGATGTATGCTCTTAATAGCCTGGCTCTGGGACCTATAGGAAACACAAAGGAAGCTGAAATGTCACAACTAAAATGCAACTGCACACACACACACACACACACACACATACACACACACGTCAAAGCTTTTCATCTCTCCTGAGCCACGTAGAACTGTTTTTCACTGTACAAATCTGTTTCATTCATCACACTTCACCGGCAAGCAGCACAGCGAGCCCATCTCATCATTTCTACCGGCAAGGCCGCCTTAGGCCCAGGTCAGAAGTCAATGTTGCACACAGCAGGGTCTCACCGAAGACCCTGACCCCTTCCTGCATAGTAAGTAGCCATCTGCTCTTCAGGAAGTTACTGCCTGTGGGTTTTTACCAAAGACTTTTCAATTTGAAAAATGCTTTCAGAAATGATTTGCACCAGCTGGTTCTCTGGCAGCCTCCACACGGCCCAACCTGAAGCATAAAACAGAAACCACAGACTCCGTGAGTCTCCCATGCGTTGTTTTCCATCTTTGCAAAATTCCGTCTTGATGTGTATCTGTCCTGCCCCTTCGGTCCACAGGGCCATTGTGCTGAGACCCGCCAGGGAGAGTGTTTGACGGACACCCCATCAGGACGGTGCAGGTTTCCAAAGCGAGACTGAGCTTGGTTTCTGGGCGTTTGTTTATCGTTACTTTTCCTGGGTGCCTTACACTCTCGTAGTATTCAGGGCTGACAGACCCTTTGTTTTTCGACCGAACAGGAGCAGTTCCAAAGGAGATCTTCGTGAGCAGGCTCTGGTGTCCTCTGGGCAGGGGGCATCCAGGGCCTCGGGAAGCAGGGGTGTGCAGAGAAGAGCAATGGCATCTTCCTCATCACGTTAACTGATAGTAGTTCCAGGCAATTAGAAAATGGCTATAAAGTAACTTTAATTTTTAAAAAATCTTACTCATTTTCCCACTAGGAGATTGAACTGATCATATATATTGATTTATATCCTGAATTTGGGGGAACTCATATGTTTGGAATGTCCTACTGTAAGACTGATGAATGTAAAGACTTAATTTCAGGGTACAGTTTTGCCTTAATGGTTTTAAAAAATAAACTATTTTTTAAAATTATTTGGTGAGTTTTGAGTGATACCGTGAGATGAACTGTTTGGTTTGAAAAAACCAAATCCCCAGCTTTGGTGTCTGCCCTTAGCCCGAAACAGTCCTCCCGCCCACTCATCTGTGTTGGCCTTCCCCCGAACAGAGTCCCTTTTTGTTCGTCAGTGGACAGAATGGACCTGGGACCGTGTGGCCCAGGAACATGACATCCATTTGTCTAAAGTAACATGAAACAGGGGAAGCTTTTAAAAGTGTGGGCATCTGAAAATAAAACCCAGCACACAGATGGGTCAGCACAAGCTCTTTATTCATTCTCTCATCAGACAGGCTCCTAACACGCCCCGGGAATGTGAACTGGCCTTGCAGTAACGATAACATGAGACAGAGCACTTCCTACCCTCTAAGAACTAGCAGACAGGAGGGAGCTCACAGTTCCCACTTGCTACCATGGGGCCTATGAGGGCAGGAGTGCCGTGGGCGGTGCCTGGGGGCGGGGTGCCCCAGGACAGCCGGCAGTCTGTGGGTTTGGACTTCACAGGCACCAAGGGCTGAGTTCACTATGGAGAGGAGGCAGGCAAGCAACAGAATGGCTCTGAGGTGTGAGCACGAGTGAGGGAAGGAAGCTGAGGGCATTCCTCTGCCTTGGAATGGAATTGGGCCTGGAGCTGGAGCCGGAGCCTGAGGGACCAGAAAAGGCCAGAAGCACCAACATTCAACCTCTGGATCTACCGCCAGGCCCACAGCACCCACGGAGAAGATTGGTCTCGTAGATGTTTCAGGGGAAGGATTATTTTCCAAAACATTAACTGGTTCTTTGGGTCTTTAATTATAAATATGACACATGGTCAAGATTAAGAACATTTTCCAAGCATCACATAAGGATGGGAAGTAAAAATTTTATCCCCCCAGTCATCCCAATCGCGTTCTGTAGCTCTCAGTACACCTCAGCATCTTCCCACAAGCATACAGGTCGCCTCCCTGTGAACCATTCTGCTGACTGACATCTTCGTGGCAGGAGCACTCACTTTCTGGCATCTGGGGAGGCAGGTGACACCCCCCGCCATGGCTGGGAGAAGCAGCCCCTCCTGCCTCTGCATGAGCACAGACAACATGACCCCTCAACATGACCACACAGTGTCCCCATACTAGATCAACAGCTCTGAGACAGTGGGCCTCTGTCTCTTCGCTGCTGTGTCCACAGGACCCAGCAGAGCAGCACGGCACATGGAGGCAACTCCCGGATCTGATGACTCATACGCAGGGTTAACAGGAGCCTTCCATGCCTGGCCCTGTGCAAGCAGAAGCCAGGGGAGGACCCTGCAGGAAAGCCTGGAGCCTCAGCCCCCGAGCAGGAGAGCAAAAGGGCCCACAGGCCCGACTGTGGCTTCCCTTTGTGGCCAGTTCCTGTTCTCGGTCTCAGGGGACGGGAGCTCTGGAGCAGAGGGCTGGGTTTGCAGGGTGTCTGGTCTGAGGTCTGCCTTTGAGGTGCCTTCTATGTGGCTCCCGGTCCTGCTGCTGTTGAGGCTGTACCCCAGCTACCTCAGGCTGCAGACGCTGCTCCTGACGGCCCAGAAACAGGCCGGGCCAAGCAGCTCCCAGCTCAGCCCCACCTCGATACAGAAGCCCCCTGCAGGGCGCTGCTGTGGACCTGGCACCTGGCTGCACTCACGTCCGAGAACTGGGCTGGCTGGCAGGCCTCTTTGATGGAACTTTCCTTTTCTCCAAGTCTTGCCGAATTTCCTGAGGGAAAGCATCAATGTTCTCCTGGACACAGGGGAGGCAAAATCTCTTGGAATAGAATAAACTGCATTCCTGAAAGAAGAGGGGAAGGAAGGGGGCTGAGTACCACGGGGAGCCTGGTGCAGCTTCTCCCGGAGGCCAGCCCTTCACCGCATGCTGGATGGAGGCGCTGAGCAGGGCCCCCAGGATACACAGACAGCTAAGAGGAGATGGGGACGGTGTGGCCAGAGCCAGAACAGCAGGAGGGAGAGCAGGGCCCTGGGGCCTGGCCAGCCACCTCGAGGAGTGTGATCTTTGCCTAAGAGAGAAAGAAATGATGGAGGACTGCCGGAGAGGAGGGGCAAAAGAGCCAGGGTGAGACCCTGCAGGCAGTGGGTGTCGGAGGGTTTTCAGCATGTGGGAATCCTCCAGTGAGAATGGCAAAGGCATCCAGGAGAGAGGGATGCAGGCCTGGGTTAACCAGGGTGGGAAAGCGGGACAGGACAGAAAGACTACAGGATTGCCCTGCTCCACTGCAGGCTGAAGAGAAACCATGAGAAGCTGTGGCACAAGCCACAGCTACATGGTCAGAAATCCCAGATCCCTCCCTAGGGCTGTCACAGCAGTGGGACAGGGGCTTGGTGACCACTGATGCTCAGAGCAGCAGGGTGTAAGAGGTCCAGCCCTACAGATCAAAAAGGCCATGGTCGAGTGGCTTCTCTGGGTGGAAGGCCAGAACGGTCCCAATGTGTCCACTCTCCCCCTGCCTCCATCCTCTAACACGAAACTCCCGATTTTCATCCCGCACGGGGCCCGGCCCATATACTACCATCCCAGCTGCTCTGCAACTGGGTGTAGCCACGTGGCTAAGTCTGGTCAGTGGCTGTCATTGGCAGCTGTGGGCCACCTCCAAGTCATGCCCTTCGAAGGAATGGGTGTGTGCTCCCTGTCCCTTCCCAGCAGTGGAGATGTAGATATGACGGTGGGAGCTGCAACAGCCGCAGTGGCCCCAGCAGATGCTGAGTTGAGGGTGGCAGCCGTGCCCTTCCAGCCAGCACTCCCTGCTCTGGACTCTTACACAGAAGAAAACTAAGTGAATCCTATTTGTCTCGATGAAGCCACTTAGGGAGTCTCTCTGTTCCTGCACCTTAGCATGTGCCTCAACTAAGACAAGGCCGCCCTTCCTACAGTTCTCAGAAGAGGTCTGTTCCCACGAGGAGTCACTCCCTAACAACCTACCACTTATTCAAAGAAGGCTGGGGATTTCTGAGAGCACCCTGGGCACCCTCCCCTCTGCTGACCACGTGTAGCCCAAATTCCCAGGGGGTGCACTCGAGGCTCCTCCCACCCGGCCCCACCCCCCTCTTCAGTCTCAGCTTCCCAGCTGCTCCTCTCCGGCCAGAGCCTCAGGATCGTCAGCCGCCCCATCTCCTCAAACACCCCAAGGTGCCGTGTGTGTCCTCCCTCCCGGCTCTGCCTGAGCTGAGGCTTCCTCCCCTGACCTTTGAGGGATGGAGGCTGTGTCAGTGGGGTCTGTGACATGGCTCCTTTGCTCGCACTTTGCCCCCGGTGGAATGCGTGGGGACCTCAGACTGTGGGATCACTCAGGCTACAGGGGCCACACTCCCCAGCTACACCTCCATCCGTCCTCGGGCTCTCAAACAGGAGGCTCAGCAATCTCGGTGAAGCAGGCCCACTCGGGCTCTCGGACCCTCAGTCTCCTCACCTATAGGACGGGGTAATAACCTGCTTTGCCCAACCACCTTTGGGGCAGGATTGCAGGAAGCCTCACAGGTAAGACAAGTCACAAGCAGAGGGCCTGGCACACCACAAGTGCTCAAGAAAGTGGGCTCCTACCTCTGGAAAGTGCCCCCAGAACACTTAAAAGGAAGGTCGCTATCCCCTGGAGGCGAGGAGCATGACGGCCCCCTGCAGAGTTGGGGGGAGGAGGAAGAACTATTAGGGGTCCCTGGGGGTGGGGCCGAACCTCCAAGAATCAATTTCTCTTCCTCAACCCCCGCTGAGACCCCCTACCTGACCCCAGCTCACCCCTCTACCTGTCCCCTCCCCCTCTGTGGGCTGCAGGATCCATCCATTATGAGGTGGGCCAGCTGGCCTCTAAGAACTACCCCACCGGCCCTCCAACCTAGGGACTGTGAAGGCTCCTAGGGTCACCAGGAAAGACTGACACTCACACAGTCCTTGGGAAAGGCTCACGCGTCACCTCTCCCACGATCACACGTGTGGGGTCCCATCCTCAGGGAGGGACGGAAGGCAGCCCCAGCCACACGCGGCTTACCTACCAGGCCCACACACACCAGCCTGCTGCATAAACTGCATTTCGAGCCGAGGATCAGGAATCTGTCTTTGTCCGAGGTGAAGGGGTCCTTCATGACGTAGCTCTCCTCCAGGAGGCTGTAGGACAGTAAGTGATGCCAGCGGTCGGAACAGCCTGAACCTCTGCTCACAGAAGCTGGGCAGCAGCATGGACCTCCCCAGGGCCTGCACACTGCAGGCTCATGGAGGGAGGGGCTGGTCCCCCTGTGCCACCCAGTAGTAACAGAAAGGCAAGCAGTGGGGCGCCAGGCTGGAAGTGAAGCTGGACCTGCTCTGGGCTCTATACCAGCTGTGGTGGAGAGACCCGCTCCTCTTCAGCTGGAAGAAGGGCTGCTGCCAGCGAGCCCCCAGACCCCAACCTGACTAACCAGAGTGCAGGCAGGGTCACGAGGTCCCCCCCAGCCCTCCAAGCCCTCCGCTCACGCCAAGGAACAGTGACGCCCACTCTCAAGTGCTTCCGCACAGGGAGCACTAGGGCGCCTTACACCCTGTGTATGGTCTGGCCCCACGTCATGCATCAGAAAGGAGACCAGAAAGGAGGGTTCCATGATGACATCCCTGGTTCCCAGTCAGCAGAAGAACCCCAGACAGAAGAAAGAAGCCTTGTCCCCGCCACTTGTCCCACATGAGTAATGTACTGGTCAACTTCCCTCAATGGCGCATTTGACAAAGGGCAGGTTGAAGGTCAAGAATCAAGCTCTGGGACCCACTGGCTCTACTCTAGGCCTTCCCTGGGCAGATTCCTAGGAAGCTGGTCCTCAGGACTCACTCCCACCAGTGCAAGGGCCTCAAGGCAGGTGGGCTTCCGGCTAAGAATGTTGTCTCCACAGGAACCAGCAGGAATGGCAACCAGACTCAGGCCCACATAAGGCCGCCAGGGCGCCTTTCATTCCCAGCTGCTGAGCTGTTTCAGCTGGAGCCATGGGGCTTCTACCCCACAGCTGGAGCGGGTGTTGAACTCTGAGCTGAGCAGAAGGAAGGGGCTTAGGGGTTCTGGAAGAGCTGGCTGGCCCTCAAGCCTGTCCTGTGCCTCCTCAGGTCACATGTGAAGCAGCCAGAGCCTGGAGGGGTGGGCCTAGAGCACAACACCCAGGCCATGTGTCAGACTCAGGCCAACCAGCTCCGAGTAGGGCTTCCTGGGGCCACTAGGACACTGGTACTCACACGACAGACTGGGTGTCAGGGGGCTTCTGCCCCACATAGCTGTATGGAGCTGTCAAGGCACAGAGCTGGCACGTAAACACACCCAAGGGACGGCACTCTGTCTCACACGCCATCTGCAAGATCAAGAGACAGGGCACAGCACCTTCAGAACCAAGAACGACACATCGCAAAGCGTCCTGCTGCATGCTGCTTACTCACAAGACACAGGGCACCCCTTACAGACAGGGAACCGTGAGTTCAGAGTAAGTACGAGTTCAGAGTAAGCGCTCAAGGTCACACATTATTTTCAAGTGCACATGAGATATTCACCAAGAAAGGCTATGATGCTGGGCTATAAAATGGGCCTCAAACTTTAAAAGACTAAAGTCATAGAGTACGTTCTGCAACCCCAAGATCATTAAAATCAGTAACAAAAAATCTCAAAACATTTGGAAATTAAATGGTATACTTCCAAATAAGCCATAGTTTAAAGAAGAAATCACGAGGGAAATTAGAAAATATTTTGAACTAAATGAAAACCAAAACACAATATATCAAAGTATGTAGAATGAGGCTTAAGCAGTGGTTAAAGGGAAATTCACTGCTTTAAATGTTTAAACTGGAAAAGAAGGTTTAAAACAATCATCTAGGTTTCTACCTTAAGAAGCTAGAAAAAAGCAAATTAAACCCAACATAAATAGAAAGAATAAAATAATAAAGAACAGAAATCAAAGGAATAGAAAATGGACAAACAATAGGAAAAAAAATCAATAAAACCAAAGGTGGTTATTTCAAGACTTCAATAAAGTTGATAACCTCCACTAGACTGATAAAGAAAAATGGGAAGAAGATACAAATTACCACAATCAGGAATGAAAAAGGGGACGTCACTAAGACTACAGACATTAAAAGGGTCATAAAGGAATATGTGAACTTTTTATCAAAGAAATTAGAAATTTAGGTGAAATGGACAGATTTCTTTTAAAAATGCCAATTATCAAAAGTAACTCAGAAAGAAATAGAAAGCCTGAATAGCCCTGTATCTACTAAGAAAATTGAATTCATAATTTAAAATTTTCCAAAAAATGAAATAAAACAACACCAAAAAAATTTCATGCCTAGATGACTTAACCAGCAAATTGTCAAGCATTTAAGGAAGATGTAATACCAACCGATAGAAACTGTTTCAGGATAGAGAGGAAGGAAGACTTCCCCAGTGATTTTATGACACCAGGATCACATGGACACCAAAACTAACAGGATTACCCTGATACTATTAACCAGACAAAGCTGTTACAGGAAAACTATAGATCAATACAATATCCTTCATGAAATAGATACAAAAATCTTTAGCAAAATATTAGCAAACTGAATTCAATAATATGTAAGAAACCTAACACCTCATGACTGAGTGGATTCACTCCAGGAATGCAAGGTTGGTTTACCGTTCAAAAACCAATGAACACAATTCACACAATAGTAACAGAACACAATAGTAACAGAATAAAGGAAGAAAACCATAGGATCATTCCAATAGATGCATTAAAAAGTATGATAAAATTCAACAGAATTTTACAAAATTCAAGGTTCCGGGTGGTGCTTCAACCCTACGGGGCTCCCCAACTGACTACAGAATAAACTCCCTTCCTTGGCAGTTGAGGTCTCTTTAACTTGGGTATCATCTTGTCCAATTACTCACCCCTCCTCACGTGCTGTCCTTCAGAGAGCCCCTATACTTCTCCACCTCCTTGCCTTTGCTTCTGCTGTTCCTTCCACCTGGAGGGCTTTTCCCCACATCTCTACCCAAGGAATTGCCCTCTGGCTGCCTTGCAGATTTTCTCTTTATCTTTGGCTTTCAATGCTTTGAATATATATTTACTCTTTCTTTCTTTTAAACTTATTTATCCTGCTTGTGCTTCTTTAAGCAGCCTTTGATCTGTGGTTTCATATCTTTCGTCATTTTTGGAAAATTCTTGAGCATTATTGACGTGGATCAAGGCTGCCCCGGGGAGAGAAGCCTAAGGCGTCCTGGCCTATATGCCGATCATGACCTGATTCATATCTAAAGTTATATGACCACATAATAACCAGACCCCACCTGCACTGACATGATTTAATGACTTTTTACATCATCTTTCCTTTGTCTGGTAGAAGTAAGTGACATACCCATGCCTTATAAATTGAGCCCTAACCCTCAACACTTTGCAGCCCTTCACTGCCCGTGGGTCCCGTCCCCACGCTAGTCTCTGAATAAAGGAGCACTACAACCAGACCTCGAGAGTCCAAAGAAATCTTTCTTTTGACTCTTTGCCTCGCTGAGCCCGCAGCATTATCACGTCAAATATTTCTGCTGCCTTATTCTCTGTCTCCTGAGACTGCAACTGCAAGAGCAGGAGGCCGTGCGACACCGTCCCACGGTTCTCGGACGCTTGGCTGCGGGTTGCGTCTGTCCCTTCCTCTCTTCGTGTCTCACGGGGGGCATTCCTAGTAACCTAACTAGTGCACTGACTTTCCTCCTCGGCCGCGTCACATGACTGACGGGCCCGGGAGGCATTCCTCCTTATCCCTAGCCCCCGCCCCCCGATTCTTCCCAAGGTTTCCGGGGCCGCCCCGCACGTAGGAACCACCCCGGAGCTCCCCAGCCCCCAGTGTCCCCAGCGCCGCCATCCACCATGGTGGCTTTTCCCGCGTCCTCCGTCCCGTCCCAAAGCCGCAGGCCCCCGCAGCCCTCCACTGAGGCGCCGACCGCGGCCGCTCGAGCAGGAGGCATGTGGAGACCAGGGCTGGCATCACCGCGCACGCGCCGCTTGGACACCAGGCCGCACACTCACCTCCGCCGCCTCTGCCGCCCCGCGCGGCCCCCGCCACGGCGCATGCGCGGGCCCGCCCCGAAGGCGCCCAATTGAGGGCGCATGCGCGGGATAGGGCGGGGCTTCGTGGCTGACTTTCGACCCCGTCTCGTGCGCCGGGCCAGTGAGCTATGGGGGTGGCAGCAGGACGGGGAAGACTTGGGCCTGCTCTGCGCGGTGTTCGCCGCCCCGAGGCGCTCCGCTTCTTCCTGGATTTTCCACCGGGATCCGCAGAGTGGAAGCGCCCGGGCGCGTGGCCCGCAGATAACCCGGCGGCGCCCCGGCATGGTCTGCTCACCTCGCGCCTCGGCTGAGATGCCGTGGTGTGATCTCGCCAGCTCCCTGTCCCCCCATCGGACGGGAGCCCCCCGGGCCTAGGCCGCAGGCGGGGGTGACTGTGTCAGCTAAGGCAACAGTCGAGATGAGTTCAAAACGAGCCCCGTCGTTTCCTGTGACCGTTGTAAACCTGTGCGCTCGGGACATGTCCCTGTGCTCTTTGAAAGCCCTAAAGTGGCCTGCGACGCCCGTCGTGATCTGGGCCCCACCATCCTTCAACCTTCTGAGCCTCGCTCCGGGGCACCAACCACACTTTCAAAGGTCCCCCTGGCCCCCAAGCTCCCCTGCCCTCAGCCCCTAAATCTGCAGTGACTGTCCTACCTTACCCCAGCCCCACTCCTGACCCCTCTGTGCCTGTGTACGCGAGGCATCATTCTGTGGAGTTAGGGGCAGGATTCTGAAGCCAGCAGGCCTGAGATCTGGGACTTTTTCCCACGGGGAATTAAGAACTAAGGATTATACAAACTATTTAGTAACGCTGGGAACAAAATTCTTGGACCTAGGCAAGAGGGGCCCCTGCCCTGGGCACCAGGAATTAGCAAGCAGTTTGATTTCGTTACTAGAAAACATGACAAACTGTGCTTACAGCAGTGACATTCTTTGGATCAGTTCAAAGATGATACACTGTTGGGTTTTTTTCTAGATCTGCCCAAAGATGGACCATCTTGACGAAGCATTTCAAATCTAATTTATAACCACTCTCGATACATGACGGTAATCCCATGAATGCTGTGAAAGCCATTAGACAGTTTAGACAAGTTAGGAGATGCACTCGAAGAGTTAAGTGAAATCATATCCAAAGATAAAATCATGGTCTTTGGCAGAAAATAAAGTTAATTTTGAGTTTGAGCTGTCTACAGTTGTTACTGTAAGAAAAAGCTTACCAAAAAATCCAAAAGGATTAAAAATATCTCAATGTTTTAGGGAAAAAAGTGGTTCCCAAAAGAAACCGCATGTGAAATAAGCACAAATCAAGAGAATGAAAAGACAAGCTACAGGATGGGAGACGATATTAGCCAAAAGACATATATGATAAAGGACTGTTGTCCAAAATATACAATACAAAGAACTCTCTTAAAACTCAACAATAAGAGCTGATTAAAAAATGGGCCGAGGACCTGAACAGAGATCTCACTGAAGAAGATATACAGATGGCAAATAAGCATATGAAAAGATGTTCCACATTCTATGTCATCAGGGAAATGCAAAGTGAAGTGAGATATCGTGACATACCTATTTGAATGGCCAGAATCCAAATACTGATGACACCAAATGCTGGTGAGCATGTGGAACAATAGGAACTCTCAGTCATTATTGGTAAGAACGTAAAATGGTGCAGCCACTTTAGAAGACAGTTTGGCAGTTTCTTACAAAACTAAACATACTCTTATCATATGATCAGCAATCATGCTCCTGAGTATTCACCTAAAGATGTTGAAAACTTCTGTCCATACAAAAACCTATACGCAGATATTTATAGCTGCTTTATTCATATTTGCCAAAACTTGGAAGCAACCAAGATGTCCTTCAGTAGGCGAATGGATAAATAAACTGTGGTACATCCAGACAATGGAATTTTACTCAGCACTAAAAAGAAAGGAGCTATCAAGCCATGAAAAGACATGGAAGAAATTTACATGTATATTAACAAGTGAAAGAAGACAATCTGAATATGCTACATATTGTATGATGCCAACTATAGAACATTCTGGAAAAGGCAGAACAATGGAGACACTAAAAAGGTCAGTTGTTGCCAGTGGTTGGGGTGGGGGATGAATAGGCAGAGCACAGAGGATTTTTAGGGCAGTGAAAATATTCTGTGTGACACTATAGTGGTAAATACGTGTCATAATACATTTATCTAAACTCATAGTATGTACAACGCCCAGAGTGAACACTAATGTAACTATGGACTCTGGGTGATAATGATGTGTCAACATAGGTTCATCAAGTGTAACAAATGTCCCATCCTGGTGAGGATGTTGATAATGGGGAAGGGTATGCATGTGTTGGGGCAGAGGGTATAGGAGAAATCTCTGAATCGTCCCCTCAATTTTGCTGTGAACCTGAAACTGTTCTAAAAAATAAAGTACTTTTTAGAAAACACTAAGGTGGCATTCAAATACAATGTAGGGAAATTAGAACTAGGAAACAGAAACATTTGCTGGACTCTGAAGGAGAAGATTCATGTACAAATAATCCTGAAAATAATGTCTCTGGAGACTATTTTCTGGCCACTGTGGGTCAAGGTATAGTCGCTACTGAAGAGAGAGTTGAACCAAGTGGGCAGCCTACTGTAGTTTTCAGTTTTCTTTATTATATCTTAGTACTGAAAAATGTGAAAGGAGAAAAACTTAAGAACTACTGTATGGATCTAGATATGTTGTAAGATATTAAGATATGGTGAGAATAGTGAACTAATTATTTCATTTATATAATGAAATGGAAATATTTTGTAATATTTTCTGCAATGGTGCTAATTTTTCAGATTCACCCTCCTTACCATGTTTAAACCTGATGTCACTATTCATGGATCAATTCTAAATCTAAAGCTTTAAGAATTTTATTGACAATTCCAGCTGCTGCTCCCTCAGCAGAGTGAAGTTTCTCCCAACTGAAATAATTGAAAACTGTCTACAAACTATAATGACTCAGGAAAGTTTATCTAACTTGGCACAATTGTCAATATAACACAATTATATGAAAATTTTATTATTATCAACACAATGATTTTTTTTCTGAAACAAAGGCAAGAAAAATAAATTTTGTGGTATATATACATACATAATAAATTATGGATTATGTATGTCTTCTTACTTATTCAAGCATCAGTGGCCCATGGACAGAACCTCCAGAAGTGCACAATAATAGTTCAGTTATCTTTGATATTTTGCCAATTTTCAGCCATATGAAAGCCACAGCTTTACATATAATTTTTTATGTTGTCCTTATCAAGGTGTATTTGTCAAGGTAGGTAGATATAACATTTTATGTGATGGTTGGTAACCTTGTTTTATAACCTTTAAATATCTAGACATTTGGATTTTGGCATCCTGCCCTGGGCCCCCACAATGTTAGAGTGGGCTTGCTGGGGAAAATGATTACCTATGTATTGTGGCAATACTGATAAAATGTTGTATAAATGTGGTCTTAAGAGAATAGCTTATAAGCTTTTTAAAAATCACAATACTAAAGTATTGTACATTGTGTATTTAGGTACAGACTGAGAAAGGAAATCTGAAAATTGGAAAATAAGGAATTGAATGTAAATTAGAATCTAAAGCAAAGTATTGCTAAAAACAAAAAAGGAGTACCGTGGAAGATTAATTCCTTATGCACCCTGTTTCACTGTTAACTGCAGCCCTAGTCATCTCTTTCTCCATTTCTGCCAGTAAAATTAAGTCTAAAGGCTTGCATTTTGCTTTTAGCACTAACGAAATTCCAGAAGCAGGCCTTAGTTTTTTAAGTAAACTCTTAAAAGTATAACATACATACAGAAAAGTACCTACTTCCCAAGTGTACAGCAAGATGAATTTTCACAAAGCACAGCAGTATATATGGCACCCAGAGGAAGTCGTCCATGTGATGCTGGGGGTTTCTTCTGGCTTATGGGAAAGTGTGGCCCTCCGTGGAGTGGTGGAGGGAGGCTGCAT
The DNA here is from genome assembly GCF_037783145.1 of Equus przewalskii. NCBI lineage: Eukaryota > Metazoa > Chordata > Mammalia > Perissodactyla > Equidae > Equus > Equus przewalskii. Next base: position 42,729,253 of record NC_091859.1, read on the forward strand.
TTAGAGACCTGTATTTGTTGTCAACGGACAAAATACCTTTAATGTTGTATAGTTTTTAAGTAAACTTTTAATGGTATAATATACATACAGAAGCAGGCCTTAGAAATGTAAGTCTTCAGGCCAGCCTCGTGGCACAGCGGTTGAGTGCGCACGTTCCACTTCAGCTTCCGGGAGTTCGTCGGTTCGGATCCCGGGTGCGGACATGGCACCGCTTGGCAAGCCATGCTGTGGTAGGCGTCCCACATATAAAGTAGAGGAAGATGGGCAAGGATGTTAGCTCAGGGCCAGTCTTCCTCAGCAAAAAAGAGGAGGATTGGCAGCAGATGTTAGCTCAGGGCTAATCTTCCTCAAAAAAAAAGAAAAGAAAAGAAAAGAAAAAAGAAATGCAAGTCTTCATAATTAACAAAAGAGTTTGAGGTAGATGAAGGACAGGTCTCCTCTCCCGTGTGGATGGAGAGATCTCTCTGCAGATATAACTTGTTCAACTACTCTGAGTTAATAAGGGCTAAATTGAGAACAAATCCAGGAACGTCCATCTTGTTTTCCTGTGTAGTACAGACTTGGTAGGGTATTCATAACTGTTGCCAACTTGTTCTGGAATATACCTACCGTAATCCTGGAAATATGATGAGAACAAAGGAGTCTTTTTTTTTTTTCTCCCTGGGAAAATGTTTATAATATATGGTAATATGAGTTACAGCATCAGTTGGAGAGAGAAACACAAACAATGAAGAATTTTAAAAGCCCAATTTGTTCTAAGGGTTGAGTTTAAATGCACGCATGGCTTCATCACGGGCTGAGTCCTTCACTTTTCTCCACTTTTCTATTTCTCCTCCTCTGTCCTCTCCCCAGCCCACCAGCGAGCCACTCTTTTCCTGGTTTTGTTGCTCACTGGCACCCCCATCAGAGACTGAGCAGAAAGGAAGGACTGGAAAGCCTGGAAATGGCCCTGGGTCAGCAGTTTCAGTTCTGTGTGTGTGAGTCTTTGTGGGATGGTGTTGAGAACAAAGGAGTCTTAAAAGACTCCTCCGGAAATTGTTGCCATGTCGAGTGCAAATGGCCTTCAAAACAAACCTGAATTTTCACTTTGCTTCCTTGCTTTGTTTTCCTGATAATGTCGTAATTGGCATCTCTGTATTTCTAAACTATATAAATACTTGCCATTGCTCTATCAGACTAGAAGAAGGCCCCTGGCACTCTTCTCTCTCCCAATACCTGTGGAAAATGTCCTGTGACTCTCCTAGGCTTCTCATTGTAACCAGAAATTGAGAGTCTTGTCTCCTTCGCAGGACACGCAGCTGCCGTCCCGGGTCCTCACTCAGACTGCCTCCATGCTGGTCCCAGGAGCCCCCTTCCTGGACCACTGAGGCTTCTCTGGCTGGGATTGCCCACTTGGGCCCTGTGTTTATGACCCTGTAATTCACTCTCCCGCTGCACAGCTCCAGGTCATGAGATGCGCTGCTGGCCTCTCCCCGCCTCCGGAGCTTTCTTCCCAGGAAGGGAGGCCAGCTAGCATAACCTGAGCCTCCCACGGCACCAGGAGAGGGGCAGAGACTTCAGCTGATTGCTAAATTTGGGAAGAATGTCTGTGCGCACCCACCCACGGAGCACATGAGTCTGCCTCGCCTGCCATCAGCCTTTGAAGCCTCTAAGGGGAGGCTTGCCCCTCGTTGCCAGCAACTGAGGCTTAAACTCTTCATGCTGTGGTTCGATGGGCGAGTGCATCTGACTAGACTGAAACCTGCCTCCATCAGTAAAAAGTAATCATTTGGCCCCCGTTTACTCTTTCTCTCAACCTTTTCAGAAGTCAGGCCGTGAAGGGAGGCACTAACTGTGAACGTGCGCTCCATGTGGGACCAGTGGGCCAGTATAGACCAGGCGATGCCGTGACCTCCCCACCAGGGGAGTCAGAAAATCCAAATCCGACCTTCTGACACTGCCCGTGTGGGTGGCCTGGGAGAGTCACTGAGCCTCTCCATTCTCTCCTCTGGCGGAGAAGACTTCTCCCCGCCCCGGGTTCTCAGGCGTCCCCTCAGGAGGAAATGATGTGTGTGTGTGTGTGTGTGTGTGTGTGTGTGCTCTTGTGCCTGCCAGGGTGCAGCGTGCACTCCCCTGCAGCTCAGGATTCCAGGGGCAGCAGCCGTGTGAGTAACACACACCTGGGGACAAAGCAGCCACTGCCTGATTTGGCCGTCCCCCTTTGCGGGCCCTCAACTTGCGGGGCAGAAGCCATCTGTGCACATGCCCCACGTGCAGAAATCACTTCAAGGCTCATAGGAGAAATCTCACATTTAATTCTGAGAAAGTGTAAAGTGGCATCTACATAAATGAACATGCTTCTGAGTGAAAATATAACAGCTGCTAGCCCAAACTTCTCTTAAACAATAAACTGCATTTTCTTTACTATTCCTAAACCATCCACCATGCCATAGATAACCAAGAGCCCAGATCCTGGATGAATACATTGCTATCTTCAAAATACAGAATATTTACTGTCTTTGGGTGGGAATTCCCACACACACACACCTTTCTGTTGTTTAACAAAACTCATGTCTCACGGCCAGAAAATGTTATCAAATTTTACATCTTTAACGTGCAGGAGCCTTAAGGAGTCGACAGGAAGCTTCAGACTGGGTCTCTTCAGCTGCGTCTCTAATCCTCTAAACTACTGCGGGACCCCCAGACGCCTGATTCTTATCTAATGGGAGATCAACCCAGGACTCACACCTGGTCATCCTCCTCTTTCCCCAGATGCTGCACTACACTCCAACACCCTCCTTTCATGTTCCCGAGAGTGGAGGCCAAGTAGTGGGTGTGCACTGAGGAGGATATGGGTACAAAGCACGGCCGAGCCACTAAACGTTCCTTAACCCCGCAAACTGAGCATTCAGGGGAAACTGGACTGTGGCTCTTGAAACTGTCATCGATCACACAACAAGATAAACCATTTTCTGCCCATTAATGTTTCTGGTCTTCAGCCCCAGATACTGGCGGCCGGTCTTCACTGGCTGCCCATACAGCATGTCGACGAAGAACTCGGGTTCATCTTTGGCCTCAGATTGGCAGGGCAGAAAGCTAAACATATGTCTTAGCCTGTGACACAGATAGGTCATTGCTTCCGCTTCATCTGATGGTTCCTCAAACACGGGCTGCTTCATTTCCTCGTAGGCAGACAAGATCACTGCCTGAAATAAGTTGATCGATATGCAGACCATCACCAGCAGAAAAGACGAGAGGAACAGGACCCCAAGAACCTCGTTATGGGAAAATTCAGTGTTCTGAAAAGCTGAAACACAATAGGAGAATATTGTCTGAGTGGCATGAATGAAGTTACAGTAGTTCCATTCATGCTGACCGAATACCAGGTAGCCGAAGGCCACATACACAAAGAAATACACGGACACCACTAAGGCCATGTGGCAGATGCCAGGAAGGGCAGTCTGGATGGCCCTCTGAGCCAGACGCACATCATAGAAGATTCTGGAATACCTGAGGGTCTTCAAAATTGTCAGAAATAACAGGAAACCCAAAATTATCCTCATGGTGTGATCGACTTGAGAAATTGCATGAAAGGGAATGAAATCCTCAGTGTTCGACAAGTAAAACTGAGTTATGCTACTGGCTAAGAAGTGTTTCCTGAGGAAGAACACAATTAACACAGCAAATATGCATTTTAAAGCAAAGTTGAGCAAATTATACACACTTGTCACGTAGGCAGCCCTTTCCTGCATAATGATGTAGCCCTCATCGGCAATGTAGGCTACCAAAAAAATGAGGATGGCCACATACAGGTAGATTTCTGCTGAGGTTTTTCTGTTGAAAACAGCAAGTGAGAAAGAGTGCACAGATATGCTTGTGTTTACAACTCCTAACTGAGAAACCTCAAATATGACTGAAATGGTACAGAACAGGTTTACGTCTGGATTAAAAGTTGTCAGCTCCAGAATCACAGCCCACGTCTTCTCATCAAGCCAATTGCTTCTCTGGAGTTCCTCGAGCCTCAATGTGGAATTAAACTGCTGCTGTTCTGGAAAAAAATAGAATGCGTATCCTCCTGATCCATAGGTATGTAAAAGTCCATAGGAAAAATACACCCATTTCTTTTCTGGAGGCTTATAAGTAAACCCTTTGGCATTCTTGTCGATAGCCCGCTTTTTAACTTTGTTCCAAAGGCTAGAATAGTTTTCTGTGTCTTCTGGATCGGTGCCATATTCGGGATGACAATGAATTTCTCCTGCCATGCTGGTTTGCACAAAGTTTTTGGCAGGCAGACAAGTTTTTTTACCAGGTTTTGCCCTCACTTGCCTCATCAGTGGAAGGCCGAGGATTTTAGAAGAGCTGTCAGGAAGAAACGTGGGGTTCAGGTCATTGTGGAACAAAGGCGGCGGCACACTGTTCAGCCACCGATAGATGTCTTCCAGCTTGGTCACCGTAGCAAGGTCCACGGAGAACTGGTCACGAATGAACTGATTATAGTAAAAGCTGTCAGTGTGGTGTAAAAGGGCGACAAGCCTCAACAGAAGGGCTAGGAAGATAAAATGAGTTAGAATGTAACTCAGGAAGAGCAAAGCTCTTCTCTTGAGCCTCTTCTTTCTCTGGAATATTCTGATTTCGTCCTCTGTGAGGGGTTGGTACATCCTCGTGCCTCGGATTTGGGTGAGGCGCTGATGGAGCTTGCGCCTCTCATCGGGCTGCATGCTCACGTTGTGCAGCTTGATCTCACTGTAACGATACTTGCTTACCCACGAAAGGTTTTTACAGTACTTAAGCTTACCTGTTCTGAAGCCTGACAAGAGGATAATTTTAGATGGCTGCACCAGAAAAACTGACTGACAGAATGAACAAAATGATGCAAAGAGCCACTCTGTTGACTTTTCATAGCCATAAGTCAGTCCATAAAATATAATGAAGAATGAGGATATGCTACAAGTGGCAAAAATCAGGAACCAGGCTATATCAACACACCACCACGGCAGAACAATCCTGGGCTTTTCGACAGGTGTAGGATCCTCCTGGGAAGCGGGCTCTGCAGGAGGAACATCTTGACTGTTGTTCACGTTTGCATTACTGGCATTTATATTGGTTCTGTGGAGATGAGAGACCTTGCTTCCTGGTTTCTTACGCTGGTGCCCTCTTTTAGAGGTTGCCTTGACAGAAGCCTTAGGAAGTCTAGTCTTTTTCCTAGATGGAAGCTTTTCAGCCTCCTGGGCGTGTGGCTCAGCAGTTTCGTGAGCATGCCACTTTTCCAAACGTTCTTCCCAGTACCCACTTTCTTCTGACATCAAGGGATGCTCCTGAGGAGCCACCTCATCTAGAGTCGCTTGAGGTTTCTTCTGGGAACAGGTGAACAGAAATGTGATCATCACTTGCACAGGGAGGGTAATTAAGACACTTTCCATTCCTATCATCATTGATCTGATATATTGCCCCCCTTCTGCCTTGGTTTTTTGTTTATTTAGATTAAAGAACATAATGTTACACATCAGGGAGGACAGCAACATTGCTAAACAACAAGACAGTCTCTGGAGCCTAGTGAATGGTTTAGGGATGACACCAGAAAAAACAGAGAACCATGGGTGATTCATCCCCAGCTTATAACCGGTGTCTATCAGGAAAAAGTCCATTCTGCTTAGAGGCTCATCTGGGTGCGTAACATGAAAGGTTCTGTCCACAGAGGTGTCAACAGAAAGCCATTCCCGGCAGACGAACAGCCAGATTTGTCTGCTAAGCAGATTTTCCACCTTGATTCTACTTAAATACCAACTGGGGTCTCTGCCCTCGTTGTTGTGCCACACACGAATGGAATGGATGTCTCCCAAGTCACTTTTCGTCGTCAGGAGGAAAGGGTTGATGCTTCCTCGGTAGAGAGTTGTAAAATTCGGGTGGGTTAAACAATGCACATCACTGGTACGCTCTGTCCCCATCAGCTGGACAAAGACATTGGCCCTGGTCCCAGACCCACAACGGCTTCCGGTAAAAAGAGTGACTACGTAACATACATTATCATAAGGATCATTATCAGGTAAAACTATCACCTGTTCCCGAAGAAGTGGGTCCATTTCATCTCTGTGCAAGGCCCAGAAAGCTAGGACTATGTATATGAGCATAATGAAAACGACAACCAAAAGGGTCACAGGGTTGTGGACAACGTTCTTGATGACCTCTACCCGTAGATCCACAGGATTCGGGACCACAATCACCTTGGCCGTCAAATAGTGGGTGCGCAGGTGAACGTTGGCTAGCTTTATTGCATCCAGCTGCCGCTTGGCCCGCCCTGTGTGCTTGCAGATACAGTGCACTTTGTGCCAGGTGGTCTTCTCTCCAAGAACGCAGGTATCTTCTCTCCAATCACTCTGAATCCCATTCATGTACAAGCAGTTTACGCTGAAGAGAGAAATTCTCACTAGCTTGTCACTGGGCTCCATGACAAAACGAGGTGCCTGCAGAAGAATGGTTATGGCACACTCAGATGAGCCACTTCGCTGAGCTATGACTTGCAGCAGGGGTGGTGGAAGGCAAACCACGCGGGCCTCCTTCACCATACAGGCCGGGTCAAACAGGTCACTCTGGTTGGCAATTGGAGGGAGGTCATGGGGCACGAGGAAGGCGGCGACCAGAGCAGTGGGGGTGATCTGACCGCCAGCATACACCAACACTGTGAACAACACAGTCACCTCTGTCACAATGTGAACCAACACCTCTTTCACTGCTCCGCTGTCCACTTCAAAACGAAATGCCCCTGTTGTCTTTTTCAGCCACCCATCAACCAACGAGTCACTGCTGGGTCCCACTGTGAGATTAAAGGCCGCAAAGCTCAAGTTTTTTCTGACGAGGTACACTTCCGATACATCAGGTGTGATCTCTACCACGTCACCGTTAGCTGCAGCTCCTGTCATTCTGAATCCAACCACCTCTGTCAAAACGTTTGCGGGGTAATTTAACCAAGGAAAAGGGTCCTCTTCAAACTCGCAAAACATTGTGGAAACTGGAGCATTTGCAGGCAAACTAGGAACGCTGCTCACATTCAGTGTGGGATGGAAACAATTTCGACAGTCTTTCTCATTGCTGAAGACCTTGCTAACATCCCACTTTTCAGTTTTCTCGAGATACATGTTAAAGCCGGAGCCCCTTATCACAGTGCTTTTGTTCCCCGGCACTTTACCAGCCAATACTGTTTCTGCTAGAGATTCTACTATATAGAAAGGATCTTCAGCAACTTCGTGACGAGCAGTCACTTTTAGGATATTAGAAAAACTTGTTGATATTCCCGTGCTCAAGATTTCTATTTGTTCAGAGCGAAAGTGTTTATCTTTCTGTTGATACCGTCGTAGGGCTTGACTTGCTTGCCAGAGCCTGACCGTGGCAAGTTTCTGAGCAACTCGAGTGAATTCAGAGGCTCTCTGGGTTAATTTCGTTATAGTCGTGACTACCTGGCTAATTTCCTCCAAAGTGCTTACAGGAAGCAGGAAGGACTGATTGACGAGGTGTTCCTGGAGTTTGGCTCTGTCAGCTTGCAGAGTTACTTCGGTTTTCATGCTGTTCAAAATGGAAGCTGCTATATACATTAAATAACCTGCAGCTAAAAAATCCTGCTTTTGAAGCAAGGTCGACAGTGATGAATTGGGTCCCATGGTGGCATTGTGTAACTGATGCAGCACAGCCTCTGACGAGTATTTATTAGTAGGAGGCTCTACAGTGGCGTACGAAGTCGCCTGAGAAAAAGCTCCTAGATAGTCATATACCTGAGCATGTATCTTCACGCCATAGCGAGCAGTCAACCCACCAACAGGAAGAAAGGAAGGAGGTGATGTGGGACTATTTCCCAAATACAGGATGGCCCCAAAGGTGTTCTCTTTTAAAGAACTGATTTCACCCAAACCATGCAAATCAGAAACTATTATTTTATATGTAAGAGGCATGTTCTTATCCTTAAAATTACGGCACTGGACAACAAACTTAGTAAAAAATGCAATTCCTTTAGCTGGGTTAATTTCACATTCTCCGATTTCAGGGACGTGGTTAATAATAAAGGAATGCCTGAACGACAAGTTCGCTCCACTCCAAGTTGCTACAGATAGAGAAATCCAAAACTTAGCTTCAGAGAAATGCTTAAAAGCAAACGCTTTTACAGACAAATAAGCACCATTTCTCCCTGTCGTCGTTTGCCCCGTCCAATCAAATGGCATCTCGTCACCTGAAGACAACAGAATTGACCATTTATAGGAATCACGGTTTCTTGCACAATTTGTGCAGTCTAGAAACAAAGAAAATCTATCTGATACAACTAAAACCGTATCACAATTTTCAATACATGAAATGTCTGCTATAGGTGTTGGTCCTTGGAGCACATGTACCCTTCTATCAGCAAATGCTGTTCGGTCATTCTTCTGGACCACCATTCTGAAAAAATACACATGGCCACCTCTAAGGGTTTCTGGCAGAAGTGTTAGCACAGGGCCAGAGGCCCATGTCCACTTCAGATCAGCCTGCTCTGGGAGACAAACGTCCTTGCTCATCACTGTTATTCTATCTGTATGGTAGTTTTTTGGATTGGTGGTACAGTACCAAGAAAACTGGAGGCCTTCTGAAGGGTTGTTTGCATCTGGATCAGAGGACGTTGTTCCATTCAGAACCAGCCCATCTGTGAAATCAACTGTTATGTTGGACTTCCCAAGAATAACCGCCTTCAGGAAACTCTTAACAATGGCAACATAGATAGAATCTGAACCTCGTAAGGTACGCTTGATGGGATCCGATACATTGATGGACAATGTGAAATTAAACACATATACCCCCAGAGATAACGAATTCTGGGGGATATGTATCGTTGTTGGAGGTCTCCCTAACGGGAGTTGTGGTGCATCCAAAGGGTGAGTCCAGTCTGGTTCATCATATACAGAAGGCACAGAGTAGACTCTCCAGCGCCGAGAAATGGACAGGGCCAACAGGCAGTCAAACGCCTCGGTGACATTGATGGTGGCTTCCATCTTCCTGGTCAATCTCAAGGGAGACCCTTCCTCATCCGTATTGATGATCTTTACCTGTTGGATAACGCAGGGCACCTGTGGTGACATCTGGCAGGACACGGAAGACTCCATGTCTTGGGAACTGTTTGAGTTGACAGCTTTTAAAACGACACGGGTGGGCCCATCTGTAGGACATTTGGTTTGGGCCACGAAGCCCACGTAGGGCTGAGGCTCTCCGGGCAGAACGGAACGGGGCGACACGTGGGAGGAGGAGGCGGCGGCCACTCCGGGCTCCACGGGCCAGAGATAGAACGTCCACTGCAGTCGCCCAGGTGAGCGCAGCCGGGGGGTGACCCACAGCAGGGCCAGCCGGCGCCCGGCGGCTGACAGGTGCAGGTCCACGTGGGTGGGCGCGCTGGCGCTGCGGGCAGCTCGGCCGGCTCGGAGCAGGACGTGCACGCGGAGGCAAGCCCGGCGCGGCCACCGCGCGGGGCCGCCAGGGAGGCAGAGGCTGCGGCCGCCGCTCAGGACCACGCCGCCCCCAGGGGCCACGCGGGGCCGCAGGCGGAGGCGGTCGCCGCGCCCCCCGAGGCCCGGGGCGCCCCTGAAGGAGGGCGGCGCGGCCGCCTCGCCCCGCGCCGGGATGCGGGCCCGGGCCTCGGGCGGGGGGCGACGGGCCTCGGCGGGGCCCAGGCCGCGAAGGCCGCCGGGCAGCGAGGCGGGCGCCCCGGGGACGGCGGCCCGCACCCCGCGAGCAGCCCGGGGCGCAGGGAGGCGGCCGAGGCCGAGGCCGAGGCCGAGGCCCAGGCCCAGGCCCAGGCCGAGGCCCAGGCCCAGGAGGAGGAGCGCGGGTCCCGGCCGCATGATGCCCGCCGCCCTGGGGAAACGGGGAGGCGCTGCGGGGGCGGGCCAACGGCCGCAGGGCGCGGGGCGCGGGGGTCACGGGGGCCGCGGGGGTCTCTGAAGCCGCGAGTGGGGCCCCTTCCCGCGCCTGTGTGGGCGGCGGGTCCGGGAGGGCTGGTAGGATGAATGCGGCCCAGTGTCCTGAACCTGCGAGGAGGCCCCTTAGCAGGAATCCCCCTCCTGGGGACAGCTGGCCACAAAACAGTGGAATCAGGCGGGACTCTGAGCAACCTGAGCGCCCGGGGAGGTCTGACTTCGGGTTTCTTCTTTTGCTTTTCTTTTTAAACTTTCTTAAGGTGAAACCTTGAGTCACTGAATTTAGATTTTCTTCTTATCTAATGGAACCACTTATTGCTGTAAGTTTCCCTCCAAACACTGCTTACCTAGGTGCCATGTATTTGTCCTATCTTTATCATTCAAAGATTTTTTTTAATTTTTTCCTTTTTCTCCCCAAAGCCCCCCGGTACATAGTTGTGTATTCTTCGTTGTGGGTTCTTCTAGTTGTGGCATGTGGGACGCTGCCCCAGCGCGGTCCAACGAGCAGTGCCATGTCCGCGCCCAGGATTCGAACCAACGAAACACTGGGCCGCCTGCAGCGGAACGCGCGAACCCAACCACTCGGCCACGGGGCCAGCCCCAGTTAAAAATGTTTTTTAGGGGCTGGCCTGGTGGCGCAGCGGTTTAGTGCGCCCCTTCTGCTTCGGTGGTCTGGGGTTCGCCGGCCTGGATCCCAGGTGCGGACATGGCACTGCTTGGCACACCATGCTGTGGTAGGCGTTCCACGTATAAAGTAGAGGAAGATGGGCATGGATGTGAGCTCAGGGCCAGTCTTCCTCAGCAAAAAAGAGGAGGATTGGCAGCAGTTAGCTCAGGGCTAATCTTCCTCAAAAAAAAAAAAAAAAAAATATATATATCTTTTAATTTCCCCTATTTTAGTTGTGACCCATGAATTAGTTTAACATGGATTGTTTAATTTCCAGATATTTGCAGTTTCTGTGAAAATCTTACGGTTATTGATTTCTAATTTGATTTTGTTGTAGTCAGAGAATACATTCTGTATGATTTTTATGCCTTTAAATTTATTGAGACTTGTTTGAAAGCCCACTGTGTGGTCTGTCTTGATGGATGTTCCCCCTGCACTTAAGAAGAATGTATATTCTACTGTTGTTGGGGGGGGTGTTCTATACATGTTAATTAGATCAAGATGGTCGATTCTCTTGCTTAGATCTTCTGTGTCTTCTCTGAATTTTTGTCCAGTTTTTCTGTCAGTTGCTGAGAGAGGATGTTAATCTCTCCTACCATGACTGTAGAATTGTCTATTTCATTCTTTAATTCTGTCCATTTTTGCTTTTGTGTATTTTGGGGCTCTATTTATTAGGTGTATACACATTTGTGGTTATGTCTTTCTGATGAGTTGCTCCTTTTACTGTTATGACATATCTCTCTTTATCTTTGGTAATAATCTTTGTTTTGAAGTCTTTTTCTACCTGTTACTAAATTAGGCAGGGGCCGGCCCGGTGGCGCAGTGGTTGAGTACCCACATTCTGCTTCTCGGCAGCCCGGGTTTCGTCGGTTCGGATCCTGGGTGCGGACATGGTACCACTTGCAAGAGCCATGCTGTGGTAGGCGTCCCATGTATAAAGTAGAGGAAGATGGGCATGGATGTTACGTCAGGGCCTGTCTTCCTCAGCAAAAAGAGGAGGATTGGCAGTAGTTAGCTGAGGGCTAATCTTCCTCAAAAAATAAATAAATAAATACATACATAAATAAATTAGGCACATTGCATCTCAATAAAACTGGAAAAAATAAAATAGCCACACTAGGCTTGTGCATACTGTTTAAATGGCATATCTTTTTTCATTCATTTACTTTCAACTTATTCATGTCTTTATATTTAAAATGGTCTTTCATAGGCAACGTTTAATAGGGTTTTATTTTTTTATCCACTCAGTCAGTCTCTGCCTTTTAATTGAAATACTAGACCATCAACATTTAATGTGATTACTATCACCATTTAATATAATTATTGATATGGTTGGATTTAGGTCTACCACTTTATTATTCATTTTTTTATTATCCCCTCTTGACTTTTTTCTTTCGTTCCTTGTTAATTCGTTTAGCATTAGTCATTCCACACCCATTTCTTGAGCACCTGCTGCGTGCCAGGCATTTTTCTAGGCATTAGCCCTCATCCCATTTCTCATGGAGCGTCCGTTATAATGGGGATGAGAAACAAGCAAAAATAACCAAGGCATGTGTGATTTCAGATGTGCTAAGTGGTGTAAAGAAAAATAGCTAAGAGATCAGGATTGAGAATGACACAGGGTAGTCCGGGAAGGCCTCTCTGAGGAGGAGCCATCTGAGCCAGCAGACCTGCATGAAATGAGGGAGCAAGCCTCATAAAGAGCTAGGGAGTAGCATTTCCAGCAGGGGGAACTGTGAGCGCAGAGGCATGGAGGCGGAGAGACAGAGGTTAGTAGTGTGGCTGGAGTGAGCAGGAAGGAGAGCGAGTGGTAGGAGACGTAGGTGGAGAGATGGTCGGAGACCAGAGCATGCAGGGTCTTGAGGGTGTGGGCACATATCTGAATTTTATCTCAAATTCAAATGGGTTCAAATTCAAAAATGGGATGGGAAGCCTTTGGAGGGTTTTAAGCAGGGAAGGGCTCTGGTCTGAGTTCCTTGGAAGCATCATTCTGCTGTGCGGGGAAACAGATTGTAGGCTGGCAGAAGTGAAAGAAGGAAGGCCAATTATGAGGGGTAGAAGCCAATTAGGGGGAGTCCAGTGAAATCAAAGGGCCAGGCCTAGATGCTGGAAGAGCAACTGCTATGTGAGTGGGCTGATCCCGACTTGGTTAGGGTTTGTGATGGTGGAGGCGGCGAGCGGTGGGGAATTCAGAAAACACAGCACTTGTTAACGGATTGGATGTCAGCAGGACTGGCTACATGATTTTCAGGGCCCTGTGAAAAATGAAAATGCAGGGCCTTCGTTCAAAAATTGTTAGGAATTTCAAGGTGGTGACAGCAGAGCTTTAAAGCAAGCACAGGGCCCTTCTAAGTATGAGGCCCTGTACGACTGCCCAGGTTGCACGCACAATAAACTGGCCCTGGATGTTAGATGTGAGTGAAAAAGAACAAACAAGGGTGACTCCACTCCTAGTTTGATCATGTTGTGCCTGTTACATCCCAACCAGAGCTACCCAAGAAGGGACTGAGGTTGGACCACAGAAAACTGCTGCTTTGAAGGCCAAACAGTCAAATCTCAGCAGTTTCCTGTGGGACACCTGATCTAAGTCTGGTATTAGAAGGGTTATGGACTAAGTGTGTGCCCCCCCAAATTCATGTGGTGGAACCCTAATCACTAATGTGATGGTATTTGGAGGTGGGGCCTTTGGGAGGTAATTAGGGTTAGATGAGGTCATGAGGTTGGAGCCCTCAGGATGAGATCAGTGGCTTTATAAGAAGAGAAACAGACAGGTCTCTCTGTCTCTCTGTCTCTCTGTCTCTCTCTCTCCCCCCTCCCTCTCCCTCCCCTCCCTCCCTCCCTCTGCCTCCTTCTCCCTCCTTCCTGGGTTCACATACCAGGGAAAGGCCCGAAAGGCCATGTGAGGATGTTATGAGAAGGAGGCTATCTGCAAGCCAGAAAGAGGGCCCTTACCAACAATCTACCATGCTGGCACCCTGATCTTGGACTTCTACCCTCCAGAACTACGAGAAATAAACGTCTGTTGTTTAAGCTGCCCAGTCTATGGTATTTTGTTACAGCAGCCTGAGCAGATTAAGACAGTGGGAGAGGTCAGGGCTGAAGACTCAGAGGTCATATAGGGAGAAGGCACACATGGAGAAGTGAACGGACCCTAGAGTCCTCCAGTATTTAAAGGCCAGGCCAAGGAGGAGCCAGAGAAGGAGCGGCAGTGGGGTGGAGAGAGCCAAGAGGCTGTGGTGTCCTGGGAGCCACAGGAAGAGGGCGTTCGAGAAAGGGCGTGGCCAGCTGTTGTCAGGTGCAGCTGAGGCTGAGGAAGGTGAGGTGGGAGAGGTGGCCACTGGGTTTGGGAACAGGAGGTCATCCTGGATAAGAGCTGTGTCAGTGGCGTGGTGGGGACAGCCACATACAACTCTGGGCAAGTTTTGCTGACATGGTAGAGCAGAGACGTGGGACCGTCGGCAGAAGGGAGTGTGAGGGGTGATTATAAAACATCTAAGACGTACAAAATCTATAGGGAATAATAACAGCCACGTGCCCACATCCCAGCCAAAGAAAGAAAACAATCCCGGTACAGTTGACGGCCTCAGTGCACCCTCCAAGAGAGAATCCCCAGCACCCTCCCGAGGCATCCATCCACCTAGGTTTAGTTGTTATTATTCTCACGTTTCTTTACTGTTTCCGTTGGAACCAACCCCTGAGCAATATATTGTTTTGCATGTTACCAAACTTTAAATAGTGCGATTGTGCTGCAAGTGTCCTTCTAAGGACTGGAGTGAGCATCACTCGGTTCTGCTTACGTAGCTTTGGTTCATTCCCTTTCACAACTGCCTGGTCGTCTGTTGAGGGAATAGACTCGAGTTTATCTATTCTGCTGACGGCCGTCAAGGTTGCTTTCTATGTTCTTCTATTATAAATAATGTTGCTAAGCACCTCGGGCTTGTCCCCTCATGAATGTAACCAGAATGTTAGGTACGCAGATCTCAAACTTTAGGAAAACACATTTATGTCTCCTCTTCCTGCCCTCTGCTCCTTCAGACTCACTGTGTGAGCTAGTTTTTCCCTATGCCTTGGATACAAGTTCTCCGTTCACTTTTAGTTTAAAAAAAAATGTTTTTCTCAGAAATTAAAAGGTTTGGGTCCACGGAAGGGTCAACACTCTAACATCGTTGTATGTTAAACATCTCCCCTCCCCAGCGCTGGCCTGTGCCTCTCTCCCTAGACCACCTCTGACCGCCAGGGGGAACTGAAGGGGCCCAGAGTAAAGGGCTGGCTCCTGTGTCCTGGCTGGTGCCCGGCTGCAGGCCTGTGCGCATGCTGGGCTCCTCAGAGGGCCCTTCCTCACTGCGGGCCTCTCACCTGGTCCCTCACTTAGGCAGGGTCGCCCCAACATCCTTCAGCCCCAAGTCTGTGGATTTTTGACCCATGCCATACAAGACCCCCACTCTTCCGGTCTTTGGTAAAGGCCCCTCTTTCCCCCCAACAAGGGCACACTCAGGCCAGAGGCAACGTAGGCACCCTTTGCTCTGACCAGCCGGGAGTGTGGCCTTCCCCACTGCAGTCCCTGCCCCCACTCACTGACCAGAGGTACTGCCACCAGCCCACACCAGCTTTTGGGCCCCAGGGCCTCCAGGGGCACAGCTCAAGGGGCCTCCAGGATGGCCCTAACACTTGCAGGGGGGGGGGGGCGGCGGGAGGGGGAATGCCATATCCTGTGTTTTGGTCTCCAAAGGCACTCTCCCACCCACCTCTTCAACATCCACCCTGGATCAGGTGCAGGACAAGGCTCACCCAAAGGCCCTTCGAGGGGGACTGGCCTGCCCCTCCTCCTCTGCTGGGCAGGGTGGGAGGCTTCCTCGCCACCCTCAGTGTTGTTCTTGGCCTTTGGGGCTTCCTGGTCATGCTGGGGTGTGTCGACTAAAATAATCCATAACCAATCTATAAATGAAAATTTGGGAGAGTTTATTCTAAGCTGAAATCTGAGGACCATGGCCCGGGGCCTTTCTTCCCAAAAGAAGAAGGGGCACCAAGGAAGAGGGGTGCACAGGTTATATACCCCCAAACAGGATACTTCACACAGGATTAAAATGTCCTTTTACAATAGTCGGGAGACTGCTCTGTCGGCACAGCGATTGATGGAAATAGCAGGTAGGTCTGCTGTCTCGGTGAACACAGCAGGATGGCAGGTCTGTTGTCTCCAGCTGAGTGGTCACAGGTGAGCACCGCAATCAGTTCCTAGCCTAAGGAAAGATGCTTAATCTTTAAGGAGGTGCAAACGTTGGGAGGGGGAGGGAAGTTGCACCTTTATCTCAAGGGCCTTTGTTCTGGCCATAGGGAATGTTTTAAAGCAGATATACAATATGTACTCAACAGCCACAGTCAGGCCCTTTTGGAAAAAACAAAGTCAGGCCGAATTAGGTTTATACCAAATGGCTTCCTCATATACTCCAATATATCCTATTGCTTGCTATTTTTATTTGTCAGGTGCAATGTTGGAGCCTGGGGATCTGATTATTTTCACTTACCAGCCACATACTACCAGATTCTTCTTCACAGTGTGGCACCAGTTTACACTGGACTCGGGGAGAGGGGGGACACAGGGGTGGGAGGAAGAGAGGCACTCACCTCAGGCACAAAATTTAATGGTGGAGATGCCAAAAACCTCAGTAATCAGGACAAATAATATTTTTATATTGAGGTAAAGTTCACTTAAAAGTAACCGTTTTAAAGTACCATTCAGTGGTATTAAGCGCATTTGCGATGTTGTGCACCCATCACCTCTGTGTAGGTCCAAAACATCTTCATCACTCTGAAAGGAAATCTGCACCCATAAGCAGTCACTCCCCATTCCTACCTCTCCTTGGCCCCTGACAGCTAGGAGTCTCCTTTCTGTCTCTCTGGATTTGCCGGTCCTGGACACTTCATGGAAATGGAGCCGCACCATGCGTGACCCTTGTGTCTGCTTCTTTCATTTAGCACGTTTTGGAGGTCCCTCCGTGTTGTAGCACGGATCAGTTCTTCACTCCTTTTTAGAGTTGAGTAATATTCCATTATATGGCTATACACCACATTTTGTTTATCCATTCATCTGTTGATGGACGTTTGGGTTGTTTCCACCTTTTGTGAATTGTGAATAGCATTGCTATGAACATTTGTGTACAAGGTTTTGCTTGAATACCTGTTTTCAAATCTTTTGGGTATATACCTGGGAGTGGAATTGCTGAGTCATTCCATGTTTAAGTTTTTGAGGAATCACCTACCTATTCTCCATAGCGGCTGCACCATTTTGCATTTCTACCAGCAATGTATGAAGGTTCCAATTTCTCCACGTCCCTGTCAACACTTGTTTTCCTTTTTAATTCTAGCCTACCTGCCACCCTGTCAACACTTGTTTTCCTTTTTAATTCTAGCCAACCTGCCACCCCCTAATTGCCCTGAGGAACTCAAGGGTGGGTTCAAAATCCTTTAATTCTTTTTCCAGATAGATAGTTTTTTTTCCTTTTGTTCTGTTAAGGAGATGCAATCACCAACCACCCTGAACCACACCCAGCCCACAGGAGCTCTGCCTATGACCGTTGCCTTACTTTTAACGCTGTCTCTCCAGGAAGAGCTTAGGCCTTATTGCCATCACCTGCAGTGTGTGTGGAAGCATGTTTTCCAGCTGAGCCTGCGCAAGCCAATACCCACTTCTCCCTTTTGAATAGTCATTCCCTGTCCGAAATAAATGTCCCTGCTTTCCTTTGTTCAGGGACGCCATGCTCTGACTCTGACCGTGCCAGGATCCGAACACACTTTTGGTTCTATAACACTCCTACTCCGTGTGAAGTGGTATCTCATTGTGGTTTTGATTTGCACTTCCTTGATGGCTAATGACACTGAGCATCTTTTCAAGTTTTAATTGGCCATTCGTGTATCTTCTTTGGCGAAATATCTAATCACATCCTTTAGTCAGTTTTAAATGGGGCTGTTTGTTGTTTTGCTGTTGAGTTGTAAGAGTTTTTTATGCATTCTGGATACCAGGGTCGTACCCAATACACAATAGCCAAATATGTGCAGATATTTTCTCCCATTCTGTTTGTCTTTTCACTTTCTTGATAGTGTCCTTTGATGCAGAGAAGTTTTTAATTTTGATGAAATACAATATTTCTATGTCTTCTTGTGTTATTTGTCCTTTTGGTGTGACAAATAAAAATGGCAAGCAATAGGATATTGAAGTATATGAGGAAGCCATTTGGTGTAAACCTAATTCAGCCTGACCTTGTTTTTCCAAAATGGCCTGACCATAGCGGTTGAGCATGCATTGTATATCTGCTTTAGATATTCCCTATGGCAAGAGCAAAGGCCCTTGAGATAAAGGTGCAACTTCCTTCTCCCTCCCAACATTGGCATTTACTTAAGGATTAAGCATCATTCTTTAGGCTAGGAACTGATTGCTGCAGGCTAGGAACTGATTGCTGCGCTCACCTGTGACGCCCAGCTCAAGACAATAGACTTGCCTCCTGCTACGCCTGCCGAGATAGCAGACCCACTACCTGCTGTGTCCATCAAGCCTTGTGCCTACAGGGCAATCTTGTGACTATTGTGGGAGAGACATTTCAGTCATATGTAAAATATCCTGTTTGGGGGTATACAACTACTCTGTATACCTCACTTCTTCGGTGCCCTTTCTTCCTTGGGGAAGAAAGGCCCTGGGCCATGGTCCTCACATTTTAGCTCAGAATAAACTCTCCCAAATTTTCATTTATAGATTGGTTATGGATTATTTTCATCGACAGGTGTCATATCTAAGAAACCACTACCAAATCCAACATCACGTGAAGATTTACCCCCAGGTTTTCTTCTAAGAGTTTTATAGCTTCATCTCTTACATAATGATGAGGATTATTTTAGGCTAGTTACTTTTAAAAACTGCAGATGAGAAGGAGGCTCTGAGGAGTGGAATTTGCTTGCCCTTTGATGAGAGACATTTGCATTTGTGAAGGAAGTCTCCATCTGTGGGAGTGTCTCCGTCTCTGCACCAGGAGGAAGGGGGGATAACCTTATTTGTAGAAACTCTTAATGGGGACGGCAAAGACTTAAGTCTTGTTTATTGTGCTTGTCTGGTAACCTCATGTAGCTGACACCCCCCACCACCAACATCCTCCTTTGTCTTTAGCTGAAGATAGTATTTAAGGTGGTGGCTTCTGCCATTTACTTAATCTGGTTTGATTCTTATCTAAAAGTTACAGGACCACCCAACCAGACCCCACCTGCACTGATAACATTTTAACAACTTTTTTTTACAGATTCTTTCCTTTGTCTTGTAAAGAGATAACTCACATACCTATGCCTTAAATTTAGCCCTACTCTCAACCCATGCAGCAGCAGCAGCAGCAGCAGCATCTCCTCCTGCCCGTGTGTCCTGACCCCATGCTATTCCATACTATTCTCTAAATAAAAGAGCACTACTGCCAGACTTTGAGAGTCCAAGAAATCTTTCTTTTGACTCTTCGGCTCACCGACCCCGCATCAATAAGACAAATAATATTTTAATAGAAAATTTTTGAAAATCAAAATTAATGCAAAACCCCGTGATGAACACAATATCAACATTTTAATAAGGAAGGACCGCACTTGAACTACTCGCTTGACCCCGGCACTCTCGGGTAGGTGGCAGGAGGGGTTAGACTGGCAGAGAGCAGTCGAGGCTGGAAGTCTGTGGCTGACAGCAGGTGAAGTAGCTGACACTGCAGGAAAGGGCGGTAACATGCCCGCTACGAGTCCGTGAGAGGGAGAGGGGGTGGGGCCCAGGGCACCGGTGGGCTAACACAGTAGGGCCAGTCGCATGGAATGTCCGCCAAAAATGACCTCTTTAATGTGCGAGCGCACAGCTTCTGAGCTGGACTACAAAGACCTTGAAAGTGACCGCTGTCCCAGGGCTCCCCTGCCTCGCAAGGGACTCTGATGACTGCAGTCGCCTCCCCAAGAGGGTCCCCGGCAGGGAGGAGCGCCCTAGCAGATGGGGGAATTGAAGGCAAGACCGGGCTGGAGGGCGGTGAGCGCATCCCCAGGCCCGCCCTCGGGCTCTGCCGCCCCGGCTCCCGGTCTGATGGGACAGGCAGGCGCGTACACGGGGGCTCACACCGAAGCGCGCCCCCCTCGAGCACGCCCAGGTGCCCTCAGCCCCGGAGGAGGGGAGCCCGTGGACGCCCTCAAATCGCACCTCGCCCCTCCCCGCTCCTCCAGGGCGGACTGGCGCCTGACGCTTGGCCTGGGCGCCGCCAGCGCGACTTTGCCGGGCGGGGTGGGAGTGTCCGAAGCCGACCAGTGAGCGAGCTGGAGAGCCCGGCCGCCGCCCCGCCCCGCCGCGCCCGGCCCAGCGCTGCTCCAACCCCGGAAGGCCGCGGCGGCACGCGGAGCTAGCGCCCGGACACCGACCGCGCGCCATGGCCACTGCGGCGTCTCTGCGCGACTGCCAGGTACCGGAGGCGACCCCGGCCCCGCAACCCCGGGGGTGGCTCGGCGCCGGGCGGGGCAGGGTACTACCTGCGCGCGACCCGGGGTCAGGCGGGGGCCGGCCCCCGAGAGGCGGGGGGCGTGTGTCCTGGGCGTACGCCAGGGACCAGAGCACCTTCCTGCGGGGCCCCAACCCAGGGAAACCAGGGGCGAGGGTCGGGGGTGCCCTCGAGATCCCGGGACCTCCTAGAAGGCCTAAACCACACGGCATGGCACAGCAGGGACGCCGGGCGTTAGTGTCTCCTTCGGGATCCGCCAGGGCAGGGACACTGGGTCCATTTTGCAGATAAGGAAAGTGGAATTCGGAGGGGCGCGGGGACTTGCCCGCAGCCACGCAGTACTCAACCCGAGGGGCGACCCGCTGTGCTGGTGAGAGGGCGTTTCCCCGTCCAGAGGAGTCATGGGACTGTGTGCCTCTGGCGGGACTCAGGGCACTCTCCAGTGCACAGCTCTGACAATCTCCACGTTTCCACTGACAGACCTGAAGGTCTCAATTGTCTGATAAAGTGGAGAAATGACAGGAATTGTTTCGAGGGTTGGCAGATAGTGGCAGCCAGGTGGAAAGACCACTCTCCCCACCCTTGCGCTAGACCCCTGTTCTGCCCTCCCAGACGTGCCCTCAGCCTGATCAGGGACTCCCATTTACTGAGTGTCTGCACCCCGGCTGGACACTTCACAGTCACCCCATACATCTCCCAACCCCATTTTAAAGAGGGCCCAGCCAAAGGTCTGAGGGCAGGTCTTGCCTGAGGGCACACAGCTATTTAGAGGCCACTGGGATTTGCATCCAGATCTGTCCTACCCAGGGCTCCCCTCTCTGATCTGCACCCTCTATGAAATCCAGGAGTCCATGCCTGCCCCACAAGGTTGGGCCTTACAGAAACCCATACCTGCACGATGCTAGGCAGTCCGGGATCTTCGGTGCATGTTTGGGGGTTGGAGTTGGGGTGTGTTTCTGTTCTGAGGGCTGCATGAAATAAGGCCCTGATATTCCTCTCTGGCCGTGTGTAGGCGTGGAATGATGCCGGGCTCTCGCTATCAACCTCGAGCAACGAGGCCTGCAGGCTGTTCGATGCCGTCCTGACCCAGGTATGCCCATTGAGAGGAGCCATGGCCCTCCTATAAAGGTCCATGCTGAGGCTTTTTAAATTGGTGAATGCTTTTAATTAATGTTTTTCATTTTTAAATTTTTTGGTGCATCTTTTTTTTTTTTTTTTTTTTTTGTGTGTGGAAGATTAGCCCTGAGCTAACTACTGCCAATCCTCCTCTTTTTGTTGAGGAAGCCTGGCCCTAAGCTAACATCCGTGCCCATCTTCCTCTACTTTATATGTGGGACACCTACCACAGCATGGTGTGCCAAGCGGTGCCATGTCTGCACCCCGGATCCGAACCGGTGAACCCCAGGCCGCTGAGAAGCGGACCGTGCAAACTTAACTGCTGCGCCACCAGGCCGGCCTTTTGGTGCATCTTATAGCTACATTTATTCATACCACGAGGTAAACAATACTTACACAAGCGTGTGTGATGCTCTGCACTCCCATCTAACATCGCTTGCTTAATTTTTAATTTTGTACATCCAGATTGTTGTGTCATCTGATGACCTCTCCAAGTAAAGCTGGCTAATAATGACTGAGCAGGCGCAGGATTTGAAGCTTTCCAAGCTTTCCATCTTTATCAGCACTCCTGATTTTATAAACCGTTAAGCCCACCAACCCCATTCTTACCCAAATCTCCTGATAAATGGCATGGTAGGGCTTCATGGGGACCCAAACGTTTTTCATAATACTTTGAAGCATCCTGGTGCAGGACCAACGGTTCAGGCCACGCCAAAGCCCCACAGCCAATGGCTTGGAAAGTAGCAGATGCTTTTTAAATTGCACAGTGACTTTAGCAATAGACTGCAATGGGATCTCTGTGGTCTGAGCCACAGGACACAGGAATGTGTTGGAAACATCTCTGCCAGCCCATGGCACAGCTGAGCACTCCCCGTGGGGCAGGCTGATGGCAGCAGGCTGGCCACTGCGGATGGTCTGTGAGGGTGCTAAGCCCTCCACAGATGCCCCGCTCTGGCCTGCTGAGAGTTTGATGTGGGGCTCCTCCATGTAGGGCCTGGGACCCTGTCCTGGGCTGATGTGTGAATATACTGCTCTCACCGATGACTGTTCCAAGACCTTCTACCATATCACTAGTCATTTCTAACACCGATGAAGGAGCCTATAGTTTTAGAGCAGTCTCAGAGGTAAGGTCCAACTACTTTGTTCGACAAGTGGGGAAACTGAGGCCCAGAGCACTGAGCTGACTCATGCAGTGAGTTAGAGGAGGAGCAGGATGTGCCCGGGTCTGCGTACACAGGTGGAAACCTACAGCTGGTCTTTATCGTGACCGGTGACACTGCTGCCTACTGACTCCATCCACACAATATAAGGACCAAGGAAGCTTCTAGAAACATAAGGACCATATCAGAAACAACTGGCCAGATGCCATTAGCTTGCCAAGGGACTCCACTGTGTGCTTTGGGCTCTGTTTATGCTCTTCCTGCACCTTTGGGCCTCTGTAGAGCATGGATTTGTTATGCAGCAGGTTCTCAATGCAGTGGCAACAGCCCCACCCCCACCCGCCGCCTGTGCATCCCGTGTACCCATGTCTCTGGGCTATCCTGTGTTAGAGCATGGGTTCTTTGGGTCTACGCCAGCTCCCCGTGTCTTGTTAAAATACATGTGCTAATTCTGTGTAGATGTAGGTTGGACATCTGCCAGGGCACGTTCTAAAATCTAATGCATTATTGTGGTTTTAGGGTTTTAAAAAATAGGCATTTTTTTAAAAAAAAGACTAGAAACAAATACACCAAATTGTCGAAAGTGGTAATGATATGAGTTTAAAGGTAAGTTTTATCTTTTGGCCTCCACGTCCCTTCTTAACTTTCTATAATGAATGTTTCCTTGGGTTCTTCTTGGAAAGAATGAACAAGAAGGAGGAAGATTCCATCGTGGTACCCGACGTCAAGGCCCCCTCTCAGGGCTGAAGAAGCTGATGTTGTGGGCAGGTCATGTGTCAGGAAGAATCTCCCTTGAGATGTTTCTTTTTTGAAAGTGGCAGCCTCCCCGCTAGAAGGTGTGCACTAAGTTAGGCCTGTTCAGTCTCGTTGTCTGAGATCAGCCAGTTATGGTTTCTTTGAGTCAGAGTCCAGGAGATACTGATCTAGAAAGCAAAAAATTCTACATTTAGATACATGCCTTCATTAACATGAACTAAGGACTCCACGGGGACAGCTTGGTTTTACCTTTTTTATTTCAGTATGTAAAATGGACCAATGACAAGAGTCTTGGTGGCATTGAGGGCTGCCTGTCAAAGCTCAAAGCAGCAGATCCGACCTTCGGTGAGTGCTGTTTTCCTTGGGATGAGGAGCTCATTTCCCTGGTCCAGCCCCTCTCTGGTTCCCTGACTGTGGGACTCAGCTGGCTTGGGGGGGTGGGGGCAGGCCTGGTAACAGCAGCCAGGCTGGCATTTGCACAGAGGGAGGAAAGGAAGATGACAGCCACCGGTGGGCTTAGAATAACAGCTGCTCTCATAGAGATGTCAGGTTCTAGAGAGGGCATCTTTCAAACTTTTCCCCTAATGTTATACCAGTTCTGCAAGGAAGACCCTGACCCCATTTCTCAGTTGAGGAAACTGAGGTTCAGAAAAAGTAAGAAAGGTACCCAAAGGCACTCAGCTAGTAGTTGTGGGGCTGGGATCAGATAAGGCTGTCTGAATCCAGAGCTCAGACTCGCCGTGGACACAAGAGGTGGCTACTGCAGCCCTTCGGGGTGCTGGTGAGACCTCACCCAGGGCCCTGGGGCAGGGAGGGCCGACCCAGTGACAGAGGCTGGTGTCATAGGCAAGCCGTGTTCACAAGAGGCATGGGGAGGTCATCCGAGTGCATTCTGGAACCCCAGGAGGGTGACCCCAGTGTGGAGTGAGGTTCTAGGCCTGGGAGAAGCACTAAGGAGGGGAGGGCAGAGCAGCAGGAACCGCCCCGCTGCCTCCTGCACATCCCGTCCCACTGTGGCCAGGTCCTGCTGAGGACAGGGGCCACAGAATGGGGAAGAAAGAAGCTGATTCCAGCCTATGGGGGAGCTGGTAGCCAGGGGTAGGCTCAGGCTCTCTGAACAAACTAGAAGAAGCAGGGGCCACATAGGTGGTTCCAGGCCTGGGCCAGCAGCTGAATTCAAAACACCAGTGGATGCCCTTTCTCTGTCAGAGCGGGGCTGGAAGTGTAGGTAGGACCTGGAGGCCTGCATGCCTGCCAGCAAGGCTGCTACAAGGGCCACAGGCCCCTCGCCTAACACCAGCCCACAACACCCACCAAGCTCTCAGCACATGAGAGCCCCCAAGATAGGATCATGGCTTCTGTGCTCCAGGGACCAGCCTCTCAGACCCATCGACTGAGTGGCCCCTGGAGGCCTGTACTGGTTGTAGTAACAATATCAGCTGATGAGGGAAGCCGGGCGGGGGGCGCGCACGAGGACCCACAGGCAGCCCCTAACAGTTCACCCAATGAAGGGAGAAGATGCTCCAGACATTGGCACTCACCAGAATGCCCTTGTTAGAAAAGCATTTGTGGGGGTGCGGGAGGCTCTTAGGGCTGCTGCTCCTCCACGTGCCTGGTGAGGGCCCAGGCTGAGTTCCCGACTGCACACGGGGACACAGTGCACAGCCTACCTGCCTCCTGGCTTGTTCCTCCTGAGAAGTGGGGTGCTTCATACACAGGGTTGGACTGGGCTGGGCTGGGCTGGGCTGGGCCCGGCCCTCTGAATCACCATCTGTTTTCCAACCTTTCACCAGCCATGGGCCATGCCATCTCTAATGGCCTCTTGCTGGTTGGCACCGGAAGCTCCGTGAGGCTGGACAAAGAGCTGGACCTGGCTGTGAAGACCATGGTGGAGATTGCCAAAACACAGCCTCTGACACAGAGGGAGCAGCTGCACGTATCTGCAGTAGAGACCTTTGCCAAGGGGTAAGGGGCCTCCCTGGGCCAGGGGCTGGGACTCCAAAGCCATGCCAGGAGATGCCCAGGTTGCCTCAATGCCCAGGGGAAGGGGCCTTTGGGGTGATTCTTACCTTGCCTCCAGTGCCCCCCTGACGAATCCTGCCTGCTGCTCTGTCCTCCACTGACTGCCGAATGAGGAAGTAGTTCACTAAGATTCCCAGTATAGTGTTCAAAACAACTTATTTTGTTTCATTAAGTTAGTTAGTTATTATTTTCATTACAAAAATAATAAACCACGTTACAGAAATATATAAAAGGTAGAAGAAGGGGCCAGCCCCATGGCCAAGTGGTTAAGTTTGCGTGCTCAGCCTTGGTGGCCTGGGGTTCACCTGTTCGGATCCGGGGTGAGGACCTACACACTCCTCGTCAAGCCACGCTGTGGTGGTGTCCCACATA
Organism: Equus przewalskii; assembly: GCF_037783145.1. Lineage (NCBI taxonomy): Eukaryota > Metazoa > Chordata > Mammalia > Perissodactyla > Equidae > Equus > Equus przewalskii. Next base: position 42,754,742 of record NC_091859.1, read on the forward strand.
AAAGAACTAGAATGACTTACAACTGGGATATACAACTATGTACTGGGGCTTTGGGGAGGGGAAAAAAAGAAAAAGAGGAAGATTGGCAACAGATGTTAGCTCAGGGCTAATCTTCCTCACCTAAGAGGACAGAAGAGAGAAGACAACCTCACCCTTAGGCTTCTTACCCTGATACACCCTTGTGAGCATCTTCTCATGGCCTTTTAGATTGTCCCCTACCTTGCAGTTCCCACGGCTGTCCCCCTGTGTGTGGACATTCTGATCCTGGAGCCCGTCCCCGGGAAGTCCCTGTGTCTGCTCAGCCCAGGGAGGTGCCCCGCAGAGCTAGGTGACCTGAGCTGATCCCATAGGGGTTCTGAAGCAGTGACAAAGTTGTGCCCACGTCTTCCTGGTGAGTTAGGTCTGACGCCAGCACAGGGCTAGAATTCCACCTGGGAGACTTCCTCCAGCTGGTTTATAGTCTTGGGTGAAATTGTCTTGGCAACTTGTTAAACCAGGTTTTTTTTTTGCCTGAATTAGACAATAAAATCCCCACCCCCCCCGCCCCCCCCGCCCCGGGTTTTTAATTTCCTGAGCCACAACCTAACATAGAAACTTATATATATATATTTTAACCAATTCAGTGCAGACTGTGACACTGGCAGGAAACAATGCCTTTTGCACTCCCCATGCGTGTGAACTGTGTGTTCAGTGTTCCTGAGAAACCTCTCTTCACTTCCAGGAACTTTCCGAAAGCCTCTGAGCTGTGGGAACAGATTCTCCGGGACCACCCAACAGACATGTTGGCCCTGAAGTTTTCCCACGATACCTATTTTTACCTGGGCCACCAGGAGCAGATGCGAGATTCTGTGGCTCGAGTTTACCCATTCTGGACACCCAACATCCCCCTTAGCAGGTATGTGCCATTTGGAAATCACATCGTTTCTGTTTCTTAGTCTCTCTTCTCTGCCCTAAAAACATGGCAACTCTCCTGGCCCTGGCTTAAAAATAGTGAGACTACTGTTGCGATTTTCCTAGTGCTTTAAAATGAAAAGGCTTCATTGTCTTCACCAGTCTTCATCCCATCCCGTGAATGAGGCTGTACCACGCTGCATCAGTCAGGCAGGATAGTTTCTGCTGCAGTAACAAATGTCCACTAGATCTTATTCTCTAAAGAATTCTCTCTCACCCATACTACGTGTTCATCCTAGGAGGGCCGGGGGGTCTGTGTCCCTGTCACTGTCTCCCTCCAGGATCCCAGCTGATGAAGCAGCTGCTCTCTGGACATACCAGTCCAGGGAAGAGAGCTCTCCTGAGGGACTCGCAATGGCAATTAAGTGCTCAGGGTGAAAGGGGTACCCTGCTGCTCCCAAGTCATTGTTCAGAACCAGCCAGTCACCCCCCACAGGAAGCCAGGATGTGCAGTCCTGCTGTGTGCTTGGGAGGAGAAGGAGGCCCGGATTCTGTGAACAGCCCTAGTGACTACTGCACGTGATCACCTCCACTGCATCTCGATCATAGGGTTGTTGTGAAGGTCAAATGGATTAATAGATTGCAGAGTTTATGAGTCAGGGTTCTCCAGAGAAACAGAGGCGATGGGGTGTGTATATCTATATGTACATTATTTACATAGAGAGAGAGAGAAAGAGATTGATTTTAAGGAGTTGGCTCTTGGATTGTGGGGACAAGCAAGTCCAAAATCCAAAAGATAGGCAGGCAGTCTGCAAAGTGAGGCAGGATTTCTATGTCCCAATCTGGAGGCAGAATTCCTTCCTCCTCTGGGGCTTTCTCTTAAGCCTTCAACTGATTGGATGAGGCCCACCCACATTATGGAGGATAATCTGCTTTCTTCAAAGTCTGCTGATTTAAATGTTAATCCCATCAACACCTAACAGCTGGGCACTGTGGCCCAGCCAAACTGACACATCAACCATCATAAGACCCTGATTGTACCTGATATATCATAAGCATTCAACACCTGTTTAAACATTGAGGATTAAGTGACCCCAATAAGAACTCAATAACTGATTTACAAGAAAAGAAAAGTCTGGAAGCTAGTGTTCTTTTTTTTTTTTTTTTTTTGAGGAAGATTAGCCCTGAGCTAACTGCTGCCAATCCTCCTCTTTTTGCTGAGGAAGACTGGCCCTGAGCTAACATCCATGCCCATCTTCCTCCACTTTATATGTGGGACGCCTACCACAACATGGCTTGCCAAGCAGTGCCACGTCCGCACCCGGGATCCGAACCAGCGAACCCCTGGCTGCTGAAGCGGAATGTGCGCACTTAACCGCTGTGCTACCAGGCCGGCTCCTGGAAGCTAGTGTTCTAGAACATTGCTTCTAGGAATAAGTCCATGAATAGTAAAAGCTAGGCTTTGTCTCTGTGCGTGGTAGTAAAGATAGCGTCTGAACCTCAGATGGAAACTGCATCGCTCTATCTTGCTTCTTTCTGTGCAATGCCACAAAACAACAGGAAAGAATGCCTCTTTCACGGGTGACCGCCCTGGGCACTCAGGTCCAAGGGTTACAGATCAGAAGTGGGAGTATGCATTTATTCAGTGAAGTGCTTTCAAGCATGTCCTGGGCTGGGGCTGGTCGGACAGACAGTGTCCCGGCTTCAAGGAGCTGGGGTCTGGGGAGGGGCTACCCAGTGAGTGCTGCCTGGCGGAGCAGAAGCCACTGACAGCCCGTGGTCACCAGGGCTTCCGGGGAGGTGTCCTGGGCCGTGCCTCCAGGTGGGCATCACGAGGCAGACAGGAGGGCGAGGGCCCTTGGGCTCGTCAGTGGAGACCTGCGTTGATGTCTTAGGAGGTGGATGCGGATCACGGAGGGGGCCTGCTATGGAGATGGGGTTTGCGGTTCGGGGCTTGGACGGTTGTGCAGATGAGGAAAGTCACACCACTCCTCAGCAGCAAGAGGCATTGAATCTCTGGGCAACAGCGCTCGGTATGGTGCCTGGCTCAGGGCCAGCGCCTGGCTGGGCAGTGTATCAGTGTCCTGGGGCTGCTGGAACAAAGTGCCGTAAATTGGCTGGCTTAAAACAACAGAAATGTGTTCTCTCCCAGTTCTGGAGGCCACAAGTCAGAAGTCAAGGCATCAGCAGGGCTGCGCTCCTCTGCACACTCCAGGGGAAGGGCCTTCTTGCCTCTCCTTAGCTTCTGGCTGTTGCCAGCAATCCTGGCATTCCTTGGCTTGCAGCTGCATCACTCTGGTCCCTGCCTCCGTCCTAACGTGGCCGTATGTCCTTTGTGTGTGTGTCTGTGTTTCTGTGTCCAAATCTCCCTCACTTTTTTCTTATAAAGACCCCAGTCATTGGATTTAGGGCCCACCCTACATCCAGTATGACCTCCTTTAACTTGATTACGTCTTCAAAGACCCTAATTCCAAATTAGGGCCAGTGTTCAAACCTATCATTATGGGAGACACAATTCGACCCATATGGGTCAGGTTGAGGGTTGATCAGTCCTAGTCCACTTTTTTTAGAGATTTTTTTTTTTCTGTTTTTAGCTACGTAAAAGGCATCTATTCTTTTGGATTGATGGAAACCAACTTCTATGATCAGGCGGAAAAGCTTGCCAAAGAGGTAAGTGGCCCTTCCCAAGGTGCTGACCCTCAGGGAGTGGTGTCAGGTGGGACGGAGCACATGAGGGCCACCACTCACTGGTGACCCCGGCAAGGCCCCCACTCTGGGCCTTGTTTCCTTGGAGATACTGGGGACGGCTCATGTTAGCAGAGAGCAGCTGCCGCCTGTCACCTGTACCCCACTCCATCCTCTGAGCCACATTATTACTCAGCAAACCACCCCCACAGGGCGGAAGATGAACGAGGCTCAGGGAGGTCACGCTCGCCTTGCTCCCTCAGGGTCCCGCGGCATGGCGGCTCTGGGCTCCCCAGCTCTGTCTGTCTCCAGAGCCCGCGCTTTGTGCCGCCAGAATCTGAACTTTGTGGGCAGGGAGCGTATGTAAACATTGGTTCTCCTGCCTTGACCCTCGCATTTCTGAGTGTCACCAAACTTCAGAGAGCTTAGCAATGATGCCAAACGAAGGCTGCTTCCCAGAGGGCCCTGACCTGGGGGTTGGGGTCCTGCTGGCCCCCACCCCATCCCCATCAGAGGGAACAGTGGTGAAGGGTGCAGAGCAGCATGGGGTTTGCTAAGCGCTTCCCGCTGTCCAAGCCCCTCCCTCCAAGCTTGATGTGGTGGGCTGGCTGGTGCAGCGCACGCGGGATGCCCCTCACGCGCCAGCCCAGGGCCAAGCGGCAAGTTGGGCAGGGGCTCAAGGCATCCTCTGTCACTGGCCACCACAGCGTCTCTGGCTCTCCAAGTCCTTCTCCCCAGTTCCTCTTCTCACAGGAGCAGAAACTGAGGCCTAGGGAGGGGCCATCACACACACGGGGGCGATAGCTACTCCTGTGCCTGGCTCAGTACTAGCACTGTTTATACACCCGCTCTTGTCTGCTCAGCCCCTTTGCCACAAGGCATTAATCCCCTCGTTGCCCAGACGAGGGGCCGAGGCTCAGAGAGGCCAAGGCCAGAGCCTGCCCAAGGCCACGCAGCTCAGAGAAGGCAGAGCCGGATGCTCGCCCCGGACGCCTGACCGGACCACTGTCCTTTAAGCTGCCTGAACCAGACCCAGCTTCCTAGCACCCCAGCCAGGCTCATGCCCCCACACTTGCCTGGTTGGCCCCCAGCACTCCTTCCTCAGGAGATAGGCAGCACCCTCCAGGGGCCCACGGAGCCTTGGGGGTCTCTGAAGACTGCTCCGTTTACAGAAATGGAGCCCAGACTTGAGTGCAGGGTGATGGTTCTGTGCTTTAGGCTGAGTCAGGGCCTGGGGTGACTTCATGGTGCTCTTGGCTCCATGGCCTGGGTGACCAGGTGCCACCATCTAGGGGGTCAGCACAGGAAGGTGGCCTGGAGACCATGGCAGCTGGGCCCTCTCATTAGGTAGCATCCATCTAAGATGCTGGCAGGGTGGTTCAAGGAGCCAGAGGACGGCCAAAAGGTGTAGGCTCACATCCTGCCAGAGCGGGTGGTGGGATGGAGCCCCCTCGCTGCTCCCCTCACGCCTCTTTCTCCTGCTCTCCCCTCTCCTGTAAGTGCCCACACTCTGACACCAACATCAACACACTGCAGGCAATCACTGGGCAAGGCCAGGCTGTGACAGTGACCCTCCAGGCTTCTAGGAGAGCGAGGATGGGCTGCCTCAGGCTCTGCTGGAGTCTGGAGAGGCCTCACGGTGGTGACAAGTGTGCCACGTGTCTAGAAGCTGAGCCGACAAGGAGCAGGAAGGGCAAAGGGTGGTTAGCAAGAGAAGCACAGAGGCAGCATCATGGCCGCGGAGCTCAGAGCATGGGTCTCGGAGTGCTTGGGGGGCCAAGGCTGAGAGCGTAGGTGGGCAGCACGGGCACTGAGAGCAGAGGCTGTGGGGGCAGCAGGGCCCGATCGTGCTGGGCCTTGTAGACCTGGGAGGAAGTTTGGACTCTGTCCCAGGGGACCGTGGGAAGGCCCTAAGCAGGAGAGGAAGGTAGTCAAGAATTCCTCAGAGAGGGTGGAGCCTTAATCTTGGCAGAGGGGTGAGAGCCACTCCTCTGCCCTGAGCCTCTGCCATGCGTGACAGCAGCTCGCTTGGTGGGTCCTTTCACGGGGGCCCGGCACCCCAACCTGCTTAGCTGTGACCCTGTGGTCGCCCAAAGTGTCCTGGTCCTGAGGGCTCCACCCCGGGGTGCCCATTGTCCCTACAGACCTGCTCTTTCTTACAGTCCCCATGTGGACCCGGCAGGGCCTGTGCAAGCAGTGGGTGGGAGCAGGGCAGCAGGCTTGCTGGGGCCCGCCTGTCAGCACAGACCTGGCAGCAGGCACCAGGCCAGGGGCAGAGGTGTGTGGGCCTTCCCGACTCTCTGCTTGTGAAAGGCCGGGGGGAGTGAGGCAGTGGGGCGGGGGAAACCGTGACCTGGGGTGGGGGACCTGGGCTCATGTGGATTGCCCACAGGACCACTGCCTCAGCCTACTGCTCCTGCCTGGCACTTAGTAGGCACTCAGTAAACAGGAGCTGAACACACAAATGGAAGAACAATGCCCTGTGGGGCGAGAATCACATGAGGCCTGCCTGCCTTGCTGGTCATTGTCAAGCTCACTGGTCACAGGAGTGGCTGTTAATAGTGATAATGTCAGAACAAGCCGTTTCAGAGCCCAGGTGTGGTCGTAGCGTGTGTGTTGGTGGGAAGGGGAGCCAAGAGCCCCTGGACCACTTGACCGTCTGTGCCATGTTTGCGTACATGGTGTCCACTTCATCTCCACGGCAACCCCGAGAGGAGGGCATATTACTTCTCATGAGGCGGAGAGGGGACGGGCCCAGAGAGGCTGGGTGGCACGTTGCAGGTGACTCAGCTGTATGCAGGAGGCTGTGGGGCCATGGGGGTGGGGCCACGGGGGTGAGCCCCTGCTACTGTCCAGCTGTGTGGCCCTTGGCAAGTCACTTAGCCTCCCTGAGCCCCAGTTTCCTCACCTGTGAAATGGGCAGTGATACCCTCATTGGAAGCATCCTCTCATTGGTGTCGCGAGCTGGGATGCAGGAAACAGGGCTCATCTTTGGGGTAGTTGTTGTTTTGAGGCAGAGCCTTGTCCCCCTGCATAACTCGGAGACTCCGTGTGGCCCGGCCCAGGCAGCCTGATCCAAATGATCCCGATTGCCTTCCACCCCCTCCCCGTGTAGGCTTTATCTATTAACCCGGGGGACGCGTGGTCGGTGCACACCATTGCCCATATTCACGAGATGAAAGCAGAGATCAAGGACGGACTGGAGTTCATGCAGCACTCAGAAGCCCACTGGAAGGTATGATTCCTGTTGATCCATCTCTGGAAAGTTCTGTCCCCTCAAGTGAAGCTGAGGGTTTATGGACAGGAGTTTTAGGGTGCAGCTTAGTTCTGGGGAAACTCATGTTCTGCTTGGAGTCATTTCTATCAAGCCACAGCATCCCATAGGAGCCACAAGGCTCCCCAACACCTGCCAACATTTTGCAGGTCATCCTAGAATTGGTCTTGGCCTGAGGCATTTGGTTGTAAAAGGAACATTCCATTCACATCCCTCCCCAGACCCTGTGAGTTTACGGGGACTGAGTGCTTGAGGCCTGGCTCTCCCTGGAACAAGAACGTGATCGTTCTGAGTGTCAGTTTCCTGTCTGTACACCTGCTTTCGTGACGACTGCCCTTGGCCCCATACAAGTCCTCATCGGTGTTGGCCCTACGAGCATAAAATGAAGCAGCCGAGGCTGGCTGGGGTCATCTCCCAGCGGCCTCTTGTTCTCTGATGTCTGCGTCTGTCCCTGCTGTGGCTCCAGCAGCCTCTGGCCTGCCTGGACAGCCCTGGGGTGGATGGCATGGCCTGGGGTTCCCTTTCCTCCTCCTCCTCCTGCCCCAGGCATTTGGCTGCCGGCACAGAGCTCAGTCAAGGCTCCACTCACTGCCCCAGGCTGTGCCCTGCCCTCGGACCCCCCGAGAGTCCAGCTCAGAGTTCTCTGTCCTTGAAGGGCCTGGTTAAGTGGAGTGAGCAGCCCCCCGGCAGTGCATGAGCCACACCATCCAGGGGCATTCTCCAGAACGTGGAAACCTGGAGGAGGCATGTAACCCAATTGGGCATGAAGGGGCAGTGGTCAGGGAAGGCCTCCTGGAGGAGGCAACCTCTGAGCTGAGTATTAAAGGATTACTAGGAGTTTGTCAGGTAAAGGACAGGGAGATGGAGGGTATCTCAGCTGAGGACCAGCTTGAGCAAAGACACCAAGTCCTACGGTGGCCTGTGAGGGAGAGGGGAGCTGGGCAGTTTGGCATCCTTAAGCACAGGTGCAAGGTGGACATGAGCCATGGAGGAAGGTTGTCAGTTCCTCCTTCCAGGAGACAGGAGGTGGTGTCCAGGCAGAGGAGGAACCGTCTGCAGTAGCCTCACAGAAGGAAGGGCTAGTGCTCATGGTGGGTGGGCCAAGGAAGAGGGGCCCTCCCAGGACAGGGACACAGCTGGGGGACCAGGCCACTTGCTCAGGGTTTGCTGAATACATTCTCTGTGCTCAAGTCAGCAAGAAATCAGGGAGCAAAGTTGGCAGGCCTCAAGTGCCAGGGACAATGTGCACTTGGCCCTCGAGCAGGAAGGAGCCATCGACTGTTGTAGGGGGCCAGAGCCATGCGGTCTGAGCAGCGTTCGGGGAAGGTCATCAGGCCTCTGTGAGGTGGCAGCTTTGGGGTTTCCTCCTCTCTCAGCTGGCGCGGCTTGTCTCAGGTTCCAGGAGCTGCCGCCTGTCAGGGATCATGAGTCTGGTCTCCTAAGCTTGGACTATTCTGTCCGGGCCAGCTAGGAGCAAGAGCAGGTCTTCCTTCAGAATCGCCTCTTGTTGAGAGCTGGCCTAAAGTGTCACAGCAGGAACCGTCCAGATGTCAGCCCCCTCCCCTTACTCTGTGGCTCTGCCCATGCCTGCGAGGAGTTCGGCCCTGGGCTTGCTGCCCCTCCCGCTTCATCGGAGGCCCCCTGTTGTTTGGACACAGTGGGCCTCTGTGGCTGTGGAGCAGATTGGTTACTCCTTCTCCCCACTCCACATATGAGGAAGATGAGGCTCAGGAGCTGAGCACCCTCCTCTGTGTCGGCCCTGGTTCTCCTGCTGTCTAGCTCTGGGGCTGACAAGTGGCTGCCTGCCCCAACCTCAGTTTCCTCAGTAGTTCAGGCCTGCCACCCACCGTCCCTCAGAGCAGAAGGTGATCATGTGGCATGGAAACTCGTGCCACAGACCGGCCTTGGAGCCAGTCCCTCAATGACGTGGAGCTCTGCATCGGCACAACACAACAGCTGTTGTTTTTTCCCCCCACCATCTGCCAGATTTTTCTCTAATTCTCTCGTTCTTTCCCCAGGACTCTGATATGCTTGCTTGTCATAATTATTGGCACTGGGCTTTATATCTGATTGAAAAGGTAAGATGACTGGCTGTCTTCTCCTGCAAAGATGTCCAGAGAAAAGTATTTTTCTCCCTTCTGCTGTACCTGACATCCTGTGGAGCCCTGTCCTGTGTTTGCACCGTTAAAGGGCATCCTGATGCAGTAGAGCATTAATGTTTTCAAGTAGCTTTTCAGGCCTTAAAGCACTGGAGGCATCTTTTTCACCGTCTGCACTTGGGGATCATGTATGTTGGGTGCAGTGTGTAGAGGTGATTTAGACCGAGTGTCTGTCTGCTGCCGAAGTGAACTGCTGACCCCCCGCCCCACAGACTGTATCTGGATGAGCCACGAGACCCTCCCAGTGCTTTGCCCCAGTGGGAGCGAAGGTGTGGGGGACACCCTTGGCCCCAGTGATTCTGCCACTGGGTCCCATTTATAAGGGTGCTTCTTGTAGTGCTATGTATCAGAGAGAAAATCTAGAAGTTCCCTAAATGTCCAAAGAGAAATGCTTGGGAGACGAGGACCCCATAATGACATGTAGAATGCAGTGACACAGTGTCTAGAAGAAAGCAGTGACCACAGCTGAATGTACAGTAAGGAAAATAGAGAGAGAGAGAGAAGACTAGAAGAAGAAATACATGAGAAAGCTCACAGCAGTTTTCAAGCACTTCATCGGAGAAATAAGAGTGGAACAGAAACTGCTCCCTCAGCAGCAGAGGCTGCTGTCTCCTACCCGGGGGAGTGGGGAGCCCAGAGCAGAAGCAGGTTCCACTTCTCCTGTCCCAGGACCCACACTGCCACATGGCCCATCCCCCTCTGCAGCCTACTGGGGGGCTCTGGCGTGGCCATTTTCAGTTCATGTCTCAGTATTACATTTCACTTTCTCCACATGTTAACCGTGGGAACTTGATCTTTTTCCAGGGCGAATATGAGGCCGCCTTGACCATTTACGATAACCATGTAAGTCCTTGTTTGCACCCCGTTTGGTTGATTGCAGCAATTTGGCTTTTAGTCTCTAACCAATCTTTGAGCCCATCAGCACTATCCCAGCCAGAAACAACATCTGGAGCAAGAACACGCTTCTTGTGTAAGACCTCGTGGGGTTAATTTTTGCCAGAAGTGGTGTTGCAATCCGGAATGGGATGAAGACATCCCATTGACTCTCCACCCTGTTGGGATTGGTAGAATTACACTTCTAAGTTGGTCATTTCTGAAATCTAGGACTTTCTCTAATCATTTTAGATTACTTAAAATAATTTCTCTGCCCGTGGGAATTTTTTTTTTCTGCTTTTTTCTCCCCAAAGCCCCCCGGCACATAGTTGTATATTGTTAGTTGTGGGTCCTTCTAGTTGTGGCATGTGGGACACCACCTCAGCATGGCTTGATGAGCAGTGCCATGTCCATGCCCAGGATCTGAACCGGCAAAACCCTGGGCCACCAAAGCAGAGCACGCGAACTTAACCACTCGGCCATGGGGCTGGCCTCAGGAATTTTTTTTAAAGTAGAAAAATATACATATTTTAACCATTTTTGAGTGTACACGGTGGCATTAAGTATATTCACACTGTTGTGCATCCATCGCCACCATCCACCTCTGGAACTTTCTCATTTTCCCGAGCTGAAACTCTGCCCATTAAACATTAACTCCTCACTCCCCCTCCCCCCAGCCCCATGTTTGCTTCTTTTTTCTTGAGGAAGATTGGCCCTGAGCTAACATCTGCTGCCAATTCTCCTCTTTTTGCTGAGGAAGACTGGCCCTGAGCTAACATCCGTGCCCATCTTCCTCCACTTTATATGTGGGATGCCTACCACAGCATGGCTTGCCAAGCGGTGCCATGTCTCCACCCGGGATCTGAACTGGCGAACCCCAGGCCGCCAAAGCAGAATGTGCAAACTGAACCACTGTGCCACCGGGCTGGCCCCCAGGTTTGCTTTTAAGAGAACGACAAAAGCCTACCTCGCAGCTCCTAGGCGCCCCAGTGCAGGTGTAATCCTAGAAGCCTAGAATCAGGAAAGTGCTCGTGATTTGGAAATCTAAAGAGCAGAGGAAAAGAGCCGATAAAATTTCCTTTAAGTCGCCCTGCAAATTGTCGGCGGTTTGTGGTAACAAATGGTGATGAGAACTATGTGCCATGTCATATAGACCAGCTGAATCTAGAACCACGAATGGCCGAGTCGATTCTCCCACCAGCATGGGCCGGGGCTGGGGGTGGGAGGTGACAGATGCCAGGGCCTGGCATGTGCTCCCCCCAGTATGCAGTGTGGTGGGCTCCTCCTTCAGGTCTGCCCTCTGTCCCTCTGGCACCTGGAGCAGTCTGAGCCCTCGGCGAGGGGAACGGTCCTGATAGCTGAAGTGGAGGGGACAGTCGTGGTGGCTCCTGTTTGTTGAGGCTGGCTCTGTGCAGGCCCCACACACTGTCCTGGCAGGCAGACTCTGGCCATCCCTGTGGTCCCCTCATCCCCCACCTGCCCTTGTCTTCCAGATCCTCCCCAGCCTGCGGGCCAACGGTACGATGCTGGATGCAGTGGACAATTGCTCCATGCTCTACCGGCTGCAGATGGAAGGTAGCCAATCTCTGCACTCCACTTTGGTTCCTCTCTCCTCCCACAGAATGTGGGGAATGCGCAGGGCTAGGCACGAGCTCGTTAGTGAGCCACTCCATGTCACTGCTGCAGGCCTTGCAACGGCATGCCTGGCCACGGCCTTGGGTACCAGCTCTGCAGCTGCCTTCCAGCCAGCATGAGGCCAGTGGGCCCAGGCCACCACTGCCCTTTCTTCCAGTTCCCACGGCTCCTTGGTGTGCAGGCTTCAGACTCTGTGCCCAGGGTGGCAACTGTCATTCCCATGGCCTGCCCACCAGGCCTGTGGGGTACAGGTGGCACCTGGCCACCTGTCTCTGGGTGCCACCTCCTTTCCTAGAACAAAGCAGGTGAGAGTTTCTCAACTCCCTGGCACTTCAGAGCAAGAGGTTTCTCAATACTGTCACCCCATGCTCTCCAGGGAGCCCGGCCAGGGCTGGCCACAGCTCTGGGGGCTACGGAGGGTTTCCAGCCAAGCGCAGGACAATGTAGGGAAGCGGCCTGGGCAGGGTAAGCTACTTCTAGGAAGCTTCCTGAGGAGGGTGAATGGGAACCGTGGAAAGATGGGTAGGGTCTTGCAGAGATGGGAAAGGATGTTACATGCAGAGAGCAGCCTGTTTGAAACCCCCAGGACACAGAAGCCAGCAGCCTGTTATGGGGACAAGTGACCGGAGGGTCACTGTGGTTAGATGGAGCGAAGGAGGCTGAGGGGTGGGGGGGGTGGGGAACACCCGTGCGGGAAGGGCAGGGTGAGGAGTCTGGCGTTTATCTGGGTGTGCGGGGAGCCTTCTGGGGCAGAGACGGACAGGTTCCGGATCTGCCGCAGAGAAAGAGTCCTCTGAGCAGTGGGGGCTGCTGAGCCAGGGAGGCTGGGGCCAGAGGCCGGGAGATCAGCGAGAGGCTACTCACTTTCTAGCCAGCTTACTGATGTTCAGGCCATGAGGCAGGGAAACTGAAACCTGGGCTGGCGGGAAGCCTGTGTCGTGTCCAGCCAAAACCGTCCAGAAGTCAGTGGAGAGGGGAGGAGCCGGTGGGAGGGTTGAGTCCTGTTGACCCTGAGACCCTGTTAACCCTTTGCCTGTGGAGGCAGAGCTGGAACACTGCCTAGAAGTCTGAGAAGTCGAGGCCTCAAGGCTGGGCCGCCCCAGCGTGTGTGTGCGAGGGAGGCTTGGGAAGGGTGGCAGGGGTTCCAGGGGCCAGGGAGAGGGAAGACAAAGCTGCTCGTTCCCTCACTGTGCAGAGTGGGGACTCAAGAGCCGTGTCCAATGTGAAGGCTGAGAGATAGAGGTCAAGGGCGACATCTCTCCTTAGGGAGGTGCCCACAAGGAGCAGTAGAAACAATCTGGTAACTTCCAGGAATCGGGAGGGACAGGAGGTGGGAGGTGGTATTGGAGAGCAGAGCAGAAGCAGGGACGGTCTAGAGTTGAGAAATCCAGACACAAAGGTAGAAGGGTTTACTTATTAATCAGGCAGATTTTATTGAGCACTTGTCATGTATCAGGTATTGTACCAGTGATTACCACGGACAGGATTTTTTTTTTTTAACATTTTATTTTTCCTTTTTCTCCCCAAAGCCCCCAGGTACATAGCTGTATGTTTTTAGTTGTGGGTCCTTCTAGTTGTGGCATGTGGGACGCCGCCTCAGCATGGCCTGATGAGCAGTGCCATGTCCGCGCCGAGGATTTGAACCGGCAAAACCCTGGGCCGTCACAGCAGAGTGCACGAACTTAACCACTCGGCCATGGGGCCGGCCCCCACGGACAGAATTTTAAAAGTGGTTTTGGGATTCTTCAAAGGGGCCAGAGACTTTGCTTAATACTCCTCGATAGTTTTTTAGATTTTTTTTTTATTTTTCCTTTTTCTCCTCAAAGTGCCCCTGGTACATAGTTGGATATTTGTTTGGGTTGTGGGTCCTTCTAGTTGTGGCATGTGGGACACTGCCCCAGCATGGCCTGATGAGCGGTGCCATGTCCGCGCCGAGGATCCGAACCGGTGAAACCCTGGGCCGCCAAAGCAGAGCATGGGAACTTAACCACTCAGCCACGGGCCAGCCCCCACTTCGATAGTTTTTTAAATTTTCTTTCTACCCTCTGCATCTGTTGCTTTTATGATTACATGGAGTTAATATAAACTAGGCCCAAAGTCCTCAGCTCGAGGCCAGATGCCATCTGGCAGCCCTGCTCGCAGCCTGGACTCCTCACCTGGAGCACGGTCATAAGGCCCTCTGCAGGTGTGTGGGTGCAGGAGGCCCGTGTGCAGGACGCGCCCCTGAGCCTCACGCCAGGCCCATGGGTTTTGTCCCCATGTCCTCAGGGGTGTCTGTGGGTGAGCGGTGGCAAGACGTCCTGCCTGTGACCAAGAAGCACAGCCGCGACCACATCCTCCTGTTCAACGATGCGCACTTCCTGATGGCGTCCCTGGGCGCTCAGGACCCCCAGACCACGCAGGAGCTGCTGACCACCCTGCAGGATGTCATTGAGTATGCAGAGGGGCCACGGCCCTGGAAGGCCCTGCTGCCAGGGTGGGGTTGCCTCCACTCTGCTGAGAGGGCAATGGGGTGCCGAGGGCGTGCCAGGGTGGGAGTGCCATGTGTTCCTGGTGTCAGTGCCACCTCCGGTCGGCACAGTTCTTCCCACTTTACAGAGGAGCAAACTAAGGCCAGAAGTTGGGGGCCCTGTCCAAGGCCACGTCACCAGTGAACAGGAGTTCAGCCCAGTTCGACTGAGCTGAGAGCCCTGTTCTCTCCCCTCCCCTGCTGCTGCTTCTCTGCCAACTCACCTGATCAAGGCAACTCCTGTGTGTCGGGCACAGTGCCCAGGGTACCGGGCTGAGGAAGAGACAGCCCCTTCCCTCAGGAGCCTGGGTCAGGCGGGGAAACAGATGTGCTGTGATGGGGGCAGCCTGCTGAGGGCACCTTCTTGGGCTGGCAGGTCCCCGGGGGAGAACTGTCAGCACCTCCTGGCCCGCGATGTGGGGCTGCCCCTGTGCCAGGCCCTGGTGGAGGCCCAGAACGGGAATCCTGACCGGGTTGTGGAACTGCTCCTGCCCATCCGCTACCGGATTGTCCAGATTGGAGGCAGCAATGCCCAGGTGAGCCCCGGCCTCAAGCCCTGCCAGCAGCTGGAGCATGAGCCCAGGTCCAGGAGCCCACACCCCAGCAGCCCAGTCTCTCCACGGGGTTGTTGCCCATGGTGTGGGAGTATCCTCATCTTTCACACCCCCCAGGAATTGGTCCTTGAGAGAAGGCTGGCCTGCAGTGGGTTGAAGGTGGGGTTGAGGTGGAGATGGGCGTCCCGGCCCTCCTCCCACGTTACAGGAGCCTAACTTGCCTGACTGACCTTCCAGAGAGACATCTTCAACCAGTTACTGATTCATGCGGCCTTGAAGTGCACCTCTGGCGTCCACAAGAACGTGGCCCGGTGAGTTCCTTGCTCATGTGCCAAAGCTAGCCTGGGGAAGGTTTCCGAGCATAGCTGCTCTCTCACACGGGGACTCCTCGTGGGCCTCCCGGGTGCCTTGAGGCTCTCATTGCCCTTGGCCTGAGGTGGTTCCCGCCTTTGAGGCTGTGAAGACCCAAGGCTACAGGGGCTTGGCTCTCCCTTGTTAGTGTGCTCAACTTGGCCAAAGGGGACCTGCTCCCCCACCCCCAGGCCCACCTTCCTGCCCTCCCCAGCCCACTCCTTATTCTAGCCATGCTGAGCTACAGTTACCCAAACGCATTCTACTCTTTCAGGTCCCTAGGCCTTTGCATGTGCTGCGCCCTCTGCCTGGGACACCCTTTCTCCTTTTTCACCTGGCTGACGCCTACTGATCCTTCAGGCCTCAGCTCACGTTGTCCTCTCTGACTGCTGGGTCCCGGGACGGGTGGTGGGCAGGCAGACCCAGGCCCTGGCTTCGTGGAGCTCACCTCTCCTGTGGGAACTGACACTAAGCACTTAATCACACATACATAAACTGCCATGAGGGCAGGGCGTATTGCTCTGAGAGGCTGTGATGGGGCACTGAGCCGGCAGGGAGTCAGAGACGGAGGGTGCCCCATGGAAGTGACAGTTGAAGGCAGGCCTGAAACCTAGCAGATCCCACCAGGCTGCGGGTGGTCTGGTTAGGACGAGGGGCTGGAGGGGTGTGGCTGGAGGATTGGGGATGTCGGGATGGGGGCACCCCAAGAAGAAAACTCTGCCAAGCCCAGCCATTGCCAGCAGCCTTGGTAGTCCCACATCCCACTCAGTCGCCCCACATGGGGCGGCTGAGTTCTTGGCTGGCTCCTGCACCAGCCCGTGTGCTCCTGGGGGGAGATGTGACCCCCCTCCTTGTGTGGGTCCCCTGCCTCCCACTGGAACACCAAGGGGAGAGGAGGAAGAGAGGAGCCAAGGGGAGCCCAGTGGGCAGAATGGGTGTTGTGAGACGCGGTGAAGCTGTCACTGCCCATCTGGGGTGGCCTCTGCTGGGCTTTTGGATTGTGTGGAAAGCCCCAGGTCTAAGTGCAGGCACAGGCAGCCTGCGGTGGGCGAGACCCAGCTGCCCCGACAGTGTTTCCAAAGTGAGCAGTGCGGGTGTTGACGGCGCTGATGAAACTGGTGTGGACACTGTGTCACAGCCAAGTCCAGATGGACACACTGGAATGGGTTAAAACTCGAAAGCATCTTAGACATAGGCCTCTCGCTGTTCAGCCTTCCATGGCCATATGAAAAGCCACACACGTTTCTTTAGTGGTTGAGCCCCTTGGAGAGCTCCAGGCCGTGGTGCGGGTGAGAGTTGGCACCTCTGGTGGCAGCTGGGGTCAGGGGAGGTGGGGCCGATCGGACCGAGACGAGGGCTGACAGCTTGAGCAGGGGAGCTGGGGCAAGCGTGGGGTGGGGGGGATGGGGTCTATGCTGGGGGTGGGGTGCTGCGCAGCAGGGGGTCTGTGCTTGGGAGTGTTTGTGGGGGTGGGAACAGGCCGCCCAGGCAGCCTGGAGCAGACACCAACTGTGGAGGGGGAGCCTGCTGCTGTCAGGGCCCCTGCCATGGTGTCTGCACCTCAAGTGCCAGCCCCTTACCCCACAGAATCACTGTTGCCAGGTGTTTGGGGTCTTGGCCTTAAATGAAACTTGCTTTGTTTAAACTTGGGCTTTTCTTACACCGTCTCTTCCGCCGCTCGCTTTCTCGAACAATCTCAGGCGGGACTTCCCCTGGTCCCCCATAGATGTGCTCTACCCTCTAATCCCAGCACTCACTATGGCTGGAGGATGGGCCCCAAGTTCCTGAGGCAGACGAGGCTACAGGGATGTGCTCACCCTGAAATTCTTCTCACTTGAGGCATCACAGGGACGTTGTCAAAATGTTCTGCAAACACTCATGTCCTGGTTACACTACTGCTCAGAGAACGCTGGGCTCTGAAGTCCACACTTTCTCGTACTCACGCCTCCGCGCCCCCCCCCCCCGCCCCCCTCGCCCCGGCCCAGCGCACCACCTTCTCTCCTGTTCCCGCCCAAGGCCAGGCCTCCTGCCTCTGGCCTCTTGTCCATCCTGTCCCCTCTGCCATGATCCCCTCTGCCATCATGCCGTGCCTTCTCTCCAGCAACCTGGGGAGGGGAGCGTGTTGCTCTCTGCCCACCTCAGCCCCAGCCCCTGTGTCCTGCCTTGGGGCTGAGGGACCATCGAGCCCCCACATCCTTCTAGGAGGTTCCATCACAGACCCTGTCTCTGTTTCCGCAGGAGCCTTCTGATGGAGCGAGACGCCTTGAAGCCCAACTCGCCCCTCACCGCGCGGCTCATGCGCAAGGCATCTGCCGTCCACCTCCTGCATTGAGCCAGGTCTGGCACCTCCCCAGCGGGCAGAGCAGCTGTCCACTGGTTCCGTAGGGTTAGAAACAGCTAGAGCCTGTTTGCTAGGCCTCTTATGGGGAATCTGGCTTTAAGCAGAAAGCCCTGTAACCAGCAGCGTTACAGGAAGGGGGAAAAATCAATCTTAAACATGATTCAGAATCTTCTTCTAATCCTTATTAGGGGCCGAGGTGCAGTTCTAAGCAGTCAGAACCAAGGTGGGTGCTGCTGGTTGCCAGTGCCCTGCAAATTCTGTTTTCCCAGGGCACGCTTACACCTATCTCCTGGTGGTTCAAGGGTTGGAGGTGGGGGTGGGGTGGGGACGGGCGCAGCTGGGGAGGAGTCTTCCACATAGCCCCCAGGCTGCCCCGGCATAAAGCCTCTCATTTTGTCTTCCTCATCATATTCTAGACAGCTTCTGTTGTCCCGTCTTTTGGGTGAGGGTACCCACAGCGGATAGGGACTTGCCCAGGGTCACAGCCAGTGGAGGCCCCGCTGAGATTCACCTCAGGCCCCTGTCCTTCCTGGGGGAGGGGACCCCACCTTGCTGCCTGTGACCTTGGCCCCCGGCTCTTGCCCCCAACGGCTCTTGCAGGCACAAGGACAAGAAGTGGCCCTTCTGCGGTCCCTGGAGAGAAGACTTTGAGCTTCCTGGAGGCTTTGGTGGCACAAATTTGGGCTCGTTGATCCTTTATTCTACACTGCAAATCATAAAGGGGCCTCGGGTGCCTGGTTCCCTGTCAACAATGACTTTAATCATACAAATGCACGTGCGTTGAGCCAGTACACCTTCTGGGTGAGAGCATGGAGCTCAGGGGTTACCCTGCTGTGGCCAAAACCGAAGCCTATGATGTGTGATTTTAACAAGATCTGAGCCAGTCCTATAAATGACACCTTGGCCTCCTGCTCCCCTGGCATCAGCTTGGCCCCGACATCCCTTGTGAGCGAGCTGCAGATGTCGGTAGAATGCGCCGGCTTGGTCGTGCTGCCTGATGGGCGATCCCGACTCACAGATGTTTCTCAGGCTCCTCCAGTGCATCCTGACATGAAGGAGGGACTCACCGAGGCAGGGAGGGGGCAGGTCTCCTGGGAGGCAGCAGAGGCCTCCAAATCGATTAAGCAGATTCCTGGGATTAAAATAAATTAGTTGATTGGTTCCTTTGACTAATTGTTGCTGGGCAGGCACCTTTGAGCATCTCCCATGTGCCAGGCCTGGGCTGGGTCCTGGTGAGACAGGCTTCTCCTTGAACTTGAGGTGGGGGTAGGGCAGAGTGTCAAGAAAACGGATACTTACAATAGGATTTTGAGGGAGATGCCATCTCCACTCAGAAGCTGGTGACACTTCCCAAGGGGGAGCCTGCCCTCCATCTCGAGCTGTCCCTTCCTGCCGGTTGCCCTGACAGAGCCTGGTCACACCCTTCTCCTGCTTCTAAGCAAGACACAACTTGGCCAGGGAAGCAGGAACCCTGGTCCTTCCTCAGGGAAGCCCTCTGCTGCTGCCCTGCAGGCTGAGGGTGCCTCCTCTGTGCCCTGCAGCCTTCGGCACCTGCCCTCGCTATTGCACCTTTCTCCGGAGCTGTAACCTCCTCAGGTCAGGGTCAGCACCTGTCCTAGCATCACCCAGCACATGGCCTGCACTGAGCACCTGTCAGTGCATGTTGGTGAATGAACCCATGAGTGAATGCATAAACAAATGAAGCTGAATCCTACCAGGGGAAGGAAGAGGGTTAATCTACAATGGACAGGCTGACGTTGGACGAGAGGAGGAGGCCCAGAGAAGAGATGGATGACGGCATCCTTTAGCGTGGCAGCGACAAGTGATTAGTAACTGGTGCTGCTTACTGTGCACCTACTGTGTGCTGACACGATACAGGTAGAGGGGCATCAAGAGTGAGTGTTGGGGACCCTCACCTCCAGCGGACACCCACAGGGCTATGGGATCCGACACTTGGGCCAAGAGCCCTTGAGTCTAGGGCCCTCTGGGCTTCTTGCTGCTGCAGTCGCCCTGTGGGGGTGAGTCGAGCAAGCCTGGGTCTTGGGACTGTGGGTGGAGCACAGACTGCACCAAACTGGCTGCTGTCTTCAGGAGGCCTGGCAGGTGGAGGGAAGCCTGGAGCTCCCAGGTTGCAGGACCCCAGAAAGGCATCCTGCCTGGGAGTGAGCAGGACCTCGGACAGGCATCTGGGAGACAACTCAACCCAGCACCCTCTTTCGAGCCCCTCTCTGTACCCAGGCCTGAAGAGGGGGCCACTCCTGCACCTCCCTGTTCCCTGAGCCAATAAGTTCTCTTTCTCTAGCCAGCTTGAAGCTTTGAGTTGTAACTCAAAGGTTCTTGACTGATACCTGCAGCTGGGATTTGCACCTGGGTGTGTGGTACCATCTCTCTTCAGTTAAGCAGGATCCTGAGCAAAAGACAAGGGAACTCAGAAGGGATCCCATGGCCAGAGGCTCAGGTGGGAAAGGCAGGTCTGGGGGAGCCAGCACTTCAGAGCCCAGTGGGGGTGAAGCAGGAGGCTGAAGGCTGCAGAGGGAGCCTCTAGATAGAAAAGAGGTGTTAGGGATGCCAGGATGAGCCGAAAGGGGATGCAAAGCACAGGCTGGGCTCCTTCAAGCTGCCAGACCCCCCACCTTACCCAGTTCTCACTCAGCTCTTGCCTGGTACCCAGCACAAGGCTGGGGGACAGCAGTGACTGAGACCCCAGCCTGCCCTCTAGGAGCTCACAGTCTCATGGGGAACTGGACTTGCGATCAGGAGTGAAGTGGGACCATCAACACAGGGTGATGGGTGTGGATGGGTGAAACTAGGGATGTGGGAGCCCAGAGGGAACCCCAGCCAGCCTGGAACCCTGCTTGGCGGAGCTCCTGGGGGATGACTGCCCCCTGGACAGCTCCCCACCGAACCTGCCCAAATAAGTAGCTCATCATAGTCCCTGAAAATGGTGCTCTCCCTCCAGAGTCCCAGCCTTCCGGGGGCAGACCCTGAGAATCATCCCAGGCTGCTGTTTCCTGCCCCCTCTTCCATCCACCAGCCCCAGATAATTAGAGCAACAGCTTCATACCCCCGTGCCCTCGGTGGAGCCCCTCATTTGACCCTCAAGCCCATGAGTTGGGTATTATTTATACCTGGTCCACAGTCCAAGGCTCAAGTGAGGTCTCCAGCTGCCGCTGATTGGCCACGTGCCAGTCCTCCATGTGGTACAGATCAGGGAGCTCCTGTTTGCCCCAGCACAGGCGCTCCCCCATGCAGACTCCATCACCTGGCCATTAGACCCTGCCTTGAGGCACACCCCTCCAACCTGCCCACCTTTGCTGTCAGAACAAATGCGGCTCCCCAGCAGGTGACAAAGCTCAGGCCAGGCTTCTGCCACACTCTGGCTGTGCTCAGGCCCTCATCGCTGGCCCGCACAGCCAGACAGCCTCTGCTGGTCCAGAAGCAGGAACCAGCGTGTCTGGTCACCCAGTGTCATCTGTGCGGTCCTCAGGGCAGGGACTGGGTTTTGTTACTGTGTTAGGAACTGACACACACTTCTTTACAAAGCGAGTAGATGCGCCTCTTTCATTTGGTCTTCACATCAACACCATAAGCTAGGATATTTTTTTTTCCTGAGGAAGATTCACTCTCAGCTAATATCTGTGCCAGTCTTTCTCTGTTTTGAATGTGGATCACTGCCGCAGCATAGCCACCAAGGAGTCATGTAGGTCCGCGCCTGGAACCGAACTTGGGCCGCCGCCAAAGTGGAGCGCCTAACTTAACCATTAGGCCAGGGGCCTCTCCTCCGTTTACAAACAAAGAGCTAGGAACAGAACCATGACCCCTGCCACACTAACTGCCCCAATGCCGAACCTGCAGGGACATGTACAGTGAGTCCTAACGACCCCCCAACCCTAAGCTGCGCGCTCACCGCAGGCCCGCGCCGAACCCCGGGCATGCGCGAGCTCACTGCGCCGCCTTCCTCCTCCTGTGTCCTCCGACTACAACCCCCAGAATGCACCGGGCGCGGCGACTTTGCGCCGCTCTTTCAAACCGGCCAATCCGCAGCCACGCCGGGCCCCCCGCGCCCCGTTTAAATCCGGGGCGGAGACGCGGCCGCCCGGGTGTCGTGGCCACTCGGGGTGAGGGTCTCACCGTGGGTCCGGGCTTGGGCTCCCCTTCGAGGGTGAGGAGGGCTGGGGCGGGCCACCCTCCTCGCGGGGGGTCCAGGGCGGGAGGGCTGCGCGCAGCTCAGACTGGGCCTGGGCTCTGGCTGGAGGCCGAGGGGAGCCCGGCGCTGCGCCCGGGCTGCAGTGAGGACGGGGCCGCCCGGGGGGAAACCAAAGCCCCCCGCAGCCCACCCGAGAGCTGGGAATTTTGTTGTCCGGGGCGTTCAGGCCTCACTCGGACCGGCGCCCCTTGGGGCTGCGTCGCGGAGGGTCTCGGGCCACCTCTTGGGTGGCCTCTGCCGCCCTCCTGCTCCCCGACGCGGCCGCGCTGCTCGCTTCGCTGTGGGGGGCGAGCCGGGTCTGGGCGCTGACACCTGCTCACTTCTGGCCTCGTCCTCCCTGCAGTGACTCCCTGACAGCTCTCGCCATGGAAGGAGGGGATGGCAGCGACGAGCCTGCCGCCAGCCAGGCCGGAGAGGCGAAAGGGGACGTTCCCGTGAAGGATGGTACGTCCTTGTTTGTGCGGCGCTTTGTTCAGGGAGCTCCGTGGAGATGAAGCTGGATGTAATGCTTCAGCGAGAGCTTACTCGTGTGTTTATTCATGGCCCCTGTCTTCAAGGAGTTTGCATCCCTCTAACGTCTTTGTTTTTCGGTTTCCTCCATCCCCCTTTGCCCCCAGTTTTAAGGTCCATCCAGCAGGGATTCTGACCGGCTTTGTTTACTGCAGCATCCCCTGTGTGGAGCACACTACTTGGCACTTCGTAGGCACTCAGATATTTGTGGAGTTGAATTTTATGCTTGCTTGCTTTCTTTGTTGCTGGTTCCTGTTTGCTAAGACTTGTTTAGGATCCTTGCGACCATGTCAGTGAGTGAGCCTGGCCTGTAACTTGCCTGTCTGGTTCCGGTGTTGAGGCGAGAGTACAGCCTCACAAAATGAGCTAACGGCCGTGCCCTCTTTTCTTTTGAAGTGCGTTGATATCCTTTTGTCCTTTGTTCCTCACAACACCCACACCAGGCAGATAGCCTGGGTCTCCGAATAGCCTTAACACTTCCATTCTGCAGAAGCCATCCTGGAGACTTTGGCAGTCGTCATTGCTTCTTCATCGTATCTAGGAAGGTATTTGCTGCCCCCCTCTCCTCCTTCCTGTTGCATCCTCCCTTTCAAATATCACCCCATTGCTGCTTCTTGAGGACTTTTTCCCTTCTGTCACCCTCCCTGAGTAGGCTTACTTTCTGCCTGTCCATTAGTTCATGCCCATCATTGATATACAAATACCTTCTGTAATTTCACTCGTCCCCAGATCCTCTGCTCCCTCTCCATTGCTCTGTGCTTCATTCAGAGGCAGACTTCAAGAGCTTTCTCTGTTTGTTTTGCTGTTTTGCACATCCCTCAACCCCTACCAACACCTTCTGCCCTCACCACTCCACTCAAGCTGCTTTCATCAGCCACTGACGACATCTGTGTTGCGAAATCTACTGTCATTTTTCTGTCCTCTTTTAATCAACCTCTCAGTAACATTCGACCTTCTCTGCTTCTGGAAACTTCTCTTCCTTGGCTTCTGAGGCATCTTGGTTTTCCTTCGGCCTCCTTGGCTGGTGTATCTCCATCTCTTTGCAGGCTCCTCTTTCTCTACCATCTTCTGGAGCTCATCTTCCCCAGGACCTGGTCTGGGGTCTCTTTGCACTTACACCCTAGGGGCTCTCAGGCATTCCCATGGCTTTCAACCCCATCTGCTTTCTGCTGGTGCCCACATTTTGTCTTGAGCTCAGTCTCTCCTCTGAGCTCTGGACTTGTGTATTCACCTGTCTGTTTGGCATCTTCACATGAATGTCTTGACCTCAAACTCAGCTTGTTCCCCCGCCACCACATACTTAGCCTGCTCGTTGTCTTTCTCATGTAACTAAATGACCCCTCCGTTCACCCAGCTGTCCAAGTTGTGAAGCTGCCACATTCATTCAGTCATCAATTACTGTCATTTCTGCTTTCAGAAGATGTTTTGGAACCATCTACCTCCTTCCAACTCCACCCGAATGCCACCACCTTGGTCTTAGCCACATTAACTCACTTCCACCTACTTGTATATTTTGCACTTTAGCCAGTGTATACCTTTGTAATTTCAATAGATATTGCCTGCTTCCTTTCTGATACACTCTACACAGCAACCAGGGTCATCTTTTAAAAACACAAGTTAAGGGGCCGGCCTGGTGGCATAGTGGTTAAGTTTGTGCACTCCACTTTGGTGGCCTGGGGTTTGGATCCTGGGCACTGACCTACACACTGCTCATCAAGCCATGCTGTGGCAGCATCCCACATAAAAAAAACTAGAAGGACTTACAACTAGGATGTATAACTATGTACTGGGGCTTTGGGGAGAAAAAAAAAAAGAGGAAGATTGGCAACAAATGTTAGCTCAGGGCCAATCTTCCTCACCAAGAAGCATACCTTAAAAAATAATAATAATAAAATAAAAGATTTAAAAGCACAAGTTAGATCATAACACTCTTCTGCTTAAAACCCTTCAATAGCTTCCTGTGGCATTTGCATAAACCCCTCTGGGATCTGACACTACCTGCATTTCCACCTCCAGCTATTCCAGCCTTTGGCCAGTTTCTTGGACACTTTGTGATTTCCTCAGAGGTGTCCCCACCTCCACGTTGGCCGCTTACCACACTGCCCTTCACTCAGTGTTCCCACTAGACAGTGCACTCCCCACGGAGCACCGTTTACCCCCTGTCGGCCTGGCACCTCGTGCAGGGCGTGGCAGTCACATGTTTGCAGAATGGACAAGTCAGCCAGCCCACGGTCACTCGGAGCCAGTCACAGAGCCTGGAGTGGAAGGCTTTTTCCGTGACTCCTGATCCAGGATTCCTTTTTCCACACCAGACAGTTGGACATTTCTAGAAGTGCCCTATAAAACTGACTTCCTCAGTTCAGACATGTAAGAAGTGAAATCTGTCTCCTTCTCCTCTTTGTCCCTGAGCCACCCATTTGCCTCCTCCCGAGGCCATCGATGTCATCGTCTTTTAGGTGTTCTTCCAGACTGACTTTGTGCACGTGCAAGCCCATTGTGTACAATGTCGCTCGGTTTCCCTCTTTTTATATGGTGTATAGAACCCTGTCCTGCATCTCTTTTTTGTGCCTGACTAGTCTTGATGATCTTTGTTTATCAACATATGAAGAGTGTTACCATTCTTTTTTGCGCCTAAATAGTGTTTCTGTGGTGTTGTCCTGTAATTTATCTCGTCTGCTCTGGGTAGACATTTAGGTTGTGTCTAGTGTCTTGCTGTCACAGATGCTGCTGCATTAAATAACATCGTGGGTGTCTGTAGGATTCCTTCGCAGGAGTAGACTTGCTTGTTAAAGGGAACGTGCCTTACTTTGGTAGGCACTGCCGGTAGAGCGTAGTAACGTCCGCCTCCCCAGCGGCGTGTGGATTTGCTCTTTTCCTCACAGCCTTGCCTACAGTTTATCAGACTTTTTGAGTTTTGACAATCTAATAGCTAAAAAATGGAATCTCAAGGTAGGTTTATTTTTCATTACTTGTATTTTTGTGTGAGGCTGAACTTCCTGTCATATATTTAAGAACATTTCATTTCATGTTCCGTTCCCATCCTTTGTGCATTCTTCCATTATGTTGTCCTCTTAGCAGTTCGTAGGCGCTGTTCATGCATCGGCCTTGGTGACGTGAGCTGCACGTATTCTTTATTACTTTTAACTTTGCTCATGGTGATTTTTTCTTTTTTTTGGTGTGTGGGTGGGTGTGAGGAAAATTGGCCCTGAGCTACCATCTGTGCCAGTCTTCCTCTATTTTGTGTGTAGGATGCCACCACAGCAGGGCTTGATGGGCAGTGTGCAGGTCCACGCCTGGGATCCGAACCTGCGAATCCCGAGCCACAGAGGTGTTGCCCGTGAACTTAACCACTACGTCACTCGGCCAGCCCCTTGCTTCTGGTGGTTTTTGCCTTGCAGAGATTTAAAACATTTTTATGGGGGCCAGCCCAGTGGCTCAGCAGTTAAGTGCACACGTTCCGCTTCGGCAGCCCAGGGTTCGCTGGTTTGGATCCCGGGTGTGGACATGGCACCGCCTGGCAAGCCATGCTGTGGTAGGTGTCCCACATATAAAGTAGAGGAAGGTGGGCACGGATGTTAGCTCAGGGCCAGTCTTCCTTAGCAAAAAGAGGAGGATGGGCAACAGATGTTAGTTCATGGCTAATCTTCCTCAAAAAAGAAAAAAACAAACATTTTTATGTATTAGACTATCAGTCTTTTATGTTATGGCTTCCACTTTGGTGTCTCAGACCTCTGCGTTCCAGGTTATAAAATAATTTTTTTTTTTTTTTTTTTGTGAGGGGAGATTGGCCATGAGCTAACATCTGTTGCTAATCTCCCTCTTTTTTTTTTTCTCTCCCCAAAGCCCCAGTACATAGTTGTCCATCCTAGTTGTAAGTCCTTCTAGTTCTTCTATGTGGGATGCCACCACAGCATGGCTTGATGAGCAGTGTGTAGGTCTGCACCTAGGATCTGAACCAGAGATCCCTGGGCCACCAAAGCAGAACACGAGAACTTAACCCCTTGGCCATAGGGCCGGCTCCTAAAATTATTTCCCCATGGTTTCTTCTTGTTCCTTTAGGGTTTCATTTTTTTCAGTTAAGTCTTTGACTTATTTGGAATTTGTCCTGGTATGGTGTGAGGTATGGCTCAAACTTCATATATTTTTTTCCCCAAAGGGGTCTCTCTATTTATCTCAATTATTCGTTTTTTCCTTTTATTTGACATGTTACTTTTATGATATACTAAGTTTTCTTTGTATCCATCTGTGTATGTCTTGTTAGGTTTGTTCATAGGTAGTTTGTATTTTTTGCTGCTACTGTAAGTAAGATATTTTCTTCCATAGTATTTTCAAACTGTTCTGTGTAGATATGAAAGCTGTTGATTGCTGTGTAGTAATTTTGTCCTCAGCCATCTGCTTTTATTCTTTTACTGTTTGTAATAGTTTTCATTTGATTTCCCTGTGTCTGTAATCATAGCATGTATGCACTGTGGTCATTTTACCTCGGCATTCTTTCCTTTGTCTAATTGTGTTGGTGATGCGTCCAGAACAATGTTAAGAATTGTGGTGACAGTAGACGTCATTACCATGTGCTGGGCTTGGATGGAATTTCTTCTTTAGTTCTCCATCAAGCCTGATGCTGGCTTGTGGCCTGATTTACATGCAGATGGTAGACCTTGGTGCTGTTCTTCAGTATTTCTCTGTTTTGTTTTTCTCCTGGGTTCAAGATAGAATTGTTCTTCCCTGCCGGTTGGAGTTGGGCTTGGCTCAGGTGGCTGGAAAGGCCAATGAAATGGAAATGTTGTGATATGTGTCACTTCGGGATCTGTAAGAACCAGTGTGGAATTTGCTCTTTCTCCTTTCTTCTGCCATGAAGACCAGCAGTGTTGCCCATGGTGGAAGCCCCATCACCCTGGATTCTGGGGTGAGGCGGATGTGAAACAGGGCCCCAGCCTGTTCTCAGCAGACGTCGAGTTCGAGTGGAAATACTGCTTTGTTGTTAGAAGCCACTTGTGATTTGGGGGTTGTTTGTTACTTCAGCATGTTAGCCTATCCCAACTGATAAAATATATTTTCTCGTGGCTTTAGGAGGAATGCTTCCGATGGTGTCCCATTAAATGTCATTTTGGCTTTTGGGTTGAGATGGATACTTCCTTAAATGATAAAATATGTCTGTTACTTTTTATGAAGAGCTTTTAAAGTCAGCAGTCTATGTTGCATTTTATCATCTGCCTTTTCAGTGTCTGTGGGGACAATCCCACGGCTTTCCCTGTAGGTCTAGTAATATATTGATTATGTTACTAGATAGCATAAAATTAAACCATCCTGAAGTCCTGGATGAACTTCACCTGGTCATGACAGATGACGATTCTTTTCATGTGTTGCTGGGTTTTGTTTGCTGGTATTCCTACTTAGGAGTTTTGTGTTAATTGAGACTGATCTGTAGCTTGCTTTGTTTAGCAAACTTGATAGGCTTTTGGTATGGTTATGCTTACTTGATGAGTAAGTTGGAAGGTTTCTTTTTTTCTGTCCTTTGGAGCAATATAGATAGTTTTGGAATGATTTATTCCTTAAAGATTTGGTAGAATTATCCTATGAAACTATCTGGGACTTGTGCTTTTTTGGGGAAGAATAACTCTAAATTTGTTCAGTTGTTTTATAATTGGACTATTAAGATTTTTTCTCTCGGAGTCAGTTTTATAAATAAATGAATTTAAATAAATAGGGGCTGGCCCCAGGGCTGAGTGGTTAAGTTCCTGCGCTCTGCTTCGGTGGCCCAGGGTTTCGCCAGTTCGGATCCTTGGTGTGGACATGGCACTGCTCATTAGGCCATGCTGAGGTGGCATTCCACATGCCACAGCTAGAAGGACCCACAACTAAAATATACAGCTGTGTACCCGGGGGCTTTGGGGAGAAAAAGGAAAGAAAAAAAAATTCTTTAAATAAATACAAGAAATAAATTCTATATTCATTTCAGCCAAGTTCTTAGGTTTATGTGCATGGAGTTAAGCAAACTAGCTTATGAATTTTTTAATTTCCTTTATCTCTGATTATTTCTCTTTCATTTGTGCTTTCTACCTTCTCCTTGATTAGGTAATTAGGACTAATTAGAATATTAGTATATAGTCATGCATCACTTAATGACAGGGACTCATTCTGAGAAATGCGTTGTTAGGCGATTTTGTCATCATGCAAACATCATAGAGCGCACTTACACAAACCTAGATGGTACAGCCTACTCACACCTAGGCTACATGGTACTAATCTCCTGGGACCACCGTCGTGTATATGGTCTGTCATTGATTGAAAAGTAATGTGGATGTCACAACTAGAAGGACCCACAACTAAAATATACAACTATGTACTGGGGGGATTTGGGGAGAAAAAGCAGAAAGAAAAAAAAAGAAGAAAGAAGATTGGGAACAGTTGTTAGCTCAGGTGCCAATCTTAAAAAAAAAGGAAAATGAAAAGTAATGTGGCACATGACTGTATTTTCGAATTTTATATTTTTGATAAGTATGCAACATTGTTTATTAGGATCAATCAAATAAGATATGATTTGTGAAAGTGCTGTATGAACTTTGCAGTATTGAAATGTCAGTTGAGTGCATTTTGGTAAACATTTGCTAAGTGTCCAGGCCCTTGGTTGGCCACTGGGGCATTTGGGAGAGTGTTAGACATTTGCTATCTTGGAGGAGCTTATAGTCTAGTTGGGGCCCGCAGAAGGATCAAGGGACATGTACAGAATAGTGAGGCCAGTACAGTGATAGAGGTCAGGTCTAGGTGCTGCGGGAGCCCTAGGGAGGGGTGGGAGTGGAGTGGGGTGAGGGAGCTAGAAGAGGGAGCAGTTTCCCAGCAAAGGGACCCATTAACCTGGAGCCTGGGGTCTGTTGGAGGGAGTCAGACTTGTAAACAGACAGGGCTGGTGAAGGTACTATGGTAGAAATGTGCACAGGGGTACAGAGTGCAGTTTTAGCTGGGGGTCCAGGATGGACTCCAAGAAGAGATAGCAGTCAGCAAATGTATATGGAGTCCCTACTGTGCCTGTGAATAATATTGAATTTGCTTTTGAAAGAGGAATAGGTGTTTTGTAGTTTGTAAGCAGGGAATTTAATTCTAGGGAAGCTGAGGCGAGTGATCTTTTGAAAATATTCAATACCTGAAAATGACTTACCTAGTCTTGAAAAGCTAGTTAAATGACTCTGAATGCATTTTAGAGTATATCTTAAAAATAAGGACTTAGGCTTTTGGGGCAGCTTAGCAAACAGAATGGCTGATGCTATTTTAAAAAGAAATGGAAAAAAATAATCTAGGTTCCCCTATGAAAATGTGACTATTAAAATAATGATATCTTACACTTTGGGGAGTGAAATTTTGTAATAGTTTTGATTGCTATAGAGACTGGTAATGTTTCCTCTTTATCAGGCCCAGCCCTAAAATAACAGTGGGCTTTTTTCTCCCCAGACATTCTTCTTTTGGCTGATGAAAAATTTGACTTCGATCTTTCACTGTCTTCTTCAAGGTAAACACATGGGTTTTCTTCCCTTGCCTTGGGCATAACCACGGTCAGTGAAGTCTTTCATTTAAATGCCAGTGTTAATAATCTTTTTCTTTTAAAATAGTGCAAATGAAGACGACGAAGTCTTTTTTGGACCTGTTGGGCATAAAGAAAGATGTATTGCTGCCAGCTTAGACTTAAATAATCAAATTCCCGAAGAGCCTCTTCTGCCAGCGTCTGAAAGCCACTTCACTTGGAGTCCTCTCACTGGGGAGAAATTTGTGGAAGTTTATAAAGAAGCTCACTTACTGGCCTTGCAGATAGAAAGCAACAGCAAAAACAAGGTGGCCCCAGCTGCCAAACCTGAAGACCCTTGGAGCCAGGGTGTGGAAAGATTCATACAGGAATCAAAATTAAAAATAAAGCTCTTTGAGAAGGGAAATGAAATGAAGAAAAGCCCCAAGTCACTTAAAAGGGAGACATACTACCTGTCAGACAGCCCCTTGAGGGGACCGCCCCCCTCGGGCACCCAGCCCCCCTTGGGCGTGGCCCTGCACAGTGCTCCTGCCCAGGCCAGCCTCGCCCCAAGGCAGGGCCCACCACACTCTTCTCATTCTCCTTTGCCAGTGGAACCAAGTACCGCTCATCCTCCAAACCAGGCAGTGACTCAGAAAAAGGCCATCAGCAGATTGGTGCCACCCCGAACTTTGTCTCTTAGAGGGAAAAACGTTCACTTGGCCACGGAGAAGGTAGACATCACCACATAACAGAACATTTGTCTGGGGAGCTAGACGCTCCCTTGCTTCTTAGGCCTCTCGGTTTATGCCCTGTGATGGGCCTTTATTTGAGTTTCCATTGTATGGGGAGAAACTTGGAAATGCAGCTGCTCTGAGAGCTCAGAAGCGTAGGACTGAGAAGTCCTTGAAGAGCAATAACCACGCGGGAGCTGGGTTTGGGGTGGATGTGGGCGGGGCTGCCTTCCTACTCTGATGACTTAAAAACACTTCCTCTTAAATTCCGTTGAAATTTTCCCTTTTTGTTTTGTTATAACACGGGACGTTCCATCCATTAGGGATTTCATTTGCATTAATAAGCAACTTCTTCTAAAAATTCCCCTCGAATTTTAGCATCTAGTCATCCTCCTTAACTGTGACTTAGTTTAGATTGCTTTCCTCCCAGGCATTAAGTGAATGAGCTGTCCTGGGAAGTGGCGGTGGACAGGTATGCCTTTGAGGTGTGGTCATCCAACCCTGGGAAGCTCAGGGTCCTAGAGGCTTGTGGGGGCAGGCACTCGGGTAGGAGAAGGTGATGTCAGATGATGGCTGCTTCCAGGTTTTCCTGATCTGGCTCTGTGCTCAGGGGAGGGGAGGCAGCAGAGAGGCCCTGGAGGTTGGAGGTTGGAGCTCCTACTATCAGAACCCAGAATTGAGCTGAGCTGAAAGTGCATCTGTCACACAGAGAGAACCCTGGACCAAGGAGGCACGCTGGCCGTCACTTCCCCTAATTAGCTGGGTTTGTTTTAACCATACAAACTCCTTTTTCTGGAGACCATTCGGATGTAAATTTCCAAGTGATGTGTCTAGAATGAGAGGAACATGGGTCTTGTGTGTAACACATGGACTCAGGGCAGGGACTTGTGTGTAACACGTAGACTCAGGCAGAGGTGTGTGTGTGTAATATGTGGACTCAGGGCAGAAGTTGTATAATTTTGGCTATTCTGGGTCCTTTTGTTTTCTGGGTACTGGGGAGTGATCTGGTGCCAGAGAGCTGAGCTTTTGGTCAGTGCAGTGTTAGCTATACAGCTAGGCTGCATTTTGAGCTCACTTGGGAACCCCCCACCACATCCCACCTTGTGGGAAAACTCATTCACTTCTGGAATGACTCGCTGGCACACCCTCACACGTGTGAGGTCCCCTCTAGAAACGACTAGACCACTTGATTGTGCTGTTTAGAAATGTGCTCTCAAGACAGCTGCTAGGACGGCTGTAGTATGAAGAGAAACAAACAATGAAAGTTAGGATATGGAGAAATTGGAACCCTCCTGCACTGCTGATGGGCATGTGAAATAATGCAGCCACTGTGGAAAGCAGTTTGGCAGTTTCTGGAAAAGTTAAACATAGAATTACCATGTGACCCAGCAATTCCACACTTTGGTCTTTTCCTAAGAGAATTGAAAACATGTGTCCACACAAAAACCTGTGCACCAATGTCCATAGCGGCATTATTCTAATAACCAAAAAGCAGGAACAACCCAGATATCCATCAACTGATGAATGGATAAAATGTCTATCCGTACCACAAAATATTTTTGGCAACAAGGAAATTCATTACTGATACATGCTAAACATGGATGACCCTAGAAACACTATGCTCAGTGAAAGAACCCAGAAACAGAAGGTTTCGTACTGTATGACCCCATTTATACGAAGTGACCCTAATGAGAAAATTATGTCATAGAGACAGAGAATAGGTTAGCGGTGGACTGGACTGGGAGGTTGAGGGAATGGAGGGTGACTGTTAATGGCTGTGAGTTTCTTTTAGGGGCAAGAAAAATGTTCTGAAATTAGATTGTGATGATGGTCGCACAACATAACATACAAAACCACTGTGGTGTACACTTTAAAATGGTGAATTTTTTGTGATGTCAGGTATATCTCAATTTGAAAAATGATGTAAAGGAAAGAGTTACCTTCATCTTTATGACTTTATGAACTTCTCTTTCCTCTCATTGAACTCTCTGTGGATTAGTTCCGTGAATGCCCTTGTACCTAAATGTCTGGAATTTATTCTTTGTTTGACTCTGACGGCCAAAGAAAAATGGCTTTCAGTACTAGACAAAGAAGAGTGATTGCAACTGAGCAGCCTCTCCAGTAGAGGGAACGACCATTTAATGAGTGATTCCTTTCTGTGCAGCATTTTGAAATTTGTGTAACTAGAAGCAGTTTCCTCATTATCCTTACGTAAGAGTCCTGACTGAGGAATAGCTTTAGAGGCTCTCGCTCCTGTAATCATCTGTCTTGATCCTTTTTACCCTGTCTTTAATGAGGAAGCAGACTCCATCATCACTTTTGTCTGGTGATTTGGTAGAGGAAGTGAGCCGCTGTGTTCCCTTCGGTCTCGTTGCTGAACGAGGAGCATTTTTAGCGTTGGGAGGATAGATGGTGCCTGCAGTTGCGTTAAGTTGAAGCCTTCGTGTGTCTGTACATTCTTAAAAACCAGACAGTTCTCACATTTAAATTTAAAATCTTTCAGCTTACGAAAGAGATACCAGCTAATCCCTGCAGTATGAAAACCCTAAATGAAAAGGAATCCCACAGGGACGTGCGCCCTGACAAGCCCAGCACTGCCCAGGATGTCACCAGCCTGCCAGCCAATGGAAGCTACTTGGTCCAAGGCAAGCGATCGCTCCCTGTTCCAAGCAAGGTGGGTTGGCTGGGGCCGCAGGGGGGCTGTGGCTTATGAGTGAAGGGAAATAAGGTGGCAGCTTTGTATGCATGGGATGTGTCTTTTGATAAAAATCAGGGTTAGGAAAGTTGAAAATATGATCCCATGAGAAGCGGCTTGTCGAGATGCAAAGAACGGGCCTGGCGTGTGCTGCCGGCTGGCTTCTGGCCTCTGCCACTGGGAGCTGTGTGAGTTGCAAAGAGTCAACTTCTCTGAGCATGAGTTTGTCTGTGATGGCAGAGATGCTCTCTGCTCCCCTCACAGGGTCCTTGAGCAGATGAGATGGGACGTCAGCGCATTAAACACTGCAGCTCCTCACAGGCAGAGAGGCTACCGCCCACATCTCTGCCATTTATTTTCCCGAATTGGTGGTCAAACTGGGCTGTGTATACTTCTTGAAATTGCCAAAATCTGGGCCCTGCAGCTACTGACTCAGCAGGCCTGGGTTGGGGCCCCAAAATCTGCATTGCAGCAAGCTCCCCAGGTGTTTCTCATGCAGGACTTTGAAGATTACACTTTGAGAAGTACTGCTCAACCTTTTTCTTCTTTAAATTCAAGATGATAATTATTAAAAACTGCTTTAAAACTCTTTTGCAGAAATAAGTAATGGGTACATAATGAAATCTTTGATGACTCTGGTTTTTAACGTTTTGTTCCAGTTGGGGCTGAAGAAAACCCTGTTAAAACCACCTGGTTGTGCTGGCAGTCTTGCAAGAAAGTCCTCGTCGTCGGGCAGTGTTTCGTGCGTGACGTCCAGTGCGTGTGCTTCTCCAGCAGCAGGCAAAGGTAAGGCCGGCCAGCATCTGTGGGCTCAGACCACACCTAGCCAGCTGAGGCCTTGAATGCTGTCCATTCCTCTGAGACTTTTCACAGAACCACTTAGGGTCAGCAGAAGCTTCTGGAAGGCTTGCTGTGTCTGGGCGGGGGGAGACTGCGGACCCCTCAAGGTGCTTCCGCTGCTCTGAGGAGAGGCATGCTAAGATAGGCGTTTTTAGTTTAGGGTGGCCACAGGAGGCGAACGCTCCAAGTGCCTTGCGGACACAGACAGGCACTGAGACCAGCTGCAGCGGAGATGTAATCAGGCACAGGTTTTTAGATGGGGCTGTTGGAGATGACTTAGGGCATATGACCCTTGTGACTCCTGCACGTTTGTTTAAATCCACATGCCCAAACCCTTTTAAATCCAGGCTACCTTTTAATCTTACCAAGCCAAGGATGCCATCTGGTGGTAAAGAGAAGAAGCCTTCATAGGCTGGAGGGAGAGGCGTTGTTTCCTGCTCTTAAGGACCAAGCCCTCTTCACATTCTCTTTGCTCTGTAGACTGCCTGCAGTCCAGGCAGCGTGCTGTGGGTTGTGTTCGCTAAATGTGAGAAGTGTGAACTCTGGAGTCAGCCTGATCTGACTGGGAATCCTGACTGCCACCTGGCGATTAAGAGAACTTAGGTTGTTTCCATATCTTTACAAACCGAGGGGACCGTGCCACCCTTGCAGTGTGCTTGTAGGCGCTGGAAGAACTGTGCTAAGTGCCAGTCACGTCTCTGGCGCATGGCACGTGTTTGGTGAAAGGAAGGAAGTTCCTTTACGTTAGGTGTTGTGAGTGTGCTTTGCTGTGTTAGTTCATGGCATCAGCACTGTTTTCGTTTGTGATTTCTACATTCCTACCTCTGGGAAAGGTTGAGACAGATTGCATGGGGCTTCTGGTATGTGTATATTCCTCTCTCGTCCATAGCAGAATCACTGGGGTTGGATATGATAGTGTGTGGGGAGGAACACTGTAAGACTGTTAGGCACTGAAGAATATGAGCTGTGGCATTAGGCATTCTCTTAGTTTTCTTTAAGAATCTTTTACCAGATTGACTTACGTATAGGGTATATTGGCAGCTGAGTATTTTCACCCTAGTTTATCTGCTACTCTGTTTTAAGTAGCACTCATGATCGATATGACCCAACCTCCCTGTAATTTAAGGGAACCAACCAGTAATGATTGTGTCTTCTCTCCCTGTCCCCTTCTCACCTCCCTGACTGAACAGGTGGGGCAGGACTAGACTCTCCTCTCCTGTCCTCTCAGCACGGGTAGACTTCTGCTGCTGACGTCGGCAGTGAAGCTCGGAGAGCTTGGGTTCATGTGTACTTATGTGCATCTTTGTCACTGTGTCCGAATTAGCTCCTTAGAACACACCCAGCTAACCCTGAGGGACCTGGGGTGTCCTGGATGTGAGGTGTTGCCTGGTGGACACAGAGAATATTGTTCCTATGTCATAGATTTTTCTTACGTGGAAATCATCATGATGGAAATAATTTTTCTTCACTTGAAAACATTTTAACGTAGATCTGCTAAGGATAGTATATCTTGGAGGCGTTTGTTAAATAACTTCATAATTTAAAAATAACATAAGCTTGAGTGATAACCAGATTTTGTGTGTCTCCTCTTTCAGCTAAATCAAGTGAACTTCCAAGTATTTCTGCAGATAGTTCCCGGCCTCTGTCACACACCAACCAGTTAGGCAGAACGGGACCTGCCGTGTCACGGCCATCTCTGCAGCCTGGCCCTGCCGGTGTGTCCTGCAGGCAAAGCAAGTGGGCTGAGGTTGCTGAGTTGACAGCTCTTGCCCAACCCCAGACTCCAGAGCAGGGAGGCCCAAGGCCAACCTCTCATTCCAGTCTGTCACAGTCTTCTCAACGGAATACAACTGGGAGTACAAGAGGACGAGATTCCTTTCTGAATTCCAAGACAGTGGTTATGCCTACTCCTACAAATCAATTTAAAATTCCTAAGTTTTCTACTGGTAAGTAATGGATAAATTTTAGTGTGTTTTTAAAATATTGAAGAAATTATATTTAAAGTTAAAAAAATTATTAGCTTTGGTAATGGTGATTTCTTCACTTTCTTTTTTCTTAAAGCACTTTAAATGTCTTCTGGCTCATGTTGTTTTGGAGGAGAAGTCAGTGGTTTTCTTATCCTACATTCACTCCCCTCCGTATAACATATCATTTGTTCTCTGGCTGCTCTTCAGTTTTCTCTTATTTTCAGCATTTTGATGTAGCTTTCTTCGTGTTTATCTTGCTTGGGAGTCCTTGAGCTTTTTTGATCTGTGGGTTAATATTTTTAATCAAATCTGGGAAAAATGTGGCCATTATTTATTCAAATATTTTTTCTTGCTTCCTCTCATTTCCTGGGACTCTAATTACATGTGTTATAGGGCATTAAAGCTCTGTTCTGTTTTTTTCCAGCCTCTTGTCTTCTGCTTTAGTTTGGATAGTTTCTGCTGTCATGTCTTCAAGTTCACGTATCTTTTCTTCTGCAGTATGTCTAATCTGCTGTTAAGCCCATCTAGTTAATTTTTCATTTCTGACATTGTAATGTCCCCATTTTTGTCCTTGTGCTGTTTATGTTTTCCTTTAAATTCTTGAACATACTTATAATGATTGTTTTAAAGTCTGTTTCTTCTTCTAATTCCATCTTCCCTGTCATTTTAGGGTCTGTTTCTCTTGACTAATTTTTTCCTGGTTATGGTCACATTTTCCTATTTCTTCACATGTTTAATTTTTTATTGCCCTCTAGACTTTGTAAATTTTTTTTTTTCTGAGGAAGATTAGCCCTGAGCTAGCATCTGCTGCCAGTCCTCCTCTTTTTGCTGAGGAAGACTGACCTTGAGCTAACATCTGAGCTCATCTTCCTCTACTTTCTACATGGGACGCCTGCCACAGCATGGCTTGCCAAGCAGTGCCATGTCCACACCCAGGATCTGAACCAGTGAACCCCAGGCCCCCAAAGTGGAACGTGTACACTTAACCACTGCGCCACCGGGCCAGCCCCAGGACATTGTAAATTTTACATTTTTGAACGTCTGGATTTGGTGTCTTTGAGAAGCTGAATTTTGCTTTGGCAGGCAGTTAAGTTTGCCAGTCAACTTGATCCTTTTGAGGCTTCTTTTTAAGCTTTGATGGGCGGGTCCTGAATAGCCTTTACTCTTGGGACACTCCAGCCCTGTCATTCACATGTGGCCTTTCCAAGTCCCTACTAGTGTGCCATGTGTTCACAAGGTCTCCACTCTGGCTGGTGGGACGTGAGTGTTTCCCAGCCCTTGTGAGCAATGGCGGTTTTCCCAGCAGTTGTTCTTGTCTTGGCCTTTCAGCATCCCGCCCTGCATGTGTGCTGCTGCTTACTGTGCAGTGGACACAGGGTCCCTGTCAGACTGCTAGAGCTCCTTCTCTCTGTAGCTCCCTCCTCCCTAGTACTCTGCCCCTCAAATTCCACCTTCCACAGCCTCCCGGGACCCTGGTCACTGTCTCCTCAAATCAGTGAGACTGCCCAGCTCCCCTTGGGCTCTTGCCACCTGCCCCAGCATTCTGACAGGGCCACCAGGCAGAGAGCCCAGCATGGTGTCTGGCAGGTAGTGGGTGGGTGTTTGGTCACAGTTAATTAGTCTAATAAATTTGTAAACACAGAAAATTGTGCAAAGCTGATTTAAGGGAGAGGGTAGCTCTGGCCTCCTCCCTCAAGTTGATGGTTTCTAGGTGGCTTGAATATTTTGAGGTTAGCAGCATTGCCAGCCAGTACAGTTGGCCTTTAATGCCAGAAAACCTCATTCTGAGTTACTGCTCATGTAAAGATGAGCCATTTTATTGAGTGTCTTCCAGCACTAGGCACTCTTTTAGGTGCAGGGACTGTAATGATAAGACAGATTCTACTCTCATGGAATTTACATTTCAATAGTAAAAGATAAGAAATGTTATCAAATGAGTATACTTTGAGATCATAACTATAATGAAACGAATGAAGGATGATGATATATGAATAAAGAGGTTGATGTCATAGTGACTGGTGTGTGTAGGGGAAGAGTTTAGGTAGAGGGGTCCTTACACCTAAGATGGTCAGTGAAGGGCTCCCCTCAGGAGGTGACATGGAGTTGAGGTCTGAACCTTGGGAAGAAAGGAGGCAGCCATTAGAAAAGCCAGAAGGAGAACATTCCAGGCAGGAAATGGCAAGTGCAAATGTACTGAGGCAGAAAGATGCTTGACAAATTCTGGAAATGGCACAAAGGTAGGAATGTAGTTATTGTAGTTAGGATGAGATTCTGACATAAGCCCAAAGTAACATTGATTTTAATCAAGACAGATGTTTACTTCCCTCTCACGTAAAGTCTGGGTAGACATTCCAGAGCTGGTATGGCGTCTTCCATCTTTTTTCGCCATGATTAGCTTCTTTCCCTCATGGTCTGGTATGGCTGCACCAGCTCCTGCCCTCATACCTACCTGCAGGAAAGATGGAATAGGTGAAGAAGAACAAATCTCTACCTTTCAAGGAGACTTACTGAAAGTCGTGCAAGCCACTTCCATTTATGTCATTACTCAGGACTTAGGTGACCACACTTACCCACAAGGGATGCCAAGACATGCTTTTTAATCTTATACCCAGCTAAAATTTCTTAGTAAGACAAAGAGGAGAGTGGATAGTAGAAAAAAACTCGCAACCTCAGTTAGTGAACGAGAGGAAGAATAACAAGAGATGAAGACAGGCCAGGTCGTGTTGTGTCTTGTGACTGTAGAATGGCTCTCCCTGTGATCTCAGCGCAGGAGGAAGTACTTAAGAAGGTTTTAAGCAGGGAAGAACAGGTCCTAGTGGGCAAGGGTGGCAGCAGAGAGAACCACATGGAAGCCTCACCGGGATCTGGACAAGAGATTCTGGTGGTGGTGGAGAAGGTGAGGACGGGCTCCAACCCGGGAGGCATTCTGGCAGCCTAGGGTGGGATGTGGCTGCGTGGCGGGGGCTCAAGAGCAGCCCTGAGGTTTTGGCGGGGGCCCCTGGGTGCTCCCCCTCGTAGTGATGGGAGGCCTGGCGGGAGCACAGCTCCCGGGCAGAGTGCTGTGGTCCAGTCTGGACCTGCTGAGTCCGAGGTGCCTCCGGTGCTGCAGTGGGCGGTGCTGAGCAGACAGGGCGTGTATGAGTTTGGACTTCAGAGGAGAAGTCATGCTTGGAGATAAAATGTGGGTTTCCACGGTTGTCTTCCCACAGATGGCAGCTGTCCCCCTGCTGTCGAGCTGTGTGGAGCCGCAGGACTTCTCTCTGCTGCCCAGACTGTGCCTGATGGCTCCTCCGGCTCTAACGTTTGCATTCTCGCTTTAGCAACTAGTCCTTGTTTCTTTGCAACATTAGGGACAGGGCCTTTCCTCATTCATCCTGGGCCCCACTGTTCCATAGCTCAGTGCTGGTGAGGCTACGGGAGTGAGCACAGCACTCAGAACACACAGCTCTGCAATTGTGTGGCGTCTCGCTTGCTCTGTGACTCAGAGCACTTATAACCATAAGTTATAACCATAAGTGTGACCCCAGCTGTCATCACAGAGACATGGGGACAATGAATAGAGCCCTGCAGGGGAGCTTTCGTGTACAACTTTCTGAAAATATTGCAGAGACAAGTACTGTCATTTATTGTGACTCTGTGTGCTGCCTGGGGGCCACACAAAGCATGGAGACCCAGAATGACTTGACTTGTCTCTACAGTAGTAGAAGCTCCGTAGATGGAACCCCACCTTCAACACTTCGGGAGGAAGTAATTTCCAGCGTAGGATCCTGACCCTGGACTAGCCATTGGTCAATTGTGAGGGTAAAATAAAGATATTTTAATAATGTAAAATTTCATAAAAATAGTTGCCCTCCCATGCATCCTTTGGGAGCTCCGGAAGAGTGCTCCAACAAGATGAAGGAGAAAACAATAAAGAGGGGGATACATGATTCCTGAAAGAGGGAACCTGTCACGGGGGGTGAGAGGGGCTCCTGGGGTGAGGGTAGAGGCCAGCACAGTCTCAGAGAGGGCTCCATGAAACCTGTGGGCTCAGGGCCCCGAGCTGGGTAACTGCGTGGAAGATACTCCCAAAGACAGAGGTTGTGGAACATGTAGTCACAGGGACCCCTTTGACCCCCACACCCACCATAAGAAACAAACAAAAAAATGGAGGCAGTTATTAAGATCTCAAGGTCGGGGCAGGGTGGGAGCCCCGGAAAGGAGATATACCATTTGGCTCAGCTGTGCATGTTTGCAGTCCACTGTCAACACCGACGGCCAGGTGAACCGTATCGGGCGGTGGCTGGGGCTGAGGGAGCTAGGTTCTTGTGACGTCTAATGTTTTTGAGAAATGAAGAAGTAGCTGCAAATGTAATTTAGAATCATGAAGGGAAATACACAAGAAACAGCAAGTTGGAAGTAGGGCGGGTGTGGCAGGAGACTGCTGTTTGTCTCTCAAGATTTTTACCTTTTTTTTTTTTTGGTGGATGAGTCACTTTGATAAGGTCAGTTTTGAACAGAATAAGAGATGGGAAGTGGAGATAAGCATGTGGCAACAGCTCCTTTGAGGAGGTTTCGCTTTGAAGAGGTGCAGAGACATGGGACAGTAGTGGGGAGGGAGGAAAGGGCAAGGGCAGGGGCGGGTTTGTTCACAATGGGAAGGGTCCAGAGAGCGGTTGCCTGCAGGAGCAGTGTCCGGGATCATGCCTGGCTGCCTCAGAGCATCTGCTGCAAAGGGGTCTCAGAGCACCAGCCCCACCTTCTCCCTGGGGCCTGGGGTAGGGGCTCTGGGGACAGCTCTCTGTCTATGGCTTCCAAGAGATAGCAAGATGTTGCCTGGGCGTCCTGGCACCTGTGGCTTTGGGGGCCCCAGAGTGAGTTTGTGGATTGGTTCCCATGGAGCCAGTGTTGTAAGGGAACTAACTGTGGGACTGCAATCTGGGGCCTGCACTGGGCCGTGCTCAGCCCTCCCAGCCTGCTTGTCATCACCTTGTGATCAGATGAGATCATACACGTGGAAATGCTTGTCCACCGCAAGACTGCATGTAATTAATGTAGCATCTTATGATTATCTTAGTGATGTCCTTGTTCAGGAAAATGAAAGCATTGGTGGGCTTTGTGGGGCTCTCTTGGGAACCTGACCACATTAGTCTTGCTTCTGTGGGCGAGTGTCTAGCAAATTCAGGTGTCCCACAGGTAGATGTGACTTGGTTATGCTGAGCACTGCCTTCTCTTCGGTACCCTTAAAGTCATGCTCCGTTCCTGTCTGGGGATAAGTAGCCATTGGTTGCCTGCTAAAGCCCTGCCTGGGGTGGGTCCCCTGGAGAAAGGACGTGTCCCCTCACACTCCTGGGCCCGGCAAGTTTTCCCTGTGGACTTGTCCGACCTTTGTCTCCTGTCTGTGCTATCTTCACTGCAACTTGGGAGAATGGAGACATTTAGAGGAGAATTGCCCGTTTGGTGAAGAGCCCCAAACAATGGACTTCTCACTTGCTCCATGTTTGACTGCACACTTACTCTCTCATCTCAGGTGAACCCCCAGGCAGTGCAACACCAAAGTTCTCTCGGGCGCAGAGGCCACAGTCCTGCACGTCAGTGGGGAGGTAATGAGTCGATCTGCTTCCTTCCTTTTAATGTTACTATGAAAACTAACTAACACATCTGCTAACTTCTTAAAGGGCCTTCTCAAGTGTGTGATGGCCACGTGGGTCTGCCCTTAGCCCCAGTCTCTTGCAGCACCACTTTTTTTTTTTTAATATCCATTGCAGTTTACCATAGCCACAGACTTGCCTCCTGTGGTGTAGACGCTGATCCTCAGCCCTGAGCCGGGGCATTTCTCTAGCCAGGCCACACAGCAGGAATGCCTTCACAGCAGTTGCAAGTGCCCAGCCCACCCCCAAAGTTCTGATTTGGTTGGTCTGGGGTGGAGCCAGCATCTGTAGGGTCTAAAAGGCGACTCTGTGCCTGGGTAAAGACCCCTGGCGTGGTGCAGTTATTCAGACTAGAGTTTGAATCCCAGATCTACCACTTCCTGGTCTTGTTCCTGACCTTGTTTTCTCATCTGTCCGGGGGGGTGGTACCAAACACAGCACAGCAGATCCTGCAGACAGTAAAGAAACACACACGCGTGAGGCCTAGGCTGGGGCTGGAGTTGCTCACACAAATGGCAGCCTCCTCCCCTTAACTGTCCTCCTGCTGCCACCGTTTACTGCCACCTGCCGAGGTCAGAGGGCTGCTTCATCCACACATGTGGCCCTTTCTGATGGCCAGGTCCCAGCCCCGCTCTCTGAGGACTCTGTCACAGTGGAGGGACCCTGCCCACTGCTACTCAGTCCTGTGCATAGCAACTGGGGGTGAAGGTGGAAGTGAGGACACTCAGACCCATGGGAGCAGTGTTTCCAGGGCTGGGTCCTGGTGTGTGGCCAGCGTGGGAGCCCTGCTTTGAACCTTGCAGGGATAGGATGGGCAAGACAAGCCCTGGGCTCAGGCTCCGGAGCAGGGGCCCTAATCCTGGCTCTGCCCTGGACCAGCCTGGGCCGTGTGTGGCTCTTTCCACGACTCTGGGCTTTCCTTTACTTGTATGTGAACTGACGAGGCGCTTCACGGGGTTGACCAGTGCTTTCCCTTACAGCCTTAGCCATACTGGATTCCTTCCCTTCCACGCACAGTGGGTCAGAGAAAACCCCCAGCCAGACAGCCACTCACCACCTTGCTTTAGCTCTCTGTGCCCCGGCTTTCTCACCTGTATGTGAGGAAATAGCTCCTACCTCCCAGGGTGGCTTCGAGGATTACATTTGTTTATATTTTTATTTATTTTCACTGGAGTTTGTTCTGGAGCTGCCAGTGCTCAGCAATAAAGGACGCAGGGTAGTGATTCCAGAACTTTGCAGAGTGGCAGCTGGACTGTATAGCACCCCTCCCTTCTGCCTGTGCTCCTGGAGTGATGCTATTTTTCACTTAAAGTTTGTTTTCAGACTCTTTCTGAAGAGCATAAAAGGCTGTCCTTGTCGGATGACAGAACTGATAGGTGATCCCCAGACCTCCTGTGGGCTCCACATTGATAGGATGTCCTGACATGTTTGTAACCATTGGCTTTGCTCAGCCTCTCTTCTTTATCAACAACAACAACAATAAAACAAACTGACAGTTGTGCAAGATTCTGGGCAGTCGAAGCCATGGGTGTTTTTGCCAGGGCTGGAAGGAGAGATGCATGCGAAACAAGCACCAGGGGCCCTGACTTACTCTTTGCATTCACATTTGACTCAGGCAGCCTTCAACCTGGGGATGAATGAACACACAGTGACACCTCCTTGTCCACTCCCTTGCCCAGCCAGACCCCGCTGTGGGTCTGGACTTCGTTATGGAAACATTTATCCCATCAAAAGGTGACTTAGATCTCTTCTGAACCTCCCATGAAGTATGCTTTCGTGGTCCCTCCCGGAAAGTGCAGGAACGTTTGATTGGAACCTGTGAGGCCAGGGGAAGCCTTGCCCATTGAGGAACGGAAGCCCATGTCAGGGTTTCCCTGGGGGATTGGCAGCAGCTCTGAGTCCCTGCCCTCACTGCAGCCCCTCCTTGTCTGAGAACAGAGCTCCAACAGGTTTTGCTGGCTTGAATCTTTTATGTTGAAACCGTAGGACTTTCCACTGCATTAACAGATTGACTGAATCCTTAGATTCCTTTAAGGTCATCTCTGTTAAGGACTCCAATTTGTCTCTCCAGGGTGACTGTCCATAGCACTCCTGCGAGACGCTCCTCAGGGCCAGCCTCACAAAGCCTTTTAAGCAGTGCGAGGACCCCCGTGAGGACAAGACGCATGTCAGCATTGCCCACACCTGTTGGCTGTCGACTCTCTGGACTCCCATTGGTGACCCCTAAAACCGTGCCCAGGCCCCTGGCTTCTCCCCTGTGCATGTCTGCTCGGCAGCTTTCTTCTGAGCCCCGGAAAAAGTCTGCAGTGAGGTAAGAGATAAAGGTTGCAGTTAGTGTGTCTCACGTTCATGAACCCTCAAGCGCTCCCTGTGTTGGAAAGGCTGCCTCGTCTGGCACTTAGAGTCACTTGTCAGGACCCAGCCGGGCTGGTTTCTCACCCCTTC
This sequence comes from Equus przewalskii, assembly GCF_037783145.1. Lineage (NCBI taxonomy): Eukaryota > Metazoa > Chordata > Mammalia > Perissodactyla > Equidae > Equus > Equus przewalskii. The sequence continues at coordinate 42,798,534 of NC_091859.1, forward strand.
TCAGCGACAGAGACAGGAGCCTGACCCCCCGCGCTGTTGTGGATTCTCTGAAAGGAAGAGAAGGCACTGGCTTTCTCATTCGTCATATTTATTATCATCTACTGTCGTATCCTGGGTTTGGGCTGGAGGGCTGGGCAAGCGAGGGAAAAAGCCTGAACCTGAGTATAGTTGTGTGCCGCGTGACGACGTCTTGGTCGCTGACGGGCCGTGGATACGACGGTGGTCCCGTAGGATGAGTACCACAGAGCCTAGGTGTGGATGGGCTGTACCATCCGGGTTTGTGGGAGCACAGTCTGTGGTGTTCACACGATGAGGAAATCGCCTCACGATGCGTTTCTCAGGACGTGTCCCCGTCATTAAGCAACACGTGGCTGTACACTGGATGGATGAGGGCTCTCGCTGGGAGGAGCCCTCTGGGTGGAGCTGCACAGGAAGGTGCGTTCGCGTCGGCACTCCGAGATCTAGTGCTGCCCTTGCGGCTGGGCCCTGAGGAGAGTGCTGCAGCCTGCGCTCCAGGGTCCCTGTCAGGGCTGCTGACGCTCAGGCTTCCTGAGACGCAGGCTCTGGGTTCGCTGCAGTGCCCGCTCTCTCCCGTCTCCCACTCTCTGTCACTTCACTCCAGCCACACTGTCCCTTCGCCCTACCTCCGACAGGTCTGTCCTTGCTGTCCTGTCCCTGGTCCTGGTGGAGCTGTCCCCTCCCCATAACTGAAGTTCACGTTCAGGGGCCGAACTCAGTGGCCTTTCTGGGAAACCCCGCTCTGTACTCAGTCCCTGTGTTCTGTTTCCTGCTTTGTTTTCTCAGAGTGTCTCTCTCCTTCTCGCTACCTGAACAAGGTATGTATTTGTTTACTTGACTGTCGTCTGATGCTCCGTCAGCACAGAAGCTCCCTAACAGCTGGGGCATTCTCTGCCAGACTTGTCACCATGTCCTCAGAGTTGAGAACGAGCTCCTGGCATGTAGTGGTGCTCAGGAAGTATTTATGAGAGGAGTCACCTATGTGGACTCTGCTGTTGGTCACTAGCTTCCCTGTGAGGCAGGTTTAACGGGCGAAGCGAAGACAGCGGGCTTTTGGTTTTCTCACTGGGCCGCAGCCGAGCTTTGGGAGAGGCTGGGGGATTCTGGGAATGCAAGGACCTTACGCTGACCCCTGTTTTCCACTTCAATTCCAATTCCACTTCTGGTCTGATGCTTCTGAGCCAGGCAGCTTCTGAGGCTCCAGGCAATAGGGCGAGTGAGGCCTGGACTCTGGGGTTCCTGTGGAGTGGACAGGGGGCTCCCCTGCCCATGGATGAGGCCAGCATTAGGAGCCCCTAAAGCTACGGATTCTGCAAAGAGTAGCCCACATATCTGTGGATCCTGGGTCGTGGGTGGGAAGGTTATGACGGCCTCATCTTTCCAACCCCAAGAGGCTGCTACAGACTCTGGTGGACAGGCAGCGTCCTCTTCCGTCCACGAGGCTGTGAGATACAGGCCAGCAGGGAGCAGGGGACTTCTCTGCCTGCATTGCCCGATGCAGAGGCCGCTAGCCACGTGTAGCTGTTTAAATTCTAGTTAATTAAGATTAAATAAGATTCAAAATTCAGAATTGAATTTTTGAACCTCACTTGCACTAGCCACATTTCAAGTGCTCGGTAGCTACATGTGGCCCAGTGGCTACCGTACTGGACGGCACAGATACTGAACATTGCTGCCTTATCCACTGGGGACGGCTTCTGCTCCTTGGAGAGGACAGCATTCTGCTTCCCATCACTTGTGACACTGCCACTACTTGGGGGTGTCCAGTAACTGACCTGAGTCCCAGTGGGCTGACTTTCCCCTGTCTGTGCCCCTTAGCCCCAAATGGTAGTGGGGAGAAGTCAGAAATAAACAAGATCGCAGTGAGAAGACAGACGTGAACAGAGAGGGAAGGTTAAAGGTGTTCTCAGGAAATGTGGCCAGCAACTCTCTGACAGTGAATTTGAAAACCTGATGAAATGATTTCCAAAAAATACGTTATCTAAATTAACCCAGGGAAAAGGGGAAGTGTGAATTAAGCCGTGGTTGGAGCTTAGAAAGGTGATTAAAGATTGAATCTGGCTCAGATGAGGTCACAGCTGAGTGGTATGTAACCTTTAAAAATCTAATTTTTAAAGTTAACTGTTTCAGGCTATAGATAAATGAGGGTGGAAAGTTCTATAATTCATTTTAATAGCTAAACCTATAGCTAATGGTAACACCTAAAAAAGGCAAACTGGAGACTGGGTTCACTTATGTATATAGATATTAAAAAAAAAAAAAAAACAGGGGCCGGCTGGTGGCGCAGCAGTTAAGTTCACACGTTCTGCTTCGGTGGCCCGGGGTTCGCCAGTTGGGATCCTAGGTGCAGACATGGCACCGCTTGGCAAGCCATGCTGTGGTAGGCATCCCACATATAAAGTAGAGGAAGATGGGCACAGATGTTAGCTCAGGGCCAGTCTTCCTCAGGAAAAAGAGGAGGATTGGCAGCAGATGTTAGCTCAGGGCTGATCTTCCTCAAAAAAAAATCCCAGGGGCTAAGGGGCACAGACAGGGCAAAGTCAGCCCACTGGGACTCAGGTCAGTTACTGGACACCCCCAAGTAGTGGCAGTGTCACAACTGATGGGAAGCAGAATGCCCATCTTACATCATGGAGAAAGAAATCCCAGATAAATTAGAGACTTAAATATAAAACACAAGAAAAATATTAGAAGGAAAAATAGGAGATTGTGTGAATAATTACAGGGCAGGAGACTTTAATCACAGCTGAAAACGTAGCAAAGATGAAGAAAAGATAGCCATATTTAACAGTGTAAAAATGAAAAACTTCTTTTTTTTTTCCTTTTTTCTTCCCAAAGCCCCCAGGTACATAGTTGTGTATTCTTAGTTGTGAGTCCTTCTAGTTGTGGTATGTGGGATGCTGCCTCAGTGTGGTTCAATGAGTGGTGCCATGTCTGCGCCCAGGATTCCAACCGACGAAACCCTGGGCTGCCTGCAGCGGAGCGTGCGAACTTAACCACTCAGCCATGGGGCCGGTCCCTTCTGTCTTTATTTATGGCTAAAATTACCATAAATGAAATTAGACATGGTTGAATATAAAAAAAATGGGCAAAGAATCTGAATAAGCTCAAATGGTTAACGACATCTGTGAAGACACCCAAATTCACTCTTGTCAGGGAAATGCCCATTACAGAAGCCGGGGGACAGCTCTTTGTAGATCCTCAGTGTTCCTACTAGCTGGTGAGGGTGTGGGGAGAGGCATCCTGGAACACGGCTGCAGGAATGGGAATTGTGATGGTGCGTGTCAGAGAGCCATTTATCAACATCTGTTACAGTTCAGTGACACAGACCTCCGATCCAGCCATCCTGCTACAGGAGTGAGACTACAGTTCGTGTACAGAGATGCCCCTAGCGGCAGGGTTTCTAGTGGCAAAGACTGGAAGTAAACAACCATTTAGGTAGCCGGTAAGAGGCATGAGTCAGCATTGTACCAGCTGACTTGGAGGGGTTTCATAAGGAATCCCTGAGAGAGAAAAGATGCAGAAGAGGGTGTGGAACATGATCCCATTTCTGTAGAAGAAACAATGGCTGAGAAAAAAGTCGTCTGTGTGTAAATATATATCTACCAGCAATAGGTGTTGACCATGTATATGTCTATTTAGTTCTATGAAAATAGAGAAGACTGTGGAAGAAGAAAATGCTCAGATGGGAGACTGGGCCCCCTGGCGGAGTGGTGAAGTTCACATGCTCTGCTTCAGCGGCTGCGGTTCACCGGTTCAGATCCCAAGCATGGACCATGGACCTATGCACCGCTCGTCAAACCATGCTGTGGCGGCGTCCCACATACAAATAAAAATAGATTGGCACAGACGTTAGCTCAAGGCGAATCTTCCTTACCGAAAAAATGCTCGGATACATGTGACATGGGGAAGAGGGAATGTCAAACAGAAAGGAAGACAAACAAGACTCAGTGTATAAATAGTCATGGTGACCTGTTTAGGTATGTTGTATGTTTTTAAATGTAAATAGAGAAAAAAATTCTATTTTCAGATTGTTGTAAAGCCTTTAAAATATTAAAAAGAAAATACAGTGTATTCCCTATGTAATTCAGTTTTGAGCGATCAGGTGTTGAGGGCCCACCAGGCGGCCGGCTCTGTCCTGGGTCTGGAGGCGCAGCAGGAAGCAGGCAGACAGGCCACCCAGGTGTTCCCTGCACCGTCTAGTAGGAACACAATCCTCAAAGGAGTGTCTGCACGGGAGACGCGTACCGTGGGGGACAGCCTCCGCTGTGGGCGCCAGGGAATCCAGACCTGCCTGGGTGCGCAGGCCAGGCCTCCTGAAGAAGCAGCAGGAGGAGGCGCCATTCCAGGCCGGTGGAGCAGCCCTCGGGCTCAGCCAGGGCTGGGAGAGGGGAGCTCACCTAGGAACCGGGAGAAGCTGTGTGGTTCGCTGCACGTGGATGGAGGCGGAACTCCTGCTCATGGCCCTCGCTCCTTTCCTGCTATTTAATAACCTTAAGGAAAAGGGGATAAAATGGGCACATGTTGATAGCAGACTGGTAAAATTTTAGAGCTGATAGGAACCTCAGAAATCATTCTGTCCTCCTGATGGAGCTGGAACCAGAGCCAGGATGCCCTCCAGTGTATGATGCTTCTCCAGAAATAACACGGCCAAGCAAACTAGCGTTTTACGGAAATTTCCTTAAAAGAGTTTCCTTTTTTTCCTCGTGCAGAATTTCACCAATGAGGGAGAGCCAGAGCAAGGCTGCTTCTGGGTGCTCAGACTTATCATCTGATGGGAGTTTTTCTCCTCCGTCTGCTGTGCCGCAGGCACTTAGCTTTTCTCCAGAAAAGAGTGATTTTACTTTTTCAAAAAGTGTCACCACAGAAGCAGCGCTGGTGGAAGCACAGGCGCCTGAAGATGCACCCCTCAGTGAGGTAAGGAGACAGGCGGCTCACTCCCGTTAGCCTGGTGAAGGGCCACTGCCCTGGAAGCCGAGTGGTGACTCAGGACCACGGCCCCAGAATTGCCTCGACAGGACTTCATGCTGTGACCCTGGGCCTCCAGTGCCAGCTGTGCCAAAGAGGAAGTCAGGCCCTCTGGCTTCCCGAGGAGAAAAAGTCCACACCTTGCCCTTGCACTTGACCATGGAGAGGGCCGGGGTTCCAAGGACGGGACGTGGGAAGCCCGGCAGCAGTGAGGGGTTAGTGGGCTCCAGTGTTGGCTGCTGACAGCAGGGAGGTGGGTGGGCGTGATTCGTGGCCAAGAGGAGAGAACTCAGTCAGTATGTGCTCCCCACCAAGGGCCTAGCCCAGCCCTCTTCCTTGCGTTTCCAAACTGTTAGCCACCTGGGGACATAAGCAGAGCCTACGGTCCCCAGGATGGTTGACAGAAAGATGCTAGACCCGCCTTTAAGTCTTGTGCTGTTGTCTAGGCTGTTCTCGTGGATATCCAGCTGGATCAACTTGTCATCACTCCAAAAGCTGAAAGCGCACCCCTCCTCGACCTCCCTCTCATCGACCTTTGCAGTACTCCAGGAGCGAGCTTGGCTCTGGGCTCCGAAAGTAGACCTCTGATCGACCTCCTGACAAACACTCCGGACGTGAGCAGAAGCGCTGTGTCGAAGCCTCTCCACGAGGTGGGGCAGGTGAGGAGCAGCAGGACGCCCTTTTGGCTTCGCCTTCGGTGGCCTCAGTTCTGGGTTTATTCCTCAACCCCGGGATATCATGGTGACCCTGGAGAGAGGCCACTGAGGCTTCTAAGGGCACCATGTCTAAGGGCACGCCTCATCTTTGTTGGTGAGAGCTCAAAGTTCAGGTCGCACCGAGGGATGCTGCCTGGGCATCCGGGAGCTCTCGGAAGGCAGGGGTCACGTCGTTTCCAGCCCAGTGTCCCCCAGGCCTACGGTGCGATGAGCAGCACAAATGTTTGAGAAGCTCGACTCTTCAGTATGTGCATTTTCTCCATCCAATCTTAGACGAGACAGTCAAGATTTCAGTGTGCCTGAGCCGGGCTTGCTGAGTTGCTATGGTGCCGAGCCACGGTGGGGATGGCTCGCGGGCAGCCCAGCCTGCAGTGAACAAGGTCCTGTGGTGTTTATGGGCTGTGAAGGGGCAACAGGGACCTCTGCTCACCTCCTGTCGCTTCTCTCTTGCAGCTGATAGACTTGGCCTCTCCTCTGATCCAGCTGAGTCCCGAGGCTAACAAGGAAAACGTGGACTCGCCGCTTCTCAAGTTCTGAGTAGAACAGAAGCCTCCGCATTTTATTCTTTGTTGCGAGAACAGTCAGTCCTAACTTAGAAATGAATTGTAGGATAAATTGTTTTGGCAAAATTAAAAAGGAAAACAAACCTAAGTCAAATGACTGTGCCTGAGGGACTGGGGGGTGGTTTGCCCACCTGAGGTCACTGCTGCCCGCAGCGTCCGTCCTTGCTGCCCTGCCAGGCTGGGATGCCGAGTGGAAGTTGCTCCAAATGGAGAAGTTTGTTTTGGAATTTTTGTAAGTAAAATAGCAAGTGACTATTTTTAAAATTGTTTGTATGACAAGTTAAATATTCTAGATTTACATTGTAAAATAAATGACAATGAATTAAAGCACATCTTGATTTGTAAGATGACCTTGATTTTCAGAAATACATAGCTATTATCACTCTTATCAGGACACAAGATTTATATTATCCAAACTGTAATTCTAAATTTAGTGGGAATACTGTGACAGCATGGATGGACCTTGAGGGCATTATGCCAAGTGAAATGAGTCAGACTGAGAAAGACAGATACTGTATCATCTCACTTATATGTGGAATCTAAATAAAGAAAAAAAATGGACTTATAGATACAGAGAACAGATTGATGGTTGCGGGGGGTAGGGGTAGGTGAAATGGGTGAAGGGGGTCAAAAGGTACAAACTGCCAGTTATAAAATAAATAAGTCATGGGGATGTAATGAAAAAAAATTGGTGTGAATAAAACGTGGATTAAATGCAGTTGCCAGACCCTACCCCCCAGACCTGGGGCAGGCCTAGTAACCTGCATTTTCCGTGGGCTCCCAGGTGGTTCAGGTGCCATGGGCCACAGAGCACGCCTGGAGAAGAGGCTGCTCCAGGGAGGTGGGGGTGCAGAATGGAAAGAGAAGGCAGGAGATGAGGAGGGCCTTCTCTGAGTGCTGAGGTGAGGGCCGTGTCTGAGGGCGGGCTCTTCGGCTGCTGGAAGCAGGAGACTCTGCTGGAGGCTGCAGGAAACAGCGGGGCCTAAGGGCCACTGGTAAGCGGATTCTCTGCCTGAAGCCATTCTAATTTAATATTTTTAAAAAACTAGCTGGCCTGAAAGCCATGATCTGTTTAGATATGTCCTTATCTAACGGGGGAATTTCTCAGTCTTAGTTCAGGGGCCTCAGAGCAGGCAGTAGAAAAGCTGCTAATTGGACCGCTTTGGGGGCTCCCATCCGGTGTTCCCTGCACGAGACCAGGGAACCTTGGTCTCCAAAGGGCTGAGGGCAGAGAGCTGGTTGGGCTGTGCATTTAACCTTGATTAATGTCTTGATGTAGAGCACCATTTGGAATGGTGTTTCTTGTGTTATCAAGAGGAGACAGCATTGCTGTGCCTGTGGATAAAAGCTGGAAATTTGAAGGCAGAAATGCTTGAAAGTACCAGCTTATAGCTGGGGTATCCTGAGTAAACTAGCGGTCAGACTCTGCAAACAAGGCTCCTTGCTCTAGGAAGCACCTCCTGGCTCGCTGGAGCAGAGAGCCTGCAGGAGTCACAGCAGTCTGCTCCTCTTCCTCTTTCCTCTATTCCAGTAGGCAGCATGGAAGTCTAGAATCCAGTATTAGCACCGCAAGGTCCTCAAATGTCTGGTGTGGCCCCTCATTTCATAGTGGAAGAACCAAAACCGGGAATTAATTCATGCAACAAATATTTACAGAGACTCTCCTATGGGCAGACTGCATTTCTGCCAGGGGCACGGGTGCAAAGCTCATGCATCCCTACCTTCGGGGGCTTAACGTCTAGTGTGAGAGAGGGACGCCTGGGGGCTCGAGCTGGGCCTCTGGCCTTTGCCTGCTCTCTGGTTTTTCTCATCTGGTGCCCCTCCCCTCCCCCAGGTGCCTTGGGAGCAGCCTGGCTCTCCTTGGGGTCCAGGTGCACCATCCAATCTACAAGTGTCCCCAGGCAGGACAGGAGTAATCTGACTTGTAATTTTCTTTAGACACGGGTGAAGGACTCAAGGAGCACGAGTTGGGTGAAGCAGCGCCTCCCACGCCGTGTGCATCATCCCCTTTCCTTCCTGGTCTGCTCTCTCTGACAAGCGTCACCCAAGCTCTTTTCCTCTTCTGGCCCCGGGGCCCTAAGCCCACCACACGGAGGGCTCCGTGTGAGAAACTGCACACCACGGACTGGAGACTGAGGTGCTTCTGGAGCTGCGTGGGGGGCAGGCCACTTTCTCTGCACAATCGTGTGATCCACCTTGGCTGCCGCTAGAGGGCCACCCTTCCAGGTTTAAGAGATCCAACTTCACATGATTTTTGCAATATTTCATTAATTTCCTGGTGCAAATGTCTTCACATTTACTTCTCTGGAATCCACATACCTTACATCGCCGTTGGCAGGCACCACTTAGGATGTCACTGTCTTTGCTATCACCTGCTCCATCCATGGACCTGGATTATACACAGTGGTTAATGACTTGGAGCTACACAGTAGCTAAAATACCATATATTTAACTGAAAAGTAGCAGAAAACATGTTGCCAATTTATCATGTTTCAGCCACTTTGTGGGTTGGTTGCGGCATACCTAAACCTGAAGTCCTTTGCTTGGGCAGGAAAACTAGACCTCGCCCTAATCTTGTATCAAATTGCCACACCCAGCAAGGGCATGGTCCTATAGACTGAGCCAAAAAATCCAGTGACATCAGCCTGGCTATGGCCACAGCCTCGAGTAAACGTTCACCACTAAATCTGCCAGAGGCCAGATACTGGGTTTACTCATCTCTTTTGGGAAATGCAAGATGAAACTGCTACCCTTGTTGAGTGTTCTTCTAATAGTTTCTGAAAAAGCATCATTCTTCTGTTTCCCCACAGGGGCCCTGCCACCTTCCCTCCTGTGGGGAGCCCACCCCGTGCCTGCTCTTGGCACCAGTGGCCATGACTCTCCAGTTGGCAGTTCCTGTTTCTCTTCTCAGAAATGGAGAGTTGGAGCCTTCCTCATTTCACTCAAGATCCTTACAAGTCCTGTTCTCAAGGAAATGGCTTGCCTTAGTAATTATCCATGTTTAAACATTTATGTTGCAGGAGAGGAAGAGGAATCCTCTACCCACTCTAGGTCCTTCTGGCTCAGCTACTAATTAAATTGACAGGAGATAGAATAACAGGAGAAAAACAAGTTTAATGACATGTATACATGAGAGAAACCCAGGAATACTGAGCAACTCAGCCATCTGGCAAAAGCTGCCGCCTCAAATATTATTTTCAGCTAAAGGCAAAGGAGGATGTTGGGGGTAGTGGTTTGGGATTTCAGAGGGGAGGAAGACTATTTACAGGGAGATGGAAATGCAAATGTTTGTTAAACAAGTTTTACTGGGCCAAAAATGGGCTTGTTGGTGCCTTTCTATCACACCTATTTTACATTATACTATAGCTGTCTTGTGGCATTAGCTCCTTCCTGGAACAGGCCTTCCATGTTAAATTCTTTTAGGCAGTTTGGAGGAAGGTCAAATATTCTTCCTGAGTCTTCTGAGCCTTTATTGTGTTCAGCTCAAAATAATCCACATACTAGAGTGGCGCATCTTTTTTTTCTTTTTTTTTTGAGGAAGCTTACCCCTGAGCTAACTTACTGCCAATCCTCTTTTTGCTGAGGAAGACTGGCCCTGAGCTAACATCCGTGCCCATCTTCCTCTACTTTATATGTGGGACGCCTGCCACAGCATGGCATGCCAAGCGGTGCCATGTCCGCCCCGGGATCTAAGCCGGAGAACCCTGGGCCGCTGAGAAGTGGAACGTGCACACTTAACTGCTGCTCCCCCTGGCCAGCCCCCGAGAGTGGCACATCTTGAGGCGGCCTGCCCTGAACCCTGGACATTGATGATGTCCACTGTTGACCTTTTAAGAAACTGATTTTATTTATTTATTTTTTTAAATTTTTTTTTAAAGATTTTATTTTTTCCTTTTTCTCCCCTAAGCCCCCTCAGTACGTAGTTGTATATTCTTCGTTGTGGGTCCTTCTAGTTGTGGTATGTGGGACGCTGCCTCAGCATGGTTTGATGAGCAGTGCCATGTCCATGCCCAGGATTCGAACCAACGAAACACTGGGCCGCCTGCAGCGGAGTGCATGAACTTAACCACTCGGCCACGGGGCCAGCCCCAAGAAACTGATTTTAATGCCAAGCTTTGGTGTGGGCCTGACTTCAAAACCATCTGGTGGTATTTCCTCCCCTGCAGTTTTCAAACCATGGTTCAGATCCTACCTGAAATCAATTTAGTGGACTATACCAGCAGTTTTAAAAAACAAAAAAGAATAAAATGAAAAATAAGATTATATGGCACATATAACAGTAAGGACTGTTTTGAGATGCATTCTTTTTATACTTATGTGCGTAGGTGGGTGTGCACTCTGGGCCACCCTGTAAAATGTGACACTGTCGGTTGCAGTCTCTGATTTGAAGCATGCCTGTATCTGGCACATGCGGGTCGTAGCTCCTGGCGTCAAACCAAATCTCGCTGTCCTCGGACCCTGGCAGCACTCTTGGTCTGTGTGTGTCATCCCTGGCCTCAGCACTCCACTGACAGCCATGTCCTCACTCTCCCAGCCTCTTGGTGGGTCAGTCACTGGACCAGCCGACTCTGCTCTATCGCAGTCTCCTATCCAGGCCTCTTCCTTTGGTTTCATTTGCGCCCTCCTACCTTCCCATAGTCATCTTTTAGGCCCAGCAAATGTTTCCAAGTTCTGCTGTTTCCATCATCCAAAAATCTCCCATCTGTCATTTGCCAGGCTCCCCCAGGCATGCATTCACTCGCTCATTCACTCAGGAACAGCCACATCTCCAGTCTGATGGCACCAAGGCACCTCAGTTCCTCCTGTAGGGGAGAAGGACAATTCCTCTCCCCTCTAGGTCCTTCTGGCGGGTCTAAGAATTAAATTGACAGGAGACAGAACAACAGGAGAAAATCAAAGAAAGTTTAATAACACGTATACATGGGAGAAACCCAGGAGAACGAGTAACTTGCCAGAATGGCTGAAGCCACCACTGTAAATACCATCTTCAGCGAAAGACAAAGGAGGGTGTTGGGGGTAGTGGTTTGGGACTTCAAAGGGGAGGGAGACAATTTATATGGAGATGGAAATGCAAATACTTGATAAACACGTGTTCCCAGGCCATCTATAGACAATGCAACCAGAGAAACGGAACTTTAATAAAAATGGGCTTGCTGGTGCCTTCCTGTCCACCCCACCTTGCTTCCATTATACTAGAGTTATCCATGGTATTAGTTCCTTTGACGAAAATAATCCATAACCAATCTATAAATGAAAATTTGGGTGAGTTTAGTTTGAGCTAAAATGTGAGGACCATGGCCCACGGCCTTCCTTCCCAAAGGAAGAAAGGGCACCAAAGAAGTGGAGTGCACAGAGTGGTTATATACCCCCAAAGAGGATGTTTCACATATGATTGAAATGTCCCTTTTACAATAATCACAAGACTGCTCTGTCGGCACAGCGATTGATGGACACAGCAGGGTGGCACGTCTGCTGTCTCAAGTTGGGTGGTCACAGGTGAGCTGGGTGGTCAAAGGCTAGCTGGGAGGTCAAAGGTGAGCACAGCAGTCAGTTTCTAGCCTAAGGAAAGATGCTTATCCTTAAGAAAATGCCAACGTGGGGGGAAATTGCACCTTTATCTTAAGGGCATTTGTTCTTGCCATAGTAAATGTTTAAAGCAGATATACAATGCATGCTCAACAGCCGCGTCAGGCCCTTTTGTAAAAAACAAAGTCAGGCTGAATTAGGTTTACACCATATGGCTTCCTCATATACTCCAATATACCCTATTGCTTGCCATTTCTGTCAGTTCCTTCCTAGAACAGGCCTTCCACCTTGACTTCTTTTAGGCAGCTAGGGGGAACATCCAAGTCTTTCATTCTTAAAAATGATCGACCCAAAGAGACATGTTTTGGGGAGGCCAGTTCTGATCCCCCAAGCTGCCCTCATTTATCAGCCCAGCACCAGGCGCCCACGTGAGCCCAGACTCCCCCGGCCCGGGAGTACCTGGGAACAACATACGCCCTCCCGCGCAGCGCACTCAGACGCCAGCGCAAGCTGGTACTGAGCACCGTGGGCCGCGGTGCGCGCGCAGGAGGGAAGACGAGAGCGCGGCGAGCAGAGGGCGCGGGCGCGGGCGGAGCCGGGGCCACCGAACGAACGCCCAGGGAGGGAGGCCCGGACTGCGGGCCTCGCGGAACGCCGCGCGCCGAGCACACGTTCCCGGCCGGGCTGCGTCCGCGGCGCACCGCGGCGGAGGCGGGCTTTCCGGCGCGGCGCGGAAGCGGCGGCGGCAGTGGAGAGTTGGCGGCGCGCGGATGCAGGCGGCGCGGCACGTCGTGTGCGCCCTGTCCGGCGGGGTGGACAGCGCCGTGGCCGCGCTGCTGCTGAGGCGGAGAGGTGAGCGGCCTCCTCGGGGAGCCCAGCCTCCTGCGACGCCGCGGGGGTCGCGTCCGCGCGGGGCTTCTCCCCGTTCGCGGGGCTGGCGGAGCCGCTGGGCCGCCTGGTCCCCGACGGCGGGACTTCCGGGGCCGTGCTCGAGGCCCTGCGGCGGGGCGGCGGCGTCGGGGCGCTGACCCCTGCGGGCACGGCAGCCGCTCGGAGAGGCCTCGTCCCAGTCCACGGGCGGCCGCGGGCCGTCGGCTTGTGCGAGCGCGCCTGTGGTCGCCGTTCTCCGCCGGAGCCCGGGCCTGTCTCCCGGGCGTTGAAGGGGGGAGGGCGGGGAGCGGAGGTCAGCGCCCGTCCGAGTTCTCCGTCTGCGCGGCCCTCGCGTGGTGAGGCCTCGTCCGCTTAGCGACGCGCGTGGAGCCCCTGCTGTGAGCTGCCTCTCGTGCCAGGCGCCTGGGATGCTGCGTGAATGCGAGGTTCCTGCCCCTGGGCCGGTTCCTTAAACTCTCCCCGCCTCGCAGTGGAGACAACACCTCCCTCATGGGTTTCTGGAAGGATTAAGTGATGTAACACATACGACGGTTTACCCCAGTCTCCAGCACATAGGAGGCGTTCAGGCAACGTCAGTGGCTGTTAGTACATGTTATTAATAACTATTATGAGCGGTATAATAAAAAGTGCTTAATAGGCACGTAGGCAAACTCTAAGCATATATAATTGTGAGAAAGGGGGACTCAGAGCATCATAGAAATGGTGGTCTTTGAGCTGAGACTTGAAGGAAGAGTAGGATTTCACGAAGCGAAGAGTTAGGGGTGTGAGGTCAGGTGGCAGGCTCTCCTGACAGGGTCCGCAGCCGTGCAGAAGCGCAGAGGCCCGAGTGTGGGCTGGGTCTGGCCAGAGAGAAGTGGAAGGAGAAGGAGGGTGGAGAAGTGGGTTGAGCCCTGCTTTGAAGATGTGATGTTAGGGACCTAAGACTATCTTGGGAAGACAATGCAGAGCCCCTGAAGGTTCCTGACAAGGGGTGTGGACTTGTTTTGGGAGATGTGGAGGACTGGGCATGGGGATACCAGACCTATTATTTTACTCTTCAGGAAGCTAAGTTCTGCCTCTTGCCCAGGATCCAGACCATACAACTTCATGCTCCAGCCTTCCTTGGGGGAAACTGATGGATGTAGCAAAGAAAAAGCACGGTCCTCTCCTCTTGGCATCCGGGGCTCTCCTAGTCTTGTTGGAGGTGCATGTTCTGTCACGTGCCCCCTGGGGAGTTAGAGATAAGCAAGGCACTGAGTTCCCATCCCAGAGTGCCTGAGCCTGTGCCCGTGTGAGTGGGTCATGGCTCCATGCAAAAGATGATGGGGCCGATGAGGCTCTAGAAGACTGGATTTTTAAAGCTCTGTGTGTGGAGTTGTTTACTCATTCTGTAAGCACTTTTTAAGCTCCTGTTCTGTGCTGGGCTCTGCTAGGTGCTGGGGACACAGAGTTCTATGAGACACAGCCCCTGCCCTTTGAGGAGTTCCATGCTTTCGTTTCACGGGGGGACAGACTGGAACAGCTGGAGCCCAGTGTGGTGTGTGCTGTAAGTGGAGCAGAGTCTGGTGCTTCTGGAAGCAGAGGCGGGAGGGCCTGACCACCTGCTGGGCTGGGGGTGGTATTGCAAATGTGGCGTTTTAGTTTTGGCAAAGCTTTGCCCTCGAATCTTTGTCCCTTGAAGTATTATAGTAAGCCTTTTACAGTGAAATACTCTGTCTTGTTTCATTGAGTCTACCCAAAAGAAACAGACTTCTCATAAACGGTAGGCGCCTGTGTAGTTCACTAAGATGGTGTAAGGCTAAAGTTGGTCTTTCCAACATTTGGACACTTTGTCACAACAGAAAAGGAAAAAAATAGGTCATAAATTGTATAGGTAATACAGCCTTTAAAATAGCCAAAATTTTAATTGTCTTTGGTGACTTTGAATCTATCTTAGATGGTAATTGGAAATAACTTTTGAAATGAATTTACTTTTCTGATAACTGAATGGTGGTTTGTATTTGCTTTGAAAAAATTTTTTGAATTTCTGCTTTTTCATTCAGCACAAATTTGCTAAACCTCTCTATGTGCTAGGCATTGTGCTGACACAGGGTGGGGACACAAAGATGAAAAAATGCCATCTTGCTCATATCCTGGGGATGCAGGCAAACAGGTCAGTCCAACAATGTATTGTGATGATGGAGGCCTTTACAGAGTGCAGTGGGAGTGCGGAGGAAGGAGCCTCTCAGTCAACCGGGGAGAGTCAGGCCTTCACCAAGATGGGAGTCAGCTCTGGGGGCCGTGTGGCAAAGGACTGGCAGGCAAGCCAGCACATGGAGGCACGGGAGCATGGCGTGTCGGAGCTGCTAGGAGCTCGGGAATCGCTGCCTTCTTCACTGAAGGTTGATTTTATTTTTTATTTTATTTATTTTACTATTTTTTTTTATTTTTTATTGAGTTAATGATAGGTTACAATCTTGTGAAATTTCAGTTGTACATTATTGTCTGGCAGTCGTGTTGTAGGTGCACCCTTTCACTCTTTGTGCCCACCCCCCACCCCCCCCCTTTCCCCTGGTAGCCACTAATCTGTTCTCTTTGTCCACAGGTTTAAATTCCTCATATGAGTGGAGTCATACAGAGATTGTCCTTCTCTATCTGGCTTATTTCACTTAACATAATTCCCTCAAGGTCCATCCATGTTGTTGCAAATGGGACGACTTTGTTCTTTTTTATGGCTGAATAGTATTCCAAAGGTTGATTTTATATACTCTCTTTAATTTGTCCTTCCTTCTTCCCCCAGGTTACCAAGTGACAGGGGTGTTTATGAAGAACTGGGACTCGCTAGATGAACATGGAGTTTGCACTGCTGACAAAGACTGTGAAGATGCTTACAGAGTTTGCCAAATCTTGGACATCCCTTTCCATCAAGTGTCCTATGTGAAGGAGTATTGGAACGATGTGTTCAGGTGAGTGCAGTTCACAGACACAGAAGCGTTCCCGATGAGCAGTGAATCCTTTCCCGGGGGAGGGTTGCCGTAGCCAGCCAGACTGTTGGCCAGCAGCTGGTGCTCTTTGGCAGTGGTGCCAAAGACCATGTGTGGGAAGCCTCAGCTGCTCTCTGGAGCTCTGTGTGAGAGGCCAGCCTGGATCCCAGAGCCCCCCCAGCTCTTATTCCTGTTATTGTGCCCCCTGCCAGCAGTCTCTTTAATGCCTCTTGAACCTTGACAACAACTTGCTGCTAACTTAGGCGAGGGGAGCTAAGGCTGAGATCTGCCCTGGAAGGTGCCATGAAGTGAGTATCCGTCCACTGCCCATGCAGGTCAGTGATTAAGGGGTTCTGAGAAAAAGAGTTAGGTGATCCATCCCCCTTTGCCTTTGAAAATAACAAAGAAACACACAAAAATTTTAAAAATGAAATATAATCTCAACACTTATTATTAAGCGCTTACTTTGTACTAGGCGCTGTGCTACATTTGGGAACATAAAGATGGATAAACCATGGTTCTGTTCTGTAGGAGTTTACATTCTAGTTGGGAGGAGGATGTTATCTTCATAAGAGATAATGGTAGTGAGTGGCATGTAGGAAGTACCAGAAATTCTACTGAAATGGTGCAGGTTCAGAAGAGGGAGAAATGTGTCGTATGGAGTAGTCAGGACGGCTTCCTAGAAGAGGTGAGGTTTGACCTGCCCTTGAAAATAGCAGAGTAGAGAAGACATTCCGCATGGGATAGCAAGAGCAGTAGTGAACAGGAGGAGAAATGCCCATCATTTATTTGGGGACTGTTGAAAAATTTCGGTGGACCCTTGTTGCTGCAGAGGCAGGATGCTTAGGGCTGGAGAGTGGTGAGCCTTGACTAGGCTCTAGGCCTTGGTGGCCATTGAAGGCATCCGAGGCAGCAGTGGTGTGCACAGGGGTGGGTTAATGCTTTAGCATCAGGAAATCCTTGTGTTTAGTTCTGATTCTGCCACTTGTATGACCTTGGGCAATTGACTTGACTTTTCTAAGCCTCAATTTTCTCCTTTAAATGGAGATAATACCTCCCAGGGTTATTGTAAGAATTAAATGAGATTGTATATAAAGCTCTTAGCACGGTGCCTGGTATATTGTTAAGCAATAAACGTAGCTCTTGTTATTTTCATTATTAGAAAGACAAATCTGGCCGCCAGGTGTAGGATCAATTACAGGAGGAGGCTGCAGGCCCAGAATCTCAGGAAATACTGCTGCTAGAGACTTGGAATAACGTGGGGAGTGTGGATGGGAGGGGAAGGCTGGCCGTGATGGGTCCCCAGAGGACAGATCCCCTGGGCAGTAGATGTCAGGCTAAAAAGTCAGCTGAGGTTGCTTGTTAACACATACCTGGACCTGGGTCTGGCACGGGGCCCTGGAACCTGCACTTCAACAAGCCACTTCAGTCGAGTCTGATGGAGGGGTTCCTTCAGGTCTTACTTTGGGAAATGGTGCGATGGGGCTTGATGAGTGTGGGGGCAAGAGAAAGCAAGGAGTCAGTGATAGCTTCAAGATTAAGTCTAGATGGGTTGGAAAGGCAATTTTGGGGGTTCCTTTGAGTACTGCAGGGTTTGAAGTGATTGTAAGAAATCCAAGTGAATTTAAACTTCACCCTTTATTGCTTAGTTTTGAAAGTATGTGAGTGGATCATTTTTTTGGAGGTTAACTCACCTCTAACTAGGGTCAGACAGGTAAAATGACTTGTCCTGAGTCCTTTGTCAGATTAGGAGCAGAGCTTGGCTTAGAGCCGCGTTTCCAGGCCAGTGTTCCCAGTGCCTTCTGTTAACGTCCCTGCACAGACCCTTGGGCTCTGCTGGTCGGGCTGAAGGCAGAGAGCCCTGTTAGAGTCTTTGGCTCATCTCTGTGCAGCCTCTCAGCTCACTGGGCTCTGACCAGTCTTCCGTCTGTCCTGGCCTTGTCTCCACTGCCTATGGGTGTGGTTATAAGTGTGCTCATTGATCTCTTTGTTCTGAATGCTCACTGCTATAATAACCCTCTCTAGCTCCGAAATTTCTTCTGAATTCTTTTGTTCAAGATGCACTTGGCCTTCAAGAGTCAGAGCCCAGGTGTTCTTTCCAGGGGCCATCTCCCTCACAAAGTGCAGGCGAGGACTCTCTCCTTTCACTGTGCTGTGCTCCATTGCTTTTGCTGTTGCCAACTGAAGCGTCTTCTGTATGCCGTTGAGGAAATGGTGAATAGTATCTGCTTTTCATAAACTGGTTTAAATGTTCAATCTCTTCAACATTTATTTAATGCTTATTAAGTAGAAAAAGTTTTGGAGGCTATGGACATACAGAGAGAGTAAAACATGGGTTCTGCCTTAAGTAGTTTACAGCTTAATGAATCTGTTGACGACTTTCTAACAAAAAAAAAAAAAAAGAAAGGGTGTAATATTATCAAGTGTTGAAAATATGGAGCAACACGAGTTTTCTGCACTCCTGGGAGGAGTGACAAGCGGTAGGAACACAGTTTGGCATTGCCTGCTAACATGGAATGTGCACGTGACCTGTGACCCTGTGCAGATTCTTAATTTGTCTTCATAACATGACCCTCCTGAGCAGCGTTGTGTTTTGATTTTTTTTTTTTTTTTTTTGAGGAAGATTAGCCCTGAGCTAACATCTGCTGCCAATTCTCCTCTGTTTGCTGAGGAAGACTGGCCCTGAGCTAACATCCGTGCCCATCTTCCTCTACTTTATACGTGGGACGCCCACCACAGCATGGCTTGCCAAGCGGTGCCATGTCTGCACCCAGGATCCAAACCGGTGAACCCTGGGCCACCGAAGCGGAACGTGTGAACTTAATGGCTGTGCCACCGGGCCAGCCCCCAAGTGTGTTTTTTTAACCATTGTTGATCAATGGAGAGCTTTAGGTTAAATGAAAAAATGATGATCACATATATCAAAATACACCCGAGTTTAAACTCCTGAGGCAGGCATCATGACCCTCCTGAAGTGAGTCCTCGAAGCCCAGGGAGTTCCTACTGAATCATCCTTCTCCTGTGTGCTCAGTCTGTTAGAGCTGAAATCCACTTCCTTAGGGTGTCTGACTCACCCATAGGTGCCAGGAGGTGGCTGGTTCTCAGAAGCATGTGTTGGTCACATTAGAAAAGTATTCTTTGGCACATTTGCCGGTGACCTGTATTCCCAGGCTGAGATTGTGGAATGGCTTAGAGAGCCCTGAGTCATTACTCCAGATGCTTCTAGTCCTGCTCTGTCTCGGGTGTATTCTGTTCCTCACCCAAGCCTTCCTCGGCTGGAGAAGTGGAAGGAAGCAGGGGTTTAGTGCGTCCCTCTCAGCCCCTCCCACAGCCTCTGAGCCTTTGGGGAGATGGAATGGCTACTAAGCCATAGCAGCAGGTAGTAATACCTTATTTAAGTCCAGGTTATTAGTTATCATAGATTCAAGTGGAAAGTGCAGCTGGTTTTAAGCAAATTTTTTATGAAAATGGCTGTATACTGAAGCTCTCCTGTTTTGTGGAAAATTATAGTTTTGGAAAGACAAGGAGAAACTCTAAATTAAGCGAGTAATTTCACTGGTTTATTTTTTGAGGAATGTTTCATACTTAAGAAATGAAAAGTCTTTTTCTTTTATTCCAGTGATTTTTTAAATGAATATGAAAAAGGAAGAACTCCCAATCCTGACATAGTCTGCAACAAGCATATCAAATTCAGCTGTTTTTTTCGTTATGCTCTGGATAATCTTGGTAAGTAATTTGGATTATCTTCCTTTGTTTTTTAAAAAATCATAAGATTTTTATAGATAGCCAGAATCCAAAACCTCGTAAACAGTGTCATCTTTCGGACAGAAAGGAAGCAGTGAAAATGATAGTATTTTGTATTTCATTGAGTAAGGAAGAGCTTTGTGGCGATGTGAAATAGTAGGATCTCCAGGAGTGGAGAGTACCTCTTTATCATGGACCGCACAAATAGAAGGACAGGCACGGTCGATTTCAGGAGAACAGCTTCAGAAAGTCCTGCAGGCAGGTGCGGATCACTGGCCAGAGCCTTGAAAGATGGGGCCGCTGGGCCCTGCCTGTAGGTTCTGCGTTGCCCAGAGCAGCTCTGGTTCCAGATGTGATTGTATTTAGTGGAAGTTTCAGGAGCCCTAATGCGGGGCTCAGCAAACTCAGCATTTAGTGTCATGTTAGCTATCCTCTTTTCTAGTCCTGCGGAGACCTCCTCTCTTTCTTCTAAAAGCGAGTTGTGTGCTTCGTCCTGACAACAGGTCCGGGTCTGTCCCTGATTCAGGATCCTCGGTCTCTGTTTTGTTTCTCTGGGTTTGAAGCCATGTCTTACTCGCCTGTTGTAAAAACCCATCTTGTAGTCAAGGCCCTGCTACCTCTGACAGCTTGCCTGCAGATTTTGTCTCTTCCTAGGTTTCTGCTTTCTCATTTCCGTCTGCCTGTGGGGACATCCCCCTTCCTGTACGTTGAACCTTCCTGATGCTGACTTGCTTGCTTAGACTATCTCTTGGTATCTGTTGCTGTGCTGTTGTGAATTCCCGGTTCTTTTTCTTGTCTCCTCCTGTTGGGACCACCAATAATAAGCTTCGGAACTTGCAGATACTGGCCTTTTAGTTGGTTCTGCCCATCACAGCTCACCCTGCCGTGTCTGGCCCCATGCTGAGACATATTGTGTGCCCGTGGTCCAGTGGTATCACAGGACTGTTGGCAGCTCTGTCCTGTCAGCATTTCCGAAATGACTTAGATGGGGAGAAAGTAGGCTTGCAGATCCAATGTACAAGTGACCTGCAGCTGAGATGACAGTGATGAAAAGTTGGTTCTTGGAGTTAGGTAGTAAAAAAATGCCTACAAAAACAAAGAACCAAAAAGTCTTAACAAACTTGAATCCTAACTAACACCAATCGCACAGGGATAAATGCAAAGTTTGCTACCACAGTTCAATCAATTAATTCTCCTAGTAGAAGATCAGGAGAAGATCTGGGGCCTTGAGGTGCCTCGAGCTGACGGTGAGCCTGATGTCTGATGTCTGTCCTCAGAGCCGCACAGCCTGCGCTCGCCTTGTGATCAGAGAACGTCCAAAGAAGGGAGAGGGGTCCACTGTAGTCTGCCCTGGGTAGGCTACGTCTGGTGGGGTACACTTCATCCCAGTTTATTCAGGAAAAAGAGCGACAGATGTGTGGAGTGTGTATTGATTTTGATTTTGAGCATGTCTGGAAATACACCATCTGATGAACTGTGTGGGGTCCTCACAGCGGTGCTCAAGCATATGATTTATGATTACCTGCTAGTGTGTGACGCCAGAGGGCAGAGCTGGATGCACAGGAGAAATATGTTGCTCCGGGAGGCACAGACAGCTCTTCAGGAGGAGAATGATGCTTGCCTCTGGAGAGCTCAAAGCTCCCTGTCACTTTAGCTTTTCAGGCCCCTAGGTGGCCATCTGTCAGGGATGTGTTGGAAGGAATTTCCTTAGGGAGTGTTTCTAAGTCTGAATTTACTGCATGAACAGTGTAACACAGAATAAAAATACATGAAACCTAGCCTCCTGAAATCTTAGGACTCCTCACAGAAGCATCCTGCGCTTTTGGCAGTGTAAGTGGTTGTTCTTTAAGGAAATAGACTTAAAGGGTTGTTTTTTTTTTTTCTATTAGAAAATCAATTACGGTGTAATAATGTGTTCCTAAGTGCACTTTTTCAGGTAGTTACTGTGCAACAGTTAATTCTTACTGTGTCGTTTTTTTACACTGAGCTAGTTTGGTTGGTTAAGCACTGAATTCGTTTTGCTGCACTTTCCAGGAAAAAGTCTCTTGCAATACTGAATATCTGAGATTTTCACACAGTGAAATGTTATGGACTAATATATACCTTGGTAGGTTATTTCACTTTTTTGCATAATGTGGAAAGAAGAACTTGAATGTGCTAGATGGTCCTTCACCATGATAAAAATAATATGTAATTATTAAGGAAAATTTGCAGAACAATGAAAAGAGGAGGGAAAATGTCATCTGTAATTTTAATTCCCAGAATCAAAGGAATAGACTTTCTGATATTTTTCTTCATCTTTTTCTGTATGGTATAAGAAGTGCCATCATAGTATTACAGACTTTTCACTCTAAGTCATAAGCATTTTCCCATGGCACTGTTACTATGGCAATGGCATTTTAATTTACTTCATATTCTCCTGGTGTTCAACATTTTGGTTATTTTCAGTTTTTTTCTTAGTATAAGAAACTTTCAGATGAGCTGTTTGTACTTAAATCGTTGTGTGCATATCTGCCTGTTTCCATAAGCTAGAATGAATGAATAGATAGTAACTTTTGAAAGGCCCTTAAAGAGGCGATAAACTCTTGTAACAGGGTTATATCCTTTTAAATGAGGAGTGAAAGGCCGCTCCTTGAGCAGAGTTTGAGGCGTGCCCCTGCTCCCTGGGCTCTGGCTGTGAGATGGCGCGGTCGTCTGCGGCCGCTGTCGGGTAGACTTGCAGTCTCCGTGCTGCTCTAAGCGCCCTTGGCCGCTGCTGGCCAACGCTGCAAACGCAAGTCTGAGACCTGATCTTTGTGTTTTAAAACCCTCATAGGAGCAGACGCGGTTGCCACAGGTCACTATGCAAGAACTTCACTGGAAGATGACGAAGTCTTTCAGCAGAAGCACGTGAAGAGGCCAGAAGGGCTTTTTAGAAATCGCTTTGAAGTTAGAAATGGTAAGTAAAAGTGCACGCATCAGAGCTTGTTAGTGAACAAAGTGAAATATTTTGAGGAATGACAGTGGGTCATGGTTGGAGTATACCTGCCAGGCCTCTGTGCCTTCCAAACTGGCTTGTTTGTTTTGGTTTCCTCTTTGAGAGTTTGAGAGTTACTGAGAGGGTCGTTTGCCTAAGGGCCTAGTGATTGGCAACAGAAGTCCGGGCCGGGCGCTGCTGGGAAATTGAATCTGTGATTTATAACCCAGTTCTAGACACTGTGTTTTGGTGATTTGCGGGTTCTCATGATATTTGAGGAGATATTTGACAGCAGTAACTGGAGTGCAGTTGGCCCTGTTACTTACCCTCAAGTTGTTGAGGGCTGGAGATCAAGGTATACCTCCATGTGACACAAGTGCTGGGACCTGGCATTCATAGCGCAGGCCTGGTGGCCAGGCTGGGAACTATGTTTACAAGGATTCCATATACACATTAGTTTATCAGTATCAAAGGGAGCAAAGTTTCACCTTCCTGGAAAAACGTAAATGCCAGACTGAACTGGGAAGCTGCTGGCTTGTCTCTGTGTACATTTGTGTGTAGAAAAGAGGAATTCACGTCCTTATTAAGTGAAAGACAAAATGGGGCCCAGAGCCATGATTCTGCAGGGAATTTCTGTTGTTGTGAATCATTGAAGGCTTATTAGCATTTCTCCATGTCTGACCCACCGACATTCTGCCTCACGACCACCTGCTCCCCTGCCCCAGCTTGGGGCTTTCCATGTACACATCCCACTTTGCTCCTCTTAGCAGTGTCAGGAGGTATCTACTCTCATCCCATTTCACAGATGAGGAAACTGAGGCTTGGATGAAGTCATTTGACCTGAGTGCCTCCACTAGAGCTGGATTTCAACCCACTTCTGCCCAGCTCCATGATCTATGCTCTTTCTGTTGTACCAGGCCCACCTGAGTTCTGTCCTGTGCATCACCGAGCCCAGTTTGAAGGCTGCGGCCAACGTGCGGTGGTGCACTTTGTCACAGGAGCCCTGAGTGTGATGGCAGTTGCTTGGCTGCCCTGTTGTCTTTCCCTCTCTCCTTCCTCACAGCAGAGGTGCACAGATAACCTTACTGCTTCGAGCCCAGACAGAGGGAGCACTGACTTGTTGGGAAGGCCTCCCGCTGCTGTCTGCAGATGCTGGGCCTGCAGCTGCCATGTTTGCCAGGGGGACCTCTGCAGTACTGACACTGGGGGAGAGATGGCAGTTTTCCTCGGCTGTCCCCCTAGTTCCTCTCCAGGTGCTGCCTTTCATGCTCCTGGGCGCCACCCACCTGGGGAAGCCTTCCACATCAGGAAGACATGATTTCAAATGCGAAGCCCTACCACGTGGGGCTCTGCAGCAAAATGCACCCAGTGGCTGTGGGTTTAAGGGCCCTGAGTAGATGAAGGATTTATTGCCCTATTGAGCAGACATGCTGCCTCCCTCCTAGAAACTGTTTGCCTTCCAGAGCTGTCTGGACCTTTGTGATAAGCCATGGGCACTAAGAAACTTCTCTGATCCCACTGGCACACATTTTGTTGAGTAAGTTTTATGTATAGTTGTTTTGATAATACCACAGTGTCTTTGCATTCACTGTTTTTTTTAGGCACACTAAAACTTTTTATTTTATTCTTATTCAGTTGCCCTGGAGTCCTGCAATAAGGCCTCCTGGCCTGGGCCTGGGCCTCTGGGGAGGGTGCATAGCGGGCAGCAGAGGGCCTGGCCCCAGGGTTAGTTGGCACCTGAAGCTGGTGCTCCTGAGCCCTGGCCTTGTGACCAGGGAGGTCTCTTCACCTGTACAAGGTGGCGGGTGGCATCACTGGCCTGGTTGAGTGCACACAAGGCCTGAAGGAGCAAAGGTATGTGAATAGAGCTCCTGGCACAAGCAGGCCCTCGCCAAATGTGAGTTCCTTCCCATGGCTTAGGATTGCCAGCTTGCTTTTTTACAAATAATAGATTTTGAGCTTGTTTTAAAATAATTCAGAACTACAAGAACATATACATCACTCCCAGTATTCTGAGGCTTTTATACGTGCACTATTTGGTAAATTCAGTTTTGAAACAAAAAGTGGCATTTGGCAGGTGAGTCTACCTACCTGATGACTGCTTGGCCAGACTCTGTTTTTCATTTTTTGACTGGTTTTGTTGTTTCGTATGTAAAGAGTAATAGAATAGAGATTTAAGCGGTTGGCTCCGTTTCCAGCTCTGCCATTTCCTCCCTGCCCCACGCGGCGTGAGTCACGTTAGTTATCTGATCGTCAGTTTCCTCATCTGTAAAATGGGCTTCATTCTACGTCACATGGCTAACGTGAGAATCGCATTTGAGGTCATGAATGGAAAACAGCTACACAGAGAGCGTGTTACACACGTGACTGTGCCCAGCCAGACTGGTGCACATGTTGTTTAGACCCATCACATGTGTAGCGTGCTCTGAGTGCAACTTGCTGAGGCTTCTCTTTGCACTAGATGTGAGAAATGTGACGCCATCGTGCTGATGATACTGTGTTTAGTTCTTTCCATTGGGCCTTGAACTTCACAGTGGGGAATCTGACAGTTTCAGTCTTGGAAGTTCTGTAACATGCCAGGCGGGACTGATCTGGCCCAGAGATGGGACTAGGCCTTCTTTTCTGAACCACTGTCATTGGCCAGGATCAGTCACACCTCTGCACCATTGCCCTAAGCCAGAAATGGTTCTTCATAATAAAATAAAGAATATTAGAGAAATTGCAGAGGAGCATCTGACAGATGTCAGCTTGGACTCTAAGCAAAAACCATTTGCTGCCGAAGGAGCGTAGTCTTTCCCCGGTGGGCGACCCTGGGATGTTACGAGAGTCCTTGAAATCAGCCGTGGCAGGAACACATCTGGGATTGTTAGAGAACAGCCAGCTGACACCATGTCAGCAGAATTTTCTGTAAGTTGTTGTCTCATCCAATTTTCCCTAATTGGCTGGATTTATTTTAGACTTGTTTTTTTCTTAGTGCTTCAGAACATTTTTTCATGAGATGTTTCATCTTTGAAGATAGTATAATCTAAAGTATGAACTGGAATAAATTTCCTTATCACATAAAATCTATCTTCCCTGTATTTTTTTTTAGAAGTGGAAAAATTGGGAGTGAGACTTTTTTCTTATATTAACCACGGTGGCTCTTTTTTTCCAGTAGCCTGCTATTGAGTGTTCATCTTTGTTTCCCCCAGACCACGGGTAATCTAAGTGAACAGAAAGACATTATTAAAAGCAAAGTGTCATTATTTTTATTCCTGTAACATCTCTTCTTCTTTGGCAGCGGTAAAACTTCTCCAAGCAGCTGACAGCTTTAAAGACCAGACCTTCTTTCTCAGCCAGGTTTCCCAGGACGCCCTGAGGAGAACCCTCTTCCCTCTGGGGGGATTAACAAAAGATTTTGTAAAGAAAATAGCTGCTGAGAATAGACTTCATCATGTGCTTCAGAAAAAAGAGGTAGGATTGAGGGGGGTGTGCTCACGTCCGCCACCTCCACGGTCTGGGGACAAGCGGGCCTGTGGTCACAGCACCTTGGAGGAGCTGGTCCCGTGCGCAATAGGAGGCACTGTTGACATTCAGAAAGCAGTTTAAAAGTGACTTCTCCCTCCTGAGTCCTCCTCGGCTCCCTGTGGGGGCAGCTTTCCCAGCAGCCGTGGTAGCTCAGTGGGGTGCTCTTGGCTCAACCTGCCAGGTGAGAGCAGGGCAGTAAGGACCAGGCCCCGAGACACCCCAGTGAGGGGAAGAGCTCTGTTGCTGTCTGCACACAGATCTGCCGTTTTCATTCCCTTGGCCAGCACATGCTTGTCAGGTGCCTTCTTTGTGCTGCTAGCCTCAGGCTACAGTGAGGGGCGTCCACGTTCATCCCTGCCTTCTCGGAGCTTACAGTCAGGATGGGGAGACAGACCCGAAACATACCACTGTAAACTCAGGAAGTGTCTGAGAGAGAAGGGATGGCATCCTGTGAGAGAGGACACCAGTGGGCTCTAATTTAGATTGGGAGATAGAGATGCCAAGAAAGGCCTCTGAGGAAATTACATTTTACCTAAGGCCCAAAGGATGAATAGGATTAGTGTCACATAGATGGTTGGGGGAAAAACAGTCCAGAAGGTGGGAAGAGATGTGCAAAGGCCCTGAGAGAGCCTGGCGCATTGGGATTCAGATGATGCCAGTGGCGGGGGCTTGGTGCTAGAGGAGGGGTTCGATGGGATGATCCTGGCAAGCTTGGCAGACCCCCTCGTGTACTCGGTCTCATCAGACCATTTCAGGGATTGAGGCAGCTTTAGCTGTAGCTGCTACTCCATGTCTGCCTGCCTGGGAATGGGCATGGCCCTGCCTTTTGTCAGCAAGTCATTGTCCCCAAGGAAGACAGCCCTCCACCCATCATTTCTGTTCATCCCTTTACCTGTTGAGTTTCTGGGCGTGACTCTGTAGGAGCCAAGGGAGCCACCCTCATCGGACCACATTCTAGAGAGACAGACCAAAGAAGTGCTGGAGCCGTAGGATGAGGGCAGCGGAAGAGAAGCTTCTTCCAGCTCAGTGTTCTTGTGCTGGCAGATAGCAGCTTGCGGAAGACTCTCCTTCCTCAGACTCTGCCTCAGATGCCTCCTGAAACTCATGGACGCAGGCCTAAAGGGCTTGAGCAGCTTTAGTTTCCTTTCCTGGGGCGGCTGGTCTGGCGTTGTGCAGCACAGGGGCCAGACCCTGCCGGGTGTGGAAGTGATGTGGCCTTGCTTATCAGCTGGCACAGTCCATGTTTGGGGACCTTAAATAAACCCCGAGAAGCTGAGACATTCTGTAGGCCTCTCAAGATCTGTTTGTTGGTGGTGACTGGTGTCGGTGGGTGCTGGAGGAGAAAAGCCAGGCCCTGGGCCTGGAAGTGTGAGGCTCAGGGCAGGAGGTGAGGCCTGAGGAGGTCTGAGTGGAGCATGGCTCTGGTTCTCCTGGCACTGGCCCGTTCTTGCCCATCCGTTCATCTCATCGTTGGCCTATCTTTCATTTCAGAGCATGGGCATCTGTTTCGTTGGTAAAAGAAATTTTGAAAATTTCATCCTTCAGGTGAGTGTTCTTTGATGTAAAAGGATGGAGCCGTGTTTCTGCTCTGCACCTGGACCCATTAGTAATGAAATGTTTGTTTTCCAGTATTTACAGCCTCGACCTGGGAAATTTATTTCTATAGAAGACAATAAGGTTCTGGGAACACACAAAGGTGAGACACAGCCTCTGGCTACTTTTCGCTGTAAACTTGGTGAGTCGTGGGGTGAGTTCCGGCTCTGGGAAATTAGACCAGATACCCATAATGCCTTCCACATTCCCTGTGGTCAGAGAAGACTGCTGGGGAGGAGACATGGATGAAACAAGGACGACAGCAGTAGCTTCGACTGGGGGTTTGCATTTCAAGGGGTGGGCTCCTTGTAAGCATTGCAGCTAATAAAAAAAGATGTCATCTGGCTCAAAAAGACTTTGCCCTCTGAGTTGTGTATGAAGTTCTTGTGAGTAGAATTTCTTTTTTCACTATATGAAGAAATATTAGCGTCTGGCCCCGTGGCCGAGTGGTTAAGTTCGCGTGCTCCGCTTCGCCAGCCCAGGGTTTCGCCGGTTCAAATCTTGGGCGTGGACATGGCATTGCTCATCTAGTCATGCTGAAGGTGGCGTCCCACATGCCACAACTAAAAGGACCCACAACTAAAAATACACAACTATGTACCTGGGGGTTTTGAGGAGAAAAAGGAAAAATAAAATCTTTAAAAGAAATTATTAGACTACAGAAAAGATGCACCCTGAGGAAGGAGTTAGGCTGACTTCAGAGCCTGAGCTTCGTGACTTGGACAGTGAAGGGGTGGGATCAGGGGGTGCCCCTCACAAGGCAGTGGTGCTGCCCACGGTGCTGCTCGCTCATTTGCAAACATTTATGGGAGAGGGGTGCCATGAGCAGGTACTGAGCTGGTGTAGGGAGGACAGGGACAAAGACGAGTCAGGCGCAAGAGTTCACAGCCCAGGTGGGAGGACAGGTTGGGTCGGTATGTGGTGGGGCTGTGCCTTTGCGGGCCTGGTGACCAGACGAGTCTTGATGCGGTGTCGGTCTGACCTGCTGGGAGGACGAGGGCTGGCGCTCAGACGGACATCTCACAAATGAGTTGTTCTTTGGCAATCCCTCACTTGGTTTGGGCAGACGGCTTCCCCTTCCTGTTGAGGGGAGCAGGGCTTATGTCGTGGGATCCTGGAGAGCCAAGCATTCTGAGGCAGGAAGAGGCGGCAGCCTTGCTGGGACCGAACTGCAGGGTGCTCCCAACCCACCTCCAGCAGAGGGCCCTCAGATGGCTCATGGCTTACAGAAGCCTGCAGTTCAGATGTCCAGCTTTACTGAATTAGTGCGCCAGGCTCAGGGCGCGAGGTTCCCTCCATAATCTCTGCCCGTGCGTGGGTCATTCCACAGAACGGTCCTGCGATGTTTGCTGTGGGGGTGGGGGGATCGCAGAGGTGCTTGGGGGGAATTGGGCACAGAGGACTTGGGGGCAGCCCTGATGTCCTGGCCCGGATGTGGTTAGTACACAGAGGTGGGGGGCATACCTACGAAACCCACAGATACGTCAGGGGCTCAGCAAGACAGGACTCGTGGCCTCAGTCAGGGCACCCAGCCCACATTCTAAAGGAGTTGTCCCTGCTTCTTGTGGGTCAGGTGCTCCCGCAGCTGGGACAAGCTCAGGAGCTTGGTCAGGGCTGCTGCTGGTGGTCGGAGAACCTCAGCCTCTCTGGGCTGCCCCTCAGTAGTCCACGGAGCCTCTGCCCACTGCCTCCCACCCTCTGCTCCCCATCACGAGGGGGTGATGTTCGAGACGAGACTCATTCCCCCCTCACTGAGAAACTATTTCCATAGGTTGGTTCCTGTATACATTGGGCCAGAGAGCCAAGATAGGCGGCTTACGTGAGCCCTGGTATGTGGTGGAGAAGGACGGCGCCAAGGGTGACGTGTTTGTGGTGAGTCGGGCTAGCCTTGTAGACAGGTGACGGAGGTCTGTTTTTGGCAGAGCCCACAGTGTTTGTGAGACGAGGCAGGGCTGGTGAAGTCGTACAGAGCAGCAATGACGATGGAGCATCCTTGCCTTTCCTCTTCACCCTCCTGGGATTGGCCCAAGGTACCAGAAGGATTTTGTTTAAGGTACTTCTTAGGCTCTTATTGTGTGCTGGTACTCTATTAATCATCACATTAGTCCCTATGATAGATAGACTTCCTCTGATTCTACAAAAGAGGTCAAGACTCAAAGAAGGAGTAGTGTGCTGAAGGTCCCAAGGAGAGGAGGTAGCCTCGTGCCTAGGATGGGGCCTGCACAGCAAGTGGGCTCCCGGGAGTCATTGTTGGATGATGGAGGTGGCACAGCCAGGACCAAACCAGGCTGTCTGCCACAGCGGGGCCCTGAGCCACTGTGCCCCGGCCTCCGTCCCTGGCTCTAGAGCAGGCTTCACAAAGGGGGTGGGTTTGCCCTGCCTTCCCCCTTGCCCCCGCAGGACATTCGGTAATGTCTGGGGACGTTTTTGGTTGTCATACGTGGGGAAGCGTTTGGGGAATGGGTACTGCTGGTAACTAGTGGGTGAAGTCCAGGGAGCCCCCGTCTCTAACAGAATGATCCAGCCCCACATTTCAGTAGTACTGAGGCTGAGAAACCCTCCTCTGAGCAAGCTGGGGTGTCATCTCGTGCTCTGTCACAAAGCCTAGGGGACGTTCTCTTAGACACAGGCAGAGAGGACAGCAGATTCTGGGACATCTCCTTCCAGGAAGAGCTGTGGGTGTAAAAGCCTGGACAGGGGTTGTGGTCAACATGAATTAAAGTGGTTTCAGTGTAAAATTCACTGGTTTCTTTTGCTTTGAGAAAAACCAGAAGGGTCTTTGACACTGGTCCCTGTATGGGTCTCCTAGAGCCTGAAGCCCCCAGACTTAATACCTTTGGTCTTGCCTCAGAGGCAGGCTTGTTAGATCCTAGGAGGCAGGGGGCACATGAGGACAGGGGCCAGGGGCCTCAGAAGCAGACCCGTCAGTGCAGCCCCAGGGAGCTGGCACCATCCCTTTCCCCAGCCACTTGGAATTTGGAGAGAGGCCAGAGGCATGGCTGGTCCCCATGTTCCTGGCGCTGGCCCCAGGCAGGTTGTGGGGGACAGGGTGAGACTTGAACTTAGAGGAGGAGTGCTGAGTGAGATCCTGGGGTCGGACCTCGTGCACCTCTGCTTCTTGCTAAGTGTGACTGGGACAAGTTACTTTCCCTCCTGTTTCTTAGTTTTCTCTTCTGCAAAATGAGAGTTAAAAGACTTGCGGAATGATCACCTGAATTTTCACATCAGACACTGCAGTTTTCAGCAAGTGTGTGCTGTGAGGGTTGTTGTTAAGGAAGTGCAGTGAGGAGGCTTTGGGGCGGGGCTCCTCTGTGAAGGGCTCCACGGTGTCGTGACCTTCACGTTTCGCTCCGCAGGCCCCCCAGACAGACCACCCGGCTCTGTACAGGGACCTGCTGCGGACCAGCCGCGTGCACTGGATCGCGGAGGAGCCACCCGCCACCCTGGTCCGTGACAAGATGATGGAGTGCCACTTCCGGTTCCGCCACCAGATGGCGCTAGGTGACCGAGTGGGCGGGATGCACCAGGAGAGGCCAGATTTAGGATGCGGAGATTAGTCTCCTGCAGGAGAGTCCCCCACTGTTGATATTATATAACATATTCAAAACCCCTTTCCCCCATCTACTCGGGGACAGGACTGGGAAGTGTTGAGACCCAGCCTAGCTTCCTGTGTCCATGAGGCAGGGAGGGCCGCTGGGGTGAGGGTCCAGGTGTGGGCCAGGGCAGGCAGCACTGAGCCCCTCTGGCTGTCACCCTGTGCCTCCTTGAGCATTCCTCTTCCCCCTGCTGCTGGCCTCCTGCCCCTTCCTCCCCGGGGGTCGAGGCCTGGGGCTGTCCACACGTGGCAAGGCCAGTGCCCCCCTCCAAGGGCCCCTCTCTTCTACGCAGTGCCGTGTGTGCTGACCCTCAATCAAGACGGCACCGTGTGGGTGACGGCTGTGAAGCCTGTGCGGGCCCTCACCCTGGGACAGGTGAGTGGGCGCACCCAGCTCTGTGCTGTGCTCCAGAGGGAGGATGGGACACCCAGCTGGGAGGCAGGATGGGGCCTCAGCACCCAGTCCTGTGGTCCAGAGCCCTGCCCTTGAGCACAAGATGGGCTTCAGCGCTTGCTCATCTGCCCACAGGCAGCACCTGTGCGGATGAGCGGGCTGTGGCCAGGGGGCTTCATGCATCACACTTCCTCCCTGCCAGAGCACCTGATTTACAGATCGGGGGTCGCGGGGCAGGCGGTGTGGGTGCTCGGGTCACACAGCCAGTGAGGGTGGGAGCCCTGTACCTGGTGTTCCTCTCCCAGCCATGACGGCACTGATGGCCTGGCTCCTGCTTGGCCACTGGGAGGGCTTAGCTGCCCCTCCTTGCCCTGCCTCCAGGCTGAGCCTCTGAGGGCAAGGACAGGAAAGGGAGAGGCAGAGCATTGTCCCCCTCGCCTCCCCCCAGCCCCAGACCAGCAGTCACGGGCCCAGGCTCCTGGCTGCCCCACGGGCACCCCTGTTTCTGGTCCTACTGCAGCTGACCCAGGTCTCTTTCCTTTCAGTTTGCTGTGTTCTACAAAGGGGACGAGTGCCTGGGCAGCGGGAAAATCCTGCGCCTAGGGCCGTCTGCCCACACGCTCCAGAAGGGCAAGAGCAAGTCCAGAGTGGCCACCGAGGGCTCCATTGATGGCCCGGGCCATGGCCCTGGCTCGGGTCCCACGCTCTGATGGAGGCTGAGAGGCTGCCGAGTGCCCAAGAACAGATGTGGAGGAGCAGAGCCCAGGGTGTGGCAGCCAGGGGCTTGGCTGCTGCTGCCCAAACCAGGGGGAGCCTGGGCACATCTGCTGCCCAGTGCCGGCCAGGCTGGCCAAGGTCCAGAAAGGTTCGAGAGCCTGGGAGCGCCCTGGGAGGAGAGGGCCCGCCCTGTCTTCTCGAAGTTGCAGTACTGGTCAGAAGGACTTGCTGGCCAGTGGGTCTGTCCCAGGTGCCGCATTTATAGAGTTCCTCTTTCATACCCTAGGAAGGTTTTCCACTCAGGAGCATGGAGGGGACCTTGGAGGGGGCGGTATGGGCTGAGGGACAGCGTCAAATAAAAATTCTGGCTGGGGGGCTGGCCCCATGGCCGAGTGGTTAAGTTCGCGTGCTCCGCTTCAGCGGCCCAGGGTTTCACTGGTTTGGATCCTGGGCGAGGACATGGAACTGCTCATCAGGCCATGCTGAGGTGGCATCCCACATGCCACAACTAGAAGGACCCACAACTAAAATATGCAACTATGTACTGGGGGGCTTTGGGGAGAAGAAGAAAAAAAGATTGGCAACAGATGTTAGCTCAGGTGCCAATCTTAAAAAAAAAAATTCTGGCTGAGATGTCGATTCTGACGGTGGCCTCCAGTGGGGCAGAGGCCCAGGTGGGCCCCTCTGACAGTGTGAGGGACGGGAGAGCGATCGAGACCCCGCCCTCCTCCTCTGAGATCCCAGCCTTCTCTTATTACAGCTGTGCCCACCCTCCCCTGCGGCAGAGGACTCGTGAAGGTCCTTGAGCTGAGTCCCAGCTTGCAAGGTTGCACCCAGTGTGTCTGAGAGGTGTCTTAAGGCCCCCCTGAATCCCCCTTGCCCCCCTCCCCGTCTGTGGGCGGCGCCTGGAGGCCACCCCTTCTCCTGCAGAGTGCCCCACACCCTGGCCTGTCAGTCATGTCAAAAACCAGGACTGAAGGGCCTGAGTCCCAGTGAGGAGCTACTGTGAGGTGGAACGTTGGCTGGGGTGCGCGTGTGCGTGTGTGCGTCTAATCCCTTTGGGCAGCGGTGACAAAGTACTAGACTAGGGGGATTAAACAATAGGTTTATTCCTCACAGTTCCGGAGGCTGGAAGTCGGAGATCAGGGCACCAGTGTGGTCAGGTGAGGGTCCTCCTGTGGGTCTCAGATGGCCATCTTCTTGCTTTGTCCTCTCATGGCAGAAGGAGCAAAGGATCTTTCTGGGGCTTCTTATAAAAGCACTGATGCCACTCGTGAGGGCTCTGCCCTCATGACCTAGTCACCTCCCATAGGCCCCGCCTCCCAACACCATCACGTTGGGTGTTAAGATTTCACCCTGGGAATTTCAGCGGACACATGCTCAGACCATGGGAGTGTGTGTGTGTGTGCATGTGTGTGTGCTGTGCGGAGAGGGTGGCTCAGGGCAGGCTGAGAGCTGTTCGACACATGAGAATAAAGAACTTCAGAGCTGGCTGTGCTGAGTGGGCAACACGCTTTGGCCTGGGGGCATTTTGGTCACCACTGAGTCCTGGGGTGACTGTCATCTTGTTGTAGGTGTTGAAGAGACGGGCTGGGCCCAGGACTTGGAGGCCAGGACTTGGAGGCGGGAAGTTGGGAGACGCACAGTGCTGCCTCTCCTGCACTTTTCCTCCTGGCCGCCTGCCTGTGGGAGTTGTTGTCAGCTGGGTCAGGCAGGAAATTGGCCCTTCTCGAGAGGGCGTGTGTCTGCAAGCCTACTGCCTCCAACTTCCCTGCCCGGCGGGTACAGAATAGTCAGTCCCCTGTCCATGCTCTCGGTGGCCCCATGGTCCCTGGTGCTCTGCCCTGAGGGCATACCCATCTGTCCTGGGCGCTGGGGACAGCAAGCTGAACCTCAGGCTCCCTTCCTCTCTGGCTTCAGACCCAGCACCTGGTGCTTCACTCTAGCTTCTGTGGGGACTAGAAATGTGGTTCACCATCTCCTGTGGGTCAGAAAGTTCTAGACCAGAGGCAGCACAGTTTTCCAGGTGCTGTGCTGCAGGAGGAACGTCTTGGGAGGGGTCACGTGGCCCCCACTCTCCAGGGCTCAGAAGCTGCTAGTGCTGAGTAAAGGGGCTGCTGGTGATGGCAGTGTCAGCCTGGGTCGGAGCCCCCTGGAGGCAGGTCGCAGAGGCCACACCTGACTACAAGGGAGGACCCTGGAGCAGGGTGATAGGCACTTGGGCACCAGAGCACACAGGGCCTAGAAGCCCCAGAGAGGAGCAGGCTTTCTGAATGGGAGGGGAGGCTGAGGGAGGGTTTTGAGCTGAGGATCCCCCTGGCCTCTGTGAGGTACAGATGTGGGGAGCCAGGTGGGCTCTGGAGGGTTGGATGAAGTGGCAGGCAGGGACAAAGGTTGGATTTGAGAGGTTAGACAGTGGGTCAGGGAGCAAGGAATTGACCACTAAGCCTGTACTCGTGGCCACCGGTGGCTGGCAGTGTTTCTGCTCAGCATGGGTGGCAAAGCCAGGCATCGTCCAGCCGGAGGAGGGGGGCCAGGTGCCCTTGGTTCTCTAGTGGGTGGGGACAGATGGTTCTTCAGTGCAGAGCAGTCACCCTCCTGCAGGTCAGGCAGGCTCTACCACCAGGGACAGGACAAAGGAGGGAGGAGGGCAGGGAGGCCAGCACCAGGCACGTGGGACTTACCTCAGGTCTGGTGTGGGGGCTGCAGTGCCTGGGACAAGGGTCGTGAGGGGCAGTGGGCCCCACAACCGGCTTAGTATGCCCCTGCATTGGGGCGACAGGTCCAGGGGAGCTTGGAGACCAGGCCACTGAGTGGGGCCGAGAGCTAGGCACGAGCCCACCACCACTAGAGGCTGGACAGTGCCCAGTCTTGGAGCAGCCAGTGAGGGGCTAGGGACCCGGCCTGGACCCTACCCTGTGATGTGGGCAGACCCCACAGGGAGGAGGACACACTGAGAGGACCTCAGTCCCACCCCACACCCTAGAGCCCCCCTCAGCGGCTGGGCCTTGTGACTGGGCAGAGCAGTCAGAAAGCTGTGGCTGATCGACGGTTAGGGACAGTGCCCCGAGCATCTTCCCCAACGCCACTCTGACTAGAGGAAGCAGTGCCTTCTGAAGGGCTGAGGCCCCTCGCTGCCCCCACAACTCCCAGCCCTCTCCCGTTGCCCGGCCTCCGCCCTGTGTGCCTCGTGCCCTTGGCTCCCTCCTCCAGCCCGAGGGCTCACTCAGCAGGGGGCTTCCCAAGGTGGAAGGGGTGCAGAGCAGCCTCCCATGTGGCTTCTGAGACCATTCCCATGATCCAGATGAAGAACGAGGCCCTGAGGGCTGGCAAGCTCAGCCTGGCGGCCAGTGGGGACAGTGGCCTTCAGCCGTGACTCAGCCTGCTCACTCCAGCTGGGCTGGACTGGAGGGGCCCTGTTCTGCCCTGGCCAGGAGGCAGACCACAGCTCGGCATCCACTTTCAGCTGGGCCCTGGGGACTGGACAGGCCAGCAGTGGCCCTGTGGTCCCTGGAGATCCTCAGCCCAGCATGGAGGCCAGGGCTGAAGTGCCGCCTTTGTTCTGCCAGCTCCAAGGGCAGCCTGGAGCCCCCCTGGGCTTAGGTTTCCCATGATTCGTGGCCCTGGTGGCTGGGCCTCTTGCCTGGAACTGAGCTCTAAGCTGTGGCCCCCATCCGGGAACCTCCACAGTGCTCACCCTGCTCTGTGCAAGGCTGACCCTTAAAAGGGGCAGAAACATGAGCGGGCAGGAGGAATGGCGGCCAGGTAGAAGTGGGCTTGGGCATAGGCTGGCAGAGAGAGGCTGCCTTCCTAGCCTCCGGATGGCGCTGCCCGTCCTGCCAGCCCGATGCCAGGCCTCCAGCCTGCCAGGTCAGCCAGGGGAGAAAGGTGGAAGGAGGAGGTACAGACCTGCCGTTGCAACGCGGGTCACCCAGGCCTCACCCGCGGCTGGCGCCCATGGCAGCCACCTGCTCAGCAGTGCAACCTTCTCTCTCGTGGGCGTTTCCTCTTGTGCCCTCAAGGCTACTGGCTGACTCTGGAAGGCCTCTGGGCAGTGCCTCAGAGAGAGATTTAGCAGCAGCAGCCATTGGTCAGGGGCACCACTGGGCCAAGTTCATGTGCTGGGACTCTGGCCTCTCCCCTGTCCTGCCCAAGCACCTGGGGGCCTCAGACTCCAGGGCTGTGTTCCCCAAGGACCATCAGAACACCCTGGGCAGGCCCGCACATCGACCAAGAGTAGGGGAAGGAAAGGAAAATGTTCCGGGCCCAGAGCCGCAGGCCTGTACACACCTACTCCCTGCTCCTAGATAAATGGAAGCACTGCCCCCATACCCCCCAACATCATTCCCAGAGTAATTTCCGTGAGACGGGTCCTAGAACTGTGCACCCACACCGCACACCTGGAAGCGCCTTCCCTAGGCCCCAGGTCACTTTCAAGCCCCTCAGGCATGTTTTCTGCCCACAGCTCCTGGGCTCCGGCTGCCCCATGTCCTCGGGTCCCGGCTGCCCCATGTCCTCGGGTCCCGTCCCAGGAAGCCTTCCTGAGCCCCTGATGTCCCTCTCCGTCGGGTGTCTTAGTAAAGCCTGTCTACGGGGACGGGAGCCTGGACTGAGGCCACAGCTGTGCCTGGTGAGGAAGCAGGTGCTCCTGTTAGCTGGGACGGGAGCTTTGGACATTTCTGTGGCTTGGACAATGTTTGGATGTTCCATGCGGATGTCTGTGTTCCGACATGATTACGGAGGGGTCTTGTTTCTGTCTTGATCCTTTGTGGTCCCAGGGTGGCCTTGTCTGAGATTGGTGTTCCGTGAAATTATTTATGTCCACAGGAGGACACCCAGGCCCAGCTGATGCCCCAGGCCGGCTTCCCTCTGCCAGGGGCCTCTCTCGCAGACGTTTCCATTATTTTCCCATTAAGCATGGCTTTTGGGTTGAGACAGACAGTCTCTCCTGTTCACTGCTGAGCACTCGGAGAAGTGAACATTAGCCGGTGGGCTGGGAAAGAGCAAAACTCAGAGAACGACCTTTAGGGGGTGGGCTGTGGGTGATTTTCCTCTTTTTTTCTCCCAGATTTGACCCAAGGATGGCCCCAATCTCTGGAGCTGTGTGGCCAGTATTGGGGCAAGGACTCCAAGAGAGGCCTGGGAAAGGGGGGCCCTGTGGGCCCAAGAGTAGGGAGGATCCCCCTGGGCTCCCAGGATTCAACGCTGCTTTAATTCTTTATTGCTTTGTCTTTCATTCTGTGAGCCAATTGGCTTAAGTCCGATTTAGTTTTCTGTCACTTGCATGCAAAAATAAACAAATGTAGACATTTCCCTTATACCCCTATTCTACATATGCGTAGCCTTCCCCATCAACAACATCACTTAATGTTTTCTCTCTTTGCTCTAATTTTCCCTGAGGGTGGCCCCAGTTGGGGGAAGTGTGAGACAGTGTGGATGGCTGGAACTCTGGAAGACACCCATCTTTCTGGACAGAGGAACCAAGAAAAGGGGCCCCCCAGTAGTTAGAGCACGTGAGGCAAATCCCAGAGAGGAGAGAGCTGGAGAAGAGGTCCCTAGTTTTCCATATCTGACACAGGTACTGGCTCACCCCCAGCTGTGGGTGTACGGGCAGACCCAAAACAGCACATCAACAGCTTTGAGAACAAAATGATGACAGAGACTACTGCCCAAGTCCCACACTAGCCAGTGTCAGATATGCAGGGTATATGCTAAGGCAGCAGAACAAAGGCCTTGAACACTGAACCGACATTGGAACTCACTGCTCACAGCGGGTGACACAGAACTTGGGAGTCTAAACCTAACTGGGTTGCTTGCCTGCTAAAATAAACAAAAAATGAGGATTTAACAGGACCCAGAGTCTCATAACATTCAAAATGTTGATCAAGGATTCCATTAGAAATTAATGAGCATACAAAGAGCCAGGAAAATGCCCAAAGACAAGAGATTTCAGCCCCAAGATGACCCAGATGTTCAAATTGTCAAAGAATTTAAAGCCGCTGTTATAACCACGCGCCATGAGACAGACACACTTGAAATGCATGGACAACTAGAAGCCCTCAGCAGAGAAATAAAAACTAGAAAAAGGAACCAAATGGAAACTCTAGAACTGAAAATTACAATATTTGGAGTGAAAAAAATTCACTGGATGGACTCAGTAGCAGAATGGGGATTACAGAGGAAAGAATCAGTGGACTTGAAGGTGGGTCACTAGAAATGATCACATCTGAAGATCAGAGAGAAAAAGAATGAGGCTAGATGAACAGAGCTTCAGAAACCTGTGGGACAATCTCAGAAGGTCTGACGTTTGTATCACCGGAGTCCCAGACGGACAGGAGAAAGAGATCAGTGCAGGAGGAAAATAAAAAAGGAATACTGGCTGAAAATTTCCCCAGTTGGGTGAAAGGCATAAATTTAAAGATCTCAGGAGACCCCAAATCGAGGCTGCTCATCCAGACTGTGGCAGGTCTGAAGGAGAATGACCAACAAATTCCAGCGAAGTTCCCGATTCCCAGGCTTGTCACCAGCCTCCTGTCCAACCCCTTCCACGGGGAGGGAGCAGGGAAGTGAGGTGGGGCAGAAGCAGCACAGCAGGAGGACAAATTCAAAAATCTTAATTTATTGTAGACTCTCTTCTCATTTGCGTTGTCATTCCAGTGTTCTGAACATTAATAAATATACATTTGTTTAAAAAAAAAAACCCTCCAGTGTCTAATTTCTCTCATAAAGTCTTAAGTCACAAAAATAGGCTTACATTTTTCCTGTCTTAGCAAAACAATTGGTTTTTGGTAACAGTTCTGATCAAATTGAAAGCTGCACCTCGAGGGGCAAAACCCAGTCGCAGAAGACTAAGAGAATATGAAAGTGGAGTGTTCAAAGACTTAAAACTATTAAAACCTGCTTTCCTTAGAAAACGTCTCATTAGTGGTAAACACTGGAAGATACTATCGTCTTGTATCTTCAAAGGCCACTCACCTGTTAAGGCACATTTATAATGCAGGTATGAGGACTTGGGGATCTCATTTCACTTCTGCGTTAAGCATCTGGTCTTAGACCAGTTTCAGATTTGCTCTCCTCTCGTGCAGTCATTCATTAACAATGCATTAACATTTTCATCAGAATAACACACTATGGAAATCTTTGCATTTTACCTGATTTTCATCATATCTTATGGTTTCTCCTATTTGGAAGCAGCTGTGCTGGTCATTTATTTGGGTATCTGATTTGAAGAACAAAGGAAATACTGAAATAAAACATGTCTGAGTAATTCTGGGCCCCATTCCCCCTCAGGCCACGCTGTGCCAACTGCCCACGGTGGGACAGTCACAGCCAGCCGGTCCTTGGTATGAGTTTCCAAAAAACAGCTTGGTAACCATTGAAAAGTGTGGCTGCGGCTTTGTCCCTTTGCACAATTGGCCATTTGAAGCAAAATGAAGTAATTGGTCAGACTCTGGGGGTGGGACCCCAGGCTGCTTGGAGATCTTCGCAGACTAAAAGAGCTAGAAAATTGGCAGGAAGGAATGTGACATCCTGGAAGACCTCATACCTCTGTCTCAATCGGGAACGTGTGAACACTCTAAAATCCCACCGAGAACAGGGCCAGAGGGACAAAGGAGTCCCCACCTGCCGTCCCACGCCGACTGGGAAGGGGGCCAGGGAGGCCCTGCAGGGCTGAGCGGGGCTCAGCGAGGGAGGGCAGCCAGGGAATGACCAGCGTGTAAATCACGGCCGTGTGGCACCTGCATTCTGCGCCGACCTCCGCAGGGCTCCTTGAGTCCTGCCCCGTCCCAGGTTGCCCCATCTTGGATCCACAGCTGTCGAGGCAGATGGGAGCTGAGGGCAAACAGCTCAGAAACAAGCGTGCTGTGAATTCAGGCACCACATGTAAGGCCCACAGGCCCCTCACTTGCTGGCTGAGAGCAACGGCAGGAACCTCCGTCTAATGACTACGTGTCAACCTCTCTCCCAACGCTCTTCCCACCTTGGATTTGCCGGGACAGCAGTTTCATCAACGCATGCCAAATTCA
The DNA here is from genome assembly GCF_037783145.1 of Equus przewalskii. Taxonomy (NCBI): domain Eukaryota; kingdom Metazoa; phylum Chordata; class Mammalia; order Perissodactyla; family Equidae; genus Equus; species Equus przewalskii. The sequence goes on from NC_091859.1 coordinate 42,838,691, forward strand.
AGTACAACGGTGCAATCTTCCTTATATAAAAATAGTGAGAGACCATTCCACAGATCTCCATTATCGACAGAGTCAGTACAAATGCAAAATATACACAGAGTTTCGCCTTCTCGGAGTTCCATACAAATATATAAAAGCATCTACACCTTTTCAACACAGGAAAGTAATCTGCTTTAAGACAAGGGGTGCCTTTGCAAACGGCTGTTCAGGCTGCTGGCGGGGGCCTGTTCTGCAGTGAGATGCCTGCACGGCCGGCCCGACCTTGGTTTTCGGTCTGTGACCAGTTCCTCTCACTCGAGGCCAGCTCAGGCCCTGCCAACCCTCGTGCTGGACCCTCTGCCAGCCAGGTCCGGGCATGGTTTTGGCTCTGTCTGCAGGCTGAAGATCGAGCTGTGCCAGCCCAGAGTCCACACCTCCTCGTGCCCGTGGCCTTTGGCACTTGTCAGGGGGTTGGATGGGCCCTGAGCCCCTGGGGGCAGCCCAGGGCTTCCTGTCTGGACCGTCAGTCATGCCAGTCATGGGGCGGCCACTGCAGGGACCCCCACCACCAGGGCCTGCTTCACTGGAAGGGCAGTGGCCCCTCGGGCTCCAAGGGCGCGACGACACGGCACAGAGGCCTGGGTGGAGATGACCGGCTTGTCTCACAGTTTCCTGATGGTTCAAATTGAAGTTTCGTTACTGCCTCTGTGCGTGGGAAGAAGCCATCAGGCAGGTGGAGGGTCAGCAAGGACGGCCCCTGCCGCCCGTGAAGCTGCAGCTAGGCCGGATCCAGGGCATGCAGGGGCAGAACCCCCGCTCAGGGACAGGGGAAGCCTAGGGGGTCCAGGGAGGGCAAGTGCATGCGAGGACAGCTACACCAGACAGCAGGAGAGAGGGCAGGTCGCGTCTGCACCCCTGACACCCAAGGCCAGCTTGGCAGCCAGGCCCATCTGAGTGTCCTCCACACCGCTGGCCCTCAGTTGGAGCATGGAGCATCAAGGTTAGCAACCAAACTCATTCTTTAGGTTGAGTTTTAGGAAGGCCATTCTAGAAGACCCGGCTCCCGCTTTTTGCTCCCCTTTTGGAAGTCCGTAGGAGGGAGGAGCCATGGGAGAGGTCAGCAGGCCTGTCTGGAGCCTGGATCCCAGCTCCACGCCTCTGCAGCTGGGCACCCGGAGCCTCGGTCTCCTCACCCACAATGTGCGGTAGTAATGGCCCTGGCCCAGGAGACGATGTTTATAAAGTGCTTACTCCAGCAGGGTCGCAAGTCCTAGAATTTCAGGGCTGGACAAGACTTTGGACTTCAGCTAATGTAGCCCCCACAGGGCCTGCATGTCGGCAGCACCCCGGGACAGGGAGTCTGCCCCATCTCTGGCCAGTTCCTCCTGACTGGAGCTGGAGGCCCCGTCCTCGGAGGCACCCCACCGCAGCCCTGGGCCCTTTTGTGCTCAGGCCCCTGCCTACTGCCCCTCTCTGGACTCGGGGCCTCTCCACTGGACAGGGGACAGAGGGAGAGCTGTCGGGGCAGCTTCCCCCCCCTGCTGCCTTTCCCCCCCCAGGCCCCAGCTACTCACTCGGAGTCGGAGCCATGGGCCTGGGCGCTCCCGGCGCGCACACTCATGGCCATGCCGTTGAGGTGCTCACGCCCCAGCTCCCGGCGCGGGGTCTTGACAGTGATGGTGCCGTCAGGGCCGCGGACCCCGTCGCTGGAGCCCAGGGAGGATGAGCGCGAGGACGCAGGGCTCTGCTCGCACTCGGCCAGCTTCTCCCGGAGCCGGGACTTCAGGGTCTTCTCGGTCAGTGGCGGTGGGTAGGTGACTTTGTTCTTCAGGATGCCTGGAGGTGGGGAGACGGTCATGGTCAGGCTGGCTGCAGCGGACTCGGGGAGGGCCGGTCCCTGCGGCCTGGGCAGCCCTCAGCTGCTGGTCTTCCCTCCTTGAGTGTCAGTCTCAGGTAGCGGGACCACAAGGCCCCCTCCGCCCCACCCTGCCCCCAACCCGCCAGCCCCGCCTCCATGACTCCCACCTGGACCCCGCCCCCACCCGCCCAGACCCAGCCTCTGTCCCCTTCCCCAGGATGAGGGACTTCGGGGGGCAGCGGGGCCCTCACCACTCCCGAGGCACCTTTTCTCTGCTCCGGGGGCTGGCTGGGGGCGCCCGCGGGCTTCTCGCAGTGGTTGCCCTGCTCGTCCAGGTGCAGCTCCACGCTGACCTTGGTCTCCACCTTCAGGCACGGCTTCTGGCCTGGCTCCTCACTGTCGCTCCCAGCCAGGCTCTCGTCGGGCCAGCCGGCAGGGACGTGGTCAGCCGCAGCGTCCGCTGAGGCACAAGAGTGACCCTCGACAAGCAGGAACGACACCCCCACCCCCTCACTGCTGGGAGCTTCACCTCCTAAAAGGTTCCAGCTCATCCCTCTGCCGGGAGTATGCGTCCTGAGTGGCCCTGACCCACCACTCCCAGACCTGCGGGCCTGGTGGGGCTACACCCTCCAGGTGGGGAAACTGAGGCTCAGAGAGGGAAGGTCCTGGCAGTGGGGGTCCAGGCTGCAATCTGCACCACTGCACCCCAACACCCAGGAGCCTTGGCTGGCTCCCCTGGCAGCAGGTGGGGTCAGCTTTGTGGAGTCTGTGCATTGAGAGTCCCCAGACAGACCCCCCAAGACTTCCCTGCCTGTGCTCTGTGGATGGCGGGGAGGGGAGCAGGGGGGGTCCTCCCAGATAGCACCTCCCACCCACTGGCCTTCTGTGTGTGCTGCCCACCACTGGGTCCTGGAGGCAGGTGGCCCCGCCACAGTCGAGGCCCACCAGGCCTGCTCTGCAGCCCACCAGCCACAGCCCAGCCTGGCCTGCCGTGCCCAGCCTGCTCACCTTTGGGGGTGCTGTGGACAGGACCCCGGGTTGGGTCCCACTTGTCCTCGGCATCCCCCACGTCGTCCTCGCTGTCTGAGGAGTGTGAGGAGGCGTAGGAGCTGCTTTGTTCATCCAGGGACAGCTCACTGTCCGAGTCTGAATCGTGGCCTGCAGGGCGCACAGGAGGGACGCAGGGCTCAGGCCCAGGGGGCTTCCTGCCAAGGGCAGAGGGGAGCCACCGGGGCCCCTGCTGACCCTCCGAGTGTGACGCGGCCGCAGACACCTCTTCAAGGCTGTACCTTTTCCAGGGGCCGAGAAGGCCACAGGACGGACGAGAGCCACAAAGGAGCTCTCGCCCATGGGCCCCCAGAGGGAGATGCGCAGACTGACGGGAGACCACCCTCCAGGGGACACATACCATGGGGCTTCTTGCTGCTCCTGGGGAGGAAGGACGGATCTGGCTCCCCGGGGCCGCCCCGCGTGGGCCCAGAGGACACATTGAGCTTCTGGCCCCCTTCGTCCCTAGAGAGGAGAGTGGGGAGGGTGGGCTCAGCACCATCGCTCAGGGGATGCATGACTCGGCCACCAAACATCACTGAGCACCCTCTGCACGTGCCAGATGGCCACATGGGGCTCTAGAAGGTTCTCTGCCACGAGAGACTCCCTGAGTGCTCAGGAAAACGTCAACTCGGACAGCACACACTGCTCGGGCCCTTCCCGGCAGGCTTGGGGTGGAGGTGATGAAGCCTGCGTTCGCTCCGAGAGCGGGGCCTCCCCTCCCCCGAGACGACAGCAAGGGCGCGCGCTCGGCCTGACCTGAGGGTGCTGTCCAGCGAGGCGGTGGACTCGCCCAGGGCCGTGCGGAACATGTTGGGCTCCTCGCTGTAGGTGTTGTTGCAATTGAGGGAGCGCTGCGGGCAAGAGGGCTGGTTATCCACTGAGCAGAGGCCACCGGGCTGCAGAGGATGGCTCTGTCCCCACAGCAAGCCCCAGTGCCCTCCCTGACTGTGCCCTTGCCGGGCAGACACAGGGGCCTTGCAGTGGCCGAGAGGAGAGCATCGCTGGCCCCCGCCATGGTCAGAGGACAGCCTCGCTCCCATGGCCACTCCTTCTGGTCAGGGATCCTCATCGGCCATTCCCTGTCTTCCCAAGACCTTGAAAAGTGGAGCTGTCTCTGTGACAGACCCCATCTAGTCGACTCCACTTGCTTCCCGGGACCGCAGGAAAGGCACCAGGCTCGATGCCACGCTCTGCGGACGGCTCTGTGATGCCCCTTTTGTAGGGGACATGAAGCCCACGGAGCCGTGTCGAATGCTTGGTCCAGATACCCATACGGACCCCTGGTGAGCGGTGCAGCCCAGCCCCCAGGCCCTGTGGGGTCCCCGGGTGCCTCCTACCGTCAGCAGGGTGGCCCTTGTGGTGGCCGAGTCGTCCGGGTGCGGCTTCTTGCCGGCGAGGACCCCCTTCAGGTGCTTCCGGACCTCCCTGTTGAGCACGCAGTAGAAGAGGAGGACAAAGAGGCCCTGGAGGGAGGGGCAGTGCGTCAGGGTCGGGCACGGCCCCCGGGGACAAGGCCAGGGTTCTGTTGCTGCCACACTGTGTGCCCGCCTGCCCGAGGACATCTGGCGCCGAGGGTGCCCAGAGCAAGCCTGGCCGCTGTGGCTGCAGAGATGTGCACGAAAGCCCAGGCTTTCCTCCCCACCCCTGGGGCTCCTGCTTTCTTGGGGGAGCCTGGGCAGGGCAGCCAGCATTTGGGGGGCCCTGACCCAGGCCACAGCCTTTGGGCCATCTAGGGGTCCCCAATGTTACGTCTTTAATCAACTTTCCGGGAAGCCCTGGGTGTGAACCATAATTGGCCCCTGCACTGGCTGAGCAAAGGACGGTGTCCTGACGAGACAGGAGGACCACGGAATGGGGGTCCCTGGGCAGGCTCTGGGCAGCTGTGTTTGGAACACCAGGCTCCTTTTTGACCCTCTCAGCCCCTCAGGGTTGGGGCATTTCAGAGAGGAAGCAGCACAGGCGACCCATGGCCCTACCAGGTCTGGCCACGCAGAAGGCCCCGCCGGGTCACGCTGAGAGCCGCCCACCTGTAAGCAGCTGAAGATGGCGAAGAGGTAGTGGAAAGTCAGCACGTCGCTGTTCACGGCCAGCAGCCCCAGCAGCCAGGTGGCGCTGATGAGCAGCAGCAGGAGGAAGGCAGTCCTCAGCAGGGAGCTGCGGGAGAGGGGGACACAGGGGTGAGTCCACAGTCCTACTCCCACCCACCCATCACCTATCCAGCCATCCACCTACTCATGCATCCGTCGATCTGTCCATCCATCCATCCATCCATCTGTGCATCCACCCACTCATGCATCTGTCCATCTGTCCATCCATCCATCTATCTGTGCTTCCACCCGCCCATCCACCCACTCATGCATCTGTCCATCTGTCCATCCATCCATCTACCCACATTCCCTTCCTTCCCAAACCCTTTCTAAGTATCTACGATGGGCCAGCTACCGGCTCACACAGGGGAAAAGACAGACAGAGCTTACATTAGCAGGGATGGGGGTGGGAAATAGTCAATAAATTAAAAAGCAAATAAGTAAATCAGAAGCTATGAGCCATGACAAGTAAAAGAGGCCTGCGTCCACAGTGACTCCCAAACGTGCCCTGGGAGCGGCTGCAGAGCCTGGTGGGCGGGCTGCGGTAGTTTCTGTGAAACTTGAACGTGCGTGGAGAGATGCAGAGGGGAGCCGTCCAGGCCAGCCAGTGCAGCTTCCAGCTCTCTCATTACTAGCGAGTGACTTCCCGCTCTCTGCCTCAGTCTCCCCAGATGTAAGGGGGATGATGAGGGTGCGCCCTGTGTGGGGCTGTGGGGGGACTGCTCGTGTTAATGCGAATCCAGTGCTTGGAAAGGTGTGTGTCAGGGGGAAAGCACAGGATGATGGAGGTGATGACCAGGCTCAGCCCCGGGGCCCCTGCTCAGGGTCTGCCCCTCCGCAGCCATTTCAGACTCTCTGCTCTCTTCTCAATGGGCTGGGCAGACTCTCACCCTGTGCTGCCTGGCAGCCCCTCCTTGTGCATCATCCCTTCATCTGCCCCCCGGCTCAGGTCACCCAGCCCCACAGACACCCTTGTCCTCCTCTCCCCTGACCCTTTCTTGGCTCCTGGACTCCACGCTGAGCTCTCCCGCCACCCTGCCTGCCCCTCAGCACTTTTTTTGTGGGTCCCTTCTCCTCTCCCAACCAGGAAACACTGCAGGTTCCCTTTCTGCTGGGCCCCATTCCTCTTCTGGGGGAGCGCCTCCACTCCTGCAGCCCAGCCTCACCATCACCACCGACCGGGGCGACCCCACCTGACCCCACTCTGCTGTGTCCAGGCGGCTCAGCACCGCCCCTCACCTGACTGTCATCGTCCTCCACCTCCTCCCATGAGCATCTGTTACCACGGCCGCCTGCCCTGGTCCCCGCCGTGGCCAGCGTCCCTCCCTCTCCTCCACCATGTCCAAATGCCACTTGGATCCAGACACCGCTTGGCACAGCCCAGACAGCGTCCACATGTGGCCGGCCTGTCCCGCACTGCGGCCCATTGATCCCTGTCTACGCAGCTGTCAGCAGCCCTCCGGACCGGCCCAGCCAGTTGTCCTTAACGACTGGTCCTCAAACCAGACACTGGGGGGGTCTCCACATCAGGTCCACCCACTGGTCAGGTTTAGCACCAACTTACACAATCCCTTTTCTTTCATAGTAATGGTGCTTTCTTTGGCAGGAAACCTTTGCAGACAGGACAAAAATGACCGTGTTGACCTGAAAAAAACAAAACAAAATCAGGGGGCCAGCTCGAAAGCATTATCACGACCGACTTTCAAAAGCCAAACACTCGTGAGGGTCTTTGCCCTGTGTCTTGGGAGGTGTCGCTGGGGTGACAAGGCCTGGGGCCCACACCCCAGCCTGCTTGTGAGGGCCCCACCTGGGGGCTGGGTGCCAAGCGGCCTCACAGGGGATGTGGATGTGGAACGAAACCCGGAATCCAGGGGTCTGAGGACAAGGCCCTTCCTGCCCCACCCGGCTGCTCAGAGGAGCCGGGGACCCAGCCAGCCCCGAACACTCCTTCCAGTCGATGCATGGAGGGGCGCCTGGCTCCCCACGTCCCTCAGAATGGAGGGCTCCTTGAGACCCGCACTCACAATTATAACCGTTCCGATGGGCCCCGCAAAGCTCCAGATTAGGGTGTCTTGGAGGGACAGCCAGCAGAAGTCCGGGTTTCCGTAGCCCTGGGGGTCCAGGCCCACTGCAAGCCCTGGACAACAGCGATGGGAAGACTGAGGGCCATATCCCAGGAGAGGACGCCTCCTGAGGGCCAGCCCCACCCAACAGGACCCCAGGGCCCCAGCATTGCCCTCAGAGGGAAGGGCAAGGAGCCAAGATAGACAGCTGAGATGCGACAAAGGCCCAGGTCCCCTCTGAGCAAAGTCCCTCTCAGTGCCGAAAGACAGGATCACCAGAGCCACAGGGGCCCAGGCAGCCACGAGCCGCTCATGGCTTCACCCAGAGGCAGGGAGCCCACCCAGGCAGGGGGTTGCCGAGGGTGACAGAGAGAGCTGAAAGAGGGGGCCAATGGGATGGGGTGCAATCAGCTGTGAAAGCACAAGGGGGGCACCCTGCTGTTGGGCCACATGGAGGCCAAGATGCCACTACGGACCACAGGTGCCAGGGCAAGAGGATCTGAGAGCTGCACACACCACACGACGCACACACACACACAGACCATGCGCACATGCACACAGACCACATGCACATGGACCACGCACACGTGCACACAGACCACATGCACACGGACCACATCCACCCCAGACTGCTCACCGTCCCAAAGTGCAATGCAAATGGGAGTTCCTTATGTCACCTAAACCCCAGCCACTGTTCCTAACAACCACGTGACAAGCTAGAGGAGCACTTGTCCTTGCAGAGCCGTCAAGGTGAAGTTTGGGGTGACTTCAACACAGATCTTGTTAGGAGAAAGGAGCAGGCCTGGCCTCCACCACTCCTCCGTCCGCAGGTCTGGACTGTGCCACAGCCCCCGAAACCCCCGACTCCTTATTTCAATCCTAAGAAGATCAGGTCTCCCCACTCCCTGCTTAAAAGCCTCCAGTGATTCCCCACTGCCCTCAGGAGACAGGCCGGCTGCTTCCGCGGCCGTCTAGGCTGAACTTCGTGGCGTGGCCACAGCCTTGCTCCAAACCACGTGGTACCCCCACGCCTTGCTCCACCCTGGCCTGGTCTCGGGTCAGTCCCCAACCAGCCATGTTCCTGTCGGTCCCCACACATGCTGGGCCCCAGAAGGCATCCTCCCCTGCCCACTCTGCCATCTTGTTCCTACTTGCCCTCCAATGCAAACAGTGCTTCCTCCAGGAAGCCTTCCTGGCCTGCCTTGGCCTGGGGTCCCCATCACCGCTCCCCCAGCTCTGAGCCCATAACAGTGCAGGGTCCACGGATGACCAGTCAAGTGGGCTGTTACTTAATGCCTGTCTTCCTTGGAGGGGCAACCCCCTAAGAAGAAAGGCTTTGCTGTCCTCACTCACTGCTGACCTCGGGCCTAGAACAGAACCTGGCATACAAGAGGCGCTCTACAAATGAATGAATCGATGCATGCACACTCCCGATCCTGTGGGGCAATGGGGTAAGTGAGAGTTGGTGGGGACTGAGGAAAGTGCACAGGAGAACGGCCTGAGAAGACTGGTCCCGTGGATTCTGGAGGGCCCAGGCTGGGACAGGCACCCACGGCTCTGAGACAGGGCTGTCACCGCAGCCCCAGACAGCCCGCCCTTCCTCTGCGCGGGCATGTGGCGAACATCACGGAATCAGCCCACACAGGGTCTGGGTGGAGATGCTCTGCTCCATTTAGCGCGTCTGGAGGGGATGCCCGAAGTGACCACACAGTGGAGTGAAGACAGGAATGTGTGCCCCCCACACAGATGGCAGGACAGGCAGGAGGGAGCCAGCCGGGCCGCGAGTGGATGGGAGCCGGGGCTGGGTAGGGAGCAGTGGACATGTAGCCGGCAGCGACGAGCCAGCCCCCATCTCTGGCCGAGGGTCCCTGGAAACCCTCTTAAGTTCTTCTGCAAGAGGCTTAAGTGTTAAAAAAAAAAAAAAAAAGAAAAGAAAAAGGTTTTTAAAGTAAGATAGAAATGTGAAATATCTGAATTTAGATTCCAGAGCTGTCTCGGAGGCAGTGGCATTTCACTGTGTGCAACCTGACAGCGAGCTGGTATCTCTCCCCAGATGAGGCGTTTATCTTGAGAGAACGTTGAAATGAAAAACGTGTCACAGAAAACGGTCTCCAGCTTCTCTGTGTAAAGTCGTCCCTGTGCCTCGGACGGAGGAGGCCTCCGCCTCGGGGATGCTTCCTCGGGCCGCTTCTCTGCAGGACCTTCTGCCCTGCCACCCTCCGCCCCGACTCGGTCAGGGCCCTCCTGTGTGTCACTCGTGACCACAATGGCCAGCCCCGGGCCAAGAAGCGTTTGTGATGTGAACAGGGAAAGTCATTTAACTTCCCCCGTAAAATGAGAATGACCCACTTGGCGTGGCCACATGGAATAGCTGGCCTCGGGTCTGGCCCTCGCAGGAGCCCTTAAGGAGGGGTCAGCTTTCTTCTAAGAAGCCCCTGAATGTGCTCATCATGGCCTCCCAGTGCCTCTAGCCTCAAACTTCGTGTCTGGGTCCCTGGAACCCGGGACTCCTGAGAAGAGGGTGTGGCTCTTCTTTGATGAATAGAAACATGGGTCTTTCCCAAGAGACAACAAACTTTGACTTTGATACTCAGTGAAAAGTGTGCTACGGAAATGCTGCTGTTCTGTTCATTCATTCACTCATGCACCCATCCATCCATCCCTCATTCCTTCATCCATCTGTCCATCCACCCATCCATCACTCATTCCTTCATCCATCTGCCCATCCACCCATCCATCCATCACTCATTCCTTCATCCATCTGCCCATCCACCCATCCATCCTCACTCATTCACTCATCCATCTGCCCATCCACCCATCCATCCATCACTCATTCCTTCATCCATCTGCCCATCCACCCATCCATCCTCACTCATTCACTCATCCATCTGCCCATCCACCCATCCATCCATCACTCATTCCTTCATCCATCTGCCCATCCACCCATCCATCACTCATTCACTCATCCATCTGCCCATCCACCCATCCATCCATCACTCATTCCTTCATCCATCTGTCCATCCACCCATCCATCCCTCATTCCTTCATCCATCTGCCCATCCACCCATCCATCCATCACTCATTCCTTCATCCATCTGCCCATCCACCCATCCATCCATCACTCATTCCTTCATCCATCTGCCCATCCACCCATCCATCCTCACTCATTCACTCATCCATCTGCCCATCCACCCATCCATCCCTCATTCCTTCATCCATCTGCCCATCCACCCATCCATCCATCCCTCATTCCTTCATCCATCTGTGCATCCACCCATCCATCCATCACTCATTCCTTCATCCATCTGCCCATCCACCCATCCATCCCTCATTCCTTCATCCATCTGCCCATCCACCCATCCATCCTCACTCATTCCTTCATCCATCTGCCCATCCACCCATCCATCCATCACTCATTCATTCATCCATCTGCCCATCCACCCATCCATCCTCACTCATTCACTCATCCATCTGCCCATCCACCTATCCATCCATCACTCATTCATTCATCCATCTGCCCATCCACCCATCCATCCTCACTCATTCACTCATCCATCTGCCCATCCACCTATCCATCCATCACTCATTCCTTCATCCATCTGCCCATCCACCCACCCATCCATCACTCATTCATTCATCCATCTCTCCACTCATTGGACAGATGCAGAGTTTTTCTCTGGTGCCACAGACAGAAACAGCCCCAGGCCCAGCTCTCCAGGATGCACACCCCCACGGAGACACTGAGTGATCACACTCGTGTGTGCAGATGACCGTGCAGGGCTGGGGCTAGTCGAGCTGGGTACAGAAGAGGGAGGGGGCCAGAGAGCTCCTCAGCCCACACACGAGGGCGTTGGCTTGTCTGACCTGGGTTCCTGTGTCAGCCAAGTCAGGTGGATCCCCCGAGTGGTGGTCGCTTCTGCCCCAGGCCACCCCAGTGGGGCTGCTCTGCACATCCTCACCTGTGACGATGGCTGGAATGCCCCAGCCCACGACATAGTAGAACCGCATGGGCCCCGCATCGATGTTGCGCACCTCGGTCAGCATGCGGTAGACGTGCAGGCTCTCCACAAAGGACCAGGCGAAGGTGCTCATGTAGACGTAGTGCAGGAGGATGGCGATCACCGTGCACAGAAACTGCGGAGAGGGGAGCCCGCTCAGCGCCAGCCCCTGCACCCACACCCTGCACCGAAGTCTCAGGGCTGAACGGGGTGGGGAGGGAAGTGACCAAATTGGGTCACTCTGCAAACATGAGGGTCTGTAGGTCTGAAAACGTAAATCAAGTTGTTTTCTACTTGTTTTCTATTTGATTCAGCCAGGAGTGGCTGAGCGTCAACAGTCACAGTGTCCCAGTGGATGTGGGTCAGAGGATGAGGAGTGAGGCACCTAGGGGCCCAAGGGTCCCTCCTCAGCCCGGATCAGTGGTGGGCGTGAGCATCACGGGGGCGGGGCAGGCAGAGCCTCTAGTGTTTTCAAGAGAAGCTAGAATTCTGCATTTTCATGTGATGGTTCCAAGTTTTGAAATGTTGGCATTTAATTTAAAGTTAAAAAAATACTGTGGAGGCGGCCTGCTCAGGCTGTGGGCCCCAGACTGTGATCTTGGCCTTCACCCAAACCCCTGGCCCTCATGCAGGCGTCCTCAGTCCAGCGGGGTTGGCCAGAGGAGGGAGGAGTGTCCAGCTCTGTGACCTGTCCGTAGAATAAGACCCAGCTCATCGTGCCTGCACTGACTCCACAGAGACTTCCATCTTCCACCAAAGAAAGGACAGGGGCAAACGCTTATCCCACTTCTGTCCTCTGCCAGGTGGGGTATGTCTGGCCAGTGGCCAAAAGCCAGGAAGAGAAAGTCATCTCCCACAAGGCAGCTGAGGGACGGCATCCTGGCCTCTGGGGGTTTTGGCAGGCCAGCCCTGTCCCTGGACACAGAAGGTGGTGCGAGAACAGGAGAAAGGCGGTGGCAGGGAGGGGTTTGGGGACACTGGGGTCACGAGGAGTCCAGCCTCTGGGGCCGTTAGTGACATCCAGTCCGAGGTGTTTTAGGACGGACCTCGAAGAGCTCTGTGCCTTGGCCCAGAGCAGCCTCACGTGGGTCCTTCTGGGAGGGGCTGCCCCGGCCATGACTCCCAAGGCCGGCCAGCTGGGAGATGTGGCCAGGCTCCCCTCCAGGTCCTAGGAAGCTGGACTGGCAGGGTGGGAGAGGGGAGCCCTCAGAGGAAAGGGAAGAGAAAGCCCCTGGCCACACCCACAATTGGGCCCCACCCCTGATCATACCCCACATCCAGGCCCAGCCCCTGACACATTCTGTCTGATCCTGGCTCCTGTTCCATCACCCAACCTCTGAGGGTCTCAGCGTCTGTGTCAAGAGACACCTCAACTCCAATAGACACAAGAGTAGGAGGAGACCCGGGGAGAGCCACCACCTTGACTGATGCTGGAGGCCACTCTGCTCAGGCCCCAAGTCTGTGTGCTCCGTGGGGAGCTCCACAGAGCTGCGGGCTTGCTGGGGAGACAAGGGCCACCTGCTGCCACATCCACCTCCACAGCCCATGTTCTCTCCTGAAACCAGACCCCAGAAACGTGGAGGGACCATTCGAACATTAACATTTGTCAAATACAGTAAAAGCAGGACCCAAGAAGAAGAAACAAAAGAATCTTGGGTTATGAGTGGAGACATGCCCAGTGTCAGGAAAGGGGAGAGTCTGGGCTCAGGGACGGGCGAGCCTGGAGCTGGGTGAACCCCACACCAAACGCCCCCTGCTCCCCCCGGGTGCAAAGCACGGTTGGCTTGGGAAAAGGAAGAATGGGGAGGAGGCTGGTTGGCTTGTTGCCTTAAATAAAGTGAAAAGCAAACCTACAAAACCAGCTTTTGCAAAAAAAAAAAGCAGCACTAGAAATATGACTTTTTGAAATGTAATGGGGCCATATATGCACAGACTTCTGCACTAAATGTATTACCTTTTCCAGAAACAGAACAAAGACAAAACACTAATGCATAATAAATCATTTCAGCCTGCCAGTAATCCGGGAGATGAAAAACCTTGCCCAGATAGGATTGTGAGTTTCCAGAAAACCCATAAAGACCAGGTGCGGTGCCAAGCCCCAAGAATTATGGGCAGCGCATTCCTTCTCTTCTCCGTGCTCACCGGCGCGTGGCCGGCCGAGAGCTCTCATTCCAGCAGCGCAGGGGTCGGCGCTTGAAGCCAGCCGCCAACCTCTCCGCATTTCCCCGTGGTGTTTAGTTGCAAGGAGTGGCCTGCCACCACCAACTCAACTCCCCTCTCTGGAGACCACTCAAAGGCACACGGGAAGGGTTTTGAAATGAGTCACGCAGCCTCCCCCAGAGAGCGGTCGCCTGTCTGATGCACTGATAAGGACGAGTGCTCGGGTGGAGGTGTGCCTGACGAGCTGGGCCATAGGCAGAGGAACCGTTGTAGCAGGACCGTGGGGGGGACCCTTCACCCAGCCCACGCCAGCCCGGCACCCTGCCTCAGGAGCCCTTGCAGGGCAGCAAGGTTTGCCCTTGCTCGTCTGACAAGCGCTTATGGGTCTGCTCCCCTGAGAGGAGCCAGAGGAGGAAGACTGAGGAGGCAGGTGGCCCCGAGCGGCTAGCCAGAATATTCCACCTTCGTCTTTTTACTCCCCTCCTCTCCCACGGCCTGCTCATCCCCACAGACACATTTCCTCTTCATGCGGGGGATGCCTCCCCATGCTCAGCTCTGCACGTTCCTCAGCTCCCCGACTGGCGTGTCCAGCCTCACCCAGACCTGGCACTCAGTTTGCGTTCTCATCTCATCTAGTGGTGTCTTCCCCTCTGGAGACTGAGGCACACCCACTCCTTCCTCCACTGGTGCTCCATGCCGGCTGGCCCTGACTCCTGCCCCTCTCCTCATGCCCGCTGTCCAGGCCTCGGTGCTGGGCCCCGACTCCACCCCTAGACCTATGAAGATAGCCTCCCGGCTGCTCTCCTGACCTCCAGCCTCCTCCACCCATCTTCCCCCCGTCGCCAGGGTCGTCTTCCTAAAATGCAGACCCAGTCATGGCTGTCCATGGCGCAAGGCTGCCTGCAGGAGATGGAGCTGCTTGGCACAGCCCCTCGGGCTCTGGATGATGGGATGCCCAATCTGTCCCTGACTTACTCTGGACCCTCTTGTTGGACAGCAAATGGACGGTCTTGTTCAGCTCTTCCCTGACCAGGTACAGCTCCCCCACCCACCCCCATGGTGTCATTTGGACCTGACAATCATGTACCACCATGCAGGTGTGTGTCCAGAATGCTGGCTGCATGGGCAGGAATGGGAGGGCCTCTTGGATCTGGGCTTTTGGTAGGCTTAATACAGTGACAATCAACACTCCTGACTATATGAGGAATGAAGAAGTGACAGCTACGTCAACACCTCGTGGCAGTGGTGTGGGAATGGCCCACTGAGAGAATGATGGCCCGTCACTCAGGGTGGGAGAGATCAGGATTAGTTGAGAGTAACCTTTGAACTTCCTGGAGTCAAGACATGGCATGTGTGACGGTGGGCGGGCCTCACATCTCCTGAAGGCTATTAGGGTCACCATTTAGTGACGGACACGTGAACTAACACAGACAAACAGAACCGCGTGCTCTTGGGCGGGTCACTCAATCTCGCTGGTCCCCAGCTGTCTCACCTGTCAGAAGGGATGCTACCACCTCCCGGGCCCCAGGGATGTGCCAGTAGCCCAAGCGTGCATGGAAAGCCTCGGCCACAGAGCCTGCACCTCCACCTGCATCCCCACCACGTGCTGTGACCCTTGTATTTTGAAAACCCCCTTTGTAAAAATGGAAAATCATTTGCCACGAACCGGAGACTGCCACAGTCACAAACCTCCCTCCCTCCTCATGCTTTTCTCTCCCCGTCATCTCAACGGTGCTGCTACCTCCCCCTCCAAAGCTGGTCCCTGCCCCACTCCCCAGGGTCCTCGCCCTGGCCACCCACCCATCCCTTCCTCCTTCCCCTTGACATGACGTGGCTCAGACCTCTCACATCCTACAGAAGCTCCACCAGTCCCACTCCACCTCCAGCTGCAGCCAACGTCTTCTCCTCTCCTCCCTCACAGCCAGACTGACTTCACAGGCATCTCCCTCGGGGTCTCCACCACGGTCACTGCTGCTCACGCCTTTGTAAGTTACATTTTAAGTACACTTGTGGCTGGTGCTCAGGAATGCAACTGACTTTACATATATTTCTCCAGTAATAGCCAGCTACCTTGCTAACCTCTCCAATCACTTCTCATGACATGTCTGTAAATTGGTTTGGATCTTTCTGTGACATCCATCACATCACCTATATAATCTAATCACCCAGTGATAACTTCCGTGAACCTATGCAACACCCCATGAGTACACAGGACACCCCAGGAGCACACAGGACAGACCAGGAGTCCCCACAACTGGCATGACTTGAGCAAGATGCCCCTATATCTAACCAGATCACATCGAAGCTCACCCGCCTCCCTCTCTCCCCACTCCCCCTCCTCCATGCATCCTCTCAGCAAGCTCCTGTCTCTCTGCCAACCCTCTCTACCCACCAACGCCGCTCCCTGAGCTCCCTGAGCTCTAGGCTGTTCTAGACGCACACCCTCCCGCCCCCCAGGAAGTACACGGGCTTCCACAGAAAATGCAGCCGTGACCTCTCAGCAAAGGCAGGGGTGGGTGGGAGACACTGCCCGACAGGGCTGCTCATTAACAACGTGCATTGCACGTCTTCAGGCTGCTGGAGATCAAGTTATAGCTCGCAGGACTCTGGCGTTTGGCAAATGACTGTAATTTCTGATGAAATCACTAGTGTCTATGTCAGGAAAATAAGAGTTGACGCACGTGGAGCCCCTGGCTCTTCTCTGTGGCTCCCGTGGCCGCCGTTGGAGGGAGATCCCCACCCAGGATGACAGGATGAGCCCCCTGCCTTGGCCCGGGGTCCCCACCTTCCCATGAGACTCCCTGCTGCACCCATGGGACTAAAAGAGCAGCGAACACCCGCCCAGCCCCTTAGAAGGGAGAGGGAAGCCCTCCACTGCTTCAGCACACTAGAGCGCTCGGGCCTCGGCACACGCCCTGGGGAGCAGAGGGGCCTCACCGGATTTTCCGTCTGGGTGATGCCGATGACGAAGACCAGCTGGGAGAAGAAGAGCGCCCCCGTGAGGTTCTTGTGGATGCTGTGCAGGTTGGAGCGCAGCGGCCGCACCAGCGCCAGGAGGACGAAGGCCACCAGCAGGGCGGCCAGGGACAGGGACACGGCAGCGTATGTGATGATCTTCAGGGGCAGGACCTCTCCGTGCTGCAGGAGGATTGGTTAAAGGCGGGGGAACATAAGGGCCATGGCTCTGAGGGAGCTTTCGCACGATAAAGACACATCCACAAAACGACTACGACGGGCAGGAACCCACGTGACGAGGACGTGGGTCTCCGGTTGGCAAAAACAGGAATAAGAACCAAATGAATGGTGCGGGCCGATAAAAAAAAAGTTCTGGAGATGGACGGTGGCGACGGTCGCACAACAAGGGGAATGGGCTTCATGCCCCGAGCTGTACAGGAACATGGACGAGATGGTGAATTCTCTGTTCTGTATCTTTTGCTGCAATAAAAACCCCAAAAACCTCACACATAAATCTTGCTGTCCGGGAGATGCTGAGCCTGTCCACCCCGAATTCTGAGCGGGGGGAGGCCTTCCAAACAGACTCGCGGTTTACTTGAGAGCCCGAGGTGCCGCATCTGCGGGGGACTCCAACCGTCTCCTGTGCTTTTGAAAAATATGACACTTGCTCGGGACCCAGTGCCCTACAGAGTTTGGCATTTGGGGAACAATAAACTCTGGTTCCCGGTAACTGCCGGAAAGCGTTGTTCTGAACTCACACAGAATTCTGGGCCAGGGCTACTCAGGGGCCACGGGGAGCCAGGCTGGGCGGGGACGGGGAGGGCCGAGTGCCCAGGGATGTCTCCTTCCACAGCTCCTTCGAGAGCTGGCCCTCGGGCGTTTCCACCTGGAGGCTGCCGTCCGGGTCCTGCCGCGACAGGCCGGGAACCCCAGCAGCAGCCTGACTCCCGCACGGCTGGGGGCTATTCAGGGACCTCTGGATTTGCGGTACCCAGGGCGAGGCAGCCTTTGATTCCTATGCTGGTTTAATTTCTTCTATCCGAATTTCAGCTTCTTCCACCCGTGAATCTGCTCCTGGCACTGCCTGGCTTCCTGGCCATGAGATGACCCCAAAATCCCACCCCTACGTGGACAAAGACCACTAGCAATTCACCCCCCCCAGGCCAGGACCCAGTGCTACCTGCCCGTGGCAGCTCTGCCATCTGCCGGAGGCCTGAGGGCACTCACGGGCGCCCCGAGGGCACATTACCCACAGCCCCGCTGTCCAGCCATCACCCTGACACCCACGACAGCAAACCACGGCTGACTCACCCTCCCAAGAATGCGACAGAAACTTGGGCCACGGAACACCAGAGAGGCCTTGGAAGGGTCATGGCCTGGCCTCCTGGGCTCCATTCCAGGCCTGAAAAGCGGGCGACGGGTGAGGTCACCCCAGGCCTGTGTTCTGGCTCCCAGACACCAGCGTCCTGCACACGCCATGCCCAGGGTGACCTCATCGCCCCCTTCACCAGCGGGCCCACAGAGGCCGGCTCGCATTCCCAGCCTGCTGAAAATGCCAGAGGTTAACCATTAGCCGCCCCGCTGCTCAGTGGCTCCTGACCAGGCTTCCTTTGTCTTTTGGGGCCAGTGTGTGTGGCACTGAAGGGAGATACTCCCATTGCTCCCGCCAGCCGTCTCTTTTCTTCCTTAAAATTTAAAGTGGGGTGGAAAGAGCATCATCTAAGAGACGGCTGAGAACCCTGCTTTGAAGTGAGGTGCATATTCTAGGAGTTTCTTTTCAGTCTGAGGTTTAGGTCTGCCATCACGGTTTTTAATTTACAACCTAGGGTCTTTGAAAACCCTTTTAAGGGGGTTTTGTTATGGAAATCCTAACAGATTCTGGCCAATCCTCCTCCAACACGGTTTTTAATCTGTCAATTCAGTTTGTTCAAATCGCTCAGAAGGAAAGATGGAGTTTGTTGAGTGGGGAGCTTGGGGGCTGAAATTTGTAAGGGATTAATCCCTGGACACCCTTGCCGGGTGGGCAGGGCTGCCCGTGGGGACGCCCACCTCACGTCTGGAGACGTCCATGAGCACGGCACAGCTGGTGGCGTGGCTGCACTGGCAGGAAACGTGGGTCCGGTTCCGGGACAGCAGCTCGCAACCCTTGGCCGACCAGCCTCCAGTCCCACTGATGCTGCAGAGAGAAGCGGGGGATGAGCTGGTTCCCTCCACCACTGGGGTCTCCGAGGCCCTCTTGCCCCCGCTGGAGCCCAAGCAGCATCCTCGCTGCACCCAAGAAAAGCGCCAGTGTCCCCGCTAGCAGGACCACAGCCCTGGCTGCGCCCGGGACCGTGTGAACGCTCTCCCCTCCCTTTCGTGGCTGGCGAGGGCCTCTAATGAGCACCCTCTGAAGTTGACGTTTATGTGTCATCTAGCAGTAAAACTTAAACGGGGACGTCTTGGGGCCACCACACGCCCCTTTTGTCAGAAACAATAGTCAGTTGTTGAAACAGCCGCTTTGTACTTCTGTCTTCTTTAGAGTCTAGATGATTTAAGAAATAACATCTCACCTTCGTTCTACACTTTCATCTTCAGGTTGCACAATGTTTTATGGCAAGTGCCTGGAAACAGGGCCCCATTATTACTCCTGTTTTACTGATGGGAAGCCCCGGTGACAAGCTTCGACAGGTGCGTGTCGGCCTCAGAGACAGCCCTGCCCTCCCTGACTTTGGGAAAGTCAAAGTTCCTTCTCTGATCCTCAGTTTACTCATCTGTAAAATGGGATGTGAAGGCTAACCCGTGTTTACCAAGAATTTTAAGATCCGGGCATGACAGGTGCAGCAGAAAGCAGAGGGGTAATTAGAGCAAGAGCTAATTGCCAGGATTCAATCAATGACCATGAGAGACAGCCGTGCCCGAGGCATGCCAAAGACCTCCACGCAGCCCTCATCGCGAACGTGGGTCTGCCATTCTCTCTTTTATAAGCCAAGCGTCCATTATACTCCAGACACTATGCCGGTGGCTCATTAACTAGAATTTGGAACATACAGAAGAAGGGGGAGAGTGATTCACGGTCTCTGCCGAGCCAAGCCTGCTTCCCAGCGGGAGCCCCGTGCGGGCCGGGCGTCTGCCTGCTCATCCTGGGCGCCAGCACCCGGCACAGCGCCCAGCAGAGCCCCACTTGGTGGAACCCCACTCAATCCAGGGAAGCACGATTTTAGGGAATGTCCGAGGTGCACGGGAACGAACTCTCAGATTCCGCACAGCATTCAGTCCCCTGCAAGCACAGAGGTCGGGGGGGAGGGCTGAATGGACCCTGCCGAGGCAGGCGCAGCCTCTGTGGGGTAAAACCAGGCCCAGCAGCTGTCCTGCTGTCACCCAGGTGGGCCAGCGGAGGTCAGGGTTCCCCGTCTGACACAGGGACCCCCACCCAAATCTGGGACTGCCTGCTGTCGGTGGAAGGGCCCTGAGCCCAGTCTCTGAGTCCCGTTTCCTGTGTGTGTCCCCACCTTGCTTGGCGGTGGGCTGGGTACTTGTCCACTGCTGTATCAGAGTCCTGCAGGTGAGCGGCTGTGTCTCCGTGGGCTTCTCGAGGAAGAAGTGTGCCTGTGCACGTGTGTGCACATATGTGCATGCCTGTGTTTCTAGGCACACATGTCCGTGTGCATGTGTACACACATGTGTGCATTTTTGTTACTGGGCTCGTGTGCACAGGTATACGTGCCTGTGTCTCCAGGTGTGTCTGTGTCTACGTATGTACATGCATGTGCACGTGTGTGTGCACACGCAGGGGACTCTGACAACCCCAGGACGAGCCTCCTGCCCCATGATGGGCTGGCAGGGGAGCAACAGAGAATGCCCACGGGACACTCTGCCAAAGGAGTGTTGGGGACCAGAGGCATGCTCTAGCCTCAGTGCAGCCCCCACATGGAAACGCCCGGCTCCAGGGCATCAGGTGGCCGCCTGGCTCTTGTGTCACCCTTACGTGATGGAGTGGTTCCAGAACACACAGACGGGCTTGGTGCGCTCCTCAGTCTCCAGCAGGGTGTACTCCACCAGGATGGGCCTCTCTGGGGGGCTGGTGAGCGGAGCCCCCTCACGGTACACCACCGCGCTCACCACCGGTGTGTTAATGACGGGCCGGTTAGGCAGCCTGGGTTGAGAAGCAACAGCACAGGGAGAAACACACTTAGAAAACACTTGTTTCAAATCTGTGTGGCAACATGAAGAGGACACAGGACAGGTGTCCTTCTAGGAGGGACCAAATCATGGCTAGAGCATGGAGCCGAGGCCTCTGCCCTCGGGAAGGGCCTGAGTTGTGGCAGCAATGTGCTCCATGCAGGTTTTCTCACTGATGGGGTGCGCACAGGGAGCAGGTCACCTCTGGGTCAAAGGTGAACTTCATTTAAAAATGAAGAGAAAGTCTGTGCGGGGAGATGGCGCACCCCTTACGACATACCAGCAGAACCATTGGAAAGGGCCGAAATACCGGTAAAAGGAAGCCTGTGGGATAATTACAGCTCACAAAGGCATCCCACCCAGCCGCTAAGGACGAACATGAAGACGACAGATCCAGGAAAGGATCCAGAAATGGTAATAAGGTTGAGGAAGTGGAGAGGCTGTGTGCCCGCCTCTCATTGGGGCCACGAAGCCCCTTTGGGCATAATTCATTTTTCCAACCAAGCAGCCCTTAGTGCTGGGGCCACTGGCGGCTGGAGGCAGACAGGTGTTGGGGGACAGACCCTGTGAGCAGGAATTATACTCCTGAGCCCGGGGTGTCAATGGTATCCATTGAGTCAGAAGGTGGGGCATCTGCTGGCAAGGGGCATTCTGGGCAGAAATCCTAGGGACAGTGCCCGAATGGCAGACCCAGAACCTCTGTCCAGGGGAGAGCCCAGGGCAGTGGTCTCTAGCTTTGGGCCAGAGTCACAGTGTAATGTCCTTACACAGATGCTCGGGTGGTCGACATTTTGACTTAGGCAAGCCTCAGAACTCTCTGGAAGCCAGCCCTCCCTGCCCTCAAGGGGCCGGCCTCACCGCAGGCTGCGACGGTCGGGGTCGTAGTGCTCGGGCAGGAGCTGCCCCAGGGTTCGGTAGATGACAACCAGGGCGACGGCAAACTGGCCGGGCTCATCGGGGTGCCTCTTCCGCCTCCTGAACTGGGCCTCCCTCTCGGCACTCGGCTCTGGGCGCACCGTCTGCAGGGCGGCCTTCCGACCGACTGGCCTCACCGTGGGGCCCTCTGCAATGTGAGCACAGTGTGAGGATGGGGGGCGGACACCTGGGGTCCCACCAAATCACTTTCTACGTCAGCAAGTGCTTCCTGAAGGAAGTCAACAGACGTTCTGTGGAAAAGAGCAGGCGGTTCCTCAAAAGATTAAACCCAGGGCCGCCGTGGGACCCTGGGACCCCACTTCTGGGCACGTGCCCCAGAGAACTGAGAGCAGGGACTCAAAGAGATACTGCACACCCACGTTCACAGCAGCAGGTCGCAACAGCCAAAAGGTGGAAGCAATCCGGTGTCCATCAACGGGGGAATGCGGAAACCAAAGGTGGTCCTTCCACACAATGGGATATCATTCAGCCTTAGAAAGGAAGGCAGCACGGACACACGCTACAACACGGATGAACCTTGAGGACATCATGCTAAGTGGAAGGAGCCGGCCAAATACTGTACGATTGCACTTACATGAGGCTCCTGGACCGGTCAGATCCACAGACAGAAAGCAGAGTGGAGGCTACCAGAAGCTGGGGGTGGGAAGGGGAGTTAGTGTTTAACGGGATGGAGTTCCAGTTTTACAAGATGAAAAGGTGCTGGAGGCATATAGCGGGGGTTGCACAACAACGTGCGTGTACTTAATGGTGCTAAACTGCGCACCCAACATGGTCAGGACGGAAAATTTTGTGTTACGGGTATTCCACCACAATCTAAAAAAAAGCAACAGCTGCCATGTGATGACCGGCTGACGTGCACAGCCAGCGCAGGGGTCTCCCCCCAGGGCTGCGCAAGGAGCACGTGGGAGGAAGCGCGAGTTTGCCTCCTGCTTTTATTCACATAAAACAGGGGCGTGTTTTAAGCTGTACAAGCTCTAGGGATCCGAGAGGCCGTGCATAGATCTCACAAATAAATACACATATTTTGGGGTGTACTTGCTTAAAATTTCTTGCCACTGACTGGAGCATGAACTTCCCAGTCAGTGTGCCCCATGGCGTTACGGGTGAGGGCTCAGCCCTCAGCCCGACCCACCAGCAGGGGAACACCGCCGTCTGCTTCTCCGTGAACCTTGCAGGAGGGTCACAGGGCCACACTCCCCCGCATTTTCCACAACCGACACAATGCCCCCAGCCTGCACCTCTGGAAGCATCAGGACCACCCACTGCCGAGCACAGGCTCCAGGCTCCAGGGAGGCAGGAGGGACAAGCCTGAGGGATGGGGGCTCTGGAAGGGGCACGGCTGGGGAAGAGGAGGGCCAGGGAGACAAGCCTGCGGAGGGGCTGCAAGGTGCAGTGGGGGAGGAGGTCATCTCTGGGTGGGGATGTCGCACACCAGAAGGCCCGTGGCTCAGAACGGCTAATAACTGATCCGAGCAAAACGCCGTCTGACCAACCTGTGTCTGCCCCTCTGAGGGGCACACACACTTTCCATGTCCCCTGACCCTGCTCAGGGCCGCGCTGGTCAATGATGGGTTAACAACACTGCTTAGAGTCACTTGGGCTGGTTAGTCACACGGGCTAGTTAATGACACTGGTTAGCAACACTTGGGCTGGTTAGCAACACTTGGGCTGGTTAGTGACACTCAGGCTGCTTAACAACGCTGGTTAGTGACACTCAGGCAGGTTACAAACATTGGTTAGAGATACTCAGGCTAGTTGATGACACTGCTTAGCAACACTTAGGCTGGTTAGTCACACTCAGGCTGCTTACCAACACTGGTTAGTGACACTCAAGCTGGTTACAAATATTGGTTAGTGACACTCAGGCAGGTTACAAACATTGGTTAGAGATACTCAGGCTAGTTGATGACACTGCTTAGCAACACTAAGGCTGGTTAGTCACACTCAGGCTGCTTACCAACACTGGTTAGCGACACTCAAGCTGGTTACAAACATTGGTTAGTGACACTCAGGCTGGTTACCAATGTTGGTTATCAACACTGGCTTTGGGGTCAGGCAGGGACGTGGCTCTAACTGCCACAAGGGTCGCTGTTTTCCACGCTTTGTGCTGAGCAGCTTTCTGGAAGGCGAGTGTAGGAGGCCACAGCGGGTGCGTCTCACAGGCCGCTGCAGGGCATCACCACCCAGCTACCTGCCTTGGCTCACTCACCTAACCGAGCTGTCCCCCGCTTCCTCTGGGGGGAAGGTAGTGCAGCCTGGGGGCTTTCTTGAGTGACAGGGCCCGATGCTCCCCATAGGTGCTCCCCAGGCTAGATGATTTTTTAGGTCCCCCACCCCAACGTGGGCCAGACGCCACCAGTCAGGGCTTGGGCCAGAGTGGGGCAGATGTAATTATCTTCACCCAACAATAACGTTTATGAGTGCTGCACTCCTATAAAGTCCCATAAAGTGGGAACCAAAGAAACATGCTGACTCCATTCTCCCTAGGCCTTACCCACTGTCTGGTCCTGCTGCCTCTCATTCGGCGGCTTCTCTGAAGCAGAGAGGGTCCGGCTCACGGGCAGCCCCCCTGTCTGGGCTCCCAGCCGCCTCCTCTGGCAGGGCTGCCACCTGCCCAGAGCATCGCACGAGAGGCTGCATGGGGCACCTGGCAGCGCCCTGCATCACGGAGGCCTCTTGGGAGAGTCTCATGACCCCGGAGCACACTGAAGAGCAGTGAACAGCTACCCTTCCCTGTGTTTGTTCCCGGCCCCAAAGAAATCACTGGTTTGAAAGCCTTAGTTTCCTCCATGACTCAACTGGCTCATCGTGTCTCCAACCAACCAGTCAGCCAGCAAGTGGGCACGGGAGGCTCCCCTTTGGCGAGACACCCAGGGGCACCTCACCGCAGCAGGACGGGCAATACTCGCCTTCGCGCTGTCTGGGCCAAGGGTGGGCCAGAGCATGGGGAGCGGGGCCCGGAGGCCAGGGCTGGCACGAGAGCCTGCCTGGGAGAGTCAGTGCGAAGAAGGGATTTGGGCCAAGGTGGGAAGGTCAGTGTCTGAGGTGGAAGATACTTGCTTGGTGATGCCCAAGGTGGGGGTGAAAGGTGGGCAGAGGCCAGCCCCCAGAGCCAAGCCTTAGGACCCACATGGTCATCGTGTGGGTGGTGGGGAGGAGAGGCAGGTCGTCCGAGAGGGACATCTAAGCAGCCGGGGGGGAGGCCGAGGGGCCCGGGCTGCACCCCCTCTACTTTCTGCAAGCTCAGCTGCACGGTCTCACCCACAGCGGCGGCTGAGGGAGCTTGCGAGCTCTTCCCCTGCTTTCCCGCCTCGTGGAGTCAGGTGTTTGCAGAAATTGAGGGCGGAGGTCACAGAAGCCAGGGGCCACATCCTCTCATCAGTGAAAGAATCGACGGGTTTACAACGTGGTGACTGTGCTAGCTAACCGACAACTTGGCAGGGCAAGTAAACACCATGGGGAGTAAAACGCCGTGCACAGGGCTGAGGGACCAGGCGTCAGCGGGTGGCTGTCCCAAGGACAGCAGGGGAGCAGGCCCAGAACCTTCTTCCACAGGGTTTCTAAACAATCTAGGCTCCTGTGTGTCTACTCCTGAGGGTCACAGGCCCGAGAGAGAGGAGGACCCAGTGCTCAGTCCAGAAGCAGAAACACTGATAAGGTCAGAGAAAGAGCCCACTTTTAGGCCCAGAGAGTAAGCAATCTATGTACACAGGCATATACGTCACCTCCGGGGAGCGTTCTGAACAAACACACTGCTGAATGCAGAAAACCCAAATCCACCCCAAATCAAACAGCTGGAAAGTCGGGGTCAGTGCTGAGCCTGATGCTACATCAGATCGGGCCCTCTTGAAAAGTTTTTGAGACACCTGAATAACAGTATCATATAACCGATAAAACTGATTTCCTAAAAACATTCAAATTTTCAATTGGCCGTTGCAGAATTTTACGTTTTTGCGTCCCTATTATTTTGAGATGTTCGTCAGTAGCTGGAGTGGATCTGCGAAAAACACTTCCACGAAAGTCAGAACGTTCAAACTGTTTGGTGTTAGATCCTAACACAGGATCGAAGAACTCCGCACGGACGGCTTCTGGTTTGTTTGGGTTTTTGGTGGGGGGATTCTAAACTTTTATCTGCGCGTGTAAGCAGATTTTCACTGTACATCCAGGAAGACTAGCTCACACGCAGAGAAGGGCTCTCTCGTTTGTCACATTATAAATTAACTATGTGTGAGAAACGACCCACCCAGCCACGGGGGTCTGACACCAGCAGATGCCCCAGTGGTCCCCTGATTTCAGGGTGGGCAACATGCCCCCACAGAACGTGCTCTGCTACCAAGAACTGTCTGGCTGATTCTCCTAGGACCTTTCAGAGGGTCCCCCACCCTCCAAAGACTCCCAAGAGCGGCACCGGTTTCTAAGCGGTTCTACCTTTCCTTTCGGTGGGTTTGAAGAAGTCAGCCGAGAAGACGACAGAGGACTCCAGCTCTTTCGGGAAGTCCTCACGGACGTCCTGGAACCGCGGCACCCGGGCTCCCGTGAAGTTAAACGTGTCGAAGACGTCGACGGCGAGAACTGTGGGGACAGTTCATTTCCATCACACACCGCTCCCAACTCCTCCCACGGAGAGCTTCCTCGAACCCTCAGGGAACTGCCGGCCCTGCCCGACCATCTTTACAACACAGTCTCCTCCCACCCTTGCGTGTTCTTTAAACCTGCTGAGAGTTACACAGCAGAATACCTCCACGCCGAGGGAGACGACATGGCGGCAAGTTCGACGGCTGAACGTGGCATCTGAGGAGCTCCGGGAGGCAAGCATGACGTGTGGTGTGCGCCTCCCAGCCCCACCCCACGGATCACTTCCCTGCAGCCAGTATCCCTTCCGGGTGGCAGAGACGGATGGTTACAGAGGCAACGGAACTTAGAAGCCCTGCTCCCCTCTCCTTGGCTCACAGAGACAGAACCTGAGTGGGGGCTAAGACCGACCAAAGGGGCTCGTGGTTTTGTTTGTTCAATGACACTGTCCAGCCTGAGGCTGTCGGGGTGCCTTCCCATTGCTGCTGACTGTCCCTGCCCTGAGGGGCCTGAAGATGAAGAGGCTGACAGTCACCCTGCATGCTCCAGGCCAGCCCGCCTCCACCCCAGCACAGGGCAGGTGGGCTCGGGGGCTCAGGAGGGCCCGGGATGCGCAGACCAGCCTGAACATCTTCTCATCGGGAAGCGAGGACCCCTCCCGGGTCAGGCCCTGGGGGTTCACGTCAGGGTCGCCGCCTCCAGGTTAAAGGGCCAGGCCCTTCTGGTGAGTGATAATCGGGTCCATCAAGGTGTGACTCCCTGGGAAGGGACAATCCCTGGGTGCTCCCCAGCCCTCATGTGGTGCTTACTAAACACTTGCAGGAGCAGGAAATGAGGAGTCTCCGGCCCCAGGACTTTGCCAGCTCTTTCTGGGTGGGTGGGGGCTGGCTCCACTTCCAGGGCTTCCTCTCATGAAGGAACGTGACTCTTCAAACCCCCGAGCGACACTTCTTGGCTACCAGGGGTGACTTGGTCCACAGGATGTTCTCCTGATGGCTCATCTGGCAGGGTGCTCAGCCGCCCTGTCCTGCGTCCCTCCCTGGGTCCGCACCTCTGAGTCAGCCTGGACCTGTGGCCAGACCCTCCACGCCCCCTTTCCCAGACAGCCAGTCTCACACCCAAGTTCCAAGAGGCCGTGGACCACCAAGGTCACGCTGCCAGCACCTCGCCTCCTCGTCTCCCCTGCCTGGCACCTGTCCCCGATTTCCTGGGCCCAGCAGAGACGTGTGTCTGTGGATCATCTCTGAAAAGGCTGGACAAGGAGGGCCACGTTCGTCCCATTTTACAGGCAAGGAAACGGAGGCAGAGTGTTGACCCTGTCCTGGGAGACGGCCGAGCTGGGGGGCGCAGCCCAGACGGCCCCAGGATCTGCCCTAGGAGTGCCCCACCCCCCATGCTGGCACGAGGCCCTTACTCATGTTGGCGGTGACAATGACAAAGGGCCTCAGGTAGGTCTGCCGCACGCTGCGTGCCACGTTGCTGAAGTAGGCCTCGAAATGCTTCAGCAGCTGTGCGGCGCCGCCCTCGCTGCGCTGGATGTGCTCCCACGCGGCCCTGGTGCCCGGGGCCAGGAGGGCGCTGCCCGTGTGGATGACGTCCTGGTCAGACAGACAGACAGATGGCGCTCAGCTCGCTGCGCGGCCGCCCCGTGGGAGCCCGGCCAACGCAATGGGAGCACCAGGTTCCAGAAACCTTTAGCTCGCCAGGAGCTGGGTGGGCAGGATCAGAGGGGCAAAGAGACTGTTGGTGTCTCATTTCAAAGACAGTGTGCCAGGGAGAAGCCCCGAGACGCAAAGGGGAGATGCCCCTGATTACATGAGAGCCCCCAACCCCACCACCTGGCCGCTGAGCGCACAGTGAGGCAGCCCAAGGACATGGGGCAGGTTCCTCTGTGGTGGTACTCGCTCCCCCGCACACCTCGGGGTTACGTGAACAGGTGGACACTGTGGGGCACGTGAGAGGCTGTCTATGGGGCTCGGGGGCCCTGACGCAAGACAGAAGCCAGGAGGGGAAACTTCCATTTGCAAAACATTGAAAATGGGAACAAACTCCATTGACCCAAACACTCAGGCAAGATTGACATGCAAGTGAGGATGCTGCCTGGGCCATGGGGGCTCAGAACGGACAGGGAGAGCCCCCAGGAACTCTGCATGGATGGAGAAGCCCCCCAAAGGCTCTGCGTGGACGAGAAGGCCCCCTTAGGGGCTCTGAATGGACGGGGAGAGCCCCCCGGGGGCTCTGCACGGATGGAGAGGCCCCCCAAGGGCTCCGTGTGGATGGGGAGGCCTAGAGAGGAGCAAAGAGGAAGCAGGAGGCGAGGCCACCCCCTCCAAGAGCAGGCGCAAACGTCAGGATGAGTGCGTGCCTCCCCAGCAATTATTCTAAACAGACATTTCTCAGGGGCCAATTACTTAAACCCACAGAAAACAGGACGGTCCTTGCAGGAGACAGGACGGCCTTCTGAAAGCAGGACCTTGGAGTGTGCAGCTGGGAGCGGGGGCTCTGGAGCCCCACCCTTACGCACTGTGTGCCCTTGCGCTCTGTGCCTCAGTTTCCTTACCTGTAGAATGAGGCGATAACTGCTCTATGTCCCGGGGCGTGTGTGGGGAACAAGTGGGCCAGTTCACATAAGCCACCTAGAACGCCGTCTGGCACACAGAAGCGGTCAACTGCTCGTGGCCATCACCATCATCATCAACACTGTGGACCACACGTGCCCTGGACACAACGCTCCTGCCCCCCCTACTCAGTCCTGCTGGTCACCGCCGGCCTCGGCTCACGTGGGAAAGTGAGGCTTTGCCTCGAGGACAGTGGGCACGAGGAGCCCTCACAGCCAAGCGAGGCTCCTGGCTGTCCCCCGAGCCCCTGAAGGTGCCTGAGCTCCCGGCTCGGCCCCGGGCATGCGAGGCTTCCCCCAGGGGCCACCTGCCCCCTGCCTCCTACCTCGTGGAAGTTGGCATCCCGTGTGGCCGCCAGGTCGAAGCCCTGCTGGCCACTCTCGTGCTGCAGGACGCGGCCCAGCAGCTGGTAGGCCGTGCGCACGTCGTTGCCGAAGGGCACGTCCGTGTGCCGCGTGGCGTTGCGCAGCGCCCTGGCCAGCTGCAGGGACCCGTCGCCATCCATCCGCGTCTCATTACGGCTCAGCTTCTCGTTCTGGAACGGGGAGCAGAAGCCACGTCTGTGAACCTACTGAGGTTGCTTTGGGTCCCTCCTGCTATTCAGAAACCCACTACTTTCCGGCAGAAAATTCCTCGGCAGAAAAGAACTTACAAAATCCAGAAACCCAAGAACGAACTTTGGCTGACAACTGTGGCACGAGAAAGGAGGCTCCGTGAGGCCACAAAACCCTTGGGAAAAGACACCAAGTGGAGGAAGCGAGAGAGGATGATGCATGGAGAGAGGGGCAGGACGGGAGGGCAGCGGATGGAGTTTGCAGACCCAGGTGCAGAGCTGGGTCCCGAGGGGAAAGAGGATGCGAGTGCCGATGTTCCTGGGCCACGCCCTGCCCGTGACCTCGAGCCCACCCCCTCAGGTAGCCCTGTCCCCACGCACATCCCTGGGGCGCACGCCTACCATGGCTTTGAGCTCCACGAAGGAGACGGTGGTGCAGTTAAAGAGCTCGGGGGGCAGCCAGCCCTTCTCCCCACTGCAGTGTCGGACAGCGTTTCCTGGGGAGCAGAGAACAGACAAGTAAAACCTGAAACTTGAATTGTTAATTAATCCTTGTTTATCCGAATGTATTTAACCTGGGGTATTCAGTGAGGTGTGAACCCCAGGGGTGATGTGCACCCCTCGGCCAACCTAGGGCCAGGCAGGTGCCATGGCCACGAGGCCAACACGAGCTCTCTCCTCTCATGCCTGGGGCCACGTTTAAACTGCCCGATGTTGACTATCAGCCCTGCAGCTGGCCTGAGCTGTCCAGCCACCACGGGCCAAGACCTGAGCAAGTCCACAAAAAAGACAGCAGCTCAGGGGCTCACCAAATACCCACAGTTTCCCAGGGCATGACTGGCCTGCCACCAAGCCAACCCGGGCTGTGCGCTTTCTGTGCTTGTCTCACTGGACCGCCCCATACCGCTCCTGGTGCCACTGCAGCCACCATCCCCATTCCACGCAGAGACCCCAAAGCCAGGAACAGTGGAGCAGCCTGCCTGAGTCCCTCAGCCACTTGCTCTGTATGTTTACTTTATGCCTGTTCCAGGTTTCGTCATTTACTATCAAGGAAAAGGTTTTCTTCTTTCCCCTTAACACTTTGGCTAAAGAAATTTTTTCAACACGCAACATCCGTGAGTTTCGATGCCTCGGTCAACTCTCAGGCAAGCTGCATCCTGCTGTCCATGTCCTGCCTGGAAGGGATGCCACAGGCCACGGTACTTACCCACAGATCCCTTGGGGCATGGCACTGCGGCCGGCTGCCCGAACTTGGTCTGCGGCCACCAGATGCCGGCCTCAAACGCCCTGGGACATCCATTGTAGATCACTGGGGGACAGAGGAGAGAAGGTGGCTCAGGCTGGCATGGCCGTGCCTGCAAATGGGCAATGCTCTCTGCACGCTCCTCCCTGGAGGAGGCCCCCTCCTGCCAAGAACCGGACCCCTCGCATCTTCCGCCATCAGGGCTAGAACAGCAGGCAGGAAAGACCCAGGCTCTGAGCCACGGAGGGCCAGAGTTAACTAAGGCCAAGTGGACACGGTGAGACCATGAAGCTGCTGAGAGCTCCCCGAACCCCAGGAGTGTGTGGTGTACACGCAGACACATACACACAGGCGAGCCCAGCAGCCTGTCCCCGAGATGCGGCCTGAACGGGGGCTCAGTGGGCAATGCAGACCTTTGCAGCCAAGCGTGGTGACCTCGGCAAAGGGGTTGTCGCAGCGGTTGCACTGGCGGCCGATGACACCAGGCTTGCAGGCGCACTGCCCGGTGTCCGCATCGCAGGTGCGGCTGTGGGAGCCGTGCGGGAAGCAGTCACATGGCAGGCAGGAATCCTGGTCCGGCGGCCTGTAGTAATTCTCCTGCAAAAGCCAGGGCAGCACGTGGGACCGCAGACGCTGGCAGAGGCTCCATGCACGGAAGGACGTTTCCTGAGCTGCGTCTGGGTCCCAGCCCGGCTTCTGGGCCTCCCCCACTGCCCTCCACCCGAGGTCCTGGGGTGGGCAGACCTCGGGGACCCAACATGCCAGACGGGGCAGGTGTTCTCCCTTCCTTGTTTCTTAGCCAACACTTATTATGGGCCACCTTCACATCTGTCCTAAAAAGGGCCAGAGATTCAAATGGAGATTCACGTAGGAGGATGGCTGTTGGAGCATTTTTTTTAATCCTGAGAAATTGGAAGCCACTTTAAGGTCTGCCACTGGGCAGGTCAGGGGGATGGTCAAGAGCGTGGGCTTCAGATTCAGAAAGTCCTGGGTTTACGCCCAACTGGGCCGTCCACTGCCATCCTGCCCGTCCCGGTCTCCCAGCCCCCCAGGTCCAAGCGTCTCCCCCTAAAAACTAGGACGGGCTGTGACTTGGGAAGACTTGTGAATTGTGCCTAGGCTTCTGCGCCAGGTGGGACACAGCACTGTCCCCATGGGGGGCTCCAACTGTGGGTGCCTCAGGGCTCTGGAGGGGGCATGACAACATTAGCCATCACCCTGGGAGGGGAGATGGGTGTCACAGTAGCCTTGTAAATTCCTTTCCAATTTTTTATAATTTTTGATGAGAAAAAATTCTAGGCACGTTTTCCCCAAATACCCTCCTGACCTGTACCCATGGAGGCCACAACCACCATAGTGCTCCACGTGGCCTGCCCAGTCCTCACCCGCTATGGGCGTTATAATTTTTTCATTTAAGTGTTTCAAGAGACAAGTCATGTTCCATTTTTAGAAGCACCATGGGGCACTCAGGACATTACTGATGCTAAGCAGACCGCCAGGGAGGGTCAGAGGGCACCCATGACGGCCATTTTCCTTCCTGGGTCAGCAAGCCTGTCCGCGTGACAGCGCGTGTCCCCTGCTGAGCAGCTTCCGTTACCAGCAGACCTTTCCCTTGGGTTTCAGATTACTGGCAGCTCAAAAGCAGTTGACAGGATTCTGAAGCAACGTGACATTTTCCAGGAGGCTGAGGGGGCCGGGGTTTCATATGATTTGGACTGAGAACACTCGACATGTTCAGAGACCCCGAGAAGCCCAGCTCTGTGCCGTGTGTGCAAATGACAGACACCTGGGGCGGGGGTGGAGGCCAAGCTTTTCACAGTTTAAAATTCTGGGCATCGTTGCATGTCAGTGCGATAAAAGACAAGGAAAGTGGCCAACTAGGAAACCCATGGTTGGTGCTGAAGATGACACAACCTCACAGAAATTGCTCTTTCCTGTTACCAACTGGGTGTGGGGCTGAGGGTCCTAGTTCCCACGGTCTAAACCAGCTTACAGGTGGAAACCAGCCCTGGTGTATGCACAGTACATCGGTGGGCAGCAAAAAATCTAAAACCACATCTGTACCTAAGTGCGTGTGTGTGCACACCGATTTCCCTGGGCTCAGGACTCTGTGTGTGTAAATGGCCCAGGTAGACCCGTGTATAGCTATGTGTATTTATGCATGTGTAGGTGTGCGTGTTCGTGGGCGTGTGCACGCGTGCTCAGCCATCTCCCTGGGCTCGGCGCTCGAGGTGGGCTGGGCTGCGTGTCCCAGCTGTCCACCCGCAGCCCGGGCCTCACCTTGCACTGGCACTGCCCGTTGGTCTTGTTGCAGTCGGGGTCAAAGCCCTTGCTGACAGCACAGTGGCAAGGTCCGCACACGGGGTTCCCCCACCAGCCTTTGGGGCACGGAAGGTCGATCCTGTTGGGCAAATAAGGCGGCAGATGGAAGGTGTACATAACTGTCCTTCTTGGAACGAGAGGGGGCCTGTTGGAGGCCTGCAGCTCTGGCTGGCCCGGTTCCAGGCACCAGACAAGGCTCGAAGGGCCTCAGTTTCCCCCTGCTGGCCCCCAACCCCAGGACCCTTAGAATCTTGTGTCCTGCTCCCAGCCTTCAGGGACCCCACATCTGGAGGGGTTCTACCTGCAACACCGTTATTTTAAAGTAATTTGTTTGCTCGCTTTTTCTTCTACTGGGAAGACACAGGTGAGTACCCCAGCCCTGATGGGGCTGTCTATCAGCAGGACTTCACCACGCTCACTCTGCCTGGCACCCAAGCAACGACGCCTGGCTCACAGGGCTCAGTGACGGCTGAGCTTCTCACGCATGACCCCAGACTGAGCCCAGCTGCTGTGGGCAAACTTCTCCAGGGACCTGGGCTGTCTGCCAGCTCCAGGATCCCGAACAAGGGACTCTGGAGCATCCATGGCTCCCCAGGTGCCCTGGGCTGAACGCTCGCAATGTCCCCACAGATGCTCAGAGCAGCCTCTCCACAGATGCAACGTGTGCCTCACTCAGGTCAGTGCGGCCATGGGCTGGACCCACTGGGCTCCGAATCGTTAGACCCACCGAGACCTGCCTCGTGAGCCAGCAGACCCTGAGATAAGAGATATCAACAGTGACAAGGCCAGGCCCACCCCTGCAAGGCGCTGTCACTGTCACCTACCTCCCCTCCCGACCTGAGTGTCACCTGAGTGTCACCTGCAGACTGGCCTGCCTGCGGGATGCCCCTAAGTGTCTTTCAGGCTCCTCACAATGAGGCGTCGCCCTGTGTTTACTACCCTGGCTAACAGCACTCCATCCACCCCCCCGCCCAGCTGTCAACCTCACTCACTCACCTGACAAGCAATTATTAAGTACTGACTGTATACATAACAGGAGCATAAAAACGGGCAGGGCAGAGTTCCTGCGCCTGGGGCTCCAGCCTGGTGTTTTCAGATCTGCATTTACAGCATGGGGACCACAGAGCCTTGGCATATGCCTTCTCCTCACTGCTCCTCAGCCCTGAAGTGCCTGCAAGGCCAGGCCTCAGGGGCACCACACCGGCCTCCTAGCTGGTCCCCCAGCCTCCAGCTGCTGCCTGCTCCAACCACACTCCACTCGGGAGCTGGGGGCCTGAGACCCAGACCCAATCCTGCCACTCGTCTGCTGGGCCCCACGGCCCCCACAAAGCCAAGCTCTGCTCCTGCTTGCGGGGGTGGCCCCCTCCCAGGCCTGTCTGCCTCCCCAGGGCAGGACATGCCCAGGACAGCATGGGCCCCTGGGACCAACCCGCTGAGCTCTTCAGACTGGCCTCATCCCACTGCTGCTCTCTGGCTCTGCCCCGGTAGTTTGACCCCTCGAATTCGACCCCTTCAGCCGCCCTGGCTCCCCTCCCACTGTCGTCCAGCATGCCGTGTGGCACCCACTTCCCCTGAGACCACGAGCCTGACAGCTGGGGTTGTGTCTCGCTCACATTCTGGTCCCCAGTGGACAAAGAGCAGAGGGAGTCACCCCTGCCAGGCAGAGCAGGCTGGGGCCTACGTGGCTCCTGCCCCAGGATGGCCAGCATTTGCCGACGACCACTAGCCGTGACAGCATCACCTCCGAAGGGCCCGAGTCTTGGTTTGTGGAGAACCAAGCGGCTCCTCCTGGGAGAAAGTGACCAACCTGCAATGACCACACCCTGGGCTCTGGGGGCCCCGAGAGGGCCCGGCTCCCTGACTAACCACTCTAGGACTTACGGGCACGTCAGACACGACTCCAAGCCCCCAGGTGGAAGGATGAAGTGTGTCTGTGACTACACTCCTCCTCCCGCGGCTGAGCGCCCGCCTGCCCAGAGCACAGCGGGCTATAGATGAACGAGCGGGGCCGTGTGTTTCTGGAGTGGAAATTCGCTCAAACGGGGCTGGTTTGAGACGCCCAATTTGATTCTCATTTGTTTCATGCCAAATTAGAAAAACATAAACATCTGTCCTTATTATCCAGAATTCTATATGTTTTCGGGTTAAACGACAAAGGGGAGAGAAGAGACCTGCAGGCGCAGTGGCTGCGTGGGCTCGAGAGCCTGTGTCGCGGGTGTGCTCTCACCTGTTCTCGCAGTACTGCCCATAGTGGCTGGACCCGCACTCGCACACGTAGCCGCGCGGGGAGCCGGGGCTGCGCACGCAGGCCGCAACGTGCTCGCAGGGGTTCAGGTGACACACGTCCACACATTTCCTTCCAAAGTACCCTGTGGGGACAGGCCAGCATTACCCCCACCCCAGACCCTCTGGGCGAAGATGCCTCGAGAACTCTGGCTGCCCTGAGACTCAGCTTCCTATGCTACTTCATGGAGCAAAGTGGGAGGGGCACCTCAGAGTCATGAGAAACACAGACATTCGGTGGGTCAGATGTAGAGATGCAGAGATGAGGGTCTCCCAGACCACCCACAGGAGGGCAGAAGCTGTGGGGTAGGGAGTCCAGGCCACCCCAGCACACATGGTGCAGGTACCAGCTGAGCATGGTTACAGCACCTCAACACTCAGAGGTAACTGGTGAATGCATAATCTTTTTTTTTTCATTTCGTGAGGAAGATTGGCCCTGAGTTAATATCTGTGCTAATCTTCCTCTACTTTATGTTGGATGCTGCCACAGTGTGGCTTGACAAGCAGTGCTAGGTCCGCACCTGGGATCCGAGCCTGCGAACCCCAGGCTGCCAAAGTGGAGTGCCTGAACTTAACCACTGCACCACCGAGCCGGCCGCTGTATAATCTTTTAAAACGTGTACTTTTTACTAATTCTTTCCATCATGTCATCACGTGCCAAGGACAAAGCCTGATGTGCCCCAAGTGAAGAAGAGACCCAGGAATGCGTTTTAAGAGAGGGCCCACTTATCAGTCACAAACAGAGCCCAGGGCTCCACAGACCCAAAGAGTTGATGTGGGGAGGTGACGCCCCGACTTAGCTTTCCTCGGTGTATTTTAAACACCAAAGGCATCGCCCAGCACTCACGGGCATCTGGAAAAAGGGGGGTGGACGCTGGGGCTCCCACCTTTGTCACAGACGCAGGAGTAGCCGTCCCAGGAGTCCTGGCAGCGGCTGTGCTGAGGACAGGGGCTGGAGGCACACGGGTTCTCCATGTCACAGCCGTCCTTCACCCTGACCTTGAGGGCGTCATTCATGTTCAGCATGGCGATGTTGGTGGACGTCTCCCCCATTCTCACTCCCTGCATTAAAAAAGGGCAGCTGGACTTGGTCCCGGGGCCTTGGGGCAGGAGGAACTCCAAAAGGTAATCAGGGGTTAAGGGAACCCCAAATTCTCTTGAGTCCCTTGTTTCGTTTTTCTGCAGAGCTGGGACTGGACGAGCAGAGGTCACTTCCACCCCCATCAGCTTTGTACTCCAGGCAGGGAGACAGGCTACCAGGAAATGAAGACAGAACCATATAATCCACCCTTAGTGGCGTGAAGAAAAAATGAATGAGGGCAGGCCATTGGAGGGCAGGACTCTGATGAAGGTGGGCCAGGTAGCTCATGGAGAAGGCGGTGGCTGTGCAGACAGTATCCGGGCACAGGGGCCACTGCACAAGGCCCCCCTGGTGGGGCCGCACCCCGCAAGTTCCAGGGCAGGAAGCCTGGGTGGCCGAGGCAGGGCGGAGACGTGGAGAGGGAGCTCAGAGCACACGCCAGGGCAAATCACCCGGGTGTGGGGGCGGCGAAGGCAAGTAAGGGGTTTATTTCTCTGCATGGGAGGCTTGGAGGGCAGGAGCAGGCGCTGTGAGCTGAGCTCCTTTACAAACAGCTCGCTGGGCTGCTGCTAGAACACCTGGACGAGGGCATGAGCGTGGGGGTGGACCGGGTCGGGCCGGGAGAGGCAGCAAGGGGCAGATTCTGCATGCGACATGAAGGCAGAGCTGCAGGTGGCTGATGTGGCATGGTAGTGGGGGACATAGTGGGGAGAGCCCAGCACAGGGGGTCTGGGTGCCGCTGACCTTGAGGGGACCCATGGGGGAGGATGGCTCTAAGTTGGAAACTTGTTAAGGTTGGCTTGGCTGCCAGACAAATGATTTGTCTACTGAAAACTAACAGGTTGACCAATGGCGCCAACCGCAGTGATGGCAGCCCCCGAGCCAGCCACGAAGTGGGGGGCGCCCCGCGATCGGCCATACCTGCATGCAGCCCCTGAAACCTTGGCGCACGGAGACCTTGTCTTCAGACACGCCCCCCACGATGAGGCTCCTCATCTTCAGCCCTGGAAGCTGGTTTCCAATCTGCACCGTGTCCTGTGAAAGGAGACGGGGCTGCACCCACCATACTGGGAACATGTGGCTGAGAAGACCATACTCGACGGCTAAAATGCAGTTGGGCTCAGGGTTCCCGGTGCAGAACACCGTTGACTGCGTGTGACGGGCAGGGCGTGGGAACCGCATCAGAAGACACATGTCCGAGGCCCGGGCCAGCCAAGACGGTTAGCTGGGGGGACCTGAGCAACCCTCCTACTTCCATAATGGGCACAACTAATGAGCCACTAGGCAAGAAAGAGCTGGGTAAGCACGAAGACGGCAGCAAATGGAAAACAGGTCCCCTGCTGCGGGATCTAAGAGACCCTTGGCCGGGTCCTCGGGCCCTGGAAGGCGTGCACATCGAACGTGACAGCTGCTTAGCATGAGATGAGCCTAGACTCCAAGAACACTTAAGAAACACACGCAGCCCCTCAGTGTGTGGCATCCTGTAAAAATGCCTCTCGGCTGCAGAGTGGTCCAGCAAGTATTCTCTGGGCATGCCCTGCTGGGAACACCACCTACACCACTTGACTACCTGGACGTCTCTGGTGTCCCATGGTCCCCTCTGGTACCCAGGTCTCACTGCTCACCCATCTTTACACATCGTCCACTCTGAGGGCAAGAACCTGTATGTCACTCATCTTTCTGCCCCAGAGGCTTGGTGCTGAGCACACAGTCATTGCTCAAGACAGCTTTGCTAAAAGGAACCTCTGCTGAAGGCGCCGATGCTCCATGACGAGACACAGAGGTGGACGGAGTCCAGTTCCTGATGCCAGGAGCTGACCATCTAGCAGGGGGATGAGAGGCAGACGCCGGGGACCTCAGCATAAAGGGTAATGTGAGACCCAAATTCAGGGGGGCCCGGAACATGCATCCTCAAATCCACAAGGGCTCTGGTGGGTCCTGGTGCATAGATGGGTCCTTCTGTTTCCCACGGGCCTGACAAAGGGGTCTGTTCCAAAGAGGGTGCAGGTGCCAACTCACCTGGTCCATCCCATAGTCCAAGGTCATGACCGCCAGGTACTTGATGTCTTTGCCCTCCTTGGCGCTCTTCAGTTCTATCAACAGATGGTGCCATTCCCCATCAGTCACACGTGACCTGGACAGCCTCATGGATGCCACATCCGAGGGGCCATGGGACACCTCAAACTGGATGTGGCTGTTCAGGATCTGCAGGACAGGGAGAGCCATACCAACCGACTGATGTGATGACGACAAAATAGAAAATACTTTGCAGTCACTTAAGGAACAAAGCCATGCGGACAGACTTACTGCAGGGCATCAGATCAAAGACGGGCCCCTACAAATTAGGCCAAGCTTAATCTGGTGGTGGTGCCTGTGACTCTCTTCAGAATTATATGCCTTTTCTATGGTAAGAAGCGTCAAATTCTGACAGAGGTCAAGTAAGATAAAGCCCATTAGACTTAAGTATTGGGAACAATCACAGATTCAGGTGACTAGTGGGCTCTCATTTTGGACATAAGCATTATGTTTTATGAGACAAGATTCAGGCCACCACGTTTAAATATATGTACAAAACCCAGAAATCAGCATTGAAACTGGCCTAAG
Source organism: Equus przewalskii (assembly GCF_037783145.1). NCBI lineage: Eukaryota > Metazoa > Chordata > Mammalia > Perissodactyla > Equidae > Equus > Equus przewalskii. Next base: position 42,877,214 of record NC_091859.1, read on the forward strand.
ATGTTCATGTTTTAAGAAAACATAGCCAGGGGCACCACCCAGATCTTACTTCCCCTAATGAAGGACCGGGCAGTTTGGACCAACCCTCCTCCTGAGAACACCTGGAAAAACGAGACAGAATATTAAAGCACATCTGTCTGAAGGCATCAGAGTGACTCAAGTCATTGTAGAGTTACAGAGGCATAACCAGGGGAAAAAACGGGAACCTGAGGGGCTGAGCCCGTGGTGGAGCGGTTAAGTTCATGCGCTTCACTTTGCCGCCCAGGGTTTTGCAGGTTTGGATCCTGGGCGCGGACCTAGTACTACTCATCAAGCCATGCTGAGGTGGCGTCCCACACAGCACAACTAGAATACACAACTGTGTACTGGGGGGCTCTGGGGAAAAGAAGAAGAACAGAAAAGAAGACCGGCAACAGTCGTTAGCTCAGGTGCCAATCTTTGCAAAAGGAAATAAAATGGGAATCTGAAAATAATTTTGGTGTTTGCTTTCCTCTGTGGTCATCAGCTGGTTCTGAAAGACACAGCTGGGGCTGAAAGCTGAGCTAAGTTTTCTAGGCTCATGGGGCTGGGAGGATAAAAATTAGAATTCAGAGCCTGCCCAGGGTGGGGGCTGCCAACGAGAAGCAAACATGGGGGATGGTGACACCACCATCCTAGTTTCAAATTCTCTCTAGTTCTTCAATACGATGTCCAACAGTCAATCAAAAATAACCAAGTACCCAAGAAGATAAGACAGTATGCTTGAAAACCAAGAGAAGCAAGAAACAGCGGGAACAGACCCATGGGAATCCAAACAATACAGCCACTGGACACAGACTTGAGAATGATCATGAGAACCACAGAACTTACAACGAAACAGATTCAGGGAACCACTAGATGCTTATTTCTGGAGGTAAATGTTACATTTCATGAGATAAGATTCAAGCTATCACGTTTAAATACATGTAAGAAAGATAAGACAATAGCATTATAACTAAACTAAGCTACTCATGTTTAAAGATAACTTCAATTAAAGGATAGAGTAGATTTAAAAAAAAACTATTGGTGGACTGCTTAAAAGAGACACAACTGAAATATAAGGATACAGAAAGGTTGAAAAGAAAAGGATAGAAAAAGATACACCATGTAAACACCAACCAAAAGAAAGCTGGTGTAGCTATATTCATGGAGACAAAGTGAACTTTAAGGTCAAAGTAATTCCTAGAGATAAAGAGAATTTTCATGATAACAGAATCAATTTTCCAGGAAGATAAAACAATTCTAAATTTGTATGCGCCTAATAACACAGTCTGAAAATCGACAAAGCAAAAGCTGACAGAACTAAAAGGAGTAAGACAGAAATCCACAATCAAGGTTGGAGATTTTTAACTCACCTCGCTCGGTTAACTGAGCAAACAGACAAAAAGTAAATACATAAACAATCAATAACGATATAGAAGATTTGAATGCCACAATTAACAAACTTCACCTACTCGACATATATAGAACACTACGGAACACAAGGGCAGAGCACACATTCTTTTCAAGTATAGGTGGAACATTCACAGAAATGACTAAATTCTGAGCTGGAAAGCAAGTCTCAACACATTTCAAAGGCCTGAAATCATACGGCATACGTTCTCTGACCTGCAATTATGCTAGAAACAACAACAAAATAATTTACTAGAAAATGCCAGCTGTTTGCTAATTCAGAAATATACCTGTCAATACCCCACAGATCAAAGAAGAAATTATGAAGGAAAATGGAAAATATTTTTTAACTGATTAGAAAGATAATGCAAATAACAATGTATTTTGATTTTTAGTCTCAGTCAGCAGTCAATTGGGGAAGTTCATTTTTCACTTTTCTACACTTTGCTTCCTTTTGTTCCACAGAAGTTTACGTCAACTCGCTAATCTCCCTCACCATTCTTTCACTGTCCTTGCTGACAAAACCCCAAAGCCGATAAAATCAACATATGTCTACAAACAAAAGCGATGCCTGCAGAATGAATCCCAGGAGGACGAGGAGTAAGTGCTCGCCACCTTAGGTCTGTCACCGGATTTAAGAGATGCATCCGGCAATAAGGAGGTTATCCCACTCGACAATGCGGGCGGATTTAGGGCGCCTGAGAGCAATCACCCAAATTGTTTGGGCTGTGGGATTACTATGTAGCTTCTCTGGCTGGCCTTGGAGGCCAAGGAACACCTCACCTGCTGCCCCACAGCTCCCGGGGCCTGCGGGAGGCTCCGTTCCAAACACGTCATGTGGAAATGGCCCAGAATACTCCTGTAGTGCCCAGCTGAACAGCTTTTGGGAGCTGCCCTGGGGTGGTCTTCTGGGTGGCTGGCCATTGGGGTCTGGAGAAACCCCCCAAGGTCACCACTCTTGTCACCCAGCCTTCCATAGGGAGAGGCTGGCCACAGGCCCTGGCAAAAACTCTTGATTTTTTGGATTAGCTACCCATAACGTAATTTCTCAAACATTACAGGAGTTTGCGTATTTCAGCATTGTTTCATACTTTTTTTCCTACAGAGACCCCAGTGCCAAATGACAACTTGAAAGCCCCAATTCATCACCTGAATCGAAAACAGCCAATTTAATCTGTTCCAACAGTGAAACAAACAGAAAAACACCATCCCCGGGCAGAACTGCGCTTGCCAAGGTTTGGCCCAGAGCTAGCTTCTGGGACCGCCTGGTAAACTTATGAAACTGAGTTAATAAGGGAAAAACAATGACAGCTGCAATTATCTCAGATGCACAAGCTGCACCTTCAGTAGGATCTGAATGGGCCGGTGCTGGAAACCGCTCCTGAGCAGGGACGTGGGTGAGGGGCAGGTGGAAGAAGAGAGCCAGGTTCTGTAGGGGCTCTGAGACCCCAGCCCTCTGCCCAGACGGGGTTATTCACCGCCTCCTTGGGGCCCTGTCCTAACTGATCTGTTGACAAGTCTGGGGCCTGCCAGCACACCAGGAGCCCTCAGGGTCCTGCCCTGCTGACCTCCAACAGGGAGCTTACAGGGAACGCTGGGCAGCACCTCTGTCCTCTCCCTCTGTCCCTGCCACACAGAAGTGCTTCCAGATGCACGGCCGGCAGGGGCGAAGGGAGAGGGTCCTGTGGACATTGCAGGACCCGGGTGATGAATGAACTATGGGACCCAGAGCTCAGAGTCTCTAGGCCTCAGTTTCCTCCGTGAAAAAATGAGAGATTGGAGCAGATGCTCCGTAAGGTCCATCTCACCTCTGACCGTCTCTGACCTCAGCACAGCCTGCCCTGTCTGGGAATTGAGTCTGCTCTGCGCTGGGCAGCGTAAGAAGTCCCAGCGCCCACGAGAGTGAAAAGAAATGCTGCACAGCTCGGTGAGGACATGAGGACTACGTCAGAGGGGACCAGAGCTACCTCCAGGAGGACCTTTCCGACCGTGGGAGCCGTTACACCTGGAGCAGGCTGTCCTGGGATGACAGCAGTGTGTTCAGGTGTGGCCTGGCCCTGAGCAGGCTGGTCTAGGGGCAGAAACTTCACGTGCTGCACGGACGGAGGAGGGAGGGGCCTCTGGCTCACTCTGAAGATAAAGAAGAACCTGCGTGAAGGAAGCTGGTGCTGCTCCCTGAGCCGGTGTGCGCCCACGTCCATCTCATTCACACGTGCACAGAGACATGCGCACGCAGACACACACGCGCACAGACACATGCATACACAGACATGCACACACACGTATACATACTTGGAGGAAAGTCTGGCAGAAAGATAGGAAAGAACAATGTGGTTATGGGAGCATCTTGCTCGGGCACGATCCCCTCAGGCCACTGCCATGTCGGGATGGCAAAGCAGGTCTAAGAAGAGCCATAAAGTGGACCTTCCAGGAGGGAGACTGCCTGGAGCGATCCCCCAGCAGACAGGGTTCAGAGGTGGCAGGGTTTACGCAAGAACATTCTGTTCCTGCTGTCACTGCAGACAAGGAAGCGCCAAGGGATGCGAGGCCAGGACGAGCTCTCAGCCCAGGGCCTGGCTGGGCAAGCCTGCCCCAGCGCCGAGGTCCCTGCGGCTGAAGCAGAGTCTCCAGGCTCAACTTCTCAAAACCCCAGGTGACAGCGAGGGTGAGAACTGCCCCCTGGCCTGGGGAGAGACAGCTGGAGGCAGAAGGGCAGCCCGGAGAGTTTCACAAATTAAACTCACTTATTGTTTCCTCTTGAAATACCCACAGGGCTGGGAAGACGCAAGGGGAACTATTTGTGACGCAAAACACTAGGGGAGACAGTGCATTAAAATAATCTTTTAAAAGGTTTTAGGAACTCCATCGCTTATCCAATGTTTTCAATAAACAAACAGTAAAGACCAAAGCAATTAACAGAACACACATCTAAGGTGATTCAATTTTTAGGAAGATTATTTTTGAAGCTTCTAGCTGGGTGCAACGTCCTGGAGATAGCACGCCAGAGCACTCTCAACCACAATTGATGGAGGCCGGTCATTTCCATGTAGCGGTGCTCCAGCCTCCTTTGGTTCTGAAATGCCGGGGACCTGAGCTCCCGTCTACACCACCCCTTGGGAGTTTTGCTGTGGAGGAGCTGGGCCACAGGGTCTGCCCAGGCCCACACTCACTCCTTCTCCAGGCATAAAGGAAGAAAGAAAAGGCTGGAAACAAACCCCCAAGGGACTGTGGAGCTGCAGGCTGCCTCCTCTGTACTCTTCCCTGTTATGAAGGCCACGACTGTGCTAGCGCAGAAAGCACGCTCATGTTCCCTGCACACTCACGTCCCCTTTCTTCTTCACACCAGGGACCCACCAGGCCGGTGTGGGGAGTGGGGTGGCGAGGCGGGGAGGCTCCCTCTGTGGGTGCACTGAGAAGCCCGTGCTTCTGGGGCCGAGATGCCGAGCACTCTGGTTATCACTCAGGCGCATACGGGCCCGGTGGGTGCCCAGGGTGGATGTGGCTCTCGCTCACCTGGAGATGGAGCCTGGAGGACATGCCTGCCGTGGCCTCCATCAGCACGCCGTCCTCCTTCCTGGTCCGGAACATGAGCCCCAGGTACCAGGGCACGGAGATGGTGATGTCCAGGTCGCTCCAGGACACGATGCTCTCCCCACTGAAGCGCTGGGGGTGAGGCATGACTGTGGACACAGACATGGGGGCCTCTGGAAATCAGGCGGCCTCTGAGGATCTTTTTCAGGGACAGGCTCCCAGGGAGGGGGGAGGGAAGAACTCCTGGCCTTTAGTATTTTAATGCAAAGGCCGGTCTCAGACTTCCACGGGTATAGCATCGAGCCCTCTGAATCCAAGAGCCGTGGGCTCTGCAGAAGCCCATGCCCTGGGACACGTGCCACCTCCCTGAGGAGCGAGGCCGAAGCCTGTAGGTTCCCAGCTGTGGCCAGGGCCTGGCAAGGGGCACTCAAGCTGGACGGGAGGCAGAGTGGGACAGCTCGGGACCCCGGGCTCAGTAGACGAGGATGCTGGGGGCCCCTGTGAGCCCAGCCTGCTTGTCCCACCCCACACCTGCCAGGTGGGGAGCCCAGGAGCCGGAGCAGGGGCTGTAGTACGGAGGACGGTCTCCTGGTGGGACAGCATATGCTCCTAACCCTGCAGCCTGACCCGCCATCGGCTGGTGTCTGGGGGGTTTCCGACCCCCAGGCACACAGGCCTGTTTCTCTGCTCCACGTGATGGGCCCAGAGGTGAGAAGGCTGCTGACCAGCCGAGGGCCGCCAGATGGTTTGGGAGGACTGGGGAGGTGGTAATAGGGGACCAACAGCCTCACCTAGTCTGTTACAACTGGAAAAACTGTGAGTGCCAGACAGGCCACTAGGCAGGCAGGATGTGGAGGCAAACCAACTTCGTCATTTTGCCTCCAGACTCCTGCGTACCACAGGCAGGGGCCCACCCCAGAACCTCACCCGAATTCCTCCAGGTGGGACTGCATGGTCCTCATGATGAGGAGTTAAAGAGGAGGCCAATGGCACAGGGCACCCAGCTGGGGCTGCTTTTGGGGGTAACTAGCCTTGTGAGCACCGGGCATCTGTTTCCTGCTCTTTTGAACCCAAACCCTGGCAGCTGTTTTCTCTGGCACAGCCATGGCCGGGACTCCCGGCCTCCATAACAGGAACTCTGGGTGTGGGCGGCCCCGCCCGGCGCTGTGTCCACCCAGGCCTGCCGCCTCCTCCCTGCCGCCTGAGCTTCCTGCACACGCCTGTCAGCTGGGGCTGGGCCTAACTGTCCACAGGGCCCCAAGGAGCTTGGCCCACCTGCTGCCCGGAAAACAGACCCACGGGGCCTTGAAAGGGGCCCCAACCTATTCCCGTGCTTTTGGGGCCAGTGGGTGACCCCAGGGCGGGACTTCTCAGGGCCATCAACCTGCTAACGAGCACTGGGCATCTCCAGAGGTGGGTCAGGGAGCATGCCCAAACTTACCTGGCTTCAATCTACCCCTATCTAAAATTTCAGTGTACCTTAATTTTAAAGAGCTTCTTCAATGATTTTTAAAATGATGATACTTAATTAATGTTGTTTTGCTTCAAAAGAAATGAAATGTTTAAAAGCTGCCAGTGTCTGTAACTGCAGACTAGACGCGGGGGTGGGGAGGGGGAGCTGAGGCTCTGCCTTTGATGCCCACAGCACAGTCCCGTGGGGAAGCAACCAGCTGAGGGCCCTCTAGGATGCGAGGAGGGGGCCTGGGTGGTCCTGGGCCTGGGGAATTGCCCTTTGAGGGCTCAGTGTGCCTGTGGGCTCCCGACCTCATGCTGGCCCTGCTCAGATCAGGTGTCGAATCCTGCAGACCCCTCCCTGACACCCACCTCTGCTCCAAGCTCACCTGTTGTGGTGCCCCCACGAGCCCCCTCAGCCTCTCACCCCAGCCCAGGCCCTGTGCGTGCTCCCACTTCCCCCATGCCTGGGGGGACATGGGCCACCAGAGGCTGCTGGCCCTGGACACGGAGCCCCACACGAGGGGTCCCAGACACCCAGCACCTGACGGCAACGCGTCCACGCCAGGCACTCACCTTGCTCACAGTTCTTCCCGCCGAAACGCAGTGGGCACTCACAGAGGTACGTGTTCCACCTGCTGACACAGGTGCCCCCGTTCTGACACCAGGTCCCGTTGCAGAAGTTCCTCTGTGCGACGCAGCCTGGAAACAGAGAGCATGGCGTGGTCTCGGAGTGGGAAACACAAGCAGATGGTGACGCAGGGGGATCTGCTGCTGTTTCCCAACACCGACCCACGCTGGAGGAAGACTGAGCCCGCGAACAACAGCCAGAGGGAAGGTGGGCAGGCCCAGGACCCTCCGGCAGCCATCGGAACGTCAGACCTGAAATGGCACAGAAGGCAATGCCCATGTCCAGAGACTCTGGGCCTCTGGGCCATCCTGCCAGCTGGCCGGGGCGTCTGGTGACATGCTCAAGACCCTGGGATTGAGTGCCTCAGGATTGGTGGCCGGCTAGCCCAGCGGCATCACTGCCACCCCACACTGCAGAACTCCCAGACCCCAAGAGCAGCCGCCCGTGAGCCTGGGCTCCCCTCCTGGAGGCCTGCAGCTGGGTGTACACAGGCTCGATTGTAGGAAAATGTCACTGCCCGGGATGCAGAGGTGGCCCTCCCCTGCGTGGCCACTGAGGCCCAGCCAGGCACCATTGCTGCAGCCCCACGACACGCTGGCCGTCACGCTGTACCTGCCCTGGTGCCATTGTTGGCGATGAAGGCAGCCATGTCCACGTTCCTGCCATCGATGGACAGGTTCCGCATGCAGCCCACAAACTGCTGGTTGTGCACCGGGAAGTCTTCAGGCAGGTTGGGGACGCCCCCCAGGAGCAGCGGGCCCGTCAGATCCAGGGACCTGGGGAGGCAAAACCGACCTCTGTGACGTCCGGGCAGCGAGAGGTGAACTCAGGGCCCCAGTGCTGCCGTGACATCACAGTGGACTCTGCCACTGGACACGCTTGTCATCTTGAATGTCAATAACCAAACGGGGAGCCAGGCGGGCAGACGGCCAACAGGTCAGCACGCAAAAAGTGGATCCACCACCGGCGTTCACGCCTCTCTGTGCCTCGGTTTCCTGGCTCCTGCATCAGAGGCTGGGCCAGTCCACACAGACACAGGACATGCGGCCCGGTGAGCAGGGGTCAGTCCCAAACAGTGGCTCTGCCTTCCTCCAGCCTCTGACGCCCTGGAAGGGAGGTCCCAGCAAACCAGAACCCTGGTTCCGAGGAGCAGCCACGGGGCCTCAGGCAAGGCATCTAAACTCTCCAGGGCATAGCTTTCTCATCAGTAAAAGGGGCACCATCCCCGTCCATCACAGCTAGCCGGGAGAATCCTCCAAAACAGGTGTGTGACCATCCCAAGGCCACACCAGATGCCCAGGATAGATCAGGTTCATCTAACCGGGGTCGTCAAAAAGCTTATTAAATATCCCACCAAAACACAATCAGAAATTAGTCCAGCGACCTTCGCTCCGGCTTTTGAGGCTGGCGTCACAACACCAGAAACACGAGAAGAGCCACAAGGTCTATGTCAGCATTTCTTTGCTCCTGAGGGAGGACGAGCCCTAAGAAACCTCCCGGTCAGCAGGGTGACACAGCCCCTCCAATCTAACAGAGAAGGATCACAACTCAACATGGAACCACCGAGACCGGCGCTTGCTGGAATGGGGCCGGTGTCCCGTGGAGACTGAGTGAGGACAGTCTCTGGGGTCAGCAAGCCGGCCGTCACAACCCTGCGGCTGGTTTGTCCACTACTTTGGCAGATGCAGCTAAGAGGACACACTCTAGAAGGTTCTAACGTGTCAGAGGGAAGAGGAGGGAATCTGACTCCAGCCCGGATTGGGGCTGCCAGAGCACCGGGCCCAGGGGCTCTATGTTGGGTTCCTGCCCTGGGCGACCCCTTTTGGAGCGGTGGCCGTGGGGGTGGATGCACAGGGGCCTCTCCTCCCGGGATGCTCACTTCTTGGAGCCACTCTGAGTGCCCTGGGCAGCGCAGCTGTAGTTCCCGACGAGGCTGCCAAAGCGCACGGCCACGGCAGTGTCACAGTCGTCCACCGTCACCACAGCCACCTTCTCTCCCGACGGCCCGTGGGGCAGGCCCAGGCGGCCAATGTTGGGCTGTTGGAAGACAAGCACAGGGGGCGTCAGTGCGTCCTCCCACCAGCGCCCTCGGCAGATTCAGCGGCCCCTGCGCACGCCCCCCTGCCCAAGGAGGGAGAAGGACGCGGGAGGGCGGGGCGTGTCTGAGGGGCAAGAAGCTCCCCCAGGCTCATTTTAGATTAGTCCCCAAAACCAGCTGCACTGGGTTAACAATCTAAAATACAACTACGTCCTTCTCGAACCTCAGAATGTGACCTTATTTAGAAATAGGGTTGTTGTCACTATAGTTACTTAACATGAGGTCGTACTGCAGTAGGGTGGCCCTAATTCAACACGATCGTGTCCTTATAAGAAGACACAGACACAGAGACACACAGGGAGACCACTGCGTGACAACTGGGGCAGAGACCAGAGCGACCTGTCTACAAGCCAAGGAGCTCAAGGATGGCCGGTACCACCAGCGGCCGGAGGAGGCCGGAAGGACCCTCCCCTGGAGCCTCCAGAGGGAGCGCGGCCCCACCCACACCTTGCTCCGGGACTTGTGGCCTCCAGAACTGGGAGAAAATCCATTTCTGTTGTTTGAAGCCCCCCAAGTTTGTGGTATTTTGGTACGGCAGCCGGCACCAGAGCCCGGGCCCCTCCTTCTGAACACCCACTTCCGCCTGTGCATCCAAGTTTCCCTGCACCTCCTGACCAGGTTCCTGCCCCCAGTCCCAAAGCTCCCAGAGTAGGGACACTAGGACGCCACTGCCTGGCCCGCAGACCACCCCTGCGTCTCCCCCACATGGCACGGGGCTCCTGTCCAGGCCAGGAGGCTGGTGACCCGCAGGTACTCATGGTCACTCCTGGCCTGTGCCTTTCCTCGCCCTGGATGACCCTCCTTTGCTGGCCTGAAGTTGACCACCCTCTGTGCCCCCAGACAGACCACGCCCCACCTTCCTCCTGAGCTTCTCCCCACGCCCAGCTGTCCCTGTGGGTCTCACACACACCATCTCCCCGCCCAGGGCAGGGTATAAGAATTCCTTCTGGGGCTAGTGACTTGGGGGAGATCTGCTCCCTTCCAGAAGGCACAGGTTCCCTTCCTGAAGAAGCTGTGGTTTGCGTCCAGGGACTAGCCCTCATCACCCAGGGAGAACTGCCCCTGGCTCGGGGCATCCCTGCCCGGTCTCCTGGCCTGCCCCTCGAGGACACTGAGCACGTCCACCCAGACAGCCCCAGGACGTCCTTCTGGCAGGACACGCAGAGCCTGTGCACGCCGACCATGTGACATCAGCGTGCAGGCCTCAAAGTTCCAGAAACGCGCAGGAGCCAGAGGGCCGGGCTGGGCCGGGCAATGGAACTTCCTTCCCAGCTGCACAACCTGGACAACAAGACCCGCATCCCAGACATTACAGATCCACCCAGATGGCCCGTGGGAAGGGCCACCAGGCCGCACGGTCGGCACGCGCGGCGGCTCCCAGCCCTTCCCTTTCCCCCTGGAGACCACGGACTCTGTTCCCACTTGAAAGCTCTGGGGTCAGTTTGAGCTTATAACACGATGCAATTTTAGCTTCTTTATAATAGAATAGGTAATAAGTAGTTGCAAAAACATAGAGAGTTTAACAACTACATAGTTCATCCAGAAAGAAATCTTCAGCTTTGAATAGGAACGAAGAAGTATCCATTCGATTGGGGACACTGGGCTGGAGGGCAGGACACAGCTACTGGTAAGAGAAGCTCAGCAAAGAGGCCGAGCTGTGGGGCTCCAGAGGTCCCTGTTCACCCCGGTGGTGCCTCCTGGAGTTGGGCAGTGCACAGCCTACACTGCTGTACGTGGCGACCCCAGCCGAGCCTTCTGCTCCCCCTTGGCCAACCATCTGACCTAGACGAGCCCCATCGCTCTACCTCAGCTTCTCTGTCTACAAGATAAGGATTTAATATTAGAATACACATCCTCTCTGCATTATAGGGACTTTGAGGGTGACGTCAACATAAGATACAGGAGTCTCCCGAGAGCCCTTCTTAGGCAAATCCAAGGGAGGCCTGTGCGCACCGCCCGGTCTCCTAAGTCACGGATAATCTTTTCCATTTTCTTCTACATCAGTCGGTGAGATCACAGGCCTGATATGCTACATCCCACAAGATTTCACCTTCGGCTAAGTAGCAATTTCATGGGTATAAAAAATAATGTTTTCTCACTCTGTATCAGCCGCCCGCTTTGGAAAACATGTGCAAGCCTATTATGGGATGCTTACGTGTTAGGTGCAACCCCGGGGAAAGAACCATCCCCGAGCTGTGCGAGCCCCATATTATCTCTACAACTTATAATTTACATTTTCGGGGATGGGTGCGAGGCTTCCAGAGCAAGGACATAAACAGCAGTTCTGCTTGGCAAGCCGTATTGGAACGAAGCTGCTGTTTACACAACTGCAGTCATTGTAAATTGCTGCTCATCATCAATGGCTCAGAGCTACGGGATTTAAGCAAAAACGGCGAGGAAAAGGAAAACTGGAGGCGAAGACAAAAAACAATCAACATTTCTACTTAGAGCAGCATTTACGGACTTGAGACAGCCCCCTTAAGACAGACTGCAGAGCCCGGCTTTCCTTCCCCAAAGCGGCAAGTGCGGCTTCTAGAAAAACAGCCTCTGATCAGATCGCCCGACACCTGCCTCTGGATTCCTACTCCCGGGTCCACCGGCTTTTGAGTCAAAAGCGATGGCCCGTTGGCCGCAGAACTGAGCATTCTCAGAGCAAGAACTGGAAGGACCAGCAGGGGAGACACACAGGGAAGCACTGGGGAGAAGGCATGACGCTGAGGGCCTGCTGCCTGCTTCACGGGGCACCCGCCACTCCACCCCTTCCAGGGCCGCCCCAGAAGCAGCAGCCCACATCCTGGCCAGTCTGCTTGACTCGCACCAACTACCCCATGTGGTCAACAGCACCAGGAGAGCACAAGGGCAGCTTGGGGGAAGGCTGTGGGCAACAGGAAAACGAGGCTGCAGCTGACTCAACATGCGCAGATGGGGTTCATGAGAGTCAACAGGGAGCTGCCACCTGACCCAGCCACTCCACTCGCAGGTGTACACCCAAGAGAACTGAAAACAGGCACTCGAATAACAACTCGCTCACAAATGCTCACAGCAGCAGCACCCATGACAGCCTAAAGGCGCAACAATCCACACGTCCATCCCAAGACGAACGGAGAAACACAATGTGGTCTCTCCATCAACGGAACGTTACATAGCCGTAAGAAGGAATGACGTACTGGGACATCCTACGTGGCTGAACCTCCAAAACATTACACTCAGTGAAAGGAGGCTGTCACAAGAGGCCACATACACATTGCATGATTCTATTTATTTGAAATGTCCAGAATAGGCAAATCCATAGGCAGAAAGTAGACTGGTGACTCCCAGGGCTGGGAGGCAGGGACTGGAGGAAACTGGGAGTGACTGCTAATGGGTGATGAAAATATTTTACATATAGACAGAGGTGATGGTTGCACAATATTGTGAATGCACTGAATGCCACTAAATTGTTCACTTTAAATGGTTAATTCTATGTTGTGTGAATTTCACCTCAATAAGAAAAAAAGAAAGTTGTCTGGATGGGCACCCACCATTCTCAACCCCCTGGCCACTCCCTACCTGGATAACCTTTGGGAAGCTCCTTCCCCACTTTCATCTGTAAAATGGGAATAAAACACATCATGTGGCCGTCCTGTCAAATTGTCACAAGCAATAAAATGCAGCAAGAGGAGTGAAAGTTCTCCATCAGGGGTGAGTGGTACATATGCAACTCCACAGCAGCCTGAATTGGGAGGGAGGCGTGAAACGAAGACACCAGCAGGTGTACTCATTCGGGCTCAGGTTGTCTGCTTTTGTCAAGGGAAGACAGCACATCTCACGATGTACGGCCAGCACGCAGAATGAGAATTCAGTGGGAAAGAAACCGGGAGACGGTGGCAGAGCCAGGCTTCCTTCTGCGTGTCCACCTCCCGTGTCTAAGGAAGACAAAGTGATTTCAGCTGTTCATTCTGAGCGCCAACATTGAGATTTGGCGAGGGCCGATGGGAAAGCGCGCCATGGCTTTCCTGGCGCGGCTGGGGAGGAACAAAGAATAAAGAGCAAAAGAAAAGGAACTGCTCCCAAATATTTCTAAGGAGGATTTTTAAAGCCTGCCACACATCTGCCCAAAAGAAAAAGACAGCATGCGAATAAAGGGGCTACATGGCGACAGATGAGCACTTTCTCAATTCTCACGTCAGAGGGGCGCTGGACACAGAATGGCGAAGGCCAACGCCCCTGAGCCTTCACTCCTCGGGCTTGGCTGGGCTTTGTTGGGCTGCTGGCCAGGCCTAGAGGACCCCCTGCCCCCACCTACCCTGGACTGTCCCCTGGAAGCAGCCAGGCCTGGACACTCAGAGGCCGAGGGAAGCAGGCGCAAGACACACAAACTGGAGGCGCCCACCAGCCACAGGGCCTGAGGTTGGTGACGTCTACTCCCCTCCGTGCTCACAGACTGCCCTCACAGAACTTGCCCTGGGGCAGGTGGAAACGGGGCCAGTGAGGACACAGCCACCATGCTCAGCCCTGCCACCCTCTAAGAAAACACCTAAAGGCCCGCCACGCACTTCAAGGGGAACCCAAAAGCAACAAGCTCTGCAAATCCGTGCATATCCAGGTTCCAGATTCTCGGTAAATCAGTCAGAAGGCATCACTTGGGGTCTGCCCCCTTTTTTTTTTCCCTTCAACTTACGTTCCTCTCTCTGCGCGGGTTCTCCCCGTGCGCTTCCACTCAAGACGCTCTAAAGCAGCCCGTGGAGACTGCGTGCACAAAGGCGTCTGGTCCTTATGAAGCGCTCACATTTCTACAGCCTTTTAACCTGCTGCAAACAATTCCTCATCGGGGAGGCTGATGGGGGCTCGATTTCAAACGCTGGATGGGGGAAGGCGGGGTGGGCCTCGAAACCAGACACCAGGAGAGGGAAGTCTTGGGAAAGAAACAGATTGACGCTCTGTGTCACAAACGATTAACCGACATTCATATCGAAGAATTCACAGATGGCTGGACCTTAGGAATGTCACAAAGAGTCAAAATGCAGCCTCGAACACGTACTGTGCTGTCACTTCTCAAACTCAGTGGGGTTCACACCTGACGTGTGGGCTTGCCAAACACAGCCCTCCAGATGGCAGCGGCCCCCGGAAATGTGGACAAGACCCAGCCAGTCCTGGCACAGAGGCGGCAAGCCCTCCCTCGGAAGCAGGCAGGGCATTTCTCCGAAGCCACTTGGGTGGACAGGGTCACAAGGAGAAAGCATCCAGACAGACACACGCTTCTAGGATCCAAACCGATTCCCCAGGAGCCTCCAGCAGGACTTCATTGGAACTCTGACACCACACCCAGTGCGGTCTCCCCGGAGACCAGGCTGGGCCTGGGAGGAGCTCCCACACGGCCGGCAGGTAAGAGGACACGCTCCAGCGGAGACCACTCCCTGAGCCTCAGCTTCCCTCCTGCGCTCCAGGCAGGCCAGGCCCCTCCCAGGACCCTGCTCTCTGGTCAGGCCTCCACTCAGGTGTTTGGGACCCCATGATGGTGACCTGCTGACCAGTCTACACCCCATGTATGGAGGGATTCACCCTCAACGCCATAGGAGAAAGAGCCAGAGAAGGAACGCAGGAAGGACAGGGTAGGGGACGACAGTTCACCCTGGAGCTCCAGCCACTTGCTGTCACTCACCCCTGAGTCTTCTCGAGGCACTTACCTGGCTCCATCTTCCTCATCTTGACTGCCTTGTCCCCGCTACACCCACCCCAAATAACGCAGGTCCCTGCAGCAAGGACCTCACCTGCCCACTCACACTGAACCCCAGGGCCCGGGACAGGGCTCGGCCACACTGGGGCAGGACGAACGGACGCCATGTCTGTCAGATTCACCTGCACTCCAGATCGGCTGCGAGGTAAGAGCTACACTGACCAGACCGGCTTCTCCAGGGCAGTGAAACCGGCCAGAACTCCACACAGAATCCACAGGACGAAACGGCTCATCAGTGAGGACCGGGCTGCCTCTCAGTGTGGGGCTGCGGAGCTGTGGCTGTCACGGGCGGCCCAGGGCCTGCAGGGGTTCTGGAGAACACCTCATTCCCCCGTTCCACCTGCATCTGCAATCGGGGTCGGGGCCTGTTCAGCAGCACTGAAAAGTCACTTTGCCTCCTTCAGTCAACTAGGTTCCCAGCAGAAGCTCAGTGCTCCCCAAAACTAAGCTGTAAAAATACTTACTTCTCTTGAGTTTAACATTAAGGACAATAAAAGCCCAGATCTTTCTTGACCTTCTTCCTTTAAGACATTGGAAACCTATATCCTGGGAAGGACACAGCAACTCTCTTAGGGTGTGGGCAGCAAACCACTGCATGGAAGCCAGATTGGGCCATCAGGCCACTTACCAGCCGCCAGAGAGGGCGGACAGCTCCGAGTTATCCCGTGCGCGGCTCCGGCTGAGAGGGGTGCAGGTGCTCCCGACCCCTCACCTGCCTGTGACCCGGGGCAGGGTAGAGACCGCTCCGAGCCTGTGCAGCCTCTTCCAGAGAGTGGGTAAGCTCCTAGCTACCAGGTCTAGGGTCACGTGGGACAAAATGGAAGAGTAGATCTGAACCCCTTTGCAGAGAGCCTGATGCCGGGCTGGCTGGGCTGTCACGCAAATGGAGGGGCCCAGCTGTGAGGGGATAAGGCCAGCAGGGACACAGGACAGCAGTGTCCACAGCCTCCAGCGAGCATCACCTCCCAAAGGCCAAGACTCCACATCTTGACCCCACTTAGGAAAGTCACTTGACTTCACTGCACATGAGGACTCATCTGTAAAATGGGGGCAAAAATGGCACCACCCTGGGGGAATTAAATGCACAAGGCACGGGGAGGCCTCGGCCCGTGCCAGCCATGAGGGCCATCCCACAAGAGCTTGCTGCTGCCGTGCCATCAGCAAAAAAGACAAGAAGAAAAGCCAGAAAGTGTGCAAACGGCTGTCCTCCCTAGATTTCTGCTGTCTTAATATTTTCCTACAATAAAATGACAGGACTTCTTTTCGCACAGCCTTAAAGAAAAAAGGAGCGATCAGCAGCTCCTGCGTGACTGCGCCTTCACGGGCTCTCCTCCCGGCCGTGGGCGCAGTGCGACCCGCAGCTTCGGTGTCCTTCACGTTCAATCAGCCGGGAAGTGCTAACGACTCTTCTTATTCTGGGAGCCTTAAAAAGAAAAGATTTTTAACAACGACGCGAACCAATTGGTCACCTTAGAGTTTCTTAAAAAGAGAACAACACACCAAAGCCTCTGTCTCTCAGGCAGGTGGTTAATCCGGGGTCACGACAGTTCCGGCACAGATACAGTGGGAGCTCCACGCTTTTCTGATGGTCGCACGAGATGCTCAGAACTGGAAGAACCGAGGGCTGCAGGCACAGCTCCACCTCGCACTGTCCGTGTGCTCGGCACTGTGCATAAAGGAGCATCTCCTAACGGCCCCAGGGATCTCTGTGGGGATGACTTTTGTTCCGGAAAAGATCCATGGGGCACAGCGCCAGCCCTCCCTGGGCCTGGCCCTTCACCAGACAAAAGGTCCCAGGGTCCATAAGAGGGAGCCTGTCAGCTGCTGTCCCTCCTGGGCCCAGCCATCAGGTCAGAGACCACTGTGTGGCCGCCAGCCTGGCAGGCTCCCCGGGCATTCTGGGAACCAGGCAGTTTATGCAGATTTTCTCAGAAGAGGTCTTTTCTCCAGTGACAAGCGAAGGGCTCAGAATCGAGTTCCTTAAATTTATACAGCACCGTCTTAGAAAGCTGGGGGAACGCATTCCTTCTCTTGGGGGATTTGTAGACGAGAAGTTGCTTGGCACAAACTGGGACCCACAGGCACCCCATGAGAAGCTCGTGTCCCTTCACATGTGGGATCCTAAATCTGACAGTTGGCTACTTCCAGCTGGACAAGAGGTGGAAGGGGACACCCCTGAACAGCAGCCCACTGGGGTCGTCTGCACTGGCATGGGGGCCGGGCACCTGGGGCCGTAGAGATGGACTCTGGGCTCAGTCCACACTGTCCCAGGAGAGAAGGGCCAGACTCCTTCCGGCAATGACAAAGTTACTCTGGGCTACGAGGATTTACAGGTCACAGGTGCTCTTTTCAAAAAGCCTCCTGAGATGAAGGGAGAAAGGCTCACAAGAGACGTGCACGCACCCTCACACACTTGTGCAGTCTCACTCACGTGTGTGCACATTCACACACTGGCCCCCCCGTTTGTGCACACACACACACGCTCCTGCAAAGCCCCAGCCTTCTCCAGCTGGGATCCTAACAAGCCCTTCTCTGTCCCCAGAGTCTGGACAGCAGCGCAGAGACTCCCAGGGACCCTCAGCTTCTCTGGCCCCTCACAGACCCCCAGGGTCTGGCCCTCGCTCCATCTCTTTTCTGACCAGCCTCCCCATCCCCCGCCAAGCCGTCCATAGGCCTTGAGGGTGACGTGCTGGCATCCTGTGACAAAGTGAAATGGGGGCTGAATTGGTTGGGAGAAAGCACAGAGGGGCTGGAAAAAGCAAAGGGGAAGGTGGGGAGAGGGACATCTCAGCAGGAGGGCACATGGCAGCCCTCGGATCTGAGTTCCACGGCTTGGTCCAGCCCAGCCCAGCCCCCACTGCCTCACTCTGGGCCTCAGTTTCCTCCACCTCGGAGGGCGGACGTGAGGACCTCAGCCATGACTGTCCACGTCCCAGGGTGGGAGCAGAGGCGAGGAAAGGCAGCCAGCCTTGGCGGGCAAGGACTGCATTTCATTTCAAAGCATTAGAGGGTCGAGCCGGGACAGACGGGGTGTGAGGCGGCCGCCAGGTGGAGGAGAGAGGCCGCCGCCAGACGGGGAGCCGGGCGTGAGGTCGCTGCGCCCCAGGCCTCCAGGCGACTTTCCATCACAGGCCGGAACAACAGCCCCAGGGCGGGGCTGCGTTCGTCCCTCAGAATAATATGTTTCCAGAGCAGGTGACTTTGCCATCTGACGAGGCCGTGTTTTGGAAAGGAAGCAGTGGCTGTGTTCCAGCTCCCAGCCGCCAGCAGCCCCGGCGCCCTCGCCTCTCCCACGGAGGCCGCTCATCAGGCTCTTCTCATGGCCCCGCTCATCGCCAAGGGAGGTGCGGAACATTCCAGGCCCCAGATGAAGGCTAATTCGGTTGCAGATATTACCCTCTGACCCGACAGGTGAAGGGAATGGGGCTGGTCATGGGAGCGCGGGTATTCCATATTACTGACTACCCACCGGGGCAGACACAGCAGAGGCTGTTCCGTCCCCAAGAGGTGGCCGGGTAAGCAGAACACAAAACGACTCACGCTCTAGACTGGGGCCTCGGGTTCTAACGGGGTGAACCTGTACAGCAGGAAACAAGCACGGCAGGGACATCCCCCCCACTCTCCTCTGAGGCAAGTTTCCATCTGCAACTCTGTCGGCGGGAAAAGCAAAGCTAAGGAGACCACAGTGCAGAGCGTGGGGACAATGACACGCCCCGCTGACTGTCTCTTTCATCACAAAGGTTTGATGGACTTCACAAAAGCTTACCCTAACTTTAAAAAAGTTTAGCTTCCTTATCTTGTACCTTCTTTAAGTCAAATGATTTTTTAAATAGAAAATTTAACAGAAGAAAGTGAAAATGGTTCATCATCCCATCACCCAGATGACTCCTGCTGTGTTCTTTAATAAATGTGAAACACGTAAAACATCGCAGAAAGGTATAAAAGGAACACGAAGGCCGCTTCCTTTCCCATCAACCTTATTGCCAAAGGGATCCACCGAATGGGAGACTGTTTACAAAAAGAGCCACGATAATGCCTCCTGTCAGAATCATGAGGAATGATAAATATCTGATATTTTAAGACAGCACATTTTGGGGTGGTTTATGACCTAGCAACAGCTATCTGATCCATGCTGTTGATGGGTTTGTTTTTTGTTTTTTTGGAGGGAGGATACCCTTCAGAAAAAGTCATGGGTACGCCAGCACACATTTGTAGTCTATATCTTTCAAAGTTCCTTGAATTAAGCTTTTTATTTTGAGATCATTTTAGATGTATGTGAAATTGTAAAAAATAACAGAGATCCAACATACCCTTACCCAATGGTCCACCAATGGTAAACATCCTGCAATAGCCGGTGCAGTCAGGATGCAGAACATTCCATCACCACCAGAACCCCACATGTTGCTCTTTCACAGCCACACCCACTCCCTCCAGCCCCCACCCCAACCCCAGCAACTACTCATCTGTTCTCCAGTTCTACCATTTTGTCATGTCAAGAATGTTATACAAATGGAATCCTACAGTACAGAAGCATGTGAGATTGGCTGTTCCTGCTCAGCGACTTCTCTTTTGCATGTATTAACAGTTCACTTCTAATCACTGAGCAGCATTCCAAGTTCCGTAGTATGGAGGTACCATGGTCTGTTTAGCCGTTCACCCACTGAGGTCATCTGGGTTGTTTCCAGTTTGGGGCTGTTAAGAAAATATCTGCTGTGAACATTTGTGTCCAGTTTTCTGTGTGGACAGGGGTCATGTCTATATTTATGAGAGATATTGGCCTGTTTTCTTTTTTTTGCACTGTCTTCACCTGGTTTTGGTATTAAGGTAATACATCACAAAACAAACTGGGAAGTGTTCTTTCCTCTTCTAGGTTCTGGAAGAGAATGTATAGAATTGATGTAATTCCTTAAACATTTGGTAGAATTCTCCAGTGAAGCCTTCTGAGCCTGGAGATTTCATTTTTGGGAGTTTTAAAAATACAAATTCAATTTCCTTATTAGTAATACGGTCATTCAAATTATTTCATATTGGGTGATTATGGTAATTTGTTTTTTGAGGAACTGAGAACTTATTCCTGATATTGATAACCTGTGTCTTCTCTTTCTTTTCTTATCAGTCTTGCTAGAAGTATGTCAATGTTATTGATCTTTCCAAAGCTCTTTGTTTCATAGATTTTTCTCTGTTATTTTCCTGTTTGAAATTTCACTGGTTTCTGCTATCTTTATTGTTTCCTTCCTCCTACCTGCTTTGGGTTTATTTTGCTCTTCTTTTTGGAGGTTCTTGAGGTGGGAGATTAGATTACTGATTTGAGAATTTTCCTCTTTTCTAACCTAAGTATTTGGTGCTATGAATTTCCCTCTCAGCACTGCTTTAGCTGCATCCCCCATATTTCAGTACTTTGTATTTTCATTCCCTTTAAATTTTTAAAAATTTTAAACAAACTTCCTTCCTATTCCCCTCCCTCCCTTTTCTGAATGATTGAATGCTTCAGTCAAATCTCCATTATGGCCTCTTGTTCCCAACACCTATTAGAGTCATCCAGCAGAGTCCAGGCAACTAAGGCAGCAGCTCACAAGGCTGAAGCTGCTTGAGAAGGATGGAGGGGAAGGCAGGGCCAAGGGCAAGCCAGGAGGCAATGGACTGGTGGGATGGGAAGTTGTTTAAATAATGATGGATTGAAAAAATAAATAACTATATTAAGGGTAATGGGAACAAGGTTTCTCGTGGATAAAGAGTTACAGATATGGAAGGGGAAAAAACTAGAATGAATTCTGTAGTGTTGGAATGAAATTCAAGGTTTTCAATAAGTAGAGATAGGAAGAAATGAATTTCAGTAGGTGTATGTATGTATATATGCATGTGCACACATATCTATACACACATATATATGCATACATACATGTGTCCTAGCTCTGCCTGATGAGAGACACTGGGAGTGACACACGCCAGTAGCAATGAGCACACCTAGCACCTGGATCTTGGTTTCTAAATACCATTCTTTACTAAAAGAATCCAGGGTTCTGTGGATAAATGGCTGACTCCAGGGCTGGGGCAGAAAAAGTATAAAATAAGCCTGGCAGGTCTTATTGTGCCAAAAAGTAAAGAAAAGCTAATAAAAATGATGGGGGTATATCCAAGGGACAGAGCTATATAGCTGGCTCTTATACCTTTGTCCTTTTAGCCAAATCTGAGATATGGGCCAAACTGGAAACAACCTGAGCATTAAATTAATGACAATAATAGATTATAGCCCATTGAATAAAATAGGAATTCATGAAGCCACACTGACATAAACAAACAGGGAAGATTTTACTTCTTTCTGCTTGTTTGAGTAGAAAGCCAACTGGTGGACGTAGAGTGATGGATGGAACTGGAAAACAGCTGACATTCACCACGGTAACAACGGATACAGGTAGGTTCATTGAGGGAGGCCAAAACTCAGGGGTGAAAGATGATGAGACGGAGCTGGTATGGGGAGAAAGATAAAGCAAATGGGGAAATTGGGGAATCTGGGTGAAGGGTATAGGAGTTCTTGTTTTAATCTTGCAACTTTTCTGAAAGTTTGAAATTAGGCTCTTACAAACATACACCCTACAACCCGTCCGTCAGCAGGCTTTCCTCATCTATTGACAATATTCTTGGAGATCTTTCCACCTGGACACACACAGCTCTACCTCGTTATCCTTCATCGCTGCGTGACACTCCAGTGTATGGATGGCCCTATATTCTAGTAAATAATTTCTAAGTTAGTTTCTGTACTTTGGATTCTACGGGAGAACTATGCACCCACTTTTATAAAAACGGACAATTATAAATGCTTCCATTCTCAGTTTTGGAAAAAAGCATATTTTTATCACCCTCCGCTAACAGTCATTTTCCACCTTTCAGGACACACACCCAAGGACAGGCTCTTTGGGTTCTATTACAGACAAAGAACACAGCCACACAGATTTGCCTTCACCTGGCCCAGTGTGTGATGCAGGGGTGGGGAGGGGCGAGGTAGCACAGGCATCTCTGTTCCTCCCAGGGCCCTCCCCCTCTCCTCCCTCCCTCTCCATCTCTGTCTCCCCGTCCTCACTCTGGAACACGAGCTCCTAGGGGAACAGATTTTTATCCCCTTTGTCCTCTGCATATCCCTATACCCAGAATAGTGCCTGGCATGCAGTAGGCACTCAATAAATGCTCCGTGTGTTAATTAATGAACAAAGGCATGAAGGAAGGACTGTAGGGAGTGAGGGAGGCCAGGCAGCCCCCAGAATCTTGTCTCAGGCTGATCCTTCTGGGTTCCTCCAGACCTGCTGTGGTTAAACAGTATGCGGTCTCCTGGAACACTCGCTGAAGCAGAGGGAGAGCCCTGACCCCGGGTGTGGCGGGGATCACATTCCTCTGCACCAGCCCATGTGTAGCCCACTTCCCTTGGGACCTCTGGAGTTTAATGTGTGACAGAGACCCAAGAGATTACGAACGACATGAACAAACACGGTGTCCAAAGTGCGGCCGGAGTGGAGCGGTTTCTAATGACACCCCACACCCGTGGTACCTTTCCCCGAGGTCACAGAAATGTCAAGCGCACGGATGCTCTGCTCAGTTGGAGGCAGAGGAGGCTGACGCTTGAGGGGAGAGGCTCAGTTCAGCCAGAGCTCTCACTTTCTTCATGGAAATGCTTTCAGCACTGTACCAACATCAACCCACATCATCTCAGAATCACCCCGAACCAGACAGGCCAGGCCCACCAATGGCCCACACAGCCAGCCTGGCCACGAGGGGCTCCACTGCGGGCAATCGCCGCCAGTGCAGTAATGTCCCCTGGCAAGGCGCCTCTGGGGACATCTGACAGCAAGTGGAGACATTTTCGGCTGTCACAACTGGAGAGAGCTACTGGCATCTAATGGACAGAGATCAGGGAGGCTGCTCAACACTCTACAGTGCACAGGACAGGCCCTGCAATGAAGAAGGATCTGTCCCCAGATGCCAACAGTGCCGAGGTGGAGAAACCCTGCTTAACCCACTCACCTCCTCCTGGATGCCTTCCTTCACGACACGTCAAGATCCCCGGAGATCCGGCCCCGCCTGACCCCCGTCATCGCCCACCCTCTCTCCGAGCAAACCCCATGCCCTGAGTGGGTCCAACTGCCCGGCATGTCCCAGTCAGGCACACACCGCCCCGGCCCCTGCCCCTGCCCCACCCGTTCACATCACCCCGGACTGTAGGGAGGTCGTGCCACAGCCGGCACGAGGGGTCCCTGTTTCCTTGGGATTTTATGAAACACCCCCTTGATGACATGTCTGTGCCCCCAATCCCTGGCAGGGAGCCTCTACCCTCCCTGCACTGCTGTGTGCCGAACTATTCAGACACACATTGTTAATTAAAAATCCCAGGTGAGGGCCGGCTTTGTGGCACAGCAGTTAAGTTTGCACGTTCCGCTTTTCGGCGGCCCGGGGTTCACAGGTTCAGATTCTGGGTGCGGACATGGCACCACTTGTCAAGCCATGCTGTAGCAGGTGTCCCACATATAAAGTAGAGGAAGATGGGCACAGATGTTAGCTCAGGGCCAGGCTTCCTCAGGAAAAAAAGAGGAGGATTGTCAACAGATGTTAACTCAGGGCTAATCTTCCTCAAATTAAAAAAAGAAAATCCCAGGTGAGGTGGGCAGAGTGGGCAGCATGCTCAGGAAAGCCTGCTGCCCCGGGGAGTGGGGCCTCCCCATGTTCAGGTCCAGCAGGTTCCGCCGCCTTAGGACCAGAGACAGCACGGGCGACAAGACAGAGACGGGAGAGCCGAGTGACTCATCCCGGACAGGTCATTTTCAGTCTTGCTTTCACCTCCTATCATTCTGGCGGCATCCTGGCTTCAGGCTGGCTCCTCTAAATGTGCTTACGACCCCCCCCCCCCCCCCCGAGCCTGCCCGCCAAGCGCATGACGTCTCTGCATCTGGAGAAGCAAGAGCCTCCGGCACAGGGACAGAAAGTCACATGGAGACAGCACAGCCCTCCTAGGGGACCAACAGACGGCATCTCTGTGAATATTTCCCTATTGTGGAACCGAGGCAAACCACAGAACGAGGCCGCAGATCTAAGTGTAAGCTGCTGGGTTTCCTCCACTGAATAACCTCGGGCAAGAGAGGAAACAGCTGGGCTGTGGAGCGGAAAGGCCTCACCCTGCCCCAGGGCCTCGCTCGGCTGGAAGGCAGGCCCTGGAGGCCGAAGCAGGGGTGGCAGTGCACCGCCAACACCACTGCTCGTGTTCTCCCCGAGGGAGGCTCCTCCTTCCTCCTGGGGCGCTCTGCAGTGGCGAGTTCGCTCCCCAGTGCTACCTGGAGGGTCGCTGTGAGCAGGTAGGCCCTTGGCTGGCACTCCCTGCATGCAGAGTGATGGCCGAAGATGACACCTGGGCCAGGGGGACCAAGCCAGGGGTCTTGTCCCAGCTCAACTGCACACACTGTCGCTTGGGCCAGATGCTGCTGGAGAATGCTGTGTGCAGGTGCTCCGACGGGGAGACCCAGGCCGACTCAGCCCCATGGCCCAGAGCCCCACCCCCGGCCCTGGGAGGCGTGTTTCCACCCCAGCAGGAAGGAGTACGCACTGCGGGCCCTTTCTTGGCTTCCCTGACGTGGAACACGGGTCCCACAGGGTCCTCTGACCCATCCCGACTGGCCTGCCCTCTGCCGGAGGCTCAGCCTCCAGGCCACACACCCCTCCGGGGACCGTGGATCCCTGGTGTCCAGCTTGCGGCCTGAAGAGTGCAGCAGGAAGGGCCAGAGGCTGAGCGCGCCGGCTGAGAGGCGGGAATGGCTGGACTGCAGGTAGAATGTTCTTGCAAGGCGGCAGCTAAGTGCTCTGGAGCACAGGGCAGGCGAGAGCTCCACTCTGGCGCTTACTTTTCCTTCTCTCTACTTGACGGCAAGTGCAACGTCCCTACAAAAGCCTGGATGTGTCTGGGCCAGAAACCCCTGATCCTGGTCCCCCCATGCTTGAGCCAGGAATGGTCAGCCTTGCAGGAGCTCTGCTCCCAACATGGGTCCCGGTGGGTCTTGTGGATGAGGGAGAGCCATCTGGACAACGTGAACAGAGAGACTGGGGCAGGCGGCCCCTTCCGTCCGTCCGCCCTGCTGCCTGCGGCAGATTCGGGCCCTGACGTTAGATAGAACAGTCCCTGAGCTCAGAGGGACTGTGCCCCGTGCTGTGGGGACACAGAGGTGCACAGGATGTGGCCCTGCCCCGGGGGCTCCTGACTCTCCAGGACACGGGCGCTGTCTCCTGACCTGTGCCCAGGAGAACGCTGCTGTCCCCCGGGGCCACATCGTGAGAGGCCGGCTGGAAGGAGAGACTTTCTCCAGCGGCGGGGAGAGAAATGGCAAAAATGATACGACCTAGGGTGAAGTTGGAGGGGCCCGAGGGACACCCCAAGAGGTAGGAAGCCTTCTCCTGAGCAGCCAAATCAGGTATGAGAGGCCCATGGGGTATCAACTGAGGAGAACACGTCATGTAGGTGAAGGCGCCGCGGAGAGAAAAAACCAACTGTGCGACCTCCCGCGAGCCCCCCGAGATTAGACGGGAGCACAGGCTCTGAGGAGCCGACCTGCACTGCTGCTTCTGCACGGCCACGTGAGGCCGTCCCCAGGAGAGCAGCAGGCGGGTGTAGCTGTCACTGGCTGACCCGTGTCCCAGAAAGCCAGGGGGCCCCACTAAGGAGAAGATGCCAGTGCCTGAGACAGGGCAGTTACAGCTAATACACCTGTATCCGCGGAGGTCTGTTGTCAGCCACTGAGCCCCGACCCCACTGCCCTGCTGGCTCACATACCCCTTCATCAAGCATCGGGCACGGCCCCCAGCCCGGAGATGTACAGACCCCGTTCCCAGGCACTGTGAACGTTCTGTCCTTAGTCCTCAAAATCCAGAGAAGAGCACTCAGCCCCCACGTCGCTTGAGATCTGCAAGCCAGACCCTTCCAGAACTCTCCTACGCCCTCCCGGCGAATAAGGTGCAGAGTTCCACGCACGCTCAGAACCTGCCTGGCCCCAGCCCCGGGACAGAGATTGCTGCTGGGGGCCCATGTGGGACGACCCCAAGGAGGCAGAGGGATGGCGGATGACAGACTGGGGAAAGAGTGAGAGGGAGGGGCCTGGTGGCCAGCAGGACCTCAGGCCCAGGCGGTGGGAGGCGGCCGCCAATCACTGGTCTGTCCACAGCTGAACTGCAGTAGATGTGAGAGGCAGGGTGCATCTCCCAGAGAGGCCCCTCGTCCGCCAGCCAAGCTCAAGCCCGAGCCCTGAAGGCCTTCGGGGAGCTGTGGCCAAGCTCCGAGGGTGCCCTGGAGTTTCCCAGGAGGGAGAAAAGTCGTTGGCAAAACCACAACAATGGAAAATGGGGCGTCCTGATGCAAAAACCAAGAAGCCAAATTACAAGTCAATAAACAGCAAAATAAAACAAAAACAAAAATGCCCACACCTTCACGGCATTTCCTCCAGGACCCTCCCGACTCTCCAGTTACATCCAGGTACGAGTGGACGGTTTTGGCTCTCGAGTTGTGTTAGAATAGCCTGGAATTTTAGCCACCAGTAATGACTCGGGCCAAGGCAGCTGCAATGAATAAGCTCTTTCTGGGTCCTTCCCCTGGTGTAGGGTGACTCTGGGGTCCCTGTGTCTCCCCGCCCAGCGCTCCCTGGGGGAGTATTCCTGCCCTGGCACAGGGCTTCGGTATATTTACACAGACCCTCAACAAATGCTCGTTTCCTAAAAAAGTTTCTCAATCAGCATATTTTTTTTAAATTTCAGAGTATAAACGTCCCAAGACAGAAAAGCCACCAGGGCTTTCGTGAAGAGCACCCCATCCTACCTTGTTGTAATACTGCACCTGCACCGAGTGCCACCGCCCGTCACTCACGCCCCCAGGAACCTGCGGCGCCACCATTGTCGTGGTCTCACCTGAGGGGAGAGGGGTGAGCCAGAGAGAACACAGGTCAACAGACCACTAAGGCTGAACGTCCTTTTGACAGTCTGGACAAATGTTCTTTTCCACCAACTGGAATAACATGTTTGACTTGTAAATGTTTTTAATCTACCAATGTACCACACTGCATTGATTCCCCAATCTTTGGAAACATGAGCTGTGTCTTCCGTATTTTCAGCATTATAAGTAATACCGCAATGAGCATCTTTGTGCATCGTGCAATTCTCCCACAGGACGGATTCCCAGACGTAGAACCCGGGGAGCAGTGCGTCAGCGGGCTGGAAGGTGCCGCACAGGATTAGGGTGAGCTGGACCCACTGAGCGCCTGTCACGTGCTCCAAGAGCGGCTCCTTCCCACAGGGAAGGCCCTACCTGCTGAGAAGGTGAGCTGCACCTGCTCGTCCACGATCTCCAGGGCAATGAAGTCGTGCTTCTCGTTGAAGCGGCCGTTATAAAGCAGCAGGGCGTTCCTCTCCTGGGTGGCAAACCTGCGGGGCCGAGCGGAAGGACGTCACACAGTGAGTGACCCTGGCACAGAAGGTTTGCAGGCGGCGGGCGCAGAAACGAGGGGCTGCCCAGACTCGACAAGCCCAGCCAGCGGAGGGTGAGAGCCAGGGGCGCACGCAAGAAAGACTCTGGCCCCGGGCACTCATTTTTCTCCTCAGGAGTTGACAGCCCATAAAACCTGATTAACGATGCTCTTTGCTAGAAGTAGCAGGCCAGATTCCATGGGGGAATTTGGTTTCCACGGCGTATACAATGTGAAAAGATTACATTTGCACAAGGTTCTAGGAGGACGACACAGCCGCTATATTAGAGAGATTTGGACGGAAAACTCAAGTAGCACATCTTCTGCTATGGGAAGTAAATGCCCCACGTATGTATGCCAGGGCACCGGGATGCAGCAGCTTCTTGTGCAAGGGGGCTGGGGTTGATGGACCACCTCAGGGCCCCTTGTCTCCACTACCACATTCCAGCCACACTGTGTACTTTTGCTCCCAAACACTACACTCTTCTCTGCCCTGGGGCCTTTGTACCTGCTGCTCAGGAATGACGTTCCCTGGCTCTGTGGATCTCTCAGGGGTCACTCCAATTGCACTTTCCCTAACTCATTTTATCTAAATTGTGCCCCACCCCATCAGTCTATTACATCACTCAGTTTATCCTGCGTGTTTATTTGTTAGAATGTGTGATCCTTAAGGGGCGACATTATCACTCTCATTCACTGCTGCCTCCCGGAGCCCAAAACAGAGTCCGGTCCACGTAACACTTAATAATGACGTGCTGAATAAACGAAGGAGTGAGTGAATGAACAGAGGCATGAAAATGAACATACATGTTAGGCTCTAAGCTTTCAAAGAGTGAAAATCCACTTACTCCGACAAGAGATAAACCTCAGAAACCCTTCTCCACCCACACGGTCCTGAGGAAGTGGCTCCATTAGACCCAAGGGTCCCTGACAGGGGGTCCTTAGACTCCCCAACAGCCGTGGTCACAGAGAACCCGGTAAACCTCCTGAATGAATTCGGGACTACTTCCTGAGCTGGCTGGCTGTCTCTCTCATCAGAGATTAAGTGGGGGAAATTCCTTCTTTTGATTCAAGGTTGGTTTATCCGTTTTCATGCACCAAGAGTCTGTCGGCACCAGCCTCAGGCATCTGCCCCTTTTCTTTGAGTTACACAAACTCCAGACTTTGAATCCCCTCTGTTTAGAAAGCAGCAAGAACCGATGACAAACTCTCGAGAAAAAATACCCGCATGGCCAAGTGGGCGCTTCGAGCGCGGAGGGAGCAGCAGAGGAAGAGCGCTGAAGCAAGCCTGGGGCCAACTCTACGCCGGGCTTCTCCCCAGCCTCACGGGCCAGCCCTGCTGCTGTCCGGGGGGCCTCACTGTTGTGGGTGAGGGCGTGGAATGCCCTGGATACCACCCTCGGGGCAGGCACCCGTCCACGCTGGGGACGGAGAGCTAAGAAGGGACCCTGGGCCAAGGGGAGGGTCCGAGCAGCACAAGTAAAAAGAGGAAAGGCCAGAAACAGAACCGAGGCTCGGGGAGGGGGCCAGGCTGGCGGGGAGAACAAAGGCCGGGCGGGGAGGGGAGGAGCGGCAGCTGGGAACGCGGAGCCTGCTCGGCAACCAGAAACCAGAAAGAGGAGACGCGGCCGGCCGCGAAAGAACCGGTGGGAACAAAAGCCGTGGCGGGTGCCCCGGCCCACCTTTCTCACGGTGGGGCCCCTCGGAGGAACGGAGGCCCCCGCACCTTCCAGGCCCCACCCCAAAGCAACCACAGCCCCCAAGCTGTAGCTGTTCCTCTGTCGAAATCCTGAGAGGGTTTCTTATGATTCTGCTTTTGAAGTCGTTCCCTGTAAAACGGCCACTGATTCAGCGGTGGCCCTGACGCCTTAGCCATCGCCACGCGTACCAGAAATCACCCATAAATTGCTGCCAAATGCAATCGTCTAAAAATACTGGATTTGACGAGGAAGTGGACATAACGTGACTTTACGTGGATGTGTAATTAAACACTACTTTTTACTTTCTCTAGAGTCTGGGGCCCACAGACTCCCTTCGCTGGTTTCCGGCAGGTTTGCCAGGGGCCTGCCTGCCTCCGGCCCCAGGCCTGCTGGTCACCTTCTAGGTCAGCCTCCCACGGGGACCCCTCCTGCAGCTTATTCGCTGTACCACATGTGATGGAGACACAGGACCGAAAACACAGGATGCCTGTGATTTGGGAGTTGGGCACCCACAGAAGCCCACTGTTTTAAACATCAAGTCACACGGGACACAGCGTGGCCAGAGATCCCATGGGGGAGCCTCACTTTTGGAGGCTGTGCCCATGGGGCGGCCTTCTGAGTGCAGGGCTGGGGGCGGAGGCCAGGGACCCTGCGTTCCAAGCAGGCAGAGCTCCAGAACGCAGGGCCTGGCATACAGGGCCCAGTGCTCGACGGCCTGTGTTAAGGGGTGACACCGCTTGCCCATGCTACAGCCAGAGGAACGGGAGCTGCCATCGGCGCCAGGTGCTTCCTCCACACCCCGAGCCCTCAGGCACGCCCTGGGAAGGGACCCTCATCAGCCATTTCACAGAGCAGTGGAGCCAAGGTGCAAACGTGGACGACAACCCGAAAACAGTGGGCCTCCACGCGGCCCAAACCTCAGAACCGATTCCAGTCAAACGCTGCTGCCTCCTGGAGAGCCAAGCAGAGCTGCGTCTCCCACCTACCCTCTTCCCAGGCCCCTGGGAAGGGGTATGGCTCTAAGGATCAGAGAGAGAGCCAGGAGACAGGCCCAGGGGCACACGGGCTCCACGGATGGGCCACTCTAACTATTTCATTAAAGCTGGCTCACAGGGAAACTCAGGAAGATGGACGGAACCATGGGAAATGCCTACAAATCAGGACAAGCAGGCCCTGGGCAAACCCGGGGGTTCCACCTGGCAGCCTTGAGACCTTGGACAAATTTCCCAACCTCTCTGTGCCTCAGTTTCCTCTCCTATAAGATAGGGATGAGAGCAGTACCCAGCTCCCAGGTTCCTGTGGGAAGGAAATGGATCCGACATGTGGGTGCCAGGCCAGGCTCAGCAGAAAACCCGTGTGCTGTCGCTGCATGGTCCACACTGAACCCGGTGCTGAGTGGGGCAGAGCCCAGAGGTGTTTCACTGGACACCAGTCACTCCAAATGAGAGGACGCCATCTGCACTCAATGCTGACGCCCACGCCCAAGAATTTACTGTGGGGCTGGAGCAGACCACGGTGGGCAGGTCCAGGTGCTGCCCGGGTGGCCGCAGGGGTCTGCCCACCTCTGCAGAGGCCCCAGCAGACACCCCAGGCCACTCAGAATGCCCAGAGTGTTCGCCCTCTGCAACTCAACCCCCCTCTCACCCTCCACTGAGCCAAAGAGGCCTGCCCTGGGAGAGCGCGAGGCCCCGGCCGACTCGGAGGCCACAGGTGGGGAACAGCAGGCACTTGTACCTTGTTGGCACGGAACTACCAGCCGGCCACCCAGTGACCCCTGGGCGACTAGGCTGTTGGAACATGGGACAAAAAGCCCCTAAGGAGCTTCAGGCCAGTGGGTAGACAGGCAAGGACAGAGAGCTGGACCTCAATATGGTGACGATGACAGGCACAGTCACCAGGAGCTTGAAGTCAAGAAACATGAGCCGGGGTCCCCTGTGGTCACTTAAGGTTTCCAAAGGATGTGCATCTGCTCTGGAGACTTTAGCACAACCCGTCTGACACCCAGGACAAAAGCCAGGATCAGGAATTCTGGCGTGCGTTCCTACCCCAATCAACGAGCCTGCCTGGAGGCCCGTTCAGAGTGAGAAGGTCTGAGCCACAATGCAGAAATCCCGCGGATGATTCAAGCCCCCATGTTAACGGAGTGCCCCCATCAGGACCTTTGTGCCGCAGTCCAGGCAGACAGTGGCCTGAGCCTGCGAGCAAGGATGTCAGGGGCTGAAGGCTGCAAACAAGCAGACAGTGACCCGACTGTCCAGCTTGAGTGGGAACGTAAGCGTCACTTGGCCTGGGTCAGGGGGCTTCCTGGAGGAAGCAGTGGGAGTTGGGCGGTCAGGAGCCGGTGGGGAAACAGCCTGTGTGAGGCTAGGCAGGTCCAGAGTCCATGAGGAAGTGAGGGCGGCCACATTACAGGGCACAAGGTGCCAGAATCAGGGGTCACCAGCCGTCAGGCCATAAAGGGCCCCATGCCCTAAGAAGTTTGGACTGGACAGCCATATGCAAAGAATGACAGTGGATCACTATCTTACACCACACACAAAAATTAACTCAAAATGGATTAAAGACTTGAAGGTACAACTTGAACCCATAAAACTCCTAGAAGAAAATATAGGGAGGACACTCTTTGACATCAATCTTAGCAGCATCTTTTCGAATAGGACGTCTACTTGGACAAGGGAAACAAAAGAAAAAATAAACAATGGGACTACATCAGACTCAAAAGATCCTGCAAGGCAAACGAAACAGGAACAAAATGAAAAGACAACCCACCAACTGGGAGAAAATATTTGCAAATCATATATCCGACAAGCGATTAATTTCCAAAATACATAAAGACCTCAAATAACTCAACAACAAAAAAACAACCCGATCAAAAAATGGGCAGAAAATATAAACAGACATTTTTCCAAAGAAGATATACAGATGGCCAAGAGGGATATGAAAAGATCTTCAATATCACTAGTCATTAGGGAAATGCAAATCAAAACTACAATGAGATATCACCTTACAGCTGTTAGAATGGCTCTAATTACCAAGACAAAAAACAACAAATGTTGGAGAGGTTGTGGAGAAGACGGAACCCTCATACACTGCTGGTGAGAATGCAAACTGGTGCAGCCACTATGGAAAACAGTACAGAGATGTCTCAAAGAATTAAAAATAGAAATACTCTATGACCCAGCTATCCCACTACTGGGTATTTATCCAAAGAACTTGAAATCAACAATTCAATCAACAATCAACAATTATGCACCACTATGTTCACTGCAGCATTGTTCACAACAGCCAAGACGTGGAAGCAACCCACGTGTCCATCACCGGATGAATGGGTAAAGAAGATGTGGTATATCCATACAACGGAACAGTACTCAACCATAAAGAAAGACAAAATCGTCCCATTTGCAACAACATGAATGGTCCTTGAGGGTGTTATGTTAAGCAAAATAAGCAAGACACAGAAAGACAAACACCGTATGATTTTACTCACATGTGGAAGATAAACAAACACGTGGACAAAGAGAACAGATTAGTGGTTACTGGGGGAAGGGGGTTGCTAGGTGGGCGTAAAGGGTAAAGGGGTCCATATGTACGGTGACTGACAAATAATAACATACAACTGAAATTTCACAATGCTATAAACTGTTATGACCTCAATAAAATAAAAAAATAAAATTAAAAAAAAAGAAGTTTGGGTTTTAACCTGGGCGGCCAGCAGGCCTGGCAGGACTGTCACACAGGGACCAACCTGACTCAGGCTGAAAGCAGACGACACCAGTGCTGTCACACCATTGCCACCAGGGAGAGAGGACGGTGGCAGGAGCCAAGGTGCTGGAGACTGGGACAGGGAGAAGTGGCCAGACATGGGAGACACGGGGACGAGAGACTCATGGGACCTGACTGAGATTGAGCGTTAGGGGAGCGGACAAGGAGGGCCCCGCTGCCTCGGGCCACCCCACAGATAGGGCCCGAGAGATGGCGACAGAGATGAGGGGCTCTTCCCAGATCTGCTGAGTATGAGGCGCCCAGGGGACGTCAAGGCAGAGATGTCAGCGGGCGTGAACATACGCATTTCAACATCCCAGGCCTGCAGAGCTGGCTTTTGCAGTTTATCGGGGCGTAACCGTGCACCCCCCACCCAGAGTCTCCACACTGCTGCCTGTTGTGTGAGCTCTGAGGAATCAGGGCTTCCCTCCTCCAGCACGGACATCGAGGGTCCCTCCTGCTCGACTTTAAGGTCCCTAGGGACCAGAGTCATTTCTGATTCGCCCCTGCTACCCAGAGCGCCTCTCACACCACAGGTGCTCCATGAACGTGTGCTGGAGCAAACTGAGCACACGCGGCCCCACAGTGCTCACCACCACTGTGAACGCACCACTGTGACACACCTGCGGTCCTCAGAATGGCCCAGGCCTGCTGTGGGAGGGCCTGCCCGCCCCGTCGCCCAGGGCGCTCACCCATATCTTCCAGCTATCCTTTCCCTGGAGTCAGCCAGCCCATACTCCCGGCTCCCTTGGGTCTCAGGGCAACAGGGGTACATCCCAGCCACTTACCTAGAAGACCAGGCCTCGCCCGCCGAGCGCTCTGGGGTGCGGCTCACGACAGCACTCCACGGGGCCTGCTGGCTACACTGCAGCCCTCAGCCGTTCAGAGGCAGGACCCCAGGAGAGGAGCCCGCTCCTCTGAGATGCCCCCTTCTTCAAAGGGCAGCTCAGAGGAGGGCATAGGACACAACATTCCTACCAGAAAACTCTGTTGCCCTAAGGGGCCCCCTAAACACTGGCACGAAATGACCAAATATAAAATCCACCGTACTCTACGAAGCTAGACCTCATAGAAATCTTTAAAGTGGAAATGATAGATTTTTAAAAATTAAATTAAGCCTATATCTCTTGGAGAAAAAGGTGCAACAATAAAATAAGGACCACAGCACACAATAAGCCAGCATCATCGTGCTAACAGATCAAGGAACCAAAGCTGAAAGTGGTCAGGCCGCACCCCCTTGGGGTCAGGAACCCAAGTCGAGTCTGCCTGATTCCAAGCCGGCTGGTCCCTTTTCCCTCCATCTCTGGCCACTTGCATGTCAGAGATGCCCGAGTGCTGGCAAGTGAGCGGGACCAGAACAGCGAGGGCCAGCTTTGTGGGTGTGTGGCCTGGGCAGTCGGGCAGGGCCCCAGGCCTGGCTTAATGCTCTGTTGTTGCCAACTTGAAATTCTTAATTTTTGAACAAGGATCCCCCCATTCTCAATCTGCATGGGGCCCTGCAATTTAAGTAGGCAGGCCTACAGGCAGCACTGAGCAGAGCTACTCTGCTGGCAAAGAACTAGCAGTCGACGAGGTTTCTGTTGTCACCTGGAAGGATGAGAAGCGTGAGACCCAAGGGGCCCCTTTCCCAATGCTCCAGCAATAGGAATTCTTACTCACGTGAGGGAAATGGTGAAGTGGAAGCGCTGTCTCAGGCCTCGGAAGGTGACAAAGGACTGGGGCGGGAAGCTCCTGGTGGTCACCTCGCAGTAGGGCCTCTCGAACCCGCCGGGAGGGCACACGCAGTGGAAGCCGCCGATGAGCAGGTTCACGCAGGTGCCCCCATTCTTGCACACTCCGTTGGCACAGCGGCCCGAGCGAGCGTTCACCTCGCAGTGCTCCCCTGGGGACGAGAGCAGAGGCCAGAAGAGGTTACACTACCAGCCCAGGGAGGAGAAAACCAGCCCCCATGGCCCGGAACCATGAGCGACACAATCTGCTACCAAAAGAAATGACGAGATGGGGCCGAAGCTCGTGATAGGGCGTTTCTGAGAAGCACCCCAGAGTCCCTGAAATCAGACATGCGATGTTCTCATTGGAACTACGGCACCCAGCTGCTGGTGGGCAGTCTAAGGATGGTGGGTCAGAGGGTTCCCAGTAAGCACCCCTGGGGAGGTCTCCAGGAAGAAATGCATGAGGTGACGGAGTCACACGAACCCTGCCCCTGCCCCAGGCCTGCCAGGGCCCCCATACTACAGATGGCAGAGGAGCGCGCAGCAACAAACACTTCTCAGCATTCAGCCCCATTCTGAACACCCCGCTGGCTGAGCCAGGCTCTCTCTTGCGAGAGAATGACCTAGAAATAAGGAGACTAAGAAGACGGCCTCATGCCAACCCCACACACCCATGTCTGCTGGGACGGCTGAGCACACCAGAGCCTTGACCTAGGCTCTGGGCACGCCAGGATCACACTGCGCCCTAGGGCCACCTGCTCGGCTGGCCTCCTGCCGTGCCCGCCGTCCCCACTGCCTCTCATGCACACCTTCCGGCCCGTTCAACGCTGGATTCCAATTGGTTCCCAGTCATGTCTGTCTCTCCCACTGGCCTGTGAGCTCCCCGAGGGCAATGCCTCTGTGCTCCAGTGTCCTCCCCTGAGCCTAACCCCTCAGTGATGGGAGGGTTCCAGAAGCTTTCCCAGAAAGACTGACCCCGCCTGCCCCCAGGCATGGCTCCTGAGAAGGTAGATCTCCGCCCGGAGTCTGTTTCTCAGGGAGGCCGACCTCCGACCGTGTGGATTTTAGCGAGCTCAATAATTGATCAGTGTAAGAAAATCCTTTCCGTCCTCAAGGGAACATCTCAAATGAGCTTTTTGAGGAGCAGGGGAAACTGATCCGTAGTTAGCATAACAATCATCAGAAAGCAACGGTGCTCCTGAGAAATCTGAGTCTTCCTCTCCTTCCCCCAAGGACCCCCCCATCTTCACCTCCAGGTTGCAACACCTAAGAATGCCTAACAGCTAGGCGGAGGTAAGCCCAGTCTGAGCCCCGTGAAAACAAGGAGGAAAGCAGAAATCACGGATGTCTCCCTGAATCACGACCGTGCAGGGCAGTGATCTCCAGGGCTGAGCCCACCCCGGGGGCCAGGCAGGGCTCGGGTGGGTTCTTTTTCCTCCCCCTGCTTCCAACCAGGCAGGTCAAGGCAGCAGAGGCCAGAGGCCCCAGCCAGGCCATCCACCTGGGCTGGGGCTGCCCCCCAGGGTCGTGTGGCCAGAGAGGTTTCACACCCGCTCAGAA
The DNA here is from genome assembly GCF_037783145.1 of Equus przewalskii. NCBI lineage: Eukaryota > Metazoa > Chordata > Mammalia > Perissodactyla > Equidae > Equus > Equus przewalskii. Next base: position 42,913,265 of record NC_091859.1, read on the forward strand.
GGGAAAGAAAAAGGATGGCAGACCCTGCCCTCGGCTCCGCCATCCATGGAAACCATTTCATCCCCCCGGCCCGGCTCCTGGGTTACCAGGGTGCCCTGCCGGCCACATAAGGCTGGGTTCCAGCACTCTGCCAGGCAGGCTGTGCACATACACACACATGCACAACCTCACATATGTGCCCACACATGCATACACACACAACTACACACCTTACACATGTGTCTACACACATGCACACATGGCTTCACACTCATACCTGCACGCTCACACTCTTACACACACCCTCACTCACACGCAGTCACACCCTCACACACACTCACTCGAGCTAGTCAGTGCTCCTGGCCTCTTCTCCAGGTGGGCGGCCTGTAGTCTTCTTGAATTCCATGCATTAATTTTAAATGCTTAGCTTAAGGCGTATTTGTTCTTCTTCACAGACTTCAAATTCTCTAATCTCTACTTTTAAAATATATGTGACATTTGGGAGTGTTTGCTTTCCAAGTTCCAGCTTGGCATGTCGGTGGCCAAGTACAGCGTATTGTGGGAGAATAAAGCTGCTGTGAGAGCACAGGGCGGGGTGCGCCCCTCGAACCGTGACCTCGAACAAAGGGAGGCCCAGTACAGCCCTTCCCACAGCGCTCGCCCTGAGGTGTTCCAGCATGCCACCCATCCGGGCTCTGGTCCAGGTGGTCCAACACTCGCCCAGATGGAAGGGAGGCGCCGCGTCCCCACCGCCAGCCACCACTGCTTCCTCGCTCTGCCTTCGCCGTTGACAGGGACCTCTCACCCAAGGGCTCCCTTTCCTCGCCTGGCCTCTGCGATGTCCTGGAAAAGACCACCTCCCACTGTGGCCCAGAGAGAGGAAGGCCCCATGCACCCACTGGGAGAGCTCTGCTCAATTCCGGAAGATCTGAATGTGACTTTCCTGCCCAGGACTCTTGCTTCCAGATACGGTTTTTAGCGGCTGCAGGGAAACCGCAGGCGGCCCATGCGGACGGGAGGACGACACCAGCCGGGACTCGTCCTGCCCAAGCCACGCGGGGACTACGCGTTCAGACACTGCGGATCGACCAGCTGCCTTTCAAGCATCTGGCTGTCCCGTAGAAAGGGTGTAATGAATGCGAGGGGTTACTCTGTCCCTCCACCAAAAGGATCCTGCTGTTTTAAATAAGCTACAGATAAAGCTAAGTCTCAACAAAGTACAAGAAATTTGGTGGCTTTAAACGACAGACATTTATTCTCTCAGTCCTGGTGGCCACAAGTCCAGAAGCAAGGTGTCGGCAGGGCCATGCTCCCTCTGGGGGCCCCAGTGGATCCTTTTGCCTTTTCTGGCTCCTGGTGGCTCCCGTGGTCCTTGGCCTGTGGCCGCATCGTCCCATCTCTGCCTTGTCATCACATGGCGGTCTTCCCCGCGTCTCAAATCTCCCTCTCCTTTCTCTTATAAGGACACCAGTCACTGGATTTAGGGTCTACCTGAAATCTAGGATGATTTCATCTTGAGAGCCTTAACTAATAACATGTGGAAAGACCCTATTTCCAAACGAGGCCTCATTCTGAGGTTCTGGACACCAGTTTGGGGGGATACCACTCAATCGACTATAGCAACCCTCTGTGTTTGTCCTAAAATTACAGTCATAGTAAGTTTTGACCTCTGCAAACACAGCGCCCTGAGGTGAGGCAGCACTGACCCTGCGGGGCTGTGTTCCCCAGCTTCCAGAGTGACTGGCCAGGCTCTGGTTTCTCTGCCCTCGGGAGACGCTCCTCCCTAGCCTTTTCCGCCCAGCCAGTAAGGAGTGGAGCACTGGGCCAGGCCCACACACCCAACCTTCCAACCACTGCTCCCCTTGTTATCTCCCCTGCAAACCCAGACCTCAACTCTGACCTTCCCCTCGCCAAACCTGTTCTCCTCCAGGTCACCCACATGGGGAAGGGTCCTGCCATCTGTCCAGGGATGCAAGCCACCCTCCTTCTCCCTTGTCCCCATCAGTGCCATCTCCCAGAGTCCCGTGTCATGATCTCCACGGCCACCCGCACCCTAGGCTATGCCGCCCCCATCTGCACAAGCACAGTGGCTTCCCCTCCGCACCCAGCCGCTCTTCACCTCACAAACTGCCTGCTCTCCGCAGAACACCAGAGAGAGCTTTTCAGAATGCTGACCGGGCCACGTGCTGGCTTAGAATCAATGCCGCTGCTCCGTGAAGACCCGCTACCCCCACCTCGGGGCCTAGCCCTCAGCCACATGCCCAGCCCCATCTGCATCACACTCGCCCACTGCACATACGTGGTCTCTGGCCTAACAGCAGCTGGGCATTCAGTGGGCTAATGTAAGTGGCCCTGTACACACCCGGTAGGTACATACTCATACATGCTCACCACTATCAACAATGATAACCCAACAGTGACCATATTCCTCTGAGCCTGGCATCCTCTCTCCTGGCCTCTGCATAGCTTCTCCGTGCCTGGATGCTGTGCCATCTCAGGCACGCCCCCCAACAGGAGGCTTCGCCTGCCGGCCTCACCAGGTCCAGGGCGCCCATGGCAGACTCTGATGGATGCAGAATCTCCCCTGTCTAGTGAGCACCCATCCCAGCTCCAGGGTGACACCCACCATGCGACTGTTCGTTAGCATCTGTCTCTGCAGGCTCTGGGGCAGGGGCACGTCTGTTTTGGGGCCAAGTCTAAGAATATCCAGCACACAGAGGATGCCTAATGCATGCCTTCTGTGTGTATACAGGGCCTACGATGACCGCCCAGCACAGAGAGGGGGCCTGACAGACGCCAGACATGGAGAGTGCGCCCGATGAGTGCCCGGCACACAAGCAGGCACTCAACGGATGCCTGTGAAATGAAGTCATAAATGCCAGGATTTCCCCAATTCCAAGCCAGTGATTAACGCTTGTACAAAATTATAAAACCTACATGATTCACGTAGTTGATTCAAATATGCTGATGTAATGAATGAAGAATTATCTTACACTTGAACACGAACTTAGGCTTTTTCTCCAGCGTGTCTTCTGCGCGGTGGTGTGCTGGCAAATCCTACCAGCCAGCCCTCCGCCAGGAGAGCCCTCACCTGTGACACTTGCCTATATCCACAATGTACCTGCCCACGTCACGGCCAATTCCAAGCTACCAATTTGACATCACTGAACTCAGTTGGGAAGAGATGTGAAAGGATAGTTTTTAATTCTTAAAATCATTTTACTGGAAGTAAATAATTTGGATCAAGTTTAGTGAGCCCTATATCTTTAATTTTTTTTATAAAGCTCTTAGAAGAAACATTACTTTAATAAAACAAATGTTCTCGGATGTGCTTACTATCAAGATTTAACTGTATCTTTCCTTTTTTGGGAATTCTCAGTCCAAATAAATTTAGGCTTCTCCCTACGTCCTAGTGTTCTGCTTGGAGTCAAATGCTTGCTCTGAGTCATTCTAAACCTGGGAGAACACCCCATCCTCCTGCTGTGCACCCGCCCCACGCCAAGGATCGTGTTCACTTGAGCCAAGTGACAGCCTCGCTCAATAATGCATGCAGCGCGGCAGTCCCCCGATATGAGAGACGCAGGGCCCAGCCTCCTGGCCACGGCTGCAAACACAGAACCCCACATAGAAATTTCAGAAGGGACCTCCCCCCACCCCGGAAAAAGCATTCTTAACTGCAAAACAGAAGCTCCCAGGAGTCAAGGCCCCTCCAGCCCCCACGGCCTCATGTACATTCCCGTCACTGGATGCCTGTCCCATACCACCCTTGGGGCTGAGCGTGAGGGGACACTGCCTGTCTGCCTGGGGACCCCAGCCTGCAATGCCAGAGCCAAAGACCCTCGGTTTGAGGGCTTTAGTCCCCTGGAGAAGCCCCAGCTTCACGGGGCTTAGGCCAAGGGCTCCCCTGCAAGGCGTGTGCTGAGAGCACAGGGTTCCAGAGGACAGGGTGAGGCCCGGCCACACCCCAGCTGGGTCCGTCCCTGCACAGTTCTCACGGCGCCCTGCTCTGGGAACTCTTACATGCCCCCATCTTACAGACGAGGAAACTGAGGCTCGGCGCAGTGTATAAAACATACTACTTCTTGTATGCAACGAAAAAATATTCTTTAAAATTAAGGGAAATAGAGGAGAAACCCAGTGCCAGGGTGGGAGAGCCTCTGAGCTGGGCTCTGCAGGAATGTCTGTGGAAGGTGGAGAGAGGAGTACAGAGACCACTCAGGCCCAGTGAGGGCCCAGTGAGGGCCCAGCAGAGGCACAGGACCCACAGGTGGAAGCCAGACACTGGGTGACAGGCGCCCACCTGGTCAGGTCTATGAACACAGAAGTGGGTAACGGAGCCTTGGCCTCACTACATAGAGAACGGGTGGGGAAGCGGGGCACGGCCGAGGGAAGGGAGAAGGCATAGGATCAGGGGGGGTGTGTGTGTGTGTGCGCTTGTGGTGTGTGTGCAGAGTATGTGTAGTGTGTGGTGTATGTCTGTGGGGGGTGTGTGTGTGTGTGTGGTGCATGGGTGGTGTGTGTGGTGTATGCATGGTGTGCGGTATGTGTGCACACGTGTGTTGTGATGGTCCAGGCAGGTCTGGGAGAGAAGGGCAGGGCTGGAACCAGAGAGATGCTGACATGAACCAGTTCCTGCGCCTGCCAAGAATTTGCCCTGGACGCTGCTCCCAGATAGGGGGAAGAGAGAGGCCTAGGCCTGCGGGGAGAGGGAGCACAGCCGGGCCGAGACCCTCAGGCCTGGAGGGAAAAGACGAATAAATATTTGATGACTTAAGTTTTTCAATAAATAAAGAGACAATTGCCTTCTAGTCCTAAGAAACAGCTAAGGGCTTCGAACTAGAAAAACTAGAATTTCCAGAGGCCGCGAGGGTAGGACTCGGGCATGAAGCATCTTTGCACTTGAGGCCTGAAGTTTAGGCAGAATTAAAGACACGCGTGGCCCGCAGAGAACGGGGTGTCCGGAGGGAGCGTAGCGCCGGGAGACGCGGACACGGACAATTCAGAGTCGGTCCTCAGACACAAACACACCGACCTGAAGACAACCCCAGGCCCTCCGTCCTCACTGGACGTGAGGATACAGAGAGGGGTCCGGCATCCTAACAAGAAGACAGGATCCAACAGCCTGACTCCCATCAGCAGCTTCATGACCCGAGGAAGCACAAAGGGCAGGGTACACTGCAGGGTCTGAAAAAGGGAGGGTGCGTCACAAATAATTAGACACTGTGAAAATTCGCCCACCCATCCTTCCATCCACCCAGGGCAACAGCACCCACTTCACCAAATCCCCCACAGCACCGAGGCCGGGGACAGAGGTTTCCAGAGCAAGCTCCTGACCAGTGCCTCAGTTTCCCCGGCTAGAAATCCCTCCCTGAAGGCAGGATTTCTGTTCTTTGCCCTGGAGCCGTCCCCAGCACCTAGGAGGCTGGTATCACGGTGAAATGAGCTAATTCTGTGAAGCTCTGAGCTGAGCACCCGGCATGGGGTGCTCTATTCTGACTCCCCGTTATTAACTGACTTCCTGAGACGGAGGCCTCCCCTGTCCAGCCCTGGCCCCTACAGCCCCTCTCCCCTGCCCCAGCTCTCTTCCAACCTTCCAACCTCTCAGTTCTGCTTCCATCACCTCCTATGGCCCCTCCCAAGTTTCAAACTTGTTTGATGGTCTCACCTCCTGGTGACCGGCTCTGCCCCGGAGCCCTCACCCCCATGGGGCCAGCAGCCAGGAGAGGCCTCTGCAAAGACCCTGACCCCCAACTCACCCCCCCTGACGCCCCACCAGGAGGGAGGGGAAGCCGGAAGTCCACACCACCTGTCCCAGGTGGGGCCTTCTTGGGATGAGTTCATTATTGTCTTCGAAGTAAATTCCGAGAGCCCCAGACACACCCATTTTTAAAAATACAAATAAAAAATGCATTCCGGCAGCAAAGAATAACAACCAGCTTACGCACGGCTTCGGTTTCCTTACAGGAGTCACCCACACACTGGAGGGGAGGAACCGGGTGAACCTGAATCGTCGGTGTGCATTTTAAACTCCTGGGGCTTCAAGCAGGATCCCAGCCCTTGGCCCGCCAGTCCCGGCCCGGAGCCACAGCTGGGGACCCCTCCTTTCAGAAAACGGTTGTCCTCCCCACCCTCCCTCTCCTCACACCCATCATTGGGAGGGGGCGGGGGGGGGTGGGGAGAAAGGAACCAACCCTGAAGTGTGCTACACGGTGGCCCTATAAGGCATGCCCAGGCTCTAATTCCCCGAACCTGGGAATATCAGCTCAGACGGCAAGAGAGAAGATCGCCTCATGTGAGGATCTTGAGATGAGAAGACCCTCGTTATCGGGGTGGGCCCTCTGTAATCATACATGTCCTCACGAGGGAAGGGCAGGCAGAGTTTAGAGACAAGAGGAGGCCACGTGAGGACAGAGGCACAGATTGATGGGGCCACAAGCCAAGAACGCCAGAGGCCACCAGAGGCTGGAAGAGACAAGAAGGACCCTCCCCTGAAGCCGTCAGAGAGAGCGCGACCCTGCCGGCAGCTTGACGTCAGAATTCTGGTCTCTAATTCTCTAGAACAGAGAATTAACTTCTATCGTGGTAAGCCCCTGGTTTGTGGTCATTTATTACAGCAGTCAGGAAACGGCCACAAATCCTAAACACACCGAGGGAACCAGCCAGATTCAGCAGAAATCTTCTGGGGACAGTCCCCCAGAGAAAGCAGTGCCCCTTAAACCTCTCAGCATCTCTCGAGCCTCAGTGGACCCGGAGCCACTGGAGAGAAAGCGCCCTCTTGTCCCCGAGGCCTGTGGGGTGCCCCAGCTGGCAGCAGCTGAGGACCCAGGAGGTGCCAAATGAACACAACACAGGTGGATTTCAAGAGTCTTGGCTGCCAGACTGGGGCGGGAGGAGGCCAACCAGAGGGGGCCCTGGACATGTGCACATGAGATGTCTGGGGCACTGGGGGAGGGTCAGCTGAGCTGACCACCAGGACCTGACGCCCAGAACCCCAGCTCGACTCCCTCAACAAGACGCTTCCAGCCCCCTAAAAGCAAAGGCAGGGTCTTCCTGAGCCAGGGGACGGGCGGGGTCATGGGTTCAGAAGGATATTGGATATTGGGTTCAGGAGGCTCCAGGACCCTGGATGAGGCAGAACCTGGAGGAGGGTCCTGACCTGGGCAGCCTGGGCCCCAGCCAATGTGCCCTGGGTGCTGATGGGACGCAGCCTTCACATTGCCCTGGGGCCCGAACCCACACTGAGAAGCCAGAGTCCCAACATGGGGTCGTCCAGGGCTCCCGTGTGCCCTTCTGGGCTCCTGCAGCTGCCACTCTCCAGGGACCATGGGGGGGGGGGCTACACAGCCTGAGAACAGCCTTGTCAAGAGGCCCCCAGCTTTAGGAGAGGTCCCCCGGGGAGCCCCTGGGATGGCCAGCCTCTCGGCCAGGACGTCCGTCCTACCTATCTCAAGAACCAGCTCCAGGAGGACATCTCGGACATAGGACCATGATTTAGTTCTAAGGACACAGGGACATCAGAGGGAGGGAGCGAGGGCGGGCCTGGGAAAGTCTCCTAGAGAGAGGGGATGGGCAGGTGGGGATGGGCCAGCCCTGCACCCTGGGGGAAAGGGAGGCACAGGGCTCGGCCCCTGCTGGTGGGCATGGCACTAAGGGGTGGGTGAGGGAGGGAGGGAGGGAGGGAGGCTGAGGGTCTGGGCATGCTCCTGCTGACCGTGCGGAAGACGACCTATGGGTGGAAGGTAAACCTGGTAGCTGTGTGCAGCGGGGCTGGAAAGGCGGCCCCACTCCTTTATCAGTTCGTAGGGAAACCGCGCCAACTCTCAAACAGCAACGTGTCCAAACTCAGCTGGAATGCTAACTAAAGCCTTAATCACCCATGCAAACAGCAGCTCAGCACCCCCCACCGATGGCTCGAATTCCTCTTCCTGCGTGGTGCTGGGAGGAGAGAGAGTTCCTTGGGACAGATCAATGTCCAGAAAAAAGAGCACCTATTCACCCAGAGTCAGGAGAACAGCCAGAGTGCCCTCCTTAACACAAACTCCCTCCCTCCAGCTGTGCGTGGCCAGCTCTATGGAGCAAGCCTTGCCTCGCCTCATTACCCTGGCCCCGCAGGCCCCCCACCCCGGGAGTGTGACAGAGAGATGTCTGTCTGTCTGCACCAGGGAAAGCTCAGGAGGGGGCAACGGGCAGTGGGTGCGAGCAGAGAATACTCTCCCTGGGGAAGTTTGGGGCTGTCACTCTCGGGCCAGGGGCTCAAACTGGACTCCCAGCAATGCCCGATGGCCCGCCACGCTGTGCCTCCAGAGAAACGGTGGGGGACAGCCAGCCCCCACCACGGTGCCGATGGCAAAGGCCTCGCTTACTCATCTTCCCACAAATATTTACGAGTGCCAAGTGGTGCCAGACACTGGTGGGAGCCGGGAGTGTGGTCAGCAGAATGAGGAAGCCCCCAAGGACATCCATGTCCCACACCCCGAAGCGTGAGGATGTGACCTCACATTGCCAGAGGGACTTCGCAGGGGTGTTCAATTAGGGATCCTGAGACAGGGAGCTTGTCCTGGATGACTGGGGGCCTGAGGTGATGACAAGGGTCCTCAAGAGGCACAGGGGAGCATGAGGGTCAGCAGTGGGAGCTGTGAGGACAGAGCAGAGGCTGGAGTGAGGTGAGGCCGGGCCATGAGCCAAGCAGTGCAGGCGGCCTCTGAGGCTGGAAAAGGAGAGAGTCCCCCAGAGCCTCCAGAAGGGACTTAGAAGAAATGTGTACTGTTTCAGCCACTCGTCTGTGGCACTTTGTCACAGCAGCCGCAGGACACCAGCTGACGGGTGAACGGGGAAGCCCAGTCCTTGCTGTCACGGAGCCCACATTCTGGCTGTTTCTGCAGAAGCAGCTGCTCTCCACAGGCACACGCCCCGGACGCCCACAGCCTGCACTGCGGGGACCCAGCAGGACCCAGCCAGGAGCCCCATCCTGGCATGGTGTGACATCACAGGGAGGTCCTGACTGCATGTGGCACGTCCTTGGGTCACTTAACCGGCCACAGTCAGACATCTCAGTGTATGCTTTTGCTCCTTGCTGACGCAGGCCCTGCACCCAGCTATCCCAACCTCCAAGAAGCTGGCTGGGTGGGACGTGGGGAACTTCCATGCTCTTGTGTTCAGAAGTCTAAAGGCAAATAAACCACAGAAGCCTGTCCCCTGCCCAGGAGCACCCTCTGGTTCAGCAGAAGCTCCACAAGCATGTTGACAAGAAGTGGTCACCACCACCGACCACCGGAAGCCCTGAAGCAAGTGGAATTGCGTCCTCCCAGATCACACGCTCAAGTTCTGACCTCTGGTACCTGTGAATGCCACCTTATTGGGAAATAGGTCCTGGGGTCAAGTTAAAATGAGATTATACTGGATTACGGTGGGTCCTAAACCAATGACGAGTGTCCTTATAAAAAGAGGGGAATTTGGACAAAGGCACAATATACACAGGGAGAAGGCAGTCAGAGGACAGAAGCAGAGACTGGAGGGGCACATCTATGAGCCAAGGAACACCTGAGGCCTCCGAAACCCAGGAGAGGCAGGAAGGGTGGTCCGCTGGAGCCTCCCGGGGGAAAGCGAGCTTGTTGACACCGAGATCTTGGACTTCTGGCTCCAGAACTGTGGGAGAAACTGTTTCTGTTGTTTGAAGCTACCCAGTTTGTGGTCTGTTGTCACAGAAGCCCCGAGGAGGAACGCAGGTCTATCTGAGGATCATCCTTGTCCCCAGCGGCCGGCTGTGCACACACACGCTGACCATGGGAGGAGGACGCTAATTCTGTCCGTCAAAAGCCCCAGCATTTGGGGCAAAGAATTTCATGGAAGAGGACAGGGGATACCTAGTTAAATTTATCCACACCGAGATCTCTCAGTATATGATTTTAATGGAAAATGAAGACACCCAGAAGCAATAATGCCCTGGCTTCACGATAATGTACCAGAGAAAGGTTGGAATCTGTAGAAAGAGCTAAATGGAAAGACTTGGAAAGGTGCTAAAGGGAGAAAAACTTGAAGTAATCCTGAATATCTGAAAAGTACAATTTCCTAAGAAAGGATTCTGTTTCTGCTTTCTTTGAGATTTTAATTATAGGCTAGGTAATGATTTTTATTTCAGATGATAATTAACTCTCTGGTTTAAGGACTAAATTCAACTTGACGAGGAATATTCCGAAGTGGGGCTTTAATCCCGTAAATTGAAGGAGGTGCTGGCAAACCTGACTTCTCCATGTATTAGGGGAACGTCACCCGGCAGCGTGAGAGCGCGGCTCAGAACGCGCGCAGCGTTTCCAGTCTGACGGAGGCATAGGGCTTTTGGCTCGGGACCGTTTATTTAGTATATTAGTGTATCACAGGATGATGGAAACACCATTACTCTGGCAGAAGAATTCAAGACAAAACGTAGAGTTGGAGTAATGAGTGTGTTTTATAACAGAATCAGAGAAGAGCCAGAATTGATTTTAAACTTTCTCCCACGAACAGAAAAGATGATTAGATTTTTACACTAAAAGTTTCCCTGGCCTTGAACCTACACAGAATGTCCTGACCATGAGGAGCTCATCATGGGGGACGGACAGTCAGGGCCCCCAGCCCTGGGGACCCCGGTCACCATGGGGACAGTCAGCATGCCAGGAAGGCCCTTGCCCAGGACAACTGTCATGTCCCACCCCGGGGTAGTTACACCAACTCAAGCACAGCATCCTAAGAGGCCACTGCCCCACTGACTCCCAAACCAGGCTGAATCCCGCCTGAGGAGCATCCGTTGCGATGCAGCGTCCAGCAGCGTGGGCACCTGGAGCCTGGGGGCAGCTGCGTGCACAGAGGCGGGACTGTTCACTGAGACACCCTCTGAATCCAGACAAGCGGCCCAGGGGCCTAAAAACAGGGGCTGAAGAAGAAACAGGACCCTAACAAAGGAGACTTGGCTGGAGCCACCCAGGATGGGCGCCCAGACGGCCTTTGTCCAGGCGAGGCCACCGCCAGCCTTCCCCCGCAACACGCAGAGTGCAGCGGTACAAGGAGACTCCCTCCTGGGTGACATCAAAGCTACCGCCTCCTCAGGAATGTTCCCGGTGGGCAGACGTGACTCTGAGATGATAAATCACCTTGCATGCTCCACAGCGAGAAGATATATGTACACGAGAGTGGGGCAGAGCCTTCTCGGGCACACTGGGGAGCGGGAGCGTGCAGGAGCACATATTGTGCGGCAGGAACAGGACCAGACGAGCTGGGGCTCGGCCAGCGCTCACACCAGCAGGACAGAGTCACCCACACGCCGGCGTCCCCCAGGACGGGACAAAGGAGACGGGAGGAGAGTCCTGTCCCTCCGGCTCAGTGACAAAAGCAGTGAAGGTGCTACTGTGAGCCCAACATGGCAGGAGTCGCATCCCTGCGACATCTTCTGGGGCCTGTGTGGAGGAGTGAGCCAGTTAACCCCTGATCCCCTCGGCCCTGCACGAGTATTTATTATGTGCCTACTGTATGTCTGGCACTGTACTAATAGACAGATGACACTGGACGTCCACTGCAGAAAGGAGGGAGCAGACAGCACCAAGCAGACACGAATTCCAGCCTCCGACCACCGCCACGGGGGAGGGGACCGTGGTGAGGATGGAGGAATGGGGACAGGGAGGTGACATTCGGGGAATGCCTGGGGGAAAGGGCACTCCAGGTGCAAGGGGCCACAGCAAGAGGAGCCTGGCATGCTTCTAGAAGGTGAGAAAAGGACAGTCAGACCAGGCGAGGCTGGATCCCTGAGACGCTGCACTAGGGCAGTGGGACGGGGGAGGGTTAGTGGGATGGGATCCTGTGCATTTTAACTGGACGCTCGGGGTCTCCCTGAAGAGCAGATCACAGGGGCAGGAGGAGCAGGCGGGAGAGGTCAGGAGGCTCTGCCGAGGTGATGACAGCGTGCTGAGCAGTGGAGAGGAGGCTGGAGCATGAAGGCAGACCCGTCAGGATTGGGTGACGGATCAAACGCGGGGGGTGAGGGCATCTACTGTGAGCCCTGAAGGGGCTGAAATGAGGAGCCCAGGGAGGGGGGACAGGAGTTGGGGGGGGGCGTGTATCCAGAACCGGTGCTGGCCCGGGCCCCCACCCAGCTCTGCACCTCGGTGTTCCTAAAACTGGATGACAACGTCCCCACCTCGTGGGCTCGCAGACGTGGGGGAAGGGCCCGCAGCAGAGCCGAGGACAACGGTGCCCTCAGTTCCCCTCAGCGAGCGATGCCAGGTCGGTGAGGAACGCGAGATTAGACGGTTTAATCAGGGAGAGGGTGAACCAAGAGGCCAGGATCTGGAACCGTGTCCTAAGGCCTCCCTGGATTTAAGGAGGTCCAGTGTCTTGCCGGGAAGGAGCAGTTTCTTGCCAACCCCTCGGGCAACAGGCTGACCGCAGAGTGAAACTCTCTTCCTGGGGCCACTGGCCTGCTCAGCAACACCGCTCTTTGTTGCCCATCACACCTCACTTTGAGACTTTAGTGCCCTGCACACAGAAGGCACTTTTAAAAGGTGCCTGTGAAATAAATGAAGACAAAGGACCAGTAAACAGGGACACCGAGCCATTCCTCCCTGGGGAGTTCACAGGGCAGATGAATCTGAGCTTGGAAGCCAGGACACCAGGTTTGAATCCTGACTCACCCCTCGCAGCCGGTGGGCAGCCAGGCTCCTTCTCCTCCTCCACGGACGTGGGGGCAGGACGGCTCTCTGTGGGCCCGTCCCGTGGGCTGTAGGATGCTGAGCAGCATCCCTGGGCTCCACCCACTAGCACCACACCCCCAGCTGTGACAACAAAAATGTCCTCGGGTCCTCAGATATTGTCGGATGTCGTGAGGGGCAGAATCACCCCCCTCAGCGAGAACCACTGGGCTGGAGACCCCGATGTTCCATACCTCAGTCTCGCCACTTACAAAATGGGGCCACAGAGCTGCTGTGAGGATTACTGAGATGACACACGTAGAATCATCTAGAATAGTACAGCACATTGACGTGCCCGATAAATATTAGCTGCAAATCGCTGTTATCCTAAGGGACGTGGAAATAAGTGAACCACACCCAACATGAGAGCGGAGAAACCAGCACGTGAACATGGCGCTCAAGCAAGACAGAGAGATGCCATCTGAGGAAGTCAGAAACTTTCTAGAACCTTCTCAGAGCAGGGGGCAGCCACTGAGCTGGATTCTGAGGGAGGGAATGACAGAGGGACAGCAGGTACGGAAGTGGGGAGACAGGAAGAATGGGCCCGCATCCTTGAGGAATTTAACAGAAACCAAAACCACGCAGTTTACAAACTGTAAAACTGAGGGGCCGAGAGCTGGGGGAAACGGGGTGCGTGTTTGTCACAAAGCGGTTGTTCAGTAACGTCTACTGAGTTGAGAAAGAAATTGGGACAGCATCCGACACGCCTCCACAAGGTCAGCACCTCCAGTGTCCCCATCCCTCCTGGGTGGGGTCGGCTGCAGCCCCAACCACGGCCCCAGCACAGAGCCTTATTTGCACGGACACGTGGTGACAAGGGTGACGGCCTTCTCCCTACGAGGACCAGGGACCCCTCGTCTTCTGGAGCCTCGATACTCCACTAAGGCCCAAGTGGACTTAAGAAACACAGGAGTATTTTTTCCAGCATTGAATTCACTGAGCTTTTCCTGAAATTAACTGATAGCCTCCTTCCCCTCGCTCGTCTCCTGTCCCGCAACACAGGAAGCCGGGGTCTTCCAGGGGCCTCGGCCGCCTCCGACTTCCCAACCGCGAGGCCGGGGCTCGGCTTACCAGGGAGCAAGTAATAAAACCCTGGCGACGACAGCGCTGCTTTCACCGCGAATAAATGAGCTCAATTACCTCCGAGCCAAAGAGCACCGGCTTCAAAGGAAAAGAGGGAAGAAAGAGAGGGAGGAGGGCCGGGCAAAAGTAATCAGTCTGAATCAGTCCCATCTCAAGGGAAATTCGTATGATAATCTTGGTCCCAAAGACATTCAAATTAGTCCCATGCCACTCACGACATTTCAGTGCGTCTTCTGGTGATGACATACCGGGCCATTCCCCGGTCATTATTTTTCTAGAAACGACTCTAGTGATGAAAATGAAATTTGAGAACTTTGCAAGTTTTCAACAGGTCAATCGCTCTTTGGAGAGGATCCAGGGGTCCACAGGTCTCTAGTGGCCTCGGTTTCCCCTGCCCACATGTGGCCCCAAGCTTATATCCTGGATCTCTCCAATGCAGGCCTGCTGCTGCGTCCTCGAGGCGGAGCTGGTCTCCTCACCCGCGTGAGACCCCACCCAAGGCTTCCGACTGTCTTCAGGACAAAGCCGCCAGAGCCTGGGGGTGTGAGGGGCTCTCCCCAAGAGGTCCCTGCCGCCATGTGTCTCAACCAGCACAGATAACCTTGGGAGGCCCACCCGATTGGGCAGGCGCAGGTCTGATGTGTGCACTGGCCCGGCATACAGCAGGCACTCAATGCTTGTGGCGAGAGCAAATGACCATATACAGGCTGACCCCCTGGAGTACACCAGGCCCTTTCCTGGGGGCCTGGGGACACAGCACATCAGAGGAGGCCACGACAGCAGCTCAGTGGTGTGAAGTGGGAAGGAGAGGAAGGGGCGTCCCACTGCCTGCTTCTCGAAGCTCCCAGGGTACACAGCTCCACTAGGACTCAGAGTGGGGCTGGGGGAGGGGAGCCCGGGCCAGGTCTCCTCGGCACACCCGGAGCCCCCACCCCAACGACCCAGGGTGGGCTTCGCAGGCCGGGGGTCTCCTTTGCCTTCCTCCCGCCACTCCAAGCCCCAGGACAGCCAGGAATTGAAGACTAACACTCAGTAAGACAGCAGGAAGAGACCTCTGGACCCGACGGGAAGGACGGCCAGCCAGCCAGCCACAGACAGGCGGGGGAGGGGAGAACACGGGCAGGCAATCAAGCGCCCTCTCACCGCGGGGCTGCACCGCCTGACTGGAAGCAGGCTGGGGCGCACATGGGCCAGCGGGGCGCACCCCACCTCCTCAGCTGCCAGGGCCCTCTCCAGGGGCCTCTCCTCCTCTCCTGATGCCAAGCACCAGGCACAGCTGCCTTCCTCTCCCTGCGTGACCAGGTTTACTCTCTCTTCCTGCTCGATAAATACCTGCTAACACCCTAAACCCCAGTCCTAAGCTCGATCAACCTGCGCTGTCCCACAGAGCAGAGGACGACTGCTCAGGTGTTTACATTAAACACGCTAACCGGGGACACATGGAAGCATCCCGGCGCTACCTCCGGTACGAACCAAGTCCCGCCTAATCCCCAGACAGCTTCCCCAAAAGACAGGCGGTTCACACTCGGGGCCGTCGTAAACAGGATTTTCACAGGGGCCACCACATTATCTAACAGGAGACAGGAGACCAAAGCAGAACGTGCGTTTCTGTGCGGCTCTCGGCGGGCTGTTCATTTTCAGAAACAGCTGTGAGCCGCCTTCGGAGCCATTCCTCTGGGACTAGTCAGGATGTCTCGGCGTGAGTGCGTCTTCAAGGCGGAGAACATGAGCGATCTCTACAGCGACGACAAGGCACGAAGGAACGAACCTCTTCCCAGACCCAAAGGATTAATGGCTCACGACTTCTCTCCCAGGTACATGGTTTTACAACAACCAATTAAACTTGAAATCCGGAATGAAGTACTTTAAATTTAAAGCCACTTAAAAGGAGGACATACCATTTCATGCACGTCGATTTTTTCAGGTGGCTCTCCCACTATAATCTTCCTCCTAATGTTCTCATAAAGAGGTGACAAGTCCCACGGGGTCAATAGAGACCTCGGAGCTGCCTGCCTGCTGGCTACGAAGATGCCACTTGTGAAATCATTTCAGGCTCCCGGGGCTGACACCCAGGCCCAGCGTCTGTCCTTTGACCATTTCCCTCAGTAGGGACATGGACAGAGGAAGCCACCGGAAACCCTCTGACGTGAGAACTGGGAGCCTCGTGCAAAGCCACAGTGACCGGGCCTCCCCACCGCCCGCGCCCACCCCGGGGCCCAGGGGAGCGACACCTACCCGTGAAGTCCTCCAGACATTCGCAGGTGTAGCCGCCCTCGCGGCTGCGGCACCGGCCGTTGGCGCCGCAGGGGCTGGAGTAGCACAGGTCGATCTCGGTCTCGCAGTAGTCACCCGTGAAGCCCGGCGGGCAGCGGCACCGCAGGCCGTTGATGGGGTGGATGGGCCGGAAGAGCACGGTGGTGGAGCTGATGAAGGGCGCCGAGCTGTCGAACTTGAGCACCGACACACACTTCATGTAGTTCTCGCACGGCTCGCGCAGGCAAATGTTGTCGTCGAAGGGCAGCACGCGCTGCGTGGAGACGGCGGTCAGCAGCGTCCGGTTCAGGTAGATCTGCTCCTGCAGGTCCTCCGAGGGGAAGAACTTGCCGCGGACGCCGCCAGGCAGCAGGGCCGAGAAGGTCACGTTCAGGATGTTGGAGCTGACGTCCGTGTCATTCTGGATGTTGAAGACAAAGACGTCGTCCTTGGTGGTGGACAGCACCGTGGCCACCCCTTCCACAAAGAGGGACAGCAGTGGAGAGAGGAACTTCTCCTGCGACATGTTCTCCAGGCGGACGGTGATGCTGTTGGTCAGCATGTCGTCCGTGATGATGGTGACCCGCAGAGTGCAGAGCGCCACGACGCTGTGGATGCCATCTGTGACACACAAGGAGGGTGGGGTCACTCGGATGACTGCCCATGGGAGTCCCGGTCCCACCCGGGTACAGCATCCCCACTTCCCATGTTGGCCCCACCTGTGACCACCACCTTGAGCCCCACTTCTCAGCCCCCTCCACACCTGGTTTCCAAAACACAGCTCCCATCATGTCTGTCTCGCTCAGAAGTCCCTGGTGGACCCCTAACCTCTCAGCAGGACATCCCACGACCACCACGATCTAGCCCCTCGATGCCCCAGAGACCCCTTGCCTCACATGCTTCGCTGCAGACACATAGGGACACTGAGAGCCCATTTTACCACCTCTGTACCTGTTCAGGCCCCAGGAGACCCACCCCGATCCCACCCATCCCCCCGCCCAGTTCAGACCCCACAGTTGTCCAGGATGGTCCCGCCCAGGTGTGGCCTTAGTCTATGCTGTGTTGACGGCTTCTCTTCCCTTAAGCTGTGACTGATTCATCTCTACATGCCCAGCACACAGGGACACTCAGCAAATGCTGCTCTAGAAAGACACACACGAGATGACGCTGCAGCTTAGCCAACACAAATGAGCAAATCATGAAACGAAGGACTTAGGATTTTGAGACCAAAAAGGGTGGAATACTTTGGTTATAAAGATGAGCACACCATCAGTTCTGAGCCCAGAATCAGGATCTTTCAAGGGCTGGCCCCAGGGGTTCTCCCCAGGACGGCCATGGGCAGCAGCACCAGCCTCCCCGGCATCCGTGACAGGTGCAGCCACCCCAGCCAGGGGGCCTGCACCTGCCTCCCAGGCCCTGCCTCGAATGTGCTATGGGACCCAAGAGAAACCTGACAGTTTACATCCTTCTGGCTTGGCTCAGATTCTGTGTCCCCACGGCTCTGATGGATCCTGCCCCTCTGCTCCTCCTGCCCGGGCTCCCTGCCTGTGGCCCCCCACAAGCGCACCCCCCAGTTTCCATGGGGCACAGAGCCAACTGTGTAAGCCAGTGACCCCCCTCAATCCTGTGAGCCCCTAGTGGGTGAAGATCTCTCCTTCCCCTCTTCAACCGACAGCCTGGCGGGTGCCCACCCAAGAAAGCAGGAGCCATGGGGGCACCCCTTCCCGCTTGCTTCTGGGAAGCTGCAGAAGATGCAAGAAAGCCTGGGACCACTGAGAGGATGCAGTCAGGTGACAAAACCCAGAGGCCACCTTGTCGTCACTCTGGCCCAGCAAAGTCCCCACCAAGACTCAAGGCTTACAGGGAGCCCTTAAAATAATGGGGAGCAGAAGCATCAAAGATTCCACACCCTGGCACTGTTTTTCTCAGGCACTTGGGAGCCACAAGCCACTTTGGGAGGGACCATGAGTCACATAACTTGTGCAAACAACGGAGAAGCATAACTGCTCCAGAAGTCACAACACATTTGGGTGCTCTATTTAACTATCACAGCAAACCCGAGATCAGAGAGATTCTGAGAAAACCAGCATCACCCCACTTAATAGCTGGAGGGAGGCCCCGGCTGCCGCTCCAATAATAACACCCACGGCTTAGGAAGTCAGGCCCCTAGCGCGCTGCTACTGTTCCACCCAGTCCTCGTGATAACCTGGCAGGGCAAATTTAGAAAGTGAAAATAATATTTGTATAAGCTTGCTGTGGGGAGGGCACCTCTAAGGCTGGCACAAAACCCAGTGGCCTGCCAGGTAAGGGCTGGGTTCTGTCTACAGCTTCTGTGAGCAGAAAGCTGACGGCCCAGACCACACCTGCAGCTCATTGAACAAAGGGCCAGTGGTAATCACTAATAAATAACGAGGAAAAACAAATTAAGGAAAAGAAAATGGCAGAGCGTGTTGTGGCAGACAGCCTCAAGGATGGCACCACCCCCTCCGTCCCTCCCTATACACAGGCCACTGCCCAGCAAGAGTGAACACTGATTCCCCTCCCCTGGGATGGGCTGGACTTGGAAGTCCCTCAGTTTCCCTCCACCATAGTCCTCACACTGCAGCCACAGCAGTTGTTCTAAATTGCCCATCTCATCTTGCTACTCCCTTGGGACCCCCAATGGCACCCAGAATAAAACCCACGCCGCTTACCTCATCTTATGGTCCTACCTGATTTGTCCCTATCACCCTCCCCTCTCATCATAGCGACACGTCCCTATCACCCTGGCTCCCTCTTCCTGCCCCAGGGCCTTTGCACACCTTGTCTTCTGCCTGGAGAACTGCTCTCATCACCCATCCAGATCTCAGTTGAATGTCCCGCATCCGAGGGGCCTTCCTCACCCCCCAACCATGTTCTGCCACATCCCTACTCCTACTGCACAGGAGCAGCCACAGCCTGATTTTATTACTATTTGTTCATCTCTGTCTCTCCCTCTGTGAGCCCACGAGGACTGAGAACCTGTAGGTCTTGTTCCTGCAGTACCTGTTGCGTCTAGAACAGTTCTTGGCTCTCAGAAGCTGCTGGATAAACATTCATGGGAGAGAGGGAGGGAGGCAGGGAAGAATGAAGATTTCCAGTGGCACCTCTTTAACCCCAAGATTGACATTTGGTCAAACACCATCAGAGACTCCAATTTTCCAAGTAAGTTATTTTTTTTGTGGATGTCTCTATCTTTTTGTTGTTGGTTTTCTTTTTTTTTTTTTTTTGCAAAGGCTCAATATAACAATATGGAACATAGGATATTGTTGGTTTGTTTCCTGGTGGCAGTTCTTATGAAACATCCTTTTAATCTTAAACCACACATAGATTTGTTCTGGCCCAGGACGCAAACGTCATGCTGATTTTAAGGTCAAAACTGAGCCCGTCTTGGGTGCTCTGGGCCATCCTGCCCACCTGCCCGGCTGGGATGGGGGCTCCAGCACTGGGATCTTCCCGCAGGCAGCCCAGGGGGCCACAGCACAGAGGAATGCCCAGGAACAAGGAGCCACGTTCCAGGTACAGACATCTTCACTTAGGGGCAAAATGACAACATGACCAGAAAAGAGCATTAAATATTAACTAACATCGAGTGTGCTGGAAAACAAAATATGCACCCTACTATTAATCTACATTAATTTCTTTCAAGACCATGGACCCCCCTGGACACCCCAGGTCCTGGGAGACAATGAACTTACTTTGTACTCAAGTCGTTTGGCCTGGATTTCTGAGCCTCCACAGGCACAAACCTGACCGCCCCCACACAGGGGGCCCCTAAATAAAGAACGGGTGTCCCAACCACGGAGCCACCCAGAACGGTGACACACACCTCCACTGTTGTTGGAACAGACAGGACAACACGATGTTAGGGGAAAAAAGTGAGACCTTTTCACACAAACAAAAAAATATGTTTGTACACAAGTCCAGAGAGCCATTGGCCGGGACGGCAAAACATCCAGT